>NC_090021.1:144251073-144851073 GCF_037176765.1 Anolis sagrei
TTGCAGCCCAAAAGACAGTTGCATCTGTCAAGTAGGAAATTTAGGTACCACTTATGTGGAGAGGCTAACTTAACTGATTTATGAGGCCATAAAAATCTCCAGGAAGTATGCTAAGAATGAGGAAGTACTTCATCAGAGTCACAAACTGATGAAGTGACAGCTTCCCTGGTGGCCAGAAGCTGGAATGTTAAATAGCCTCTGAGTGTCTGTCTATATATGTTGTATGTCTATGACATTGAATGTTTGCTATGTATATGTACATTGTAATCCGCCCTGAGTCCCCTGCGGGGTGAGAAGGGTGCAATATAAATACTGTAAATAAATAAATAAATAAATAAATAAATATGTTGGAACATGGCTGGCATGGAACAAAAACTGGACAAAAGTGTCCACTTGGTTTATGTAGCTAAAGTGATGCAACAATTTAACATATTGCTGATGTACATCCAGAGTGTTTGTTGTTTATTCATTCAGTCATTTCCGACTCTTCGCGACCTCATAGATTAGCCCACGCCAGAGCTCCCTGTCAACAGTTGCCACACCCAGCTCCTTCAAGCCAGTCGCTTCAAGGATACCATCCATCCTTCTTGCCCTTGGTTGGCCCCTCTTCCTTTTTCCTTCCACTTTCTCCAGCATCATTGTCTTTTCCAAGCTATCCCATCTTCTCATTATGTAGCCAAAGAATTTCATCTTTGCCTTTAATATCCTTCCCTCCAATAAGCAGTCAGGCTTTATTTCCTGAAGTATGGACTGGTTTGATATTCTTGTAGTCCAAGGCACTCTCGAAATTGTCCTACAACACCACAGTTCAAAAGAGTCTATCGGAAGTCAACAAGAAGATTTTATTTTTATTTTTACATATATTTTACTACCCCCCCCCCCAGCCCTTCCACTCCAATCTCCATTAGTAGGGAAACTTCCACACCCCTTTAACCATAGTAAGCTTCTTCCTCTTTCTTCTTTCCTATTCGTTAAACTTGACTATCTCCTATTATCCCTCCTTTCCCCCCTTCTTTTTTCTCTTTTCTTTCCCCCTAAAAATTCAATAAAAATTACTTGGTGAGCAGGAAAAGAGATTTAAAGATGGGCTCAAAGCCAACCTTAAAAACTGTGGCAAAGACACTGAGAACTGGGAAGCCCTGGCCCTTGAGCGCTCCAGCTGAAAGTCAGCTGTGACCAGCAATGCTGCATAATTTGAAGAGTCATGAATAGAGGGTGAAAGAGAGAAACATGCCAAGAAGAAGGCGCGTCAAGCCAACCCCAACCGAGACCAGCTTCCACCTGGAAACCAATGCCCTCACTGCGGGAGAAGACGCAGGTCAAGAATAGGGTTCCACAGTCACCTACAGACCCACAAGAATACTGATCCTGGAAGACTATCCTACTCGGCCAATGAGGAATTGCCTAAGTAAGTAAGTAAGTAAGTAAGTAAGTAAGTGAAGTTATATTCATTCCCCCACTCTATTCCTTTGGTATTTTAGACAGGGAAACTGTTGGTGCTTCTGTAATACAATTCAATGTGATGGGAAAGAGGGCAGGGAAACTGGGCAAAACATATAAACACCTGCAGCCTAATTTGGTGGTGTGAATTCTCTTGGTGTAAACTAATAGATAGGTAGAAGGGTTGTGTAAAAGGAGAAGCCACTGTTTCTGAGAGCCTGGAAAGACACTGGCATGCCCTGTTGGAGCCTCACAATGGACCGCAAGGACTTCAAAGGGTTTCTGTATTCTTTCCTGAGAACAATCAGGATACAAAGCAACCTTGTTTATCCAAAGGGTTCAGGTAACACCCCCAAACCTTTGGATAAATAGAGGCTGGGATGAAGGAGCAAACTGGCCACCTGGCTTTGAAAAGGCTGCCCTCTGAGGATTGCTAAGCCTTTTCACTTGTTGAAATCCCAAAGGACGTCTCTTTTAAAGCCCTATTGCCAGCTGTCGCTCGGTCTCTCTTTTTACCTTCTCTCTCCTTTTGAATAGATGCTTTCTGGGCCCCTTGGGTGCTTGAAGGAATGTACCATTCCTGCTTTCAAGACTGCCATATGCTTGAGCCAAGGCAAAAAGCTGTAGTTTGTTCTCGGTGACATTTCCTTAAGCTAAAGCCTATCACATGGAATAGATATTTGGTCAATACGACTACACCACTTATCTGATGAGTTGCCTCTTCCTCTATATGCCTGCCCAAGGAATTAAATTGGTGTGAGGGATCTTACTACACTAGGTAAAATAAACAAAGCAAAGCATACTCAATCCTAATGCCATACTGGCAGTCTTCATGATGCACAAGGACTTTTTGTAAGTACCATGAGTTTTTTGTCTCCATCTTGGCTTTGCTATGCATTACATCACTAGGTATTCTGGAGATTGCAGAAAACTTTTGAGCATCCTAGGGTTTTTTGGCCATCTGAACAGCTGATGTCAACAGAGCCGTCACCACCACCATCTTTTATCTGCACTGATTCAGCACAGGGGAAGGGGATGGGTTGTCCCTATGTTGTTACTATACAGCTCCCAGTAAGTATATGGCCATTGTGGTCATATCTGCCATTGTCTTCTACAAGTTTTCCTGTCTTGTCATTATGTAGCCAAAGTACTTCATCTTTGCCTCTAATATCCTTCCCTTGAGTGTGCAGTTGGACTTTATTTCCTGGAGAATGGACTGTTTGATCTTCTTGCGATCTAAGGCACTCTCAGAATTTTCCTCCAACACCACAGTTCAAAGGCGTCTATCTTCCTTCGCTCAACCTTCCCTATGGTCCAGCTCTCACATCCATAAGTTGCTAAGGGGAATACCATTGCTTTAACTATGCAGGCCTTAATTGCCAGTGTGATGCCTCTACTTTTCACTATTTTATCGAGATTGGACATTGCTCTCCTCCGAAGAAGCAAACATCTTCTGTTTTCCTGGCTGCAGTCTGAGTCTGCAGTAATCTTTGCACCTAGAAATATGAAGTCTGTCACTGCCTCCACATTTTCTCCCTCCATTTGCCAGTTATCAATCAGTCTGGTTGCCATAATCTTGCTTTTTTGATATTTAACTGCAACCCAGCTTTTGCACTTTCTTCTTTCACCTTGGTTAGAAGGCTCCTCAGCTCCTCCTCACTTTCAGCCATCATAGTGGTATCATCTGCATATCTGTATATTTTCACCAAAATATTTTCAAACTTACCCAAGAGAGTCTTGTACTTACAGTAGCCAAAATGTCACTGCACATGCATGAGAAAGAAATATCAGCAGGGAGTGAGAGAAAACAGTTTGTCTCATGTTAAAAAATGAACAGGGATAATTTGTGTTTCCCAAACCAATAAATCAATCAGAATGTCACTAATCTTTGGTTTCCCTTAATGTTACAATTAAGTGGTCCGATGAAACAAAAATTTGTATGCTGGAGGAAACTGAACCTGAACATCAGAGCATTTGGAAACATTTGGAAACATAGGCACATTTGAGAAAATATGCAAAATAATATATTGAGAGCAAAAATGCACGTATTAGAGAGAATTGCTTATTGGCTGTTTTATGACATTTCATGCACACGAAAAATGTGTACATTTTTTGTGTTAACTTATAAACAGCATTCATAAGTTGATTCAGGAAATAAGAATGAACTGGTGCTTGAAAAAGTAGGAATGCTATAGAAAGACAAAGAGGCACATTTGTTGCTCTATGGGAAATCAGTAGATTTAGGGAACAAGCTGTTACAGAGGTATGTATACATTTCATGGGAATAATAAAATATTATTATCTGAATATTGTAGGTCGTATATAATGAATCCAAAAACAGGATACATTACATTTTACTTCATGGATCCAGGAAAATGACATCATTAGACCAGTTAGAGTTGACTGGAAGTTATTTGGAGTAAATATATATGTTTTGATAATATATATTCACTGTGTCTGTGTCTTTATCTCAGCTTGTGCACCATGGGGATCTCCTAATACAAGATGATATCAAGGCTGACATATGCAAATACAGAAATTGCAACATTCAGAAAATAGGGAGACCCACTCTTAGATTTGGACATTGCTCCTTCTGTGGCTTTGAGTCAGTGTTAATGTAACCTATTTTTTGTGGTTTCATAAATCACATACTTTGGCTTATGTAATGACTCAGAGTGAGTGATTGTGTTCTGTTTTGGCCCAGAGGTGGTGTGATCACATCCCCGCACTGCAGAGCAATGGAACTCAATGGTTGCAGCTGGAACCCTTTCAGGCCGGCCAGGGTGTGTGGAGGTGGCAAAGGCCTGGCCTGGCTTGGAAAAGTTTAGTAGTTCCAGATGGGTTTGTTTACAAAATATGAAACATTTAACAAAAAAAAGGAAAAAGGAGTAGTTTGTGGCAACATTTCCCTTTATCTCCCCCCCCCCCCCAACTCCCTACCCCCATAATAGAAGTGCCATCTGTGGTTTCCTTATGACTGGACCCAAGTAATAAAACCATGTTTTCTTCTCCTTAATAAAGTTTTCCAAGGACAATTACCTGCTGGAATTCTAATATCCTTTAAAACGCAGTGCTGGATCATGAAGTCACTCACTGCTTGGTGCCAAAATTCACTCTCCTACACATCTAGTAGTGAAATCTGAAGCTGCTCTGAACAGCATACACCCCTTTATTAAACAGCTTAAGCATTGTCGTAAAAGTCCCTCTACTAAGGTCCTTTTGGCACACAGTTTCAGAGAATAATTATGAGGCAAGTTTTGTTGCAAATTCTATTATCATCTGCTTTATTGGCCCCTTTTGCCAAAGGCTTGTTCCCCTCTTCCATTCTGTTTAGGATGCAGGAGCAGAGGAAATCCCACTTTCTCATTACTAGGATCAAGAAAAATCTGGAGACAGGCCTGGATTACCTCAACTTGTAATGCAGACAGGGCCTATGAGATTCAAATGTGGGCCAGAATACATTTTGGGATAGTTTCCAGAAGGTGGACTATAGGGAACAAGATATGTTTTAATGGCTTCACACATGCTACATATTTTTCGATGCCACGTAGAAGTGCTCCTTCCCAACTTGTGTCCAGATTGACAGTATAAGGAAAGGCACACTTAGACATGTAATAGTATTTTCTTTCTAAACTTATGGGGTAAGAAAACGACTCTTATCAACCTGCCCCTCAAATTGTCAATGCCAAGGCATAGGTTTGTATCATCAAGACCTGAAATGCTTGTAATTCAACTTGCATCCTTTTTTCCTTCCTGTGCAAACTTTAGAGATTGTTCAGGGCTCATAAACCTGATTCATGAAAAAGGCCAACCAGTTACTGCATCAATGGGGCAATAAAATAGCCCAAGGTGGCAATAGAGACTTGATCCATGTACATAGGTAGCAAAGTGAATTGATAACATCTATGCCTGGCATGTCTGGACATTATGCATGTGTTTTGTGGGCATTTATACAAGTGACAGGGAGGATGGGAAGGAAGGAAAGAGAGAAAGAAAGGGCGAAATTGTTTTCTATACAGTCTTCCCATTATGATCTACAAAAAGAAAATTGTATCATTGGGGTAAACCTCATTGCACACAGAACAGGGTGATGCATCTGTTCATGTAACACAGACAAATCAATCTTCCATTCAATATCACTGTTTCCTAACCATTAAAATTGTGTTTCTAATCAAGAGGTTTACTTCCTGGATGTACTGCAGCAGACAATGGATGTAATTTCCACTCACCACTACCGCTTAAATGAGAAACCCTATGATTAGCTTTCTTTCTATGCATTCAACAATGCACTGTTTGTTTGTTATTCAATCTAACAATCCTTGCTTTTGGCTTCACAGAGGTTGGATGGAATGGAAACCTTCATATCACCACTGCACTTCCACAACAGACACCTGCAGTCTAAAATGTAAGTAGCTTTTCCTTCGTTGTCATTTTTAAGCCACCTTAGTTACCATCTTGGAAGAAAGGTTGGATGGAAAGATAGTAGGCCTGGGTAACAACGGAAAAATTTGTTTCTAAAATCGATTTGTATTTGGGTTTTTTTTTGTTTTGATATTTAAAATAATTACAAAATTTTCCTTTTAAAAAGTTCGATATTTACGAAATTTCGTAAATGGTAAAAAATTAACGAATTGATTTCCGAAACAATAACGAATCGATTCGTTAATGGCGGACGCGACCGCGAAATACGCTAAAAAACCTCCAAAACCTTCTGAAGCTTCCCTCTCCCTCTGTTGTTGACTGTTAGTGTGATATTATAATTTTTTTTCACTAATTAAACCATAAAACTGGCCCAGACATGCGGAAATAATAACGAAACAACCTCAAAACAATAACGAAACGAATACAATATCGAAATACAAAGCATTTACAAAACGTTTTTGAAAATTCGTTTTTTTTAATAATTGCTCCAGAATGGTTCGTTATCGTTTTGTAATTGAAAAAATTAACGAATTATTAATGAATTACGAATTAACAAAACGAAATCGCCCAGCCCTAAAAGATAGCTGTCCGAATGCATCTCTCCCATGAACCATCGCGGAGATTAAGATCCTCTGGGGAGGCCCTGCTCTCCGTCCTGCTATTGTCACAGGCGCAATTTGTGGGGACAAGAGACAGGGCCTTCTCAGTGATTGCTCACTGGCTATGGAACTCCCTTCCTGGTGAGATCAGATTGGCCCCCTCACTCCTGTCCTCAGAAGGATGGTAAAAACTTGGCTGTGGGACCAAGCTTCTGGGACAGTGCAATAAAGCTGTAATAGTCTTCGCATATCACAGACTCACCAGCCAGCAGAGTCCTGAAATAAAGATGTTTATTCAAGCCAGGAGGACTACCGAACAGCATTTACTGCAGAGCATCCATTTTCACATACAATCAGTAGTTTAAATACATTTCAGGTGTAACAACCAGAGGCTGTGGCTTAAAGGCACAGTATACTACAAAAGCAGCATTAAGAAACTTTACCAGGCCAATTAGATTTGACACAGATGACCAAGACAGTTTTAAAAAGTGTATTTTAATATTGAGATAAATGTTTTTAATGTTTATGTTTGCATGTAATAAATTCTTGTCCCGGCATTGAATGTTTGCTGTATATATGCTGTGCTCCGCTCTGAGTCCCCTTCGGGGTGTGAAGGGTGGAATATAAATGTTTTAAATAAATAAATAAATAACCCACTTTCCTATGTGTCCTCCCTAACACCAGAAGGCTTCTCTTTTGGCTTCCTAAGTCCTTTCCCTTTCACCAAAATCTTCCAAACTGCATCCACTTTTGCCTTCATTTGCTCCTGAATAGCCACAGTTCCCCAGGACACTGTCCATGTCTCTCCATCACCCATACAATAAGTGTGTTTCTGATTATTTGTGTGAGTGATTTGCACACACGAGGTTCCCAGTTTCCACTCTCCTAAGCACTTGGTGCGGGGAATAAAAGTGGTGATGTTAAGATCCCCCATTCCCTATCTTTAGATCATCATTTTCTATCACACTGTTTCCATTAGGAATGAATGAATATGGAGATGGAGATGACTTTAAGAGAGAAATGATTGGCATACTATATTGATTCAATATAGCATAAATATCTGCCAATGGAGTTATGTTACATTGTACTGAATATCAGTGTAACATAGCATATGTGGATCAATGTTCAATGTGCATGGGTGGTAACCCAAGTGCAGTTGGCATGAGCTGTCCACAGACCTCCATGTGAGCTCCTGGCTATTGTAAGCACCTCATGTTGACTTCAGCAGAGGTGTTCATTCATCCAAGAAGACACTAAGAAGATCCTGGTTGCATGGGTGCTCCATGTCAATATGAGCTAACTGTAATGGCCAGGAGCTCACATGGAGCTGTGGCTATTTGGGAATAGCAACAGTGAAACAAATGGAGATGTGATGGTACAGCAGTGCCTATACAATCTTGGCCTGGGTAAACCATGCTGCAATGGTTTCAAGATATGTGTGGCCATCTCCAGGGCCAGTCTGGAGAAATTCTGCTTTGAATTGGCCACAGATTTACCTGTCAGTGTAGACACAACCATAATGTTATAATTGAGTAGTGTAAAAGAGCCCCATGACTTGTTCTCAGAGTAAAGACTCTTTCTATGTCTTACTTTGTGTGTCCATTCATTAATACATTTGAAAGATATTCCAAACATTAGAAATACAACGCAAGTAGTACAAATTCTACTCCAGGAAAGCATCTGTATTTCTGATGGCTGGGTATTTGACAATCATTTGGAAACAAGTGTCTTAAAAGTTTGCAATGTCTTAAAAGCTCACATTATATTCTTTCCTCTAGTTTTTGAAACAAAAGATAAAGAATTTAATCGAAAGTTTCCAGGATCATTAAACCAAAATGTTTGTCATAGTTCTTATTGGAGTTGGTAAAAGTGAGTACAAAGAGATGAACTGGACAAGCATGTACGTAGTTAGCATTTCTAAATAGCTTTACTTCTGTGTTCTGAGTTTAGATAGAATCATAGAATCAAAGAGTTGGAAGAGACCTCATGGGCCATCCAGTCCAACTCCCTGCCAAGAAGCAGGAATGTTGCATTCAATTCACCCCTGACAGATGGCCATCCAGCCTCTGTTTAAAAGCTTCCAAAGAACTCCGGGGCAGAGAGTTCCACTGCTGAACGGCTCTCACAGTCAGGAAGTTCTTCCTCATGTTCAGATGGAATCTCCTCTCTTGTAGTTTGAAGCCATTGTTCCGCGTAGGCCTGTTTGATCAAGAAAAAATTTGTTTCTAAATTCGATTCGTAATTGGGGTGTTTTTTTGTTTCGATATTTAAAATATTTACAAAACTTTCCAAAAAAATGTTTTGTTATTTACGAAATTTTGTAAATATTTACAAAACATTTTAGAAACAAATTTTTTCTTGATCAAACAGGCCTAGTAAGTGTGAATGTTGCAGTAATGGTCACCTTGATTAGCATTGAATGGCTTTCTCCCACCCTGGACATTCCATAGATAATATTAGATGATATAACTCTCCATTTGCCTAGTTTCCAACAGACCTCTGAGGATGCCTGCCATAGATGTGGGCAAAATGTCAGGAGAGAATGCTTCTGGAACATGGTCATACATACAGCCCTGAAAACTCACACAAGCGGCCTCCGCGCGCCATCCGGCTCCGGCTCCTGCGCCCTCCTCCTCCTCCTCCTCGGGTGAGCGCGCGCGCGCCATCCAATCGGCTCCGGCTTCTGCGCCCCCCTTCTCCTCCTCCTCCTCCTCCTCCTAGCACTTCCTGCAACACAGCTGGGAGGAGGAGGAGGAGGAGGGGGGCGCAGAAGCCGGAGCCGGATGGCGCGCGGAGGCCGCTTGTGAGCGCGCGCGCGCCATCCAATCGGCTCCGGCTTCTGCGCCCCCCTCCTCCTCCTCCTCCTCCCAGCTGTGTTGCAGGAAGTGCTAGGAGGAGGAGGAGGAGGAGGGCGCAGAAGCCGGAGCCGGATGGTGCGCGGAGGCCGCTTGTGAGTGCGCGCGCGCCATCCAATCGGCTCCGGCTTCTGCGCCCCCCCTCCTCCTCCTCCTCCTCCTAGCACTTCCTGCAACACAGCTGGGAGGAGGAGGAGGAGGGGGGGCGCAGGAGCCGGAGCCGATTGGATGGCGCGCGCGCCATCCAATCGGCTCCGGCTTCTGCCACGGTGCACTGCTGGGGTGCTTGGGAGCGCCGGATTGGCTCCCAGGCACCAGCAGCAGCACTCAGTCAGCACAGCAGCCTCCATCCCATTAACGACACGAGCTGAAGCTCGTAAAATATATGGGGCTGCTGTTTCGATATTTTTAAACCCTTCCGGGTTTGAAAATGTGTTTTGAAATCGCTTCGAAAATGGTAAAAATAACGATTTAATTACGAAATAACGAATTAACGAACTAAAACCGACAGGCCTAGTTCCGCGTCCTAGTCTCCAGGGAAGCAGAAAACAAGCTTGCTCCCTCCTCCCTGTGGCTTCCTCTCACATATTTATACATGGCTATCATATCCCCTCTCAGCCTTCTCTTCTTCAGGCTAAACATGCCCAGCTCCTTAAGCCGCTCCTCATAGGGCTTGTTCTCCAGACCTTTTATCATTTTAGTCGCTCTCCTCTGGACACATTCCAGCTTGTCAATATCTCTCTTGAATTGTGGTGCCCAGAATTGGACACAATATTCCAGGTGTGGTCTAACCAAAGCAGAATAGAGGGGTAGCATTACTTCCCTAGATCTAGACACTATGCTCCTATTGATGCAGGCCAAATCCCATTGGCTTTTTTTGCTGCCACATCACATTGTTGGCTCATGTTTAACTTGTTGTCCACAAGGGCTCCAAGATCTTTTTCACACGTACTGCTCTCGAGCCAGGCATTGTCCCCCATTCTGTATCTTTGCATTTCGTTTTTCCTGCCAAAGTGGAGTATCTTGCATTTGTCACTGTTGAACTTCATTTTGTTAATTTTGGCCCATCTCTCTAATCTGTCAAGATCGCTTTGAATCCTGCTCCTAGATACAGGCTTATTCATTCTTTATTGATTTGATTTTGGTGAGGTGAGTTGATGATCCAGCCACCCACAATAATAAAATTCAGCACACTTAAAAGCAATGCTAACCAAAAAAAACAAAAAACAAAAAAAAACAAAAAACAAAACTTCAGATAGAAACCTATCTAGAAAGCAATTATGATGGTATTGAGAAAAAAAAAAACATTCTCACATGTTAACACAGCTGTACAAATGGTGTGCAGTGAAACATTTGGTTTCAAGTTTCATTTTGAACTTGAACCATTTTTTCCTCTTTATCATGTTGAGGAAGGATGTTTAATATTCTTAAATACAAGGGGAGGTTTGTACATGCAAAATTGTGCTCAACATCTTCTGACATGATGCTTACCACAAAAGAGTTTAAATGCACTTTTTTTCCACCATAACAAATGCACTTTTCACTGGCTTGATTATGATTAAGAGGATGTTATCTGATATGGGCGCATTCTTTAATCTTGCATGCTAAATAGTTCCATTTTTACACTCAAACACTGCTTTTTAATTTTGCATTCATTCTCCAGCAATGTTGTTTTGGCTACACTTTTGTACCCAGTGGTAGTTAGGGCTGAATAATAACTGAGACAGACACAATACACTGTTCATTGCAATTCTCATTCTTGAATATATTGAGGATTGCAAGAAATCTTTAAAACCTGATTTTGTAAAATATATTTAGCGGGCCTATAGCTCTAAGAATCAATTCTTAAATGCATGATCTAAGGAGAAATTCTGTAAAAAAAGTAGTTCTTAATAAGCCTGGGTAACAACGGAAAAATTTGTTTCTAAACTCACTTCGTTTTTAGGGGTCCATCGTGTTTCGTTTTTTTTAAGAATTCCGAAATTTTGCTTTTAAAAATTTCAAAATTTACAAAATTTCGTAAAATTATGAATCAATTCGTAAATACCATTTTGTAGGTATGCAGCTTTTATTTATTTATTGTATCAGGAGCAAACCAAGGGCATAGTTGTAATGTATTTTTTAAAGAAACTTTACATTATATGACATGCCACCTATTACAAAAACTTTGCATTATATAAAATGTCCTTTGACCAATAGCTGGCCACTTGGAGTGCCTCTGGTGTTTCTAAAAAAGAAGGTCCTCCATTGTGCATGTGACAGGGCTCAGACTGCATTGTAATAGGTGGCATGCAGTAATTCTTGACAATTTGGTACAGGGCATAGAGTATACTGTGATAGCTTATACACACTCCTGGGCTACTCCTGTTCTTTCACATCCTTCATTGCAGTGGTGGTAATGGTGATGGCATGGAGCACCATTACCTTCCCACCAAAGTGGTATCTATTGACCTACTCACACTTGCATGTTTTTGAACTGCTAGGTTGGCAGAAGCTGAGGGTAACCCCACTCCCCAGATTCGAACCACCGACCTTTCAGTCAGCAAGTTCAGCAGCTCAGCGGTTTAACCCACTGCATCACTGGGGGCTCTTCTTACTTACTTAAGCCTAAATCCACTTTTTGTCTTGACCAGAGTAAACTCATTGATACATTACATTTACCTATGTATTGACTCACCATTCAGCAACGGATTGAGTGGGTCTATTCTAGCTGTAACTTAATAACAGGATCTCAGCCATGTTTTCTTACTCTAAAATTCTATGAAATGAGTTATTCAACTCAATTCAATAATCGGGTCAAATTCCAGATACATGGGAAATTGTCATAGTTACACTTATACCAAAAAGAGGCCAAGAATTGACTAATCAAAACAACTATAGATAAATATTTATTTATTTATTTATTTACCTTACTTATATACCGCTGTTCTCAGACCGAAGGCGACTCACAGCAGTTCACAACAAATACGAACAGCAAAAATTCAGTGCTACAGTATAAAAACAGTTAACAACCTAACACATTACACAATTAATAAACAGTTACTACAATACCCATTCACTGTCATCTCATCATCAAAAACATGTTCCAGATTCGTCATCCATTGTTCCATTCCAGTGTTCATTAACCAATCATTGCACTAATTATTCGAACGCCTGCTCAAACAGCCAGGTCTTCAATTTTTGCGGAATACCATTAGAGTTGGTGCTAGCCTAATGTCCGTAGGAAGGGCGTTCCACAGCCGAGGAGCCACCACCGAGAAGGCCCTATCTCTCGTCCCCGCCAGCCATGCTTGAGAAGCAGGCGGGATCGAGAGCAGGGCCTCCCCGGAAGATCTCAAAGTCCTGGTGGGTTCATAGGCAGAGATGCGGTCGGATAGGTAGCTTGGGCCGGAACTGTTTAGGGCTTTAAAGGCCAACTCCAGCACTTTGAATTGAGCCCAGTAGCAGATCGGTAGTCAGTGGAGTTGGTGCAACAGGGGGGTTGTATGCTCCCTGCGCTCTGCTCCTGTTAAAATCATGGCTGCCGAGCGTTGGACTAGTTGGAGCTTCTGAGCTGTCTTCAAAGGCAACCCGACGTAGAGAGCGTTGCAGTAGTCTAAATGGGATGTAACCAGAGCGTGGACTACCGTGGCCAAGTCTTTATTAAATACTGATTACAAAATATCTTTATTAAATACTGATTACAAAATATTTACAAGAATTTTAGTAGAAATATTCCAGAAGTTCCTAAATAAATTCATACAAGAAGATTCAACAGACTTTCTTCCTAAAAGACATATTAAATAAATGTGTAGAATTAGATAAATGGAAAAATGAGGACAATTGGCTTAAAGAAAATTATGTGCTATAGTTTTAGAGAAAAAATTATAAAAATGATGAACAGGTGGTACCTGACTCCAGCAAAACTTGCTAAAATGTATAAGGGAAGAAACAACAAGTATTCAAAATGTAAAGAGCAGGAATAAACTTTCTTCCACATATGGTGGTCCTGTCAAAAAGCAAGAGAATTCTGGGGCAACATACAAAACCACTGCAAGAATTTTTTCATTCAAAGATACAATTAGGGACTGAATTATTTTTATTGGGAATGTCAAATACTCAAAAATGTGTGTGTGTGTGTGGGGGGGGGGGGAGGTTTAGAATTAGCATCACTTACCTGTTTTTTTTAAATGTTCTGTAATGTTAGGATGTCTCCCTGGTTCATTTTAATTTTCACTATAACTATTAAACAACTTTGGTAAAGCTGCATTTAAAATATGTTAAAACCTCATTTATTTGGCCTCATCTTTGCCAGCACTGCCATAAAGGAGAAGCTGTGGTGTGGCGATGTTGCACACCAAGGCTGCAGTAGGCTCCTTTGAACCCGCAAATGCACTTTAATAAGCAAAGCAGTTTTTGAAGATTAATATAGCAATAGTTAAAAAGGTAAAAAGCATTAAAATAGGAAATAAAGAAATGTCCATAAAACAATCCAAAAGGCAATTAAATGATATCCAGGCAAAATCCAATTCAGGAAACAGAATAGTCCCAAAATCCATATGACCAAGTCCACAGGAGAATAGTCTTACAGTTCCAAAAGGTTGCAAAGACCAAAGTTCGTTGAAGAAACAGGAGCAAACCTGAACCAAACAATCCAAATGCAGGAGCTTGAACTCAGGACAAAACAACTTACACAAATCTCAGCATAAACATGAATATGTAGCAAGATTATATATGAATCTCAACATGAACAAGAAGGCATGGAGTAGGCGTGAAAACTAAACGTTGGACTCACTGAAGAGTATAGATTCACAGCCCCTATATTTATTCAGAAAGCCATAGCAAAAGCATTCCGTTTCCCTTGGAAAACCTCTCCCTAACCCCTTTTTTCTCTTAATCTTGCTGAGTGCCTCCTCCCTAAATCCTGGTGGTGATCCTGATAAATTTGCCCTTTGCAATCGAAGATTGCCTCCTACAGTTTGCTCATTAATAAATTCCTTTTGCTATCTCTATCTAACCTTGACTGTTCGGCCTCAGCCTCTTTCTCAGGCTGCCTCAAGACATCTTTGTCTTGTGAACCAATGATCCCAGAATCCTCAGTTTCACTCTAGCTAAAAGTATTTTCTTGGCTATCATCTGCATTCACAAATCCCTGAGAATCAACAGAAACCCGATCATTTAAGTCAGACGTGGGAACCTCTGAAGGGACATGATCATTCTCCTTTGAGTCCTATGGCAAAGAGATAATCACAGGCTGAACCCCTACAGGCTAATCACAGACATGTTAACTGTAGTTTGGGAAGGCCAGGCCCCCAATTGTAGAAATTGCAAAAGGCCCTGCCTTGAACTATATTCCCCAGCATGCCTAAGGAGGAGAATGCACCAATCAGGAGAGGAGAGAGAAAATTATCCCTCCCCTTAAACAGTCAGTTTATCTGAAAATTTTTAAAACTTCCCTTAAATCAGTAGATGTATTGGTATTTCTGAAAGTTGGGGGGATATGATCCCCTGTTACCCTATGCCATTGGATAGAAAAATCAAGGAGCTAGCTCTTGGAGTTTTTTTTAAATGTTGTTTTTAAAACCTTTAAAAATTCTCCAAAAATCTATGGATAAGTAAAACATTCTGAAGTTTAGTGGGCTAACAGTGGTAAATGGGTTCTACCACTGTAGCAAGTTTCATCAGGATATCTCAGCAATGAGGGAGAGAGAAGCCCCTGAACTTTCCCCACTGCCAGTAATGTTTTCCCTATTGCACTTGTTGGTGAGTGACAGACCTATCCTTTCCCACTTAGAAATATTTAGCAACTGCTGCATCTTAAAATCAAATGAGCACAGTTATTTTATTAATTATGAGCAAGCTGATATTGAAAGAAATATGTACACTAATGTAAAGTTAATTGTATTAACAATTATGTGCGATACTTATGTGACAGAAAACATCAGAAGCCCGTGAAAGCGACCTTTCAGTTGTCCAAATTTCAAAGAGCTTTATATGATATTTTAGGAATGTCAGTGGCTTTTTTCCCATTTTAATTTCTAATGGATTTTTTTCAAAAAGAACATTTAAACATTTATCATTTGTTTTTGTAATTCCAAGTCGTTAGACTACAGAGCAAGTTCAGCTTGTAGGAATATAATTTACTGTATATCCTGTTTTTTTGTACAGGTTAGTTACCAATCTTTACTATTTATTAAATCACAGCACCAACGGAACTATTATGATTCTCACATAAAGATTTCTTTTGCCTAGATTGTCTAGGATTTATTTCTAAAGGACAACTTGAGTGATGGCAGTTGTGGAATATTTTGTGATTCCAATGAGTATCCCAAAATATCGAAGGCGGAGGTTATGTTTATTTATTTATTTACTTTATTTCTATACTGCTTTTCTCAGCCCTCAGGTGACTTAAAGCGGTGACAACATCAGTACAAAATATCACAAAACAAGTATAGGGCAATTAAAAACAATTATCACATAAATCATTAACATCAGTATAACAATCATTAGCGCCTCAACAGTAAAATCAGAATCCAGTCTCGTCATCCATTATTCCGTATTCCTATGTTTAATCAAATGCTTGTTCGAACAGCCAGGTCTTCACTTTCCTCCGAAACGCCAGCAGGGAGGGGGCCAATCTGATATCTGCAGGCAGGGTGTTCCACAGCCGAGGGGCCACCACTGAGAAGGCCCTGTCGCTTGTCCCCGCCAAGCGTGCCTGTGATGCAGGCGGGACTGAGAGCAGGGCCTCCCCACATGATCTTAGTGTCCTAGTTGGTTCATAGGAGGAGATGCGTTCGGAGAGGTAAGTAGGGCCAGAACCGTTTAGGGCTTTATAGGCTAAAGCCAGCACTTAGAATTGTGCCCGGTAGCAAACTGGTAGCCAGTGGAGATTATGATTAGGGTATAAAGCATACTCCAATCAATGATAATCCCAATGCCCCCTCTGAATGGTGCCAATCAGTTGACAAACAGAAGATATCACTTCTGGTTTGCTTCATTATACTTTAACAAAAATAGCACAACATATCTTAATACAGGTTGAATATCTCTTACCCAAAAATCTACATTTCAGATCCCCCCCCCCGCAAATTTTGGAATACTTCCATATACACAATGAGATATTTGGAAATTGGAACCTATGTCTAAACAAATAATATTTTGTTTTGTTTTGTATATATTTTACACATGTAGCCTGATGGTAACTCTGGAAGGTCTACAATGTCTTAGCATACAAGAATATATGTAAAATGAGAAGTATGGCACACTGCACATGTTCTAATTCAAAATCTAAAAGCAGAAAAGAGCAAAACCATGGAGGAATAGTGGAATGGGGGAAATCCTAACTATATTCCCACAACATAGCAGGATTCTCAGTGGCAAATCTACTTCTAACCATTGCTTTATGTTGTAGAAAAATGACTGAAGTTTTTAAATATGATCTATCACAGCTAGAAAAGAGCACTTTTACTGAGAGTCATGTTATTCACGCAAAATAACCCCCATATCAGATACCTCTATTGCAGTCCATCACTGAGAAAGCTCTCCTCCCTCATTTATTTCAAAGAATTCCCTCAACACTAGGTTCTTGTGTCTAGCAGCACAGAAGAGAATAGATATGAATTTCCAAGAGTCAAGGAGTACAATCTATTATATGCCAGATTTTTTAAATAAAAAGAATTATTTTGGTTGGGGATTTTCCTCCATTGGCAAAATAAAAAAGCTTTGCCTAGCATTTCAGAAGCTAGCAAGACAATACCTAGTGGAAAGTCTTGCATGTCTTCCACCTCAGTGTTGAAGCTTTTGAAACAGAAGTTTTCAAAAGGGTGGATTTACACGAGAAAAGCAGCAGGAACAGCTGACGTGAAAGAACTGAAAATGAGCAGAAGGGGAGATAAAAGGGACAGAATGAGCACGAGATTGTACAATGACACTTTCTCCATCAAAACACCTAATTCTCCTATTTGATATTCATGGTTGTCAGGAGCCTTTGAATCACTGAATGAAGGCTTTATGTTTGGACTCATTATCAGCTCAATGACAGAAGGCAGACCATGCAAATGAAGTTCAGGACCAAAGATATGTTGTTAAAATACTGCAATTTGTCAGCATTTAGATAAACAAATGAGGGGCAGGCGATGTCTATAGGGTGACCCTTGGAGCACTATCAGAATATTTTCTTTCCACCTGTTCACTGAAATATCTTCAGGACCTTTCGAGTTTTAGTGCTGTTTTTGCTCAAACAAACAAATAAAGGGAGACCAACATTTCTTCTTTTCTCTTTTCTCTTTCCTCAACCAATAGCAAAAAAACCTAAATATGTCTTTTTGTGCTTTTGGGTGGGATCCAAAGTATTATGAATCGTTTTAAATCATCCCTTCCAGCATCAGCCATATCAGTCACAAAAATCAAGAATTTAATATTTTAAAGCAGGTATGGAAACAATATTGAAATATACTTGAAAATATATTTCTCAGGTATCAGAAAAAAAGAATTTTGCACAGATAAAAATATTTGAACTTCAGGACTTATTCTGCATAAAATTCAAACATAAATTTTATATGGAACACAGGCAATATCAATTTTATTTTGCAAAGAAAACATTTCTGCAAAGAAACCAGCATTTTCTGTGCTGAAAATACAATTTTCTGCACAAAGGTACCATGTCAGAACTTCATAGTTTCTAAAGTCTTTCTTGTATCAGGAATAAAACTGCTAAAATTAACCATAGCTGAATTATTCTTTACTTTTGTAATCCTTTTAATCTTAGTATGTGTTTTAACTATCACATACCCCCATGTCCATCGGTGATGCCCTTCTGAATTTGATGGTGTTTTTAATGTTTTAATTATTGTGTGATTTAAGTTTGAATTGGTTGTATGTTTACACTGTGTTTCTTCTGTTGTAAGCCACACCACATCCTTTCGGGGAGAAGGGGTGAGATATAAATAAAGCTTCTTCTTCTTCTTCTTCTTCTTCTTCTTCTTCTTCTTCTTCTTCTTTTCAAAGGAGTACATCTTTGTACACCTATGGTGCAATAAGGATGGTTGAACCAGAATAAAATGTTGTGTTGTTTTATTGTTGTACATTTCTTCTTGTAAGACAGTCCCTTCCTTTCCCACTTGTACTTTCCATTTGTATGTAGGTTGTATCCCTGGAATTTGGATCTCAGTTGTTGAAATTAAATGGTTGCAGATTTAACAATCTCCACATTAGAAGCAATTTAGTGGTGGAGAACAATATATTGAAAACTGAGTCCATCTTTAGACATCAGGTTTAGAGTGTAAAGTACAGGTTGAGCATCCCTTATCTAGAGCTCCAGAATCTGAAATATTCCAAAATTCAAAATTCTTTGCATGGTTGGTTGAGATCGTAACATCTTTGCTTTCCCAGTAGGCCATGATGAGAGGTCCTGGGAAATGTGAATCAATGACTTTGAGAAGACTGCATGTTCCCCCGCCTCCCACTATTAAAAGATGTGAAGGTGGAAATCATGGCATAATGACACCAGAAACTGGTTTAAACTTCTGTATCCAATGTGCACCATAAAATGAGAACTTCTGTCCATAAATGTAGGCAAGAGATAGAAGCAAGAATAGAGGAAATAGAATGTCAGTGAGATTTTCTTATATAGTTTTTTTTACGTAAGAGAGAGAGAAGAAAATCCCAATCCCTTACCAGAGCCAAGCAGAGTCACATTCCTCACTGACATGGAGTTTCATTCAGCAGCCCACTATCACAGATGACTTCCAAAGGCAGAAATTTTGACCAACCTTGTGCAATGGTAAAAAATAATAATCACCCAGTATGTTCTAAGTCAGTGGTTCTCAACCTGGGGTCCCCAGATGTTTTTGGCCTACAATTCCCAGAAATCCTAACAGCTGGTAAACTGGCTGGGATTTCTGGGAGTTGTACACCCAAAAACATCTGGGGACCCAAGGTTGAGAACCACTGTTCTAAGTAATAGAACCATATGGAAGTCTTGCTTCAAACTTGCTTCCAGAATGACAGTTATAACATCATATGAATCCCAATTCATTTCCTGGCTGCCTCCACTGTTTGTCTTTGTCATCATCATCATCATCATCATCATCATCATCATCATTTTCCTACCATTGTCATGTATTAGTCACTTTTGTTTTATAACTTACAGTGACCTCAGCTCTTGAAAATAAACTCCGATTGTTTTGCTTAATAAGGATATTACATATTCTTTCCATTATCTATGCCAGCTATACAGACTGGTAGAACACTTGGTGTATATGTATTGGCAGAACTGAGCAGTGATTCACTCAGTAGTTCCTCCATTCTGGTGGCCAAATATCACTGTCACATGTGTCCATCCCATTCAGTGTTCATTAATGAAGGTAAAGGTAGTCCCCTGACATTAAGTCCAGTCACGTCTGACTCTGGGGTGTGGTGCTCATCTCCATTTCTAAGAGCCAGCATTGTCTGTAGACACCTCCAAGGTCATGTGGCCGGCATGACTGCATGGAGCGCTGTCATTAATGAAAGGTAATGCTTATCTATTAGGCCTGGGTAACAACGCAAAAATTTGTTTCTAAAATCGATTTGTAATTGGGGTTTTTTTTGTTTCGATATTTAAAATAATTACAAAATTTTCCAAAAAAAAAGTTCGGTATTTACGAAATTTCGTAAATATTTACAAAACATTTTGTAAAGATGGCGCCCTTTTTTTTTCAATATTTTAAAAATATTTTTTAAATTTAATTATTAATTTAGTAGAATAGGGAGGAGAAAATAAAATTATTATTAAGGAGGGAAGGCAGGCACTCACTCTGGCGGGCCCTTTCGCTCGCCGCTCGCTTGCCCCTCTCGCTCGCCGCTCGCTCGCCCCTCTCGCTCGCCGCTCGCTCGCCCCTCTCGCTCGCCGCTCGCTCGCCCCTCTCGCTCGCCGCTCGCTCGCCCCTCTCGCTCGCCGCTCGCTCGCCCCTCTCGTTCGCCGCTCGCTCGCCCCTCTCGCTCGCCGCTCGCTCGCCCCTCTCGCTCGCCGCTCGCTCGCCCCTCTCGCTCGCCGCTCGCAGAAAACAAGCTTGCTCCCTCCTCCCTGTGGCTTCCTCTCACTAGCTACCATGATTTCCTGGCTTTTGGACATAAAGAATTGAAGGGAGATTTAACAAATCAGCTAAATGTATTAAGAACCCTCTTCACAATTGGAACACATTAGAACATTTACATAAAGCTGCATTACCCATATTCCCAATCATATCCCCAAGTTCGCCCCTCTCCCTTCCAAGGAAAAGTAAAAGCTCGCCCTCTCAGCAAGCATCGGCAGGCGGCCATCTTAGGTATTTCCGAAATGGACGGAAATACAAAAATTTTTGGCGCCTGCCGTTTCGATATTTAAAAACACTTCCAGGTTAAAAAAAAGTTTTGTAATCGTTTCGTAATTCAAAAATTAACGAATTTTTTAACGAATTACGAATTAACGAAACGAATTGCCCAGCCCTATTATCTATTTATCTATCTATCTATCTACACACACACACATGGAGGTTTCTTTTAAAGTAAAAAAATATCCTGGAGCATTTCCCCAAATTTATGGATCTTATGGATGGATAGAATACCACTTTTGACACTAGAATGATTGAACAGTTGTTTTGGTCTTAGATCTAATAGTTAGATATGTTGACAATTACAACTAGATTTGGAAATTATTAATTAGTGCTAATTTGAAAAACTGAAGAGAGAAAAAGAAAACTAATTTGCCCTCATATCCATTAGGAAGAGATTTTCCAAAACTTATATTTTTATGGGATGTGCCAGCTAGTATACCCCCACCCTCTCATTTTTCCCATTTGGAGGAATTGCTTTGTTACAAGCAAAAATATATGTACCTATCTTTATCTCATATATGTTGGGAGGCCTGCTATTAGCTCTCTTCATACATGCATCTGAGGCAACTTGAACATACTTAAGTACACAAACAAAGGCCACTGAGTCTATTCTCCAGTTTCTTAAAGGGCTTTAAATGATCCCATGAAAAGGGAGCACCTTAGAAATGGAAGTGAATGAATTGTAACACTTTCTGAAAAGCAAGATTAGGCTACAATGGGGCCCCAATCACCCCAAGGAGCAGCTTGCCTGAAAGCAGGCCTTCCTAGGATTATAAACAGCTGTTGAGTTGGCTAATTCTTTCACACTTTTCCCCTTGCATAGCAGGAAACTATGGTGGCATGGGATGGCTATCCATCTCAATCATTTCATACAATGCAGAGTCACTAAAGTCTCATTTGCAAGCCCTTTCTCTTCTTTGGCCAGCACACAAAGTTTTCTGCTCATTTGAGGAGAATTATGTGGGCTTAATTAAGTGTACTAACTTATTGGTAGCACAGCGTCCGATCAAAGAAAGATGCAGATGCGGTGTGAAATGATGGGGCAACTCGACTGTGAGGAATATAAACCAGGGTGAGAAAAGGCATTCGGGGTGCCCAAAAGGAGTTATTTGGAACTCCATTATTCTATTCATTGCAACCGCCGCACACCAGATGGTTACAATGCAAAAGAGTTTTCTATGACCATAACATTATCCCAAACATCTTTTCTTCTTCTCCAGTTCACCATAGAACAATTAGCTTCTTATTGGGTGTTTTGTTGGGGTGCAGGGAGGTGGGGTTGCAGGGGGCGGTGGGGACTTCATGAACAGATTTAGTGCATCTAACTACAAAAAAGAAGACAGGGCTATGAATCAAAAGGGGAGATTGGAGCATGCCTCTGTTGTTTTGAAAATACTTTGGAATAAGTTGCCTTACAGCGTATCCAGAATCAAATCCTTCCTGGCCCCTTCAACAATGAGGGAGATGTAAAGCATTTTGAATCTGACCGGCTGCTGTGCCGTCTGCCAAAATGTTTCCACCCAACTGAGCAAGGCTTCTTTTTCCCCCATTTAGTTCATTGAGTTGCCCTCAATAAAATTAATTCCTTCTCATCGACAGCATTCAAACACACAGTGGGAACAAAACCAAATGAGGTTGTGAATATAGTGCTGGTCATTAAGTGGAGGCACCCAAGTCTATCGTGTGCTCATTCTTTCCTCCCTGCACCCTTGTGACATGTGGATACCTTTCTATCCAGTAAAAATATGAGTGTATATTAAAGTCACTTATAAGAAGTGATGAACAAAGTCCCAAATGGCAGAAATAAGCATTAACTTGCAAAATATGAATGGGGAATAAAATTGCTCTTCTGCTAGTCTTCAAAAGCTGTGCCCATAAATCTTTGATCTTAGGATGCTGCCCATTGCCTTGTTTATGACACATGACCCCTAGCTAATTCCATCCTGTCCAAATGGTTTTGCAGAGTTCCAAGACTAACATATGTTCCTCAATTGAAGTTCTCCCAATATATGATCTATACATTTCATTACTTCAGGCTCTGAGGAATTTGGACATGATGTCTACTTTTATGCATTTGTTTGGAGGCCAGAAACAATCTGTCAGAGGAGTTGCTTCTCTCATATTGTGGCCATATGCTGCCTTTTCCCATCTCTTTGCAAAGGCATTTCTCAACTAAACCAACATGAAATGCCCTGGGTAAGGCAGCCATAAAATAAGTAGCTTTAATAGTTGCCCTGCATGGATTTGTACTCTAATAACAAAATACAAAGTTGTTATGTAAATCTAATGATTATTCCCAATGGATTTAGGAATGCTGAATTGACAGTTGGATGTTAGATTTACACTTATTGCATTTATTTGAGGGATCTATTCTAGATCTATTCTAGATTGAAGGAGCTGGGGGTGGTGATGGCCGTCAGGGAGCTCTGGCGTGGGCTGGTCCATGAGGTCACGAAGAGCCGGAGACGACTGAACAACAAATTCTAGATTGGATTTAGACCTACAGCCGGAAGCAGCCCTAGGTAATTTTCAATGGTAAGCAAAAAGTATTTTGTCACCCCCCCCCCCCAACCAATCACTGATATATATTTTCTGTTCGTCATGGGAGTTCTGTGTGCCATATTTGGTTCAATTCCATCATTGGTGGAGTTCAGAATGCTCTTTGATTGTAGGTGAACTATACATCCCAGTAACTATAACTCGCATATGTCAAGGTCTATTTTCCTCCAAGAGCGCCTCAGGAGCGCCCCTGGGCAAAATCAACTATACTGCAAATGCTTACTTTGCGTAATGGTTGAGCCGCCCCTGCCTATAGCTTTAACTCTTCGATGTGGTGTAGTGGTTTGAGTATTAGACTAGCGGGCCCTTCCACACAGCCATATAACCCGGAATATCAAGGAAGATAATTTACATAGGAACTGGAACGACTCGGCGCCAAGATGGGACACTGTTTTTATTAGGAGATGCAAATGATGTATGCTTTTAGTATTCTTGTTATGGTTTTATATTATGTGTTAATATTTTTAAATGTTTTGTGGTGTTTTTGGGCATCAAATCGTTGCCATTGTAAACTGCACTGAGTCATCTAAGGGCTGAGAAGGGTGGAATATTTATTATTTATTTTATTTCTAGTATTTATGTCCCATCTCTTCTCTACCCTGAAAGGGGGACTCAAGGTGGCTTACATAGGCAGCAATTCGATGCCGTCACATGAACAATTAATACAATAGCCATTAAACATAACCAACAAACCATTAAAATACATAAAATACATAAAAGAATAAGCAATTAGTTAAACAGTATAAAACCTTAATTACCAATAAAACCGTATACTCATGTAAATAATCTTTCCTGTCCATTTCAACCAAAGTGCTGCTTTATGTCTGCTGACTGAAGGCCTGGTCCTACAACCATGATTTTACTTTCTTTCTGAAAGCCAGGAGGGATGAGGTCAATCATATCTCATTTGGAAGCGTGTTCCACAGGCTGGGGGCCACTGCTGAGAAGGCCCTGTCCCTCGTCCCCACCAGCCGCGTTTGCGATGTTGGTGAAAGCGAGAGCAGAGCTTCCCTGGATGATGTTAGGTTACGAAATATTTTGGAAACAGATTTTATTTATTTCTGGGCATGACTATCCCTTACATTTTGAGAAGCAGAGTACGTTTTTAGGATACTTTGAGTCAAAACATCAGTGTTGTCGATGCTACATAGCAATAGTTCTAGACCCACTAAACCTACTAATTTCTGCCCATGGTGAGTCGTTGTAATTTAAAGTGGATTTCAAGTGGAATTTTAGTTTCATTTTCACCCATACTTTGTTGAAATCACTCTTGGGGAGAGGGGACTCTTCTAGCTATAAAAAAAGACAGGAATCAAGAAGTAACTTTAAGACACACTTATTTCAATTAATAAGAATGCTCATTAAAGTTTCTGAATCTTAAAGTAACATATTCAGCAGAGAAAAACTGTTGAGATGCAATTAAAAATTCACACTAGCCACCAAGGTTTATACTTTGTAGGGTTCTAGTTGCTTCCATTAATTCTCCAGAAATTGCTTGTTTCTTCATGAATTTCCTTCAAGCTCCACCTGGAAGACAGGCAGTCCAGCCTAGCAAGGAAGGCCAAGCCTGACCCTGAAATTGCCTGTTGTTATGGTGATATTTGTTTGTTGAATATACTGATGCTATAAAGAAGAGCCCATTTAAGACTTTTCTGTTTAAAACAACAACTCAGCTCCACAGCGTCTTCTTGAAACCTGATTGTGTGGTTCCAGAGCCTGGCAACCACATCCTACATTGGGGTTAGCCAAATAAAACTGTATTTTGGTTTAACTGCAGCTAGCTCTGAGGAAGTGATGGTTAGGCTATTTGGGCCAGAGTTTATGTTGACTTTAAAGTGGAATCAGGCATGAGACAGAGCTCCTATTCCCCAGCTAAGCATTTTTTTTAAAAAAGCCTTTCTTTTGGATAGTCATTAATATATAAAAATGCTGATTTATAAATGTATATTTCTAAATCGCAACCCTCCAAACATTTCTACTACTGTATTAGTAGTTGTGACAATATGATTGCAGATTATTCTCTATATTATTATTAAGTACTTGTTGACTAATTAGTTACAATGATATTTTTTCTTTCTGACATAAATAAATACAGTAAAGAAATAAATAAACCCATAATCTTGCAGATGTCTATGATTCTTCAATGCCACAAAGATCATCTATGGCCCAACAAATCATGGCATATACCTTCTACTTTCATCAGATGGAACTAAACTTCTAAAGGACAAAAAAAAACCCAATTATACTATGCTGGAAAGAGCACTACCACAATCTCCTTAACCGTTGCTCCAATGTGGCTGAAGAGGTCTTCTCTCAAACTCCTCAATAACAATCATGGATGAGCTTGCAGCATTACCTAGTTTGGATGCCCTGATAAATTTGTGAACATATTGTGGCTCCTCCATGACAACGTGATGGCAACAATCTTGGACAGCAATGGCTCTCAAAGTGACCCATTTAAAGTGTAATTAGGTGTCAAACAGGATCACCCCAACCTTATTTTCCATCTTCATAGCTATGATACTGCTCTTTGTTGATGGGAATCTTCCTACAGATGTCAAAATCATCCATTGGACAGATGGCAAACTATTTCACCTCAGCAGGTTGAAAGCCAAAACCAAGGTCACAACAACATCTGTTATAGAACTCCAATACACTGATGATAATGTAGTTTGTGCTCATTCAGAAGAAGACCTACAAGCCACTTTAAACACCTTTGCAGAAGCATATAAAAACCTTGGTATCTCACTGAACACTGAAAAAAATCAAAATGCTCTTTCATCAGGCACCAGCCAATCCCTCTGCAATGCCAGAAATTCAGCTTACTAGTGTAGCATTAGAAAATGATGACCCTTTCTCAGGGGCGGCTCAACACATTACGCAAAGTAAGCATTCTCAGTATAGTTGATTTTACCCAGAGGCGCTCTTGAGGCGCTCTTGAGGGAAAATAGACCTTGACATATGCGAGTTGTAGTTACTGGGATGTATAGTTCACCTAAAATCAAAGAACATTCTGAACTCTACCAATGATTGAATTGAACCAAATATGGCACACAGAACTCCCATGACGAACAGAAAATATATATCAGTGATTGGTTGTGGAGGGGGGGGGTGCCAAAATACAGTTTGCTTACCATTGAAAATTACCTAGGGCCGCCTCTGCCCTTTCTACTACCTTGGCAGCCACATCTCCACAAAAGTCAACATTGACACTAAAGTACAACACCCTCTGAGCTCTGCAAGTGCAACATTGTTTCAAATGAAGCAAAGAGTGTTGAGGATTGAGACATTCGTAAGGGTAAGAAGATGTTTGTTTATAAGGCTACTGTTCTCCCAACTCTGTGATATGCCTGCAAAACATGGACGTCACTCTCAACTTCTGGAATGATTCCATCAGCATTGCCTCCAAAAGATCCTACAAATCTCTTGGGAAGACAGACAGACAAATGTCAGCATTCCGGAAGAAGCAAAGACCACCATCATTGAAGTGATGATTCTCTGCCATCAACTTCACTGGACTGGTCACGTTGTGTGAATGCTTGATCATTGTCTCCCAAAGCAGTTACTATACTTTCTACTCAAGAATTGAAACAAAATGTTGGTGGACAGCAAAGGAGGTTGAAAGATGGGCTTAAAGCTAACCTTAAAAACTGTGGCATAGACACCAAGAACTGGGAAGCCCTGGCCTTTGAGCATTCATACTGGAGGTCAGCTGTTTTCGACAGTTCTGTGGAATTTGAAAAGGCACGACTGGAGGGTGAAAGAGAGAAACATGTAAGAGGAAGACATGTCAAGCCAACTCTTGTCAGAACCACTTTCCATCTGGAAATTGATATCCTCACTGCGAAAGAACATGCAGATCCAGATTCTCTACAATCACCTATGAATCCACTGCCAAGACTATATATATAGAAAGTGACCATACTCTGCCATGAGTGAGAGCCTATGATGATGATGACATTTTGGTGCAAGAAGTCATGTCCATGATATGTTGTTTAGCAGCAAAGTGAAATGGACATGAGATGAAACCGAATATGTTTGAGAAGGACTCATAGGAAGTTATCTCTCATCCATCTAATTTAGTTCTTTAAGTTTTTAGACAGGATTCTTTTTTAGCCCTATCTGGAACTGTCAATAAATTAATCATGGGCTATCACTGAGTATGCAAGAGTCATGGTAAAAAAAATCTCATACAAACATGTATATGCATATATATGTACATATTCAGTAAAGAACTTTTATGTAAGTCAGGCAAATGTACATCCACTTATGAAGATGTATGTCCCCAACAGGATTCCAGCCACTTTTAAGCCAAACAGATACACAAATAGCCTACAGGAAAAAAAAATCAGTATATTTTGAATTAAACTTCAGTGTCAAACTGGCTTAAAATTAATAAGTTTGATCTTATAGTTTTGAAGTGATTTGATACCATCTTATTTGCTTCCCTTTTGATTGATCAGCATTTTAGAATACAAAAATGGGAAAGGGTGAAAATGTTTCTTCTCAATACCTTTTAGCTATCTTTGTATTCTCATTTTTATATTGTTAAGATTATTATGGTTGCATATAGGCCTGCCTTGCTTTTTGTAACTGAACTTTTGAGTTAGAATTTCTGACATGTTTTCCCTCAATTTTTGCCCCATAGACACACTGGAGTACAAGAAAATGACATCTCAAAAAAAATTGAATGACGGAGTCTGATTTTTCATTCAATTTGTTGGTTTTAAAAGTGGAAGCTAATAAACAATTAATTTAAAAAATCTTATTAGGAATATTGTTTTGGAGGATGCTATTGATATCTCTCAAATGAATGTGTGTAGGTCTGTGGTAGATCAATTTGTTACCTGCATTACATGGCTTCTATAGATTGCTTATACTATTTCTAGTGGTACTTAGTAGTCTTGTGTACTTGTATAGAATCACTATCAATTTCTGTTTGTTTCATTCGTAAGGCCCTGATTTCATTTTCGAGCGCCTCTCCTGAAAATGGTCAACTTTCCAAATGAGCTTTTTTGTTCTGGGTCCAAAAGAACAAACATTTTTGGACAATTGGCCAACATGGGTGGCCTTCCCAGACTCCTCTTCTCCTCTGTTTTAGGGCTAGAGGGGTAAAAGTCTCTGCACATTGAGGGCACATCTACTACTCTTAGCCCATCAAGTTTTGTAACGTTTGGGTCATCCACCAAGTTTTAGGGATTTTTTTCTTTCCATAAATAAAATCTCTTTAAAAAGATTTCCTCCCCACCAACTGGCCCACCCTCTAACTTCTCCAGGAGCAGCAGCAGGAGAGACACTGGGCAGGGAGTGCACCATTTCTTCCTTCCAAATCATGCTTCACAAACGCACACACCACACAGCCCAGTGCCCAGCCCCGTTCACTTCTTTTCCCTTCCCATCATTTTTAGCAATGGCATGGTTTGTCTTGGAGAACTGCCACCCTGAGTCTTTGCTTACTGCTGCTGCTGTGCTTGGTACCCTCCTCCTTGTCCTCCATCTCTTATGCAAGAAAGGCACCTCCAAACCCTCTCATCTTCCTCCTTCGAGCCTTTTACCCTTTCCTCCTCCCTCCTCCTTGGCTCTTGGAGCTGCTGCTGACACCTCGGGTCGTTGCTGCTGCTGCCTGGCTTACTCTAGAGTAAGAGGCATGAATTGAGGAAGAAGAGAGGGTTGGAGGCACCTTTGTTTCATGAGAGACGGAGGCAGCAGCAGTAAGCAAGGACCCAAGGTGGTGCCAGGGCAGTTTCAAGAGTTGAGGAGGAGGGAGGAGGAGCCACTTACACACTCTCAAAGGAGGCTTACCACAGATAAGGAAGAGTGATGACCTCCTGGAAGACGAGAGTAAATGAGGGTTTACTTTTTGTTTGCTGGGGGATTAATAAAAAAGATTAAACTCTGCTCACAAAAAGCAGGCACACAAATGGTTACTGTTCAAACTCTCCTTTTGTTTCGCAGTTATTTTTGTACCAGAGGGGGGGTTTGTTGTATCATACCGTCTGAATGAAAGAAACTGTACGAAAACACAGATTAAATGGCAGAAATTGTTACTGCACACATGACTAGTACTTCGTACTTCTAGTAGCAGCGATACCAATTCAAAGCTGGTTACCAGATTTTCTGTTTAGCACCTGCCAGTAATGCTTGAATGAATGAGATTCAAGCCTCCGTTTCCACACTCTTAGTACAACAAGTACTATAACGGAATCTTTCTCTGTAAAACTTGTTTTCCTTAAACACTGAGAGAGTGAAAAATCAGAACAAAGATGTTAACCTTCCTGGAGTGCAATTATATTTGGCTCTGCTTGTAAAACTGGCTGTTGGAGGGGAAGGCCTTGTTATTCCATCCTGAAGGCTTCTCTCGCTCCCCAAGGCACTCTTTGGGGAACAGTTTCTGCTCCCGATCACTGTCTCCTCCTTGCCCTGACCTGTTGACAACAACACTTGAAATGTTTCTCCCCCTTTCTTTCAATGAAGCAGAGGAAATGCATTTCCTGATAGAGTGCAGATGCTGGGTCTTAGCAATGCTTTCTCAGGGAATTCACACTGTTTAAAGAGGTTTAACCTTGTGCTGAATTTTTAGACCCACAAGGCTTGGATTCTCCCACCTAGACCCCCCAAAAGCAAATTAATGAGAGAAAGCCCGGCCATTGCTGTTCACAGGGCACATGAAAAGAAACCTAGCAGCTCCTTTCCAGTGCACACACATTCTCAATGCTAATTAAGCAATAACGATCAAGGCACCGAGTGTTTCCTGAGGATTAATAACTAACTGGGAGGAGATGATGACCCCCAGACTGTCATTAATCCCAGGAAAAGCCCTGTGTGAAGGTTGTTTTTGCTAAGTAATCTGTACTATGAGAGAAAAGCAGGCAAAATATTCAGCTGGTCAGATTTCTTTTTTAAAAAAAGCTAAAAGTTACACAGAATTGGGAAAATCTGAAACTGATACAAATATCTCACCAGCTTCCCTGTCTATACTTTAGTGTAAAATCACCCATGCTACATATTTCAGTGCCTTGGGCAAATAGTGCAGAAATATTTTTCATTAAAGCATGCCTATGATAAAGTGGAACCATTTAGGAGGACCAGGTGGGATATGAAGTTAAGACTAATTCAAATTTAAACTTAATAATGCAAACAAAGGTCCAAAAAATGGATGTATTTATTATTCCATTTTTTGCCATAGGAGACTTACATGGCTGCCACTCTGGAAATTCCAGACTAAAACTGTGGGTTATAAAATTGTATGCACCATTGATTTTGTAAATCTTGGAGTGAGTAGTTTTAATTATGTCAGAATAATCAACACTTTTTTGTGGTTAAAATCTCTCTCTCTCTCTCTCTCTCTCTAGGTTTCTGCACAATGGTACAGCATTAGAACAATGTTTAATCAATTTTGTTCTATTTCAGGAGGCTGTTACTATGTAGCTCTATGTCAGTCTTATTAAATGGTTACTCTAATAACTTGAAATTCCTATTGCATTCCATCTTTTCTTCTTCTGAGTATTCAACAGGCTTCATGTCCTTCATCCACACAATGGAGGAGTGGTTCTGAAATAATGAGACTAACTATTAGGGATCTGTGAGCCATTAAAACAATGGTTCAAAAATCATTACAAAACTGGAGGGTGCTGGCATTTTCTTTCTAAAGTATTTCTAAAGTATAGTTAGTGAAAAATTCATTACTACAACAAAAGTAACAAAATTCTGTTACTATTTTGTAATAGTAATTGCACATAATTACTATAATTGGGGAAACTTCAGGCATTCCTTTCTCCCTTATTTTTATAGCTATTGGGGTGAAATTCTATAATGGTAGAACACATTTACCACTCTTAGACCACCAAATTTCAGAATGTTTCACTTATCCACAGTTATGTGGGAAATTTTCAAAGTTTTTATGTTGCGGCATCAAATTGTTGCTGAGTGTAAGCCGCCCTGAGCCCCCCTCAGGGGTTGAGAAGGGCATGTTAGAAATGCTGGAAATAAATAAATAAACAACATTTTTTTAAAAAATAAAGGAAACGTGTTCTCAGTCTGAAAGTGTTTAATTGTGTAGTTCTTATTTTGGAAGTAGTGATTCTACACCAGGAACTTTGTTTTTGCCCCCAAAACTTTGTTAAATGGGTGGATGACGATGTTAAGTTGGTGGACTGGAGACTACTGCAAAATGTACAATAACACGATGCTCCCACACAAAGACAAAGTTTTTGCAGTTTAATAAACTTTTGCCATGTTTTTATGATAGAACCAATTAGGAAATGACATTTATAACCCAGGAACAAAAATCATAATGTAGAATATTAAAGTTATTGGAATTCTGGTTGGCTACCGAGGGGCAATATTTTCTGATGTTGAACAATGTACTGCATTGTAGTTTAGAGTAGAGCCTTTTGAATTCTCTTGCATAGGGCTCCTTTCTTTCCAAACTACATTTTTCAGAGTTCTGTATGGTTCCCAGAAAACACTGTTCTCTCTTCCCCCCGGCTCCTAATGCTGAGACTCCATTAATTTACAGAGGAAAGGAAAGGCACTGAGGCAGCCTTTTTGGCTTTGCTTTCAGCTTTGCTTCCTTGCACTGAGTATGAAACTGACTTTGGGAGCCTTCTGAGATTTACAAAAATGAAATGAAAAAATTATGGGGTAAGTTTCAATTCTTAAATTTTTGGCATGGCCACGCCCACATATCAGATGTTGCCTCATAAGTATGAATTTAACAAATTTGATACAACTTATGAGGACTAACGAAAAATGCACAGCTCTGCTAACCATATGTGTGCGGCTTTATAACTCTGTTCATGCTAGGTTTGTCGAGAGCCCACCAGAATGGAACAAACAAAATGGAGAAAAAAACCTACTTTTCTGATACCAACTCTTTAGAAACCCCCAAATGTCATAGCCAATTGTCATTTGTAGGATTCTCAGAGACATAGTCCCAAAAGTAATATTTCTCCGTTCTGAAGTCAAATCACATGGAAAAATCACTCCTGTCAGGACTCTCAAACACATGGAGTGGCAAGGGACCATCCATCAAGAACCAAAGCAAAGAAAAAAGAAGAAGACTAATCTGTTTTGAATTTAGTAAAAAAATACATAAAAAGATAAAACAACAACCCACATATATACAATACACATATTTATAAATCTTGGGTTAAAGCTAAACCAATGTAACTCATAACATAAAGAAAGACCTAATTAACACTGCAAACCGTAATGCTAAACTAAAGACCATAATGTTATACTAACATAGGACACCAATGGATACTAATACCAGAAACACTAGCAAAATAACAAAACTTTAAACCATAACATGAAGAACTCTGATTTCCCCTTCCAAATAATAATGAAAAACAAAAAGCCATAAGAAAGATATATAGTAATCTACCTTTCCAGATCTAAGTAAATGAATTTACTAGAATTATTAATAACCAAACCTGCACACTCTTACATCAAAGTATTTATTTGTTCTGAATGAAGAAGCTCCAAATTGCAACAGCCTCCCTATAGAGATGCCTACCAGCATGATACACGCACACTTTGCAAATATATTTCTTCAGCTGATGCTGCGCTGATAATGAGTGTTAATTGGGAAATGAAGGATTTTGACAATGTGCTTTGGAAACTAACATTCAAAATAGCTTACCTCCTATGCATTCCTTCAGATAGAAACCACTGTTTGTCTGTACAGGTTGAGCATGTTTTATCTGGAATTCCAGAATAGTCCTTCTACATTTGTGGTTTTCACTTTTGCAGATTTGATTACTATCTTCTTTCTAGGAATCTTTATGTCCTCTAGCATGAAATTACACTGGAGGACCTAGAGATTTATTTATTTTATTTATTTATTTGATGCACTTATTAACCGCCATTCTCAGCCCTTACGGGCGACTCATGGCAGTGTACAGTACACATAAAAGGACAGTTACAAAGGCCAGTATCAACAACATATAACTATACAACAAATACAAACTACATAAAAATCCGCTTCGTCTCTTAGTAGAATCATAGCCAGTCTCATCTTCCTTGTACCATTCCAGTTCTCATTACCGTAATGTTGTTGCTTAGCACTTAATTAAATGCCCTCTCGAACAGCCAGGTCTTAAGGCTTTTTCGAAAGGACATGAGGGAGGGCGCCTGTCTGATGTGTGCCGGGAGATTCCTAGTCATGTGTTCTCTATGCTCCCACTTTTGTGGGGGTCCTGTGCCCCTAACCCCAGAGAATGTGGAGTGTATTCCAAAATCCAAAATTATTTAGATGGATGGTTGAGATGGTGACACCTTGGCTTTCTGATAGTTCATTGTATGCAAACTTGGTTTAATTCACAAAATTATTAACAGTGCTGTGTATAGAATTATCTTCAGACTGTGTATATGAAACATAAATGAACTTCGTGTTTAGACTTGGTTCACATCTCTAAGATCTCATTGCATACATGCAGAGGTGGCTCTAGGTAATTTTCAATGGTAAGCAAACAGTATTTTGCCCCCCCCCCCATACCAATCACTGATATATATTTTCTGTTCGTCGTGGGAGTTCTGTGTGCCATATTTGGTTCAATTCCATCATTAGTGGAGTTCAGAATGCTCTTTGATTGTAGGAGAACTATACATCCCATTAACTACAACTCGCATATGTCAAGGTCTATTTTCCCCCAAGAGCACCTCAAGAGTGCCCCTGCGAATGCTTACTTTGCGTAATGGGTTGAGCCATCCCTGCATACATGCAAATGTTGTACAGGTATTCTAAACTCCAAATCAACATCATCATCCGAATTCCAAAACACTTCTGGTCCCAAGCATTTCAGATAAGATATATTCAACCTGTATCTGGCCCATCTTTCCTTTTCAACTACTCTTCAATATTCATTAGGAGGTCCTGAGAACCCAATGTAACAAACCAGAAACTCATGGACACTTACTCTTCTGCTCATATAGTACTTTTCTTAAAGAACCAAATAAATATTGTCTTGTGGGGAATGGTGAAAAGATAATGGGACACTGTTCTAGTCAAAATTAATGATTTTTCCGAAGAAATTCCCCTCCCAGTGCTCCTCCGCAACTCTAACTATTACATTCCACAAGATCGGCCCCTTGGTCTAAAGTTTCTTGCTGGCCTATTTCTTATTAGCCAGGCTAAGCTGGCATCAAGGGGGCTATCGTCTGTCGAAACATCAGCAAGAGGAACAATTGACAAAGAAACCACTTGAGAATGTTGAGTAAACTGGGTAAAATGAAGTGAAAGAAGTTAATGTGCAACCTGGCACGCAGTGCCAAGCCCAAGCCGTGAGAACCGCTTATGTGATAATTGGTCCCTCACAATATCTTCTGCTCTGTAAAACATTGTCTTGGGCTTGTCTTTCAACACAGGAACTGATCTCTTTGAAATGCACTGAAATCAAAAACCCACCCCGCCGAGCTCCCACCTCTCTCCCAGGTACGAAGTCAGGTGGGAAAAGCTGTGCTTTTTTTGAGCATCTACAAGCTGTTTTTCAGGTAGTTGCCTAGTATCAATGAGAAAAATAGTTGTACTTCAATAAAGGGGTGTATATGTGAATAAGAAATAATTCCGGCTTTTGATCAAATCCAACTATGGGGCTTTCAGTACCCATCAGCCTTCACTTTCTTTCTCACTCTGTAATAAGAATCATAGGGTGCATCTACACTGTAGAATCAATGCAGTTTGTTACTCTTTAATTGCCACAACTCAATGTCGTGGATTCACAGAAGTTGTAATTTTACAAGTTCTTTATCTTTCTTTGCCAAAGAGTGCTTGTATCTTGCCAGACTACAATTCCCTGGATTCCATAGCAGTGAGCCAAGACAGTTAAAGTGGTGTCAGACTGCATAGATGCATTTTCTTTGTGTTCTCTCATAATGTGTTTCTTATTCATGGTTTCCCCCCTTTTTGCCATTTTCAGTGATTAATATGTTTTAAAATTTCAAATTACATATTAATAAAAAACAATGAAAAAATCTATATAAATGTATATATGCATGGACTAATATAATACTTCATAACATTTATACAATATTCATATCTGGTTATACTTTCCCCTCCTTCCACCCCTCCCAATTTAGTCACTTCCCATTCCTTGGGCTGGAAGCATTCATAGATAATTCAATTCTTCCTTCATATTACATTGTTTTTCTATTCTTCCATCTAGCCTGATATTTATTATTTATAAATTCCCTACACAGATTCTAACAGGTTAAATTATGAAGCCTTCTATAAAAACCTTTTCTTCTTTTATTAAATCAAGGAATGGTTCCCAGTCCTTGATAACTTTTTTGTATTTTTTCTTTGTTCATCCTTGCTAAGCTGTCTGTTTCTCCTATTTTAGAGAGTTTAACCATCCATTCTTCTATTGTCAGGTGATCTGCCTTCTCCCAAAACTGTGCATATAATATCCTTGCTGCTATTATCATGTAGTGCAATACTTGTAGTGCAACTGTTTTGTTTGTTTATTTGACATCTATATAAATAAAATGTAATGTTTGTTTGTGGGATTAAGATAACTCAAAAACCACTGGACGAATTGCCGCCAAATTTGGACAGCATACACCTAACAACTCAATGTATGTCCTTCACTCAAAAAATGATTTTGTCATTTGGGAGTTGTAGTTGCTGGGATTTATAGTTCACCTACAATCAAAGAGCATTCTGAATTTCACCAACGATGGAATTGGACCAAATATGGCACACAGGACTCCCATGACCAACAGAAAGCACTAGAAGGGTTTGGTGGATATTGACCTTGAGTTTGGGAGTTGTAGTTCACCTACATTCAGAGAGCACTGTGGACTCAAACAATAATGGATCTGGACAAAACTTGGCACAAATATTCCATATGCCCAAATATGAACACAGATGGAGTTTGGGAAAAATAGAATCTTGACATTTGGGAGTTGTAGTTGCTGGGATATATAGTTCACCTACAATCACAGAGCATTCTGAATCCCACCAATAAAAGAATTGGGCCAAACCTCCCACACAGAACCCCCATGTGGGCCACAGCAACGCGTGGCAGGGGACGGCTAGTTCCCAATAAAAATAATTCAGGCTCCAATTGTATCATTGACTGAAAATTTTCTTGCAATGTTTTTTTGCCATTTTCATGTGTCCCTGGCCTTAGCCAATGTGGAGGGCTGACTGTAAACCCTGACCAAATGCCTTCATATCTTTCCCCATTTTAGATAGCTTATGCCTCTTGTATATAAAATATAACTTATGATTTAGAGTACACACAGTTCTACAGATGGATATGTGTGTGTTTGCAACAAACTGCTCACCACTATTGCTGCCAAGAATGAGAGACCCAAAAAACATGCCTCCGTGAATGATAAGATGGTAGGCATTTCTCGGAGGTAAATGCAATTACACTCGGTGAAACTCTTTACTATTTCCCGCTAACTGGGGAATGAACTTGTGTTGCCTCCCTCCCTCTGCACTTAACACAGTGCCTGGAGTCTGAGAATTGACCTCAGACGCTGTTTTGAATAGGGGATATTTTCTGAAGCAGGAGGTTCTGGTTTGTCGATACTGGAAAGTATGAAGAACATGTATGCTTTGGCACACCTGCAGACCCTCAAGAACCAAGAAACAAACTATAGAATTTTTTGATGATTCACATTGCTTCTGTCTGTCCTTAAGGAGTGTGAGAAACAACTGCTACTCAAGCCAGTCCCGTTCCTTTGTGATTGGAAATTTCCTACTGCATATATCATTATTTTTCTCAAGCCTCGGAGCAATTCCTTGGAGTTTATGCCAGAACTGTATGATTACATGATGGGATTTCACTGTAGCTATAACTAACACATCGATTCTCTGACCCTCATGCGTGGAATTTGATCTTGTCGCATCAAATTTAGGGAAAATAGCCTAAACGAACTATGGCAGAGTTTCCTTGATTGTGGGAAGAATAGGAAGGATGGTTTGTGAACTAGGAAATGGTAGGAAGCATCCCCAGCCAGGAAGAGCTTCAGTGAGGTTTCCCAAAGTCCGCCAAGAGGATTAAAAACATTATATAGAAATGAAACTCTAGCCTCTGGCCTGTTTTCTTCTCACACAAAATGGCTGAGTTGGGGATTTCCAAAGTGGAACAACTCCAGTCCAGTCCCTGTCAGATAGTGAAAATAAAATCAACTATAAAGCCAGCAAAAAGGGTTGGGAAAAAAGAGCAAAGAGAGGAAAAGCAATTTGCAAAATGCTATAGAAATGGGAAACCATCATCAGTATTGTGGGATTCATCTACAAGGGCCCCATAACACTCATAACCCATGTTCACTATGAGTTCAATTCTTGCTGTTTCCATATTGTCCCCACATTTTTGGTAGGTTTTGTACAGTAAACTGGGTAAACCTGGTTTAGCCTCATGTTAAGAAAATTCAGAGGATGCTTTGGAGTTTGCTTAAAACTCTGGAGCAACCCTGCTTTGGGGCAGTATGGACAGCAGGATGTGGTCCAAGTAGGACCGGTCCACTGTCAACATGGGGCACCGTCACCAACCCATTTTCTTTGCACCTGTTGGCACAGGAAGATGGGGATTAATTATGCCTGTGTTGCTGTTGTTGATATTCCCGGATACTCGCATAACTTCATGTACGCTTCTGACAAATCTGGGCACCCCTTGCTGAAATCAGCAAAGGAGACTGCATGACCAGCTCAATTCTTCTTTCTGATTGCATGGGTGCTCAGCTGATATCAAAATGGACTACCTGTGATGGCCAGGAACTTGCATGGAGGTCTGTAGCCACCTGTGAGTGACAACAGTGATATAGATGGTAAATGATGACCTAGAAAGACAGATGCAATTTCATCTTGGCTGGATCATCTGGATTCAGACCTGCCATTGCTATGGCTTTGAGATGGTTCATGTAGCTCCCCCTGGGTTAACAAAACTGTGTAGAGAGGGCCATGAGTAATTAAGGCTTCAGTACAATACCTGGCCATAAATTATTTTGATATCCATAGGATTTAGTTCTGTATATTGGAATACATTGTAAGGCAGGCTCATTGTGAGTCCTTTGCATGACCCTTAGTAGTATTATAATGAAAGTGCTGTGGGAAAGAAGTTCCCCAAAGAATCAGTGCCTTAATTCACCTAAGGACAATTTAAATTATACTTCAACCTAGAGTCTTTATCTCTTTTCAAAAGTTAAAGATTGATTTGTGTCTTTTATTAGAAATATCATATCATTTTTTTTAGTTAAATGTATCATTACATGATTTAATTCCCAATCACTCATGGATGCATGTGTGTATATGCATATATCATATCTGCAAATCTTGAGGAACTTATTTTTGTTTTGTATTACAAGTCCCACAACTCTTTGGTCAGCATAGTCAGCTATACTCCTGTTGTGAGATGATCCACTCCCACCATTCAGAGGGGTTTTGTCAACATCATGGCCAAATATTAATTAACAGCTGGCAAGTGACTTGTTAAGACAGGGAAAATATATTAAGTTAATTTTTCTGTTACTAACCTGTTTGCACAGTTCTCATATCTTTGTGAGTAGATGGATCACATTTGTGCACTTTGATTTTCTTTGTGTGCTTCTGTGCTTTATAATATATTTTCCATTGGCATCACTTTGTGGGGAGGGAATGCACCCCAACCCAAGGAGTCCTCTTATGTCCACTGATAGGGAAAGTGATTCTTGGCTGTGATATAATTCTGGGCAGAATTTGTTAAGGCCCTCAGTTCTACATGTGACAGTGCAAGGTGTTGGATTACATCACAGAAAAAGCTGGAATACTTTTCTGCTGTCTACCGTCTGCTGTCTCATTTACCACCATCAAAGCTTATGCTGCAGCAGTGATGTGTATCAATGTTTGGCACTGAAATAGAAGCCTGGAATTAACTACACCTAGATCTTGCACTAGAAGACTCCAAAGAAATGTATTTTCTATGCAGTCTCCCTCCTTCCTTTTCCCAGTTGGGATTATCCTGCATGCGCACTGGAGAATCAATGCTCAGCACATTTCATCATGTGTTATGGTACCTGTACAATCTTTCAGTAACACTGGTTTTTGTGACACTTATTCTCTCCTCTTTCTAAAGTCACACCCTTCAGCTTCATCCTGATATACATGAGAAAAGCCAAAGCTCTGTCTACCCTGACACTTAAATGTAGGGTTGAGACAACTTGAAGCAGCAGTGATAACAAAATGCAGTCCACCAGTGTACACTGAAACATGAATTTAAGGATATACAGTGCATTTTTAAAAATTAAAAGGAAAGCCTGAGTTAAGTTATAAAATGCGCAGCAGCAGGCCCAATATGTCTCAGATCCAGGGCACATTAACACATTATAGATACCTGTCCCTGCCGAAGCACATTAAAAATCCAGAAGAGGGGCTGTCAAGAAACATTTCAAGGGCATTGGCTGGGTACCAGTTGTCTAATTGACCCCCTGAGAGGCACAATTTTATAACTTTTGTTCTTGACTGTCACTTCCCCACTTTCCTGCCCCTAATCCTGTATGGCTCCAATGCATCTAATCAAGAAGTGGAAAAATATGTAGATCTTTTTGAGGCCAGGTTCTGAGGTTTATTTATTTATTTATTTAAAACATTTATATTCCGCCCTTCTCACCCCAAAGAGGACTCAGGGCGGAGCACTGCATATCCACGGCAAACATTCAGTGCCGGGACACAATTTTTTATATACATACATAAACATTAAAAAAGATTTATCAAAATATTAAAATACACCATTTAAAACCGTCCTAGTCATCCACGTCAAATCTAATTGGCCTGGTAATCTTTCCTATTGCTGCTTTATTGCCTTGTCCCGAAAGCTTGATCCCACAGCCAAGTTTTTACCATCCTTCTAAAGGACAGGAGAGAGGGGGCCGACCTGATCTCACCAGGAAGGGAGTTTCATAGCCGGGGAGCAATCACCGAGAAGGCCTGTCTCTCGTCCCCACCAATCGTGCCTGTGACAATGGTGGGATGGAAAGCAGGGCCTCCCCGGAGGATCTTAATCTCTACGATGATTCATAGGGAGAGATGTGTTCGAACAGGTAATTTGGGCCAGGATTGTTTAGGGCTTTATAGGCCAAAGCCAGCACTTTGAATTGTGCCCGGTAGCAAACAGGCAGCCAATGGAGCTGGTGTAACATGGGAGTTGTATGCTCCCTATATGCCACCCCAGTTATTAACCTGGCTGCCTCTCATTGGACTATTTGAAGCTTCTGAGCAGTCTTCAAAGGCAACCCCACATAGAGTGCATTGCAGTAGTCTATCCTAGATGTAACAAGAGCATGGATCACCGTGGCCAAGTCTGACCTCCCAAGGTACGGGCGCAGCTGGCACACAAGTTTCAAATGTCCAAAAGCTCCCCTGGCCACCACTGCAACCTGGGATTCCAGGCTCAGTGATGAGTCCAGGAGGACCCCCAAGCTGCGAACCTGTGCCCTCATGGGGAGTGTAACCCCATCCAGCACAGGTTGTGACCCTATACCCTGTTCGGCCTTGCGACTGACCAGGAGGACCTCTGTCTTGTCTGGATTAAACTTAAATTTGCTCGCCCTCATCCAGACCGTCACAGCGACCAGGCACCAGTTCAGGACTTGGACAGCCTCCTTAGCATCTGGTGGAAATGAGTGATAGAGTTGGATATCATCTGCGTACAGATGGCATTGAACTCCAAAACTCCGGACGATCTCACCCAGTGGCTTCATGTAGATGTTAAACAACATGGGGGACAATACTGAGCCCTGCAGGACCCCACAGGACAATGGCTGTGGGGCCGAGCAGGAGTAATCACCATCCTGGCCTCAAACCAGTTCTGGACCTGCCAATCTAATGACCTGCACAGCAAAACCAGTTTTTCCCAAACTGGGTTTCAAGCTGCACTATAGGACTTTATCTCCCCTCATCTTCAGCAGTTATTCTCAACCATTGTTTTTCCAGATATTTTGGTTCTCAGTTCTCAGAATCTTCAACCATTGGCCATACCGACTGGGACTTCTGATAGTTAAAGATCCAGATTTTGATTCCTATGAATCCATTTGGCCTTGTTGTTTGTGGCTGATGTGAAATGCAGCCAAAAACATCTGTAGGACATCAGGTTGGGGAAGATCTATCTTTTGAACTAAATTACTTTCTTCATGGTAATAGGCTAGCAGGCCAGACCATAGATCTCCCCCAGGGTTACTTAGTTCCATTATACTCTTTCCCCATCTCCAAACCTGCTTCCCATCAATAAATGAGTTTTATTTAGTCCATTAGGTCTTCCAAAGTAATAGAAACAGTAAAGCCAAACCAAATATGATGGGAGAGACACGTGCTTTTACTCATATATCTGAACAGTTCATATATAAACAGGAGGGATGGGTGGGGAGTATCTTATGTAGAAAAAGAGGTGGATGAGTGAGAGAAGTTAAACTTTTTTTATTTACTGGGGAGAGGCAAACATGCAAACTATTTAGCTTTTTTCCCCTTTCTTCTATCTTTAACTCATTCTTTGCTCAAGATGTTGAATTCTCAGAAATGTCGGAAAACAATGAACCGAACTTGTAAAATGTTTATGGCCTAATGGGGAAGTCATATGAATAAATACAAATGTTTCAGAATTTGGGATAGTTTGGTGGAAACAAGGCCTCTTTGGTGGGAATAAAAGAAAGAGACTTTTTAGTGGTTTCTCTGGGACCCTGTAACTCCCTCCTTAGAGAGACTAAGATAGTCCCATCCTTGCTCTTCTTCCATTGGCAGACCATGTTGGGTTTTTAATCCTATGTGGTGCTGTTTTAAGAGTGCATACAGTCCTTTAATTAACACTATTTTTAAAAGTTTAATACTTGAACTTTATTAATTATTTCTTTTTTAAAAAAAAATCTTATATTTACACTTTTATTAATGTTTTAAGTATATTGTTAGCTGTATTGAGCCCCGTTGTTGGGGAAAAGGTGGGATTTAAATAATAAAATCAATAAATAAAAGTAGTTCAAAGGCTCATTTTGCTCATATAACAATGTTATTTTTTCTTCAGGGTCTGAAGAAGCTGAGCTCGTCTTTTATGAACTCCCCCTTCAAAAAACACAGGGCTAATTGTTTTAAATGATCTTTATTCTGAGCTTCATCTGGAACAGATCATATGAATTTTGAATGGATGCTGTAAGTGAACCTCTGATATATGTGCTTTGGCAGGTCCACGCAACTCCTCCACAGAAAATTAACTTGATTGTTTGCATATGTATGGTTCACATCTGTATATATGGTACTCAGCCCTCTCTTCTACCCTGTGCTATCACAGGGAGATGGTTTTATAGGACAAAGGTTATATGCATTCACTATAGGTACCAATATGCTTAGAGAATGACTGCTGTGTACAAGTGTCATCATCACAGGTCATCTATATATATAAAAATGCTTTGTGCATAATGAGTACCTTAAAAACAAAAGAACCAATGAACGAAATCACACCAAATTTGTCAACAAAAGTCTCACAACACAAGGAGTGACCATCACTCAAAAAATTATGATTTTGTCATTTGGGAGTTGTAGTTGCTGGGATTTATAGTTCACCTACAATCAAAGAGCACTCTGAACTCCATCAACGATGGAATTGAACCAAACTTGGCACACAGAACTCCCATGACCAACAGAAAATATTGGAAGGGTTTGGTGGGCATTGACCTTGAGTTTGAGAGTTGTAGTTCACCTACATTCAGAGAGCACTGTGAACTCACACAATGATGGATCTTGACCAAATTTGGCACAAGCACTCAATATGGCCAGATATGAACACAGATAGAGTTTGAGGGAAATAGACCTTGGCGTTTGGGAGTTGTAGTCACTGGGATTCACAATTCACCTACAATCAAAGAGCATTCTGAACCCCACGAATGACAGAATCGGGGCAAACTTCCCACACAGAACCCCCATGACCAACAGAAAATACTTAAGGCCATCCAATTCAACTCCCTTCACCAGGGCAAGAAAACGTAATCAAAGCCCTCCTGACAAAGAGCCATCCAGCCATAGATATAGATAGGTATGATTCACACACACACATAGTATCATAGATTTGAAAGGGACCCCTGAAGAAGGACAATTATATGTTGCATGTTCCAGAGTAGGCAAATGAGACACTCTCTATATCAACACTGACAAAGAAACAAGAAATACTGTTTACCCACAAGCATTAAGAAATCACATATATTAGAAACCAACACTTTCTCATTACTTTATTTTCCAGATCAACAGACTGAGCCACAGCAACGTGTGGCAGGAAACAGATAGTTTATTTATAAATTGCATCCCTCACCAGATCCAGCTCTGCCGAAGCCTCACAAAGGGTGAATCCGATCAAAGCCAGAATATTTGGAAGAAATTGTTACCACCATTGTAACTCCTCGGCATAGATCTTGGAAAGCTATGTAATTAATTTTAGTCACAATTCCAGCCACTCCCCAGACCTCATGACTGGGGTGATGGGAAGTGGAATCACAACATTTTGGAATATGTCAGTGGCTCCACTTCTTTGACCGTGAGCTGTCACTGGTCCATGTATACAGTCACTTCTTGGGTTGCTTGAAGAATGTGTCCTCATTGAACATACTGTTAAAATACTGAGCAAGTTACCTGAGTAAAACACTATATAAGTTACATTTCTCAAAATGTCTTATTTCTGTCCATATTAATTCACTTATCCCAAGTATTGCAATGTTTATATGTTTAATTTTTTCCCCATAACTAGCTTCTCCTGATTCGTACTTGACACATTCCCTATTCCTATAATATGTATTGCCCAGCTATGGACTTTCCTTTCACTTCTGGCCATGTCAGCAGCTGAACATCCTTTTGGCTCAATTCCAGTTGCATCATTAGCCACATTTCTACATGTAGTTGCCCTCAGCATGATGACAGCAATCAAACCTAAGAGTTTCACCTTTTGGCACTTGTTCACTCACTTGAATGAACAGTGGGAGATATACTTGTAATTACTTTTAAAGGGGTGGAGCAGAGAGTGGTAGGAGAGCAGCATGCAGTCCCCAGCCACTGTCACCAACATCCATCTTTACCTCCCACATCACCTCTCCTTCTCCCTCCACCTGCCTGGAGACCATCTATCCTTCCTCCTCCCCATCCCTCTTCTCCACCACCTAAGTGAGTGAGTACATAAGGATCCAGCCGCTCCACTAGTACAGGTACTTTGTGTGTGTGTAAAAGAGAGTTTTGGGTGGTGGTGGTAGAAATATTCACATTTTTATGGGAGCGCTGTACCTGTAAACCCTGTAAAGTTGAGGAGCAACTATACAATTAAGTCATTATCTAATAGGGTGCTTCCAAGGTCTGCTCATCACCACTAGCTCTCTCTAAAATTTCCATTTCAGTTGTCTTAGAACTCTTTCAGACAGGGCTCAAACCCACACCCTTCCCAAAAATCCAAACTTTCCTGCGGGAAGGGCATTCCCATGATAGCACGGTAACTACTGCACTGGAATGGGGCCACCCCTACCCGCTCAAGCCCTCATTTTTTTTAAAAAAAAAACTTACTGGGCTGTCACGTTATGGCAGGCCTCCTGACACATAAAAATAATGTGGCAGGAGTCCGTGGGAAGGAGCTATTTTCCTCCGGGGGGGGGGGGGGCAAGGTGCCACCATCTCCGTATTCACTTCTCTGTACCTCATAATTTCTTATACTCACCTACTACATCTCCTTACATCTCCATTTCACTTTTCCTGTTTTCTAAACCCTAAAACTTTGCCCGTTGTAATCATTTCTCACAGACATGTTATTTCAGCCCTTTGATACTTTTGCTTACCCATTTCTGCACCTTTTCATCTGTATAATAATGCCAAGCTCCAAAAATTTTTAGCCCTATGTACAAGCAAATGAAAAATACACTTGTGATGTTTTATCATTGCATACAAGCACCCATATATGGTGGTAACAAGTTAGATGAAAATAACCCTGGTGTAATCAAATATGTGACCACAGCAAAACTCTTTTACAAGTATTTAATTAATATGCACATCATGCACGCTAGCAATATGGAAGCTGGAAAATTGCAAATGGGAGAAAGGAAATGGAAAAGCACAGCAAATTGCTCATGTTCCAGTTTTAGCAATTGAAACACAGACTGAGTAAGTCCATGGACTGAAACAGAAAAAAATCACATCTCAAACATAAAAACCTCTCAGATTCCCAGTTAGAGAATTTAATGCTCTTTAAACCAGAGTGTAAAGTATGCATGCAGAGGCAGGTGTCATTCTTTCTATGGTGTCCTGTGAATACTAGGATATCCGAAGTCAAGATTACTTACTCAACACTAGTTCTGCTAGAGTCCTGCATTCAGACATATATACAACCTGGAGAAAAGCTTTTAAACATGCAGATCAATTCATTTATATGATGTTTTCCAAGTAGCAAAAACGTCCGAAGTGGGTCACAATAAGCATCAACTTCTCAGAAATGAATATTGTACAAAGAAAAGCATTTTGCAAACCATGTTGATCACTTAATGAAAAGCAGTGCAATAAATGTCAGATAAACTCCACATCCGAATGCAACATTTAATGCTTAATACAGAAATCCAACCAAAATCAAAATTAACAGACCAAAAAACAAAAGAGATTTTTCTGCTAGCATGCTAGTCTTGTTATGCCTCAGGACAGGCAAACAAAACAGCATTTCAAGGAGTTCTCTCCTTTCCAGGATAGGTGCTTTTCAACTGGCTTTCTCATCTCCAGAGAAGACTAAGGGCCCTTCCAGACAGGGTCCAAAATACAGGCCCTACTGAAGGCATCCACATGACTCCTCTGATAAAAGAGGATTAATTCCTGCTTTGTCCTGAATCAACTTGATACCCCATTAGACTCTGACTTTCCTGAAAGGTCTGGGTCTAATGGGGTATGGGGTCTGTAAAGGGGCGGCTCAACCCACTACGCAAAATAAGCATTTGCAGTATAGTTGATTTTGCCCAGGAGCGCTCTTGAGGCGCTCTTGGGGGAGAATAGACCTTGACATATGCAAGTTGTAGTTACTAGGATGTATAGTTCACCTAAAATCAAGGAGGATTCTGAACTCCACCAATGATGGAATTGGACCAAATATGGCACAGAACTCCCATGACGAACAGAAAATATATATCAATGATTGGTTGGGGAGGGGTGTGCAAAATACTGTTTGCTTACCGTTGAAAATTACCTAGGGCCACCTCTGGGTCTGTAGGAACTGACCAACAGACTGCTTCCACCGTCTCAGGGGTCAGTCCTCACAACCCGTCTTGGTTCTTCAGTTAAAATATGGGCCCTACGCTCTGCTGTCTCATGCTATGATATCTGTTGATACTCAGAGGTTACTACAGACTTTTCCTAAGTGATAAGGATCAGAACCTTTGTAACGATGGTGGAGAAGCTGCAATGTATTAGATGGGCATGTTACCAAGCCTAGTGGATAAAACTAACTGTGGGTTAGCTCCTCACGGCTGGTGGTATTGATTGCTAGCCACTGCTGCTAGTAGCTGGTGTATGAAGCTGTAGCCGATGCGAGGAGCTGGTGTTGCTGTTTGTGGAAGCTTTCTGGTACCGCAAGAAGCAAGCTGTTGCCATAAGCTGCTGGAGCTGGAAGCTGAAGAAAGCTACTGAAAAAGCCAGGAGTGAGTGTTCGTCTTACTGCACCAGTCAAGGGATTCGTGGAACTTTCTAAGGAGAAAGGTTGAACTGTTTATGTTTTTCTTCCTTCGTATTATCAAGAAGAAGACTTCTCAAGGAGAGTGTTTATTTGCTTTTTCATTGTAGTGAGGATTACTGCTGTGAACTGTGTGATATATTTCTGTTATCCTCAATTGAATGAACTACTTTCAGTTTCTACTTTAAAGTACAGCTGACTCAAGCGTCTTTTTCTTTCATCATGACTTGAGTTTGGGGACACACAGAGTAAGAAAGGGCTGTTATATCCTTAACAGGATATGTGCTAACAATCTTCTGCAAATCAAGCTATACGGGCATGATACTACTAACTGTGGTTTGACAATATCGGCCAGAGCAACAAAACTAAAGAAGGTGAATGGGGGAGAGGAGGAAACTCCTTCCTTTCACTCTCCTTTTCCAGTGAACACCATCACTTCAGCTGACATCACAGCATGCAATGGCAAACAGACAGGAACCATGTTGCAGTCAGAGACTACCACAACATGGAGAGCAGGGGAAGGGTGGAAGGTGATTGGCATCCCATGTTCCTGGACCATTCAAGCCCAGGAAATACAAAATGGCAGTGGGGGAACCTCTGCACCCAGCTCTGATTCAGAACTGGTCCAGCTGTCTCCAGAGGCCCTCCCTAATTCTGGGGAAAGTCTGAATTCTATGGCAGAATTTGGACTTTCACCTCATTTTGAATAATGTGAGGTAAGGCTGTCTTAAGGTGGCCTTGTCCCACATTACCTCTTATCAGGCCCGTAGCCAGGATTTTAATTCGGGGAGGGGGGCGAGTTTGATTCGGGGGGGGGGGGCTGAGTCTGAGTCTGAGTGAAAGAGGGTCTACCCTAGCAAACCTTTTGTATCATTACCCCAATACCCCCATGCATATGGGATATATTGAGAATGGTGATCTGATCATGATATGAATAAACATAACAGTTTAAGTAATGTACCAGTAAGGCCTTTTCGAAGACCATCATGCCTGCCTTAAATCATCCCCAAATTTGGCCATCATGGGGCAGGCCTGCTTCTACACTGACTGAAATGATGGGGGCTGGGAGTCAATGGCAAATCCTCCCTGATCAAATCCTGTCTTAAAAATTCCATAATAGGATCAATTTAGAGTCACTATAAGCCAGACATGACTTGAAGTCACACAACAACATACCAGCATATGAGAAGTTCCCAGTAGCTGTTAGAAACTGTAGTTTTCCCTAATGCTGGTACTGCTTCTATCTAAACATCTCATTTTATATTCTCTGTTGTATGTGGGTTAAGAGCTTTCATTAGATTCCTAATAGGTACATACATGTACACACTACCCAACAGAGGTGTGCAATTTGGCTAGATACTATACTTTTTTGGAGTCTGGATTTTGGTGGCCCCTGAGCCACTTTTTGGGAGCCTCCCAAATTCTGCTGGAAAAAAATGGTGGTGACAACTGGCCAAAACAGTGGATATTGTCAGCGCCCATGTTTAAAAATGGATCCCTGCACAGCCCTACTATGCACCAGGGACAGGCAGCAATTTTTCCTACCTAAGCCTAGAAGGGGAATAACCTGGAAACCATGTATGCTAACTTGAATTCCAAGGACAAAACCTGGAATAAAACTGGAACAAATACATTGCTTATCAACAGTACGCATGGCATGGTATCACCTGATTTTTAATTATATGATAATCTGGAAATGAAATATTCTCATTCCTTCATATTATTGTATATTCATTATTGTCTGATGAATTCACCCATCTGAATTTCCCCTACATGGTACACTTTTTTTGGGGGGGGGGGGGCTCTCATGAATGTTATTGACCTTAGGATCACCATAGTCAGCAATTATTTGAAGGCATGAAGTAACAACAACAGGTTGCTTTAAGTTCTCCAGGCTATATGGCCATGTTCCAGACGCATTCTCTCCTGACATTTCGCCTACATTTATAGCAGGCATCCTTAGAGGTTGTGAGGTCTGTTAGAAACTAGGAAAATTGGGTTTATATATCTGTGGAAAGTCCAGGGTGGGAGAAAGAACTCTTGTTTGTTGGAGGTAGGTGTTACTGTTGCGACAATACAGTCCCAAACTTGAAGACACAATAACAACAACAAATCCCCAAACCAATAACTAATGTTGATGTGACATCCATTAATGCAACCATTCCCCAGGTCATAGTTGGGATCTTGTTTTGATAAATGTTAAAACACTATATTTCAACAAAAAAAATTAATCTATACTCTTGTTTAGATTGTATTGCCTTTAAAAATGCATGGATGTGTCCCATTATTGTTTGGAAGTATGGTTTAGGAAAATGTCATTGGTTACATTGTGGGAGTAGTGCACTAATTATGTTATACTCTTTTCCACTTGTAATAAAATTTAATGCAGCTGTTTTGAGGGCAGCTGTATAAATGCAACCCAATTGCAGGAAAGACTATTTATTCGTTAAAATATACCTAGAGGCTCCAAAAGAAAGCCGGTTATTAAAGTAGAACTAAAAGTTAGTTCCAGGAAACACATTGATGTTAAAAATTAAGAGCAGATACCATTACTTTATTAAGAATTTGCCTTTCTAATATCAAAGAGCCAAACCCTTATTTCTGTTTTTTCCACTGTTGCCACCCCCTTTTAAAAATAAGAAATAGAAATAACTACAAATGGAAGAGTAAAATTAAATCTTTGGACCTATTCGCAAATTGCTCTGGTATTTCAAACTCGCAGTGGTATGATGTGCATTTGTGCTTAAATGAAGGTAAATTCCAACAATATTGATTTAAAGGAAAGGAAGTGCTTGCGAGAGGCATCCCTTTTCCACTAGAGGGATTATGGAATTACAGCACTCTTTAGAAAAGGCATCAGGAATTGGCCCGGGATAAACTTTTATCAGCGATTGGCCATTGTTACTTCTATTTATGTAGCCTTATGGTAGCAAGAGGTCACATTTCCATGAAGATAAATTCCTTATTAGACTCAACTGCGATCTGAGGTCATTGCATATCTGTGCCAGGACAGACTTAAAAGTGATGGCGAATAGGAAGTTTTTGTGTTGCATTGTCCTGGTTTACTGAGTCTGGAGCCAGACAGCATTTGGACCAATATCAGCATGGACTAAATCCGGCATATCTTTCTATTTGCTCATCACGCCACAATGAGTAAATAAACACTGTCCGCCATTGCAGATTGAACTGTCAGCCCAATTAGGCATGCAAGTGTTCCAATGTGCCGCATTTCCTATATCTTCACCTATTGCTTCCACCACTCGTATGCCTGGGGGCTGATTTTAGACAGACACTGCCTTATTCAGGGAGAGATATATGGCGAGGAGGGGTCAGGCATGCTATGTCAACACTAATCCTTCCTGTCTATTATCTGCCAGTTTGACATTTGATTCATGTCAAATTTGAGTGCCCACTGGAAGCTGAATATTAGAAAACTAAGTTAACTTTTTGCCTTGCTTTCCTCCAATTACACAAAAGACCTTATATTTTCCTTGCTCTATAGGCCTAATACAATTAATTAAAACTAAGGTCAGGATGGTGGTTGATTTTTTTTTAAAAGAAAGCCTTCCTCAAAAACTTCGAGTAGCTTACTATGTTGTGCTATGCAGATCTTGCAGCACTTTGCTTTTACGTAATATTTGGCGATCCGGATCAGAAATGGATCATAGTATGGCAGTAGAATTAGAAATGTTTGGTGTCTCTTTCTATACCCAAATATTGGTCACTCATCCTTTATCCAAAATACTCCAAAATTAGTGTTTGGTGCAGTGATATCCTTGCTTTCCAATGGTTCAGCGACTACAAACTTTGTTACATGCATAAAATTATTATAATATTATTCAGGCTATGTATATCAGATGCATTTGAAACAGGCCCGTAGCCAGGATTTCGATTGGGGGGGGGGGGCTGAGTCTGAGTGAAAGAGGGTCTACCCTAGCAAACCTTTTGTATTGTTACCGCAATACCTCCATGCATATGGGATATACTGAGTATAGTGATCAGATCATGATATGAATAAACATAGCAGTTTAAATAATGCACCAGTAAGGCCTTTTTGTGAACCACCATGAGAATTTCGGGGGGGGGGGGGGGGGGCTGAAGCCTCTCAAGCCCCCCCCCCCCCCGGCTACATGCCTGATTTGAAATATAAACTAATATCATGTTTATACTTGGATCCCATCTCTAACATATCACATTGTGTATATGCAAATATTCCAAAAATCCAAAACATTTCTGCTCCCAAGGACTTTGGACAATGGATACTCAATCTGTATATGAACTTAAGGGAGAAGTTTCACACCCCTGTCAACATTGTTATGTAGTACATTATAACTACCTACTAAAGATAATTATTTACTGAGTGATCAGCTGTAACCATCACAGCCCTGAAATTTCAAAGGACATTGAATTCCATTGTGAAAAGATGTGTATTGTTGAAGGCTTTCATGGCCAGAATCACTGGGTTGTTGTAGGTTTTTTCGAGCTATATGGCCATGTTATAGAGGCATTCTCTCCTGATGTTTCACCAGCACCTATGGCAAGCATCCTCTGGTGTTGTGAGGTCTGGGGATGCTTGCCATAGATGCAGGCAAAACATCAGGAGAGAATGCCTCTAGAACATGGCCATATAGCCCGAAAAAACCTACAACCCACTGAAAAGATGTGTCTAAATTGAAGCATATCATGTCTTGCAAGGAGCCCCCCACTGACACAGTGGGTTAAACCACTGAGCTGCTAAACTTGATGACCAAAAAGATTTGAATCTGGGGAATGGGGTGAGCTCTCACTGTTAGCCCCAGCATCTGCCAACCTAGCAGTTCAAAAACATAGATCAATAGGTACTGCTCCAGCAGGAAGCTAACAGCGCTCCACACAGTCATGTTGGCCACATGACCTTGGAGGTGTCTATGGACAATGCCAGTTCTTTGGCTTAGAATTGGAGATGAGCACCACACCCTAGAGTCAGACATGATTAGACTTAACATTTACCTTATGTCTTGCAAGGAGGGAGGGGAGGGTGTTTTTTTTTTTCTGTGTTGTATGTGAGAGATGATTTTTTCCATAAAAGTAACAGTGGGTTTTTCCTCAATGTAGTCCACAGTCACAATAAGCATGGATGGCTTCATCACACTACTGTCAAATTATAATGATCAGTAATTTACACTGCCAAACACACATTTCTGGCTAATATTTGATGTGCTGATTCAAAAAAAATGACATCACTTTCCCCCTATTAGCTCTAGTTTTTGAGATACAGAACATATCTACTAGTCACTACTTGCTCATCCATAGAAAACCATGATGATAATCATATCTATGAAACTAGAGCTGATATGATCTATCCGATACAATTTTCTGAATCAGCACCTCAAATAACCCCAGGATCAGGCCTAAAAACCAAGACACCAATGGTTTTTCTTTTGGTTGGCCTGTGTTATTGGTGTGGATATACAGGCAGTCCCCAAGTTACAAACAAACAAGATAGCTTCTGTAGATTTGTTCTTACATATTGAATTTGTATGTAAGTTAGAACAGGTACATTTCCAATGTAACTCCAGCCATATGTGTGTGTGTGTATGATCTTTGTATAGCATAGGGAAGAGTTAACTCCTATGTGGTGTTTGTTTTGCTGTCTGTGCCCCGTTTAGAAGATTTCACCTCACTTTCCATCCCTGTGATAATTGGATTCTGAAAAATGTAGCTTGTTGTAGAAAAGAGAATTGGTGATAAAGTTTCAGTGGAGACACCTTTTCCCCATGACAGCAATTCCAGGAGTGGATTTCCCTTCCCAGGGATAGATTTCGATCACTTCCAGGGGCAGCTCAACCATTACACAAAGTAAGCATTCGCAGTATAGTTGATTTTGCCCAGGGGCGCTCTGGAAGCGCTCTTGGGGGAAAATAGAGCTTGACATATGCGAGTCATAGTTACTGGGATGTATAGTTCACCTAAAATCAAAGAGCATTCTGAACTCCACCAATGATGGAATTGAACCAAATATGGCACACAGAACTCCCACGACGAACAGAAAATATATATCAGTGATTGGTTGGGGGGGGGGGGGCTGCGAGCCAAAATGCTATTTGCTTACCATGGAAAATTACCTAGGGCCTCCTCTGATCACTTCATGTTGTCTCACCCCATTTTAACTATGTGTCTTTTGTAAGTTGGATGTTTGCAACTTGAGGACTGCCTTTAATTAAGATTTGCTTTCATTTTCTGTAATTTCACATCTCAGACTTTTGGTGCATTGAGTAAATCCAGTGGATTAATTGGTGGATGCTATGTCGATGTATTTTATTTATTTATTTACTTACTTACTTACTTACTTACTAATATTAGTTCCACTACTTCAGTGGGTCTACTTTAGTTGGGACTGGTTATTGGATTAGAGCAGTGGTTCTCAACCTGGGGTCCCCAGATGTTTTTGGCCTACAACTCCCAGAAATCTCAACCAGTTTACCAGCTGTTAGGGTTTCTGGGAATTGAAGGCCAAAAACATCTGGGGACCCCAGGTTGAGAACCACTGGATTAGAGCTCAGTTGGACTGCAACGCCTGTGGTACACCATCACTGACTACTGTGACTAATGCCTAGGGCTGATGGGAGTTCTTGTTCCATAACATCTGGAGAGCCAGAAATGTCAGCGTACCATCAGCTCTTGTGGTTTTTCTTCCCACGCCCTCTTTTTCATGTGTGGATTATTAACCCATTTCTGGCAGCACTTTAGCCTGCACTTTTTGGTATGAGTCTCATAGGTTTAGGTGCCAGATATTCCACACCCTTTTCTGGAACTGCAACTTATTGCTTCAGCTCCCTACTTTCCGCATGTCAAGAGGTTCCTTCTTCTGTGTGGTCTTGATAGTGTGTGAGGGATTTTAAACAGTAGTGGTAACCATGAGAAGGAAAGGCACTTTTACATAGTTTGTAAGTGAGTACATATATACACACAACTCCACATCAGTTTTTTAAAGGTTTGGCAATTTTTATTATTTAAATTAAATCAGGGAAGGTTTCTTTTTCAGCAAAATGAAAGAACTCACTTCAGGTGGAATCATGGTTGAAAGATTTCCCAACCTTTGGTCCTCCAGGTGCTTTGACTTCAGCTCTCAGAATTTCTGACAGCTGGCCAAGCTGGCTGAGATTTATGGTTATTGAAGTCCCAAACACCTGGAGGACCCATCAAGGTAGGGCTGTGTCAGAACATTTTTCTACCCAAGGCAAAGCATGAGATTGCCCCATCCCATGTATCATAGCTGATCAGACAGACAGCTAACAATTATTTCAGCACTGGTGAACAAGACTGCGTCTTTCACAGCAAGTGAGAGCAGCACTGTGCAGGTACAGCTGTACCAGGAGCTCCAATTTTGTTTCCTTTGCATTTAATGTTTGTTATAGTCCTAAGTTTCAGGGACTCTGCAGATAGGTGGCTTCTTTTGGCTGCAATCATAGGTCAAGCCACCTGTCAATTATAGTTAGGTTCCCTGGTCCTGCCCCCTTTTGGGTTTTTGGAGGGAATAGGAGCATTTTTTAGTTCAGTCCACACAGAGAAGCTTTCCATGCAGGACATAATACCAAGAGCTCCTGTAGAAAGCTTCGTCTTCTACGGCTTGGCCGGGGAGATATACAGCCTACAGCCTGACCGGGGTTGTACAGCCTTACAGCTCCTTTGCTGAAGGACTTCATTCAGCCATCATGGAAACCTGAGTTCTTTTCCCCTGGAAGTCTACAAAGCTCTGCTTGGTAAGGGTCTCTCGCGGAAGCCAGAAGCAGTTGGTACCGGGTGTAGGGGCTCCATGCCAACAGAGGCAAAGACAGACTGCCCAGATTAGAAGTTAAGGATTTCCCCATTAGTTAGAGTTAAGAAGATAGTGCCTGTTCCCTGTGGACAAGATTGAAAGAGTCAATAGACTGTTAAGAAAGCCTTAAAGTACCTGTTTGTTTTCATTAATAAAGAACTTTGTTGAACCTTTAAGTATTCTAGAGACTGTGTTTTAAGGAAATCCAAAGGCCTTTAATCTGAGGCTGCTCCGGCGTCCCGTTGGGCATACAGAATTTATGTCCTGTCTACAGTCTGGTGCACAGGTCCAGTGTGCGACAGCACAAGCACAATGGAAGGTATGGTTGGCTCTACTCTGCCATGTAATCCAGATTATCTGATTTGAACTGTATTGTGCCAGTCTACATTGCCCTATAATCCTGTTCAAAGCAGATAATCTGGATTTTATATAGTAGTGTGGATGGGGTCAGAGTCACATGTCACATTTGCAGTAGCTCTCTCTCTATTTATGCCCTTCAGCATTTGAGATTGAGGGGGCTGCTCAGCTCTGTTTCATTTCAGGGTTGGTCCCATAATGAGGAGAAGGTGTCAAGGTACCATTCGGATTGCATACCTGGCAGCAAAATATCTGTTGTATAATTATATTAAATTATTTACAACAGGTATTTTGTATTTAATTATATACAAATATGTCATTGCTTCAATTAAATGTAGCATGAAATATCTGCAACTTGCTCACTTGGAACATTTAGTGACCAAATTTACTTTGATCTTAAGGTGCAGTTACACTGTAGAAGTAATGCAGTTTGACACCACTTAAACTGCTACTTTGGAATCTTGGGAGTCGCAACAAGCACTCTTGGGCTGAGAAGGATAAAGACCTTTTAAAACTACAACTCCCATAACTGCATAGCATCAAGCCATTGCAGTCAGATGTCATCAAATTGCATTCATTCTGCAATGTAGATGCACTCTAAGTCTCCTTTGTGCTATGGATATGTTGAATGGTCCTCATAAGTCCAGCTGCAAAATTGGAATATTAGTGATCACAGGATTGTTATGGAGAATGCAGGAAAAGTTGTATTTCTCCAAATGTAAATATTAAACTGTAACAGAAAATATTATATGTCTGCTTGTATCTCTGGAGCTATTTCTTGTAGCTCTAGATTTTTCTCATGATATTTGCTTTCTTAATTTCCTCTGATATTTTTTTATTTTTAAATTAAATTATTGCAAAGTTTTTCCAAGATCAAATATTTGGGGAATACATGTGCAATAACATTTTTATGACAAGAATTAATTCTTGCTTAAGATATGACATCATCCAGAATATAAATGCCAGAATAATGTAACCGACATGAACAGAAATGTATATCAAAAGTCATTTTAAACATAGATATGGGATCCTTCTATACATGCCTAAAAACCTGGAAGAAATCAGGATAAAAGTGGGGGTGGCTAAATGATGTTTGCAGAAAATGTGAGTAGAATTATGTTAACAGCTAAAAAGCACATGTTAAAAGATGCACTTAAAACCTGATTCCACTCAAAAAAGTGCACCTTTGCATGACTGTATAACTCTGTAGTCATGGAAAACATGTGACTTCCTTCTTAGCCCCCTGTGTGGACTGTTTCAGTACACATGCACATTTTAAAAGCCCAAAACAGCTTATCGGGCTGTTAAAAATGGAGCCATAGACACACAGGTGGCTCAATCTAAGCACAGTTGGAAAGCAATTACAACTCTCTGCAACTATTCATTTTTCTAATGTTCATAATATTGAAGAGAGCTTGAATTTAGAATTGGGTGATGAGAGAGAATAAGAAATCTGTTTGTGTGTACTTTATGATCTCCACATGAGCACATATGAGGTCCAGTGCATCTCAGAGTGATTTTTTAAACTTCAGTTGGATGTCCCCCATCTCACCTCCATCTTGAGAACTTGTAAAATCCACTTCAAAGGATGGTGTGAGGATGGTGGGGGAGCATTTCCGAGGACTGACAGGTCTGTGTGTGGACTTGCTGTCAGGTCCAGGGATTTTTTGCCTAACTTTTTAAATCCATATTTTGACATTATCTAGAAGCATCCTTACTCACAGAAATCAGCATGACTTCTCAACTGTTAAGTCTTTGCCTTTCAGGTAATCAGAATCAATATGAAGTTATAATTGCCAGCCTACTTCCACCAGGGGACCAACATCAGTGTGATTTCACAATGACTAACCTCCCTCCATCAGGAGAGCAACAATAGTGAGAGTTCACAATGGCCAACCTCTGTCTATCAGGGGATGAACATCAGCATGATTTCACATTGGTCAGCCTTCTTCCATTAGGGGAGCAACATCAGTGTGAGTTCACAATGGCTAGCCTCCTTCCATCAGGGGACCAACATCAGCCTGAGTAGACAATGACCTACCTCCTTCCATCAGGGAAGTAACAGCAGTGTTAGCTAACTATGGCTAGCCTCTTTCCATCAGGGGACCAACATCAACATGCTTTCACAATGGCCAGCCTCCTTCCAACAAGGGGTGATATCAGCGTGAGGTCACAATAGCTTCCCTTTCTCCTTCAGGTAGGAAGCATAATCATGAGCATTACAAGAGCCCAGTTCCCTTCTTCAGACATCATCATATCTGGGTTTTTTAAAAAGCAGGCAGCATGATAAATATGCCACTATCTCTCTCTTTCATTCTCTTTCATTCTTTTTCTCAACTAGCTGCATGTGACTAGAGTACTGGTTGAGTATCCTTTATATAGAAATCCAAAATCCAGAATTGTAAACATCAGTGGCTGAAGTAGTGTGCTTTCTGATAGTTCTATGTATGCAATGTGTTTTATGCACAAAATTATTTAAAATATTGAATGAAATTACCTTCAGATTATGTATATAGAGTATCTATGAAACAAATCAATTTTGCATCTAAACTTGAGGCTCATCTTTCAGACATTTCATTATGTATGTATCTGCAAATACAATTATTCTAAAATCTAGGGAAATCCTAAAATGCAAAACACACCTGGTTCGAAGATTTCAGATAAGAGATACTCAACCTGTATTTCTTTCTCACTGAGGTGGCCACAGCAATGTTTAAACATAGTGGCCTCATGTTCTATGTTTCTGACATATGAATAATCATGCGGGCAAAGAAGCAACAGGCAAGGAGAGATGTGTGACCAATGAGCTCATCAAATGTACCACCAGAATTGCCACAGATACTTTCCGAAATTGGATGAGGTCTGTATCATAACATTAATTATTTATCCACCTTTGTGTTACTTTTTGTTAAGTAATTAATTGTGCCAATGGGGAAACTTTAGGGATGGCTTTCTCACTCATTGTTAGAGCTATTGGCATGAAACTTGCTAAAATTATAGAACACATTTACCACTGTTAGCCCATCAAGTTTAATAACTTTTTACTCGTCCATGGATTTTTGAGGAATTTTCACTTTTCCAACCAGCATTTTTTTTTAAAAAAAAACATTCAAGAGCTATCTCCTTGAATTTTCAGAAATATTCATAAATCCACTGATTTTTTGGGGATTTTAAAAAAAGTTTTGACAAAAATGTTTGGTTTTTTTAAAAGCCACAATAGCTATCTCATTGAATGTCTTTTATATTAACCAATAAAACTTCCATTTAAGGATTTCTTCCCAGCCCCACACTGATTTACTTACTTGTGTTGAAGTATACATCAGTTCTCCTCTTTGCACATTCATCAATTTATTGGAACTCTGTCTGCTGCTAGGAGGGAAAAACCTCTCCCCTATCCTAATTGGAGTTTGTTTTTTTAAGCTGAGCAGAATTCTGGGAAATATAGTTTAGGGCAGGGCCTTTTGAATTCTCTGGCATAGCTTTCCTCACCTTCCCAAATTCTGTGTTCTCTCAGTCTCTGTTACTCAGCTTGTAACAAAAAACAAAAAATATGTGGTGAGTTTTGATTCTTAAGTTTTTGCATGGGTCCCCCTCCTCTACCATGTTTATTTATATCTGTTCACATATACAAAATTTATGAACTAGATATGACTTACAAATTAAAAATGAAATTTTGCACACCCCTAGAAATTATTGTGTTACTACAGAACGCACATGTCCCACGAAAAGTATTTCAGATATGAATGAATCCTGTGAAATTGGGGCATGCTTTACATTTGAATGAATCTTGAAACCCAGATTAAATTAATCTATTTCAGGCAAATGTAGGAGAAGTTCAAACTGAAGAGGGACTCTTTTGAAATGGCCCAAAATGGCCCAAAGCCAAATGTGAATACTCCCTAAAATTTGTTATTAATTGGATGAAAGGGAACATAGACAGTATGTTTCCAAGAATTTACACAGTTCTACTCAAGCTCTCCATATATACCCCTGTCACACATCCTCTGGCATAACTCTGCTTTGTTTGGGGGCATGGGGAATCTGGCGCCCTACATCCAGCATCTCCCAGATCCAGCAAACAAGTGAGAACAGTAGATTGCGTGGGTGAGAATGCAGTGTTATTCCTCTTAACACATCCTGACTCAAGCTCTTTAAATCACCCTTGTCCTACTTGAGACATATTTTGAACCAGAGCTAAGACAAATGAAATATATCTTTAAGTCATTTTTCTGAGAAAAATAGAAATCAAGGGAATTTTGTTTGAACTCTCCCCCCCCCCCCCACAATCCAATAGAAAAGATCTTGAGAGAAAGAATCCAATTACCTTATCACATAGGCTGAGGATTCGCCTCACATCGTAGCAAATCCATGGCGGTCCTGGCAGGGGGTGTGGAGAACCCATCACTCCATATTCCACATTGCACAACTTGCCCTGACCCCCATCCTATGCATTGGAGATTGATTGAGTTATACTCCAAAACAATGGCTTTCCATGCTCTTAGTATCAGTTTGTTCCTATTAATAATTGTAAGCAGTTAACCTCTTGAGAAGGACAGAGAAATTAGGGCAATTGTTCCACCAGTTTCTTTCTGAGAAATTATCCTACAGTTTCTAGCATGGTTGGGCTCACTGCCATGACCTGATCAGATTAGCTAATTTACCCGTTCTATGCCACTTCGCCCCTTTCACCACAGAGCCCTTCCCATGACACACACCAACTTCTGACCAGGATCTGTAGTAAAAGAGAAGAGGAAACGGCACACGTCACCATCAGAGCAACACGGGAAGTTTCCCATGTTGCCTTAGGACCAACATTTAGCCAATGAAAGCTGGAACATGTTTTCCCAAGCAATGTCAGAGTGTGGTGAATATATATATATATATATATATATATATATATATATATATTAGGCCTGGGTAACAACGGAAAAATTTGTTTCTAAAATCGATTCGTTTTTTGGGGTTTTTTGCGTTTCGTTATTTAAAATAATTACAAAATTTTCCTTTTAAAAAGTTCGATATTTACGAAATTTCGTAAATGTGAAAAAAATTGCAAAACATTAACAAATCGATTTCCGAAACAATAACGAATCGATTCGTTAATGGCGGACGCGACCGCGAAATACGCTAAAAAACCTCCAAAAACTTCTGAAGCTTCCCTCTCCCTCCGTTGTTGACTGTTGGTGTGATATTATAATTTTTTTTCACTAATTAAACAAAAAACAACCATAAAACTTGCCCCAGACATGCGGAAATAATAACAAAACGACCTCAAAACAATAACGAAACAAATACAATAACGAAATACGAAGCATTTACAAAACTATTTAAAAATACGTTTTTTAAAAAAATTGCTCCAGAATGGTTTGTTATCGTTTTGTAATTGAAAAAATTAACGAATTATTAACGAATTACGAATTAACGAAACGAAACCGCCCAGCCCTTATATATATATATATATATATATATATATATATATATATATATAACAAGAAATAAAAACCTAGCTAGAATAGGCTGCTGCAGTTTGCTGTTACCTGAATCTTCTGGGAATTGCAATGTTTCTACTATCCTCTCCTCCTTCACTGATTTAATTTAGCACAAATCACTTTGACACTTTTATCTCATTTTTGCAGCAGTTGAAAACTGAATAAACAAAGGAATATTCGAGACTGTCCCTGCTAAATCAGTACAGTTGCAGGGTTTGCATTTGAAGACATGAATTTGCGGTTATCAAAAATTTCAATGGTTCAGACCACAGCTCACATTAATGATTCTGTTGCCCTCTCATTGACAATTAATTCCATTTATGTTTTTCCATGCTTCACAGTCTTCAAAACAACTCTGGTTTCACAACTTTTATTGTTATCTGCAAACACTTCACTTTTGTAGTTACGGATCATTTGCTATTTGCCATCTTTTGAACTCTTTTATCCTCATGTCAGCACTGCCATTAGCAAGAGTTGAGAGCACCAATGATTGAAAGGGAAGACTCAAGTATCCTCAGCTATCCCTGCTTATGTACCTTTATGTTTCTTTTTCTTTTTGATTTGAAGCGGCCTTCCAGCATGTTCTTGGAAAGTGAAGGAGAAAAATGTCTGAAGCCTGGTAGAAAAACAGCATGCAAATAGTAGGAGCATTCCTTTGGAAACTGCTAATGAGAATGGGACTAGAAAGACAGAAAAAGAAACTACTGACAAAATAGTTTCCCAAGGACATTTCCTCTAAATCTTACAGTCTAAAGCAAAAATTTTAAGCAGAGGACCAATTCATGGTCCCTCAAACTGTTGCAGGAAATCAGACTGTGGCCAGGAAATCAGAAGACGCTTACTTCTTGGGAGGAGAGCAATGTCCAATTTTGGTCACTAGGCATCCTAACAGGTTGATAGGACTATTTGATGTTCTGCCTCAAACAGCAATATGTCTTGGGCTAACCCCGCCTCAGAATTTTGCAAATAGATTTGCTATACCTCTCTAGCAGTGTGCAACAGTATGAAAAGATATAACAATGCAAGGACTTCATCACATGAACTCTACATTCCCAGTACAGTAATATCATTGTTGATAGTGGATACATGTAGCATTGAGCATCCTCGATATCACACTTCTCTTTATTTACACAATCGTGCCAATTTGTGGTCCCATGATCATATGTCTGCAGGCTCTCATAACCTCATCCTTGCACACTATTTCTGTTTCCTCAAATATTTTGAACAATTCTAGCATTTTATAAAAGCAAATATAAATATTAATTGAAATATAAAATAAAAGGAAAGCAGACAGATTCATGAATAGTGATGGAGAGGAGGAGAATCCCCCCCGCCACTAAAAGCGATATTACTTTACTGCCAGCATAGAGGCAGAAGGGACCCATTGCACCAAGGTAGGTGATGGGAATGTCATGAAATTGGGTGCTATTAATACAGTGGTTCTCAACCTGGGGTCCCCAGATGTTTTTGGCCTACAACTCCCAGAAATCCTAACAGCTGGTAAGTTGACTGGGATTTCTGGGAGTTGTAGGCCAAAAACATCTGGGGACCCCAGGTTGAGAACCACTGTATTAATGGCTTTTGCCTGTTAATAGCTATGAATCAAAGAATTAGAGAGAGAAGGCAGGCCAGAAACCAGGTGCATATGGTACTATTCAGTAGGAAATATCTGCAATGTTAGTTTGCCTGCCTCATGCGATAAAGTTCTAGGATTAGACACAAACAGGCCCTGCACTTTTGATTGTGAGAAAATACCTAACACAGCACTCTCTCATCACAGTTAGACAGACAGGTGTTTAGTGTTGGAGATGCATTTGAAAAAAAAAACCCAATTATAATGATGATCACATCCAGCCAACGATACTTAATTAAAGGTTCTCTAGCAGGAGATGCACTGGCTGCGGAATCATTATTTGGCCCTCCAGTCATGGAGCGGCACAGTTTTAGGGAATGAAATTCATTTTGTGTCTCAAAGGTTTTCAGTGTTAGCATCTATGCTGGCAGCAATATACAAGGAGATGACTATCACAGAGGCTGAGTCATCAAACAGTATTTCTCAGGCTTTTTAGCATCTGAAGGCCATCCTTACAGGCGTTTCCATTTCAATTAGTGTTCTCGTTTGGAGGTTTGCTCTGTTTCTGAACCTTGCTCTGTTTCTCCTGAGGTGCACGGGACACCTGCATTTTATCCTGGAGACACAAATGAATGATAGGTTGAAGTGTTTAAACACAATACATTTGGCACAAAATACGGGCTCATGTTATCCTTCAGATTGTAGTGCAATGAACTGATTTTCTACTGGCCATGTTGACTTGTATTGGCCAGCTTGTTATTCTAGCCAATAGTTTTGAAAAAGCCAGACTCACTTTAGGGCATCAAGTAAACTGGTATTTTTGTTGTCTGAGATATGCCCTCCTGCATCCTTGGCAGCTCTTTCTAGGAGACAAACTCATATTATTTGTCTCTGCCTCACTGGCTGGCTCCGTATTTTCTCCCATATAAATAATAATTCTCCTTCTCATTAGGCAAAAGTACATCTGCCTAGTTTGGACTCTTGGAGAACGGGAGAAGTTCCAGCAGACTGGAGGAGGGCCAATGTGGTCCCAATCTTCAAGAAGGGAAAAAAGGATGACCCAAACAATTACCGTCCGGTCAGCCTCACGTCGATACCAGGCAAGATACTGGAAAAGATTGTTAAAGAAGTGGTCTGCAAACACTTAGAAACAAATGCAGTCATTGCTAATAGTCAACATGGATTTATCAAAAACAAGTCATGCCAGACTAATCTGATCTCTTTTTTCGATAGAGTTACAAGCTGGTAAGATGCAGGGAATGCCGTGGATGTGGCGTACCTGGATTTCAGTAAGGCCTTCGACAAGGTCCCCCATGACCTTCTGGCAAGGAAACTAGTCCAATGTGGGCTAGGCAAAACTACGGTGAGGTGGATCTGTAATTGGTTAAATGGACGAACCCAGAGGGTGCTCACCAATGCTTCCTCTTCAATCTGGAAAGAAGTGACGAGCGGAGTGCCGCAGGGTTCCGTCCTGGGCCCGGTCCTGTTCAACATCTTTATTAATGACTTAGATGAAGGGCTAGAAGGCAGGATCATCAAGTTTGCAGACGACACCAAACTGGGAGGGATAGAGGACAGGAGCAGGATTCAAAATGATCTTGACAGATTAGAGAGATGGGCCAAAACTAACAAAATGAAGTTCAACAGTGACAAATGCAAGATACTCCACTTTGGCAGGAAAAACGAAATGCAAAGATACAAAACGGGGGATGCATGCCTCGAGAGCAGTACGTGTGAAAAAGATCTTGGAGTCCTCATGGACAACAAATTAAACATGAGCCAAACATGTGATGTGGTGGCAAAAAAAGCCAATGGGATTTTGGCCTGCATCAATAGGAGCATAGTGTCTAGATCTAGGGAAGTAATGCTACCCCTCTATTCCGCTTTGGTTAGACCACACCTGGAATATCGTGTCCAGTTCTGGGCACCACAATTCAAGAGAGATATTGACAAACTGGAATGTGTCTAGAGGAGGGCGACTAAAATGATCAAGGGTCTGGAGAACAAGCCCTATGAGAAGCGGCTTAACGAGCTGGGCATGTTTAGCCTGAAGAAGAGAAGGCTGAGAGGAGATATGATAGCCATGTATAAATATGTGAGAGGAAGCCACAGGGAGGAGGGAGCAAGCTTGTTTTCTGCTTCCCTGGAGACTAGGACACGGAACAATGGCTTCAAACTACAAGAGAGGAGATTCCATCTGAACACAAGGAAGAACTTCCTGACTGTGAGAGCTGTTCAGCAGTGGAACTCTCTGCCCCAGAATGTGATGGAGGCTCCTTCTTTGGAAGCTTTTAAACAGAGGCTGGATGGCCATCTGTCAGGGGTGATTTGAATGCAGTGTTCCTGCTTCTTGGCAGGGGGTTGGACTGGATGGCCCATGAGGTCTCTTCCAACTCTTTGATTCTATGATTCTGTGATTCTATATGCTAGCCACGTTTTTGCCCTTATTTCTTGATGGGCAGAGCTGTAATAACTAGGGCATTTAGATTTCAGATTCATTCTTCCTGTTGCAGAATGCAGCCATTGTTTACTTCTAGCTCTCTTGTGTCCTTATTCTCTAGTTAATGTGATTTTTCAAATTTTAAGACATTTTGATCTTGAAAAAAAAAACCCACTTGAAATAAAATAATCACCCACCTTATTGATTATTCTGCAGGTCTCTAATCTGCCCAGTTCAGAAATTGAAATTTTAGCCATGCAATCCTATTATCTGTACTTGGAAGTAAATCCCACTGAGTTTGATAGGGTGAACTCCCAAAGGAGTGGAGAGAGGATTACAGTCTAAGAATTGCTATGCAGAACACAAGAGCTGAACTGCCTGGAAATGAGAACAATTCCAAATGCACATCTCTAATATGGAGACATACATGACTAGAATGAACCCACTGCATTATATTGGGAATTTTTGTATTTGGCCAAGTGCAATTTTTTTACACTCTGGATGGACATCCCAGTCTAATTCTAAAGTGACAGTTTTGACTTTTTTCATGTATGTGTTTATCAAATTTCCAATGTGTGTGTGTTTTTTAAAGAAATTCTAAACTTATATTTCATTGATAAACATGCATAACAACTCTTTATTTTCAAGAATTCATTTCTAAATTCATTAACATTTTATATAGCATACATGTACTTGGACCAAGAATTCCACCTCAAATTTAGAAGTATAATATCCAAACCATATTTGTTCTGATTATTTAGCACACTATATATATTTTTTCTGAATTTCTGATTAAAAAATATATATACTCATATTTCCCTTAGATGATTTGAAGACTCTGCTATTAGGTGGGGAGACTACACCACATCTCTACTCCATTTCTTTTAGAAAAAGTTCATTCTAGTCATTCTAGTCATTCTAGTCTTGTTTCCTGCCATCATTGGATTTAAGGCCCCGGTGGTAAGCTCAGCACTAGAGGTATGCAAATATTTGTTTTTAATTCATTTTCCACCTCAAATTCAACAGATTTGTGCATACGAATCGATATTAGAAAAATGCAGGAAAGATGGGGGGAAATTTAAGAATCCAACACTCACCAAACATTTTTGTTAAGATTCTGTAACATTTGGATGCCTCCCAAGATAAGTTCAATTTTCAGTATAAGCCCTAAGCAGCGTTGGTAAAGCCAAGAGAACATAAAGTATTTTAAAAACCAATGTTTTCCTCTTTTTCTTTGGCGTGATCGCCATAAGCAGAGGCACTGGGGGCAGGACTAGCAAACCTATGTGGGAGGCTGAGAACACAGTATTCTTATAAATGTAGTTTGGGAGGTGAGGCCCCCTGTGGCAGAGAATGCAAAAGGCCTGCCCTAAACTATGTTTCCCAGAATGTGATGCTCAGCATCAGAAAGTCCCAATGAGGGTTGCAGTAGCCAGCCATTTAGAGTCAGTCTAATAATAAATAAATAAAATTATTGAATCTGCAAAGAGGACTAAAGTAAGTAATAGTATAAATCTGTGCTAAGTTGAATTTCTGTGATTGTTTGTCATAAAGATATTCAAGGGGGGGGGGGGATAAATAGTTTTTGTCTAATTATTTAAAATCCCCCAAAATCTGTAGAAGTGTGAATCTTTCTAAAACTTCCAGGGATTGAGCCCTGGTTATTTTGTGCATTGTATATAAAATTTAAGTAGATAGCTCTTGTAGTTTATTTAAAATGTTGTTTATAAAATTCCCCCAAAATCTGTGGATAAGTAAAACATTCTGAAATTTGGTAGGCTAACAATGGTAGATGTGTTCTGCCACTGTAGCAAGTTTCACTCCAATAGCTTTAAAAATATTGGAGAAAGGAGCCCCTGAAGTTTCCCCAATTATAGTAATTATGTGTAATTACTATAACAAGATAGTAATGAAATGTCATTACCAGGCCTGTAGCGAGGGGGTGGTTTTAGGGGTTCAAACCCCACCCGAAATGTTTCAGATTTTTTTAAAAAACCTGGTTTACTCATGAATTTTAAATGGTTAACCAAATCCTCATGCTAAGTCTATGAGATGCAAAAAATTAAGAGTCCCTCCAGAACTGTAAGCACTATCTCAAGCAAATATTGACAATTTATTCACACTGTCATTACTTGTAGCAATAGCCGATGTAGTGAAGCAACCACGTTGGGGGGGGGGGGTTGAATGCTCTCATTAAGGAGGCCAGACTTGGTGGAGGTGGTTGACAGGGGCGGAGCTGCAGGCTATTGAAGGTTGCTCTGCCCCCTGATGTGCTCTTTGCTTCAGCGTGAGCTAGGAGGCAGGTTTCAACCCCCCCCCCAAAGTGTCAACCCTCCCCGAAATTTTCAACCCCCCCCAAAAAGTGTCAACCCTCCCCGAAATTTTCAACCCCCCCCCCCAACAAAAGTGTCAACCCTCCCCGAATTTTTTTTCTGGCTACGGCCCTGGTCATTACTCTTGTTATAGTAACATTTTTACTAACTATACTTTATAAACACTTTAGTAAAGAAATGACAGTGCCCCCCAGTTTTGTAATCACTTTTGAACCATTTTTAAATAGATTGTACATCGCTACTCAGCACATATCCTTGATCAATGAATCCCAACCTGAAAATTGCTGAATTCTACCAATGAGCAAGTAGTCTCAGACTCATTCCCAGCATGTGTTGAAACATCTTCGCTTGCTCTCTGTCTGAAAGCTATTTCTTCATTAGCCCATAAATGAAAATAAATTGTACTAGTACAAAGCTCTACCACCTACATAGAGAGAACAAAGCCATTTGTGTTTTGGGAGAAGAGTAGGGAGTGCTTTGATTCTACCAACAGTCATTTTAATCATCATTGTTATAAATAAATCTGCATGTTAAGCAAAAAAAGGTAACCTACACCTTTGCCTTCCTGGTCAGCCCAGATGAGATGTCTGCCAGCATCTTTTCTTTCATGTTGACAATTATGATAGCATTACATTAATCAGTATTCTAAAATGTAAGCTTATAAGGACATGGCTAGAATTTTCATTGAATCTGTAATTTTTCAGAGCTAAGGTGTATATTATGTATGCAAGTATGCTCCAATCTCCAGAGCTAAAAAAGCATAACAAAAAAGAGAAGGAGGGGGAAGCGGGGAGCAAGTAAGTTTGGGGAATGCTTTCCACAATTGCTAAAGGCTAAATAATGTCAGAAACAAAACAAACTTTCTGTATCAGAACCTATTCAATGTGAAAGAAATGTTCTTGGTAGGCATTTTAATATAAAGTGATCTAATTTAAACATCCTGAACTAATACACAAATTGAGCATAATAATATTCTATTTCTCCTACTGGTCCAATTTTTCTGATGAAGCTCTCTAATAAAAAATGGATTCATTTGGAGAAATTGCATGCAAAAAGGCTTACACTTGGGGAAATGTGTACAAAAAACTATGGATTTTCAGGTGTTTGAAAATATTGATATTACTGCATGCTGGTTTCTTGTGACCAATTCACCGGTGTTTATGATGCATCAAACATTTAGAGATGTCTTATAATTTTGATTTCATTTTAAGCAGGTAGGCTTAGTGGCACAGTGGGTTAAAGCACTGAGCTGCTAAACTTGCTGATCAAAAGGTCACAGGTTTGAATCCGGGAAGTAGCGTGGGCTCCCGCTATTAGCCCCAGCTTCTGCCATCCTAGCAGTTTGATGTAGATCCATAGGTACTGCTCCAGCGGGAAGATAACGGTGCTCCATGCAGTCATGCCAGCCACATGACCTTGGAGGTGTCTATGGACAATGCCGGCTCTTCTGCTTAGAAATGGAGATGAGCACCGATTCTCAGACACAACTGGACTTAATGTCAGGGGAACACCTTTACCATAGCTTTACTAGGTTTTTTTTTCGTTGGCTCTCACAAGTGCTGCAGTATTAACTTAGGAAAAAGATTAATGGAAGGAAGAATTACAACAGCAGGTGTAGTTCCTACCTGGCAAGGCTATCTTTACACATCATGGCTCTGCCTGCTCCCTCCCCTAAGCCCTCTCTTCAAAGGATATATTCTTGAACTTCACATTGATATGGGAAACTGTGGCAAAACCAATCTATTTTGATGGCACAAAATATGGTGGTACCGAGAAGAGAGTGTAACTTGTACAGGAAGTCATATGTGAATGAGTGAATAATAAAACCATGAATAAGTGAAATTGCACAAATCTGTTCCATGGATACATAATGCAGTTGGAACCTGTTCCTGTCTATCATGCAAAAAAAAAAAATCTATCATTTCACAGAAGCTGCACTTATTTCTAGATTGTTGATGAATGATGCAGAGTATTTGAATTCTTAAATACAAATTATTCATAGTATCCTAAAATGAAGCTATCTTCTGGCATTTACAACCAGTAGGGTAGAGATGCACACTCTCCATACTGCCAGACCACAATTTCCACCATCTTTCACCATTGGCTATGATAACGAAGATGGATGAGAATTTGGAGTTCAACAGTGTCTTGAGGGACACATGTTCCCCAACCTTTAAATATAGGGAAACAAGAATGGGCCAAGCCTGAGGATTTGATTGATAATGGCTGGGTAAAAATGGCTTAGGCCAGTGGTTCTCAACCTGGGGTCCCCAGATGATTTTGGCCTACAACTCCCAAAAATCCCTGCCAGTTTACCAGCTGTTAGGATTTCTGGGAGTTGAAGGCCAAAAACATCTGAGGACCCCAGGTTGAGAACCACTGGCTTAGGCGATCCCTCGTAGCCCAAAGATGATGGTCCTCCATGTGAAGTGTCTTGGCAGTGGGTCTGTAGGTGGCTGTTAAGCCCTATTCTTGATCCGCATGTTCTCCCGCAGTGAGGACATCTGTTTGCAGATGGAAGGCGGTCAGGGTTGGGTTGATGTGCCTTCCTCTTGGCACGTTTCTCCCTTTCATCCTCCATTCGTGCATCTTCAAATTCTGCAACACTGCAGATCACAGCTGACCTGCAATTAGAGCACTCAAGGGCCAGGGTTTCCCAGTTCTTGGTGACTTTGCCACAGTTTTTAAGGTTGGCTTTAAGCCCAGCTTTAAATCTCTTTTCCTGTCCACCAACATTACGTTTCTTGTTCTTGAGTTCAGAGTATAGTAACTGCTTTGGGAGACAGTGATCGGGTATTTGGACAATGTGGCCAGTCCAGTGGAGTTGATGGTGTAGGAGCATTGCTTCAATGTTGGTGGTCTTTGATTCTGCTAGCACACTGACATTTGTCTGCCTGTCTTCCCAAGGTATTTTTTAAATACATTTTTATTGCATTTCTATTTATTTCATTACAAAAAAAATCTACAATTCCTATAATTACTTCTTCTCCTTTCTCCTGTTGTGCTATCCATTGTGCTTCCCATCTCCGGATTTCTTCTTTTCTTTATGCTCCCACCAGAACCTCAATTATTATGTTGGGGGTTGGTTCTCATCTTTGCTCCTTAATGTTTCTTCAATAAATATTTTCCATATACTTTTAAAATCATTATCCTTCCTTAGGCCCTTTTAAACTTTTAGATTGCATGTTAGTATATCATTTATTTCTAATTTCCAAATTTCCTTGTACCATCTGAAAGAAGTGCATATTTTTTAGTCCTCCATATATATCAAATACAAGGGCATAATTGCTCCTCATTACAAACATGTGGAATAGTGGGTCTGAACTCCATGCCTGATGATTAGATTGCAATGGCCATCTGAAACCCAAATGTGGATAAATAGAGGGAGGGGACAAAAGGAGCTGCAAGGTTTGGAGGGGGCTTCAGCCAAAATTTTATATGTATGCTTATTAAGGGGAAATTTCCCTTTATTCCTTTTTGAGAATTGCTCAGAAACTATATACCACTTACCTCAAGCAGTGAGATACTTTGCTTTCAGGGTCAACTATACATTACATGGAAGCAGAAGGGTGTCTCTTTTCTCCCATGGATGGAGAAAATTGTGAGGGAAGGGGGGCGGGAAATGACAGAAAGGGAAATGACCTGAAAGGGAAAGGAATTAGGCTGCTCCTTGTTCTGCCATCTTTCTGCTTTTGGTGGCAATTTGCGACAGCTGCTTTTCATTTAAAACCCACAGAAAGATTGCCATGCAGGCCTGCTGTGTAACATCTACTTCAACCCCTCCACATTTACTTTTGTCATTGCCATAAATCCATGGAAAAATAAGGAAATCCATCCATAAACGGCTGATAATGTTTTTCATGACAGCTGTTAACACATAATGAGAAGGGCCATTGCAAGTCAGTAAGGGACCCATTGCTATTCCAAATGGCTTGTTTTCAACACCAATTTATTCTTCATCCCTTTGTTGTTACGCAGTTCCTTATGATGGGTATAAAGAATTTCTGCTCTGGGGACTGGGCCATATGTAAGGATGCAAAAACAATTTTGGTGGTTTTGTGATTCTAGACAAACCCACTCACTTCACACCTCCAAGGATTGTGAAACAAATGCACTCTGCCTCCAATATCTGCCGGATACACTGTGACAAACATCTCCCTAAGAGGCCTTCAGAGGCCCCCCAAGCATGTCATTCTTTAATCTTTTGTGTGTTCTCAGTAATATGCAATCTTTGAAACCATGTTTTACAGACTTTATGCATGAAGCTACTACTCTATGGCAGTTGTGCAATCACCAATATTGAATACATACCAGTGTGGGCACTTTTATTATCATACTTCATTCCATTTATGCAATTGCCCTAATTCACCAATCTGTAGTCCCATTATTGTACTGTCTCATATAACCTAGCTGTTCTCACAAAACCCAAAGTCTGGGGCTGCTCTAGAGTTTCATGGAAACTCCAGAGCATTCCTAAACTTCCGTTACGACAGGGGCAACATTGCGTTAACTAATCTTGCCCAACATTAGGGACTTTTTTTGGTTGTGTCAGGAGCGACTTCAGAAACTACAAGTGGCTTCTGGTGTGAGAGAATAGGCCGTCTGCAAGGATGTTGCCGAGGGACTGTCTAGATGTTTTACCATCCTTGTGGGAGACTTCTCTCATGTCCCCGCATGAGGAGCTGGAGCCGATAGAGGAAGCTCATCCACGCTCTCCCCGGATTCGAACCTGCGACTCGTCGGTCTTCATTCCTGTCGGCACAGGTTTAACCCACTGCACCATCGGGGGCTCCGGGACTGGAAGACTTTGAATGTCCAGGAATGACTACTGGCTAAATTCATACCTTCTGGCCCATGTGGGCACAAATTGTGCCCATGGAGGCACATTTTTTTATTTCAAAAATCATAAGTTTCAAATAATGCAAGTTCAGCTTTTCTGGTGCTCATTATAAAAGTGGGTGATTGCCATTTTCCGACCATTTCTGTTATGTTTACCAATTTTATATTTTTCAATATGCTTCTACATGTCACTTCCCCACTGTGCTCTTGAGAACAAAGGTAATAATTTTGTTTCACTTTTGGAGCCTCAGCATATAAAAATTCCATTTACTATAAAAAATATTTCTATTTTTCCCCATACTTCTCTACCTGAAGGTTAGTTACCAATAAATATTAATCACTGCAAGTTTTGCTTTTCCAAATCACCACAAACCAGGACATTTGCTAATGAAAGGATGCTTTGTACATGAGTTTGGTGGGATTCTTGGGAGCACTAGAGAAAATGATTTATGACACTGAAAATCACATAGCACACCTTTGAATACAGACTGCTTAAATTATTAATGCTGCCTTTGTTTGGCTGCCCTTAGTCCCTCATAGGCCCCATCTACACTGTCTTTATATCCCAGGATCTGATCCCAGATTATCTGCTAATCCCAGGTAGTGGAGACTCATATAATCCAGTTCAAAGCAGATAACCTGGGATCAGATCCTTAGTTCCAACTACCTTTTCAATAAATGCTTGTGCCAAGTTATGGGCAGTGACTTCACTATTATGAGCCTTTAACTTATATTCAGGCCCATTAATGGGAATACTGTGTACACATTGACACATGAAAGTACCATACCAAAGTTATTTAAAGTGTGGGCATTCCCACTCAGCAGTAGATTTGGTGGGAGAAGAAATAGGTTATATAGCCCCAAGAGGCAAAGCTGCACTTCCTGTCCCCTCTCTTATTGTTCAAATACCACCTGAAATTCATTAGCCAAAATCATTTTATAGTGCCAAAACCTCAGCATCACATAAAAGTGCATTATAAAATATGCTTGGGGTGAGGTTATTGGTGGGGCGGGTATAGGATTAATGCATTCTTTTAATGACTTGCTCCAAACTCTAGGCTGGTCTCAGCAACTAGAACGATAGACCTGGGTACATACAAAGCAAGTTTCACTGCTACAGGACTCAATTAATGAAAACCAAGTGAGATATAAAGAATGAATGGTATTTAAAGTATAGATCCAGCTCTACATCTGGCATCAATTGGCTGACTCTGCTGAACATATTTTCAGCTGGTGCAAATAAGCATCATGTAGCACCTTCGGCTGTTGCCAGATGGTATAATGCAGAAGAAACTGTGTTGGAAGACAAAATCATGTGAATTTTGCATTAGATTCAAAGTTGTCCTTGTGTTGGTTAAATCCAATATTGCTTGCTGTTGTGTGACTTTAAAGCCCATTCCACACAGCTGTATAAAATCCACATTGCACTAGATTATATGGTAGTGTAGACTCAGTTAATACAGTTCAAATCTGATATTGTGGATTATCTGCCTTGTTATTCTGGGTTATATGTCTACGGGCCCTTCCACACATCCATATAACCCAGACTATCAAAGCAGAAAATCCCACAATATCTGCTTTGAACTGGGATATCTGAGTCCACACTGCCATATATCCAAGTTCAAAGCAGAAAATGTGGGATTTTATCCATCTGTGTGGAAGGGGCCTAAATGGAAGGGCCCTTTATCATTTCCAACTTAAGGCCCTTCCAGACAGGTCCTGTATCCCATGATCTGATTCCAGGTTGTTTGTTTAGCCCAGATTATCTGGCAGTGCACACTCATATATTCCAGTTTAATGCAGAAAACCTAGGATCAGATCCTGGGGTGCAGGGCCTGTCTTGAAGGGCCCTAAGACAAATCTGTCACAAGGTTGTATGTGATATTATGGTTGGTAACCGGTCTGAGTCCCTCAAGAGAGGTGAGAAGGCTGGTATACAAAACTTTTAAATAAATAAATAAATAAATAAATAAATAAATAAATAAATAAATAAATAAATAAGGTTTTCAGATGGGGTTTGCCATTGGGTTGTTTTAGATTTTTCAGGCTATATGGCCATGTTCTAGAAGCATTCTCTCCTGACATTTTGCCTGCATCTACGGCAAGCATACTCAGAGGTTGTGAGGTTTGCCATTGTTTGAACAAAAATGAGATTTGTTCAGAAAGGGTATGTCATTGTCTTCCTCCAAATCTGAATCACACTAGTGACTGTGCAGAAATGCTGTGACCTCCCTTTTGGTAAGGTCACAGCATAGCATACAGCCATGTGAGCAAGAAATACAATGTCACTAGCACTAATATCCTAGCAATACAAACTTATGGCAACCATATTTCTACTGCATGAATTACATTTAAACATACAACATACATTAAATCATACACCGACATAGCAAGCCTATAGTAGGGAACTGCTTGTAGCCAACAACGCAGCAATTGCAGTGTCCCCAATGTCCCTTCTATCCAATCCAGGTGGCGGTATGGATGGCGAAAGTGTTCTGGGGACACTCCTGGGTTACACTGGAGTAGCTCCAGAGCAATTTACATTGGATTAATTGGTAAGTATAGACACAGGACTGAGCAGGGATTCAAATCACTATGCCACACTGATTGCTTCAACCTACAAGAATCAAGTTTATGATGAATTATGGGAACTTCTGTCCAGATACGTCTGAAAAAGCCTTATGATTCTTGTTATAAAGCTATTGTCTTCCCAACCCTGCTATACGCCTGCAAGACGTGGACTATCTACAGCAGGGGTCCTCAAACTAAGGCCCGGGGGCCGGATGCGGCCCTCCAAGGTCATTTACCCGGCCCTCACTCAGGGTTAACCTAAGTCTGAAACGACTTGAAACCATACAATAGTAACAACAATCTCATCACCCAAAAGTAGGCCCACGCTTCCCATTGAAATACTAATAAGTTTATATTTGTTAAAATTGTTCTTCATTTTAATTATGGTATTGTTTTTATGTGTCTTTTGCACTACAAATAAGATATGTGCAGTGTTCATATGAATTCATTCATGTTTTTTTTTTCAAATTATAATTCGGCCCTCCAACAGTTTGAGGAACTGGGACCTGGCCCTCTGTTTAAAAAGTTTGAGGACCCCTGATCTACAGCATTTGTTAATCATAGCTATCTTAAGATTCATTGATTTCAAAGTTTTACTTCAGGTAGGACTGGCATTGGATTGAACCCTGTCTGCAATATCCCTTGGTCTGGTAGTACATTTCCCAAAGCACCAGAGCGTATCTGCAAGCCAGTGGTGTCACTAGGGAGTTGTGGTAGAAGGGGCACATTGCATGACACTGTCAGAGGGGGTGACTGCCTATAAAAATTTTGCACAGTGTTTCACAGTGTTGTGTGTAGTGTTTCAGCAGAAATGTATTATTTTTACAGGGCTATGTTAGTCATAACCATAAAAACATTTTTTGTGAGCCTAGCTTGCATGTACTGTATCAAAGAATGCTAAAACTCTGTGCTAATTTATTTTTAACCCTCTCATGCACATATACTTCGGTCAGAGCTGTTCTTATTACTCAGCTACAATGACACTTCAAATCACTTTGCTTTGTCTACACATGGTACAAATAGTTACTGTTGTTTTCTTTGCTATTGTTTTTTAGCGTCACCGATTTAGTCAAATGTTCTGATATTTTAGCTACAATATTATGGTCTGCTCTGGTACGGGAGGAGGTCCATGGGGAGTGACACCATACTGGGTGGCACCAATCTTAGTAAGATCACTTCTGCTGGTGCGTAGGAGTGGAAACCTGCAAAAATCACCCATTCCTTGCAAGTGGGTGTAAGGTGAATTCTTTCTATGACCAAACTTCTTTTCATGGGGAGATGTGATACAACCTGTAATTACTTACTTAGGCGATCTCTCATTGTCCGAGTAGGATAGTCTTCCAAGATCAGTGTACTGGTGGTGGGTCTGTAGGTGATTGTGGGGCCCTATTCTTGATCTGCATCTTCTCCTGCAGTGATGGCATTGGCTTCCAGGTGGAAGCTGGTTTCAATCGGGGTTGGCTTGACACGCCGTCCTCCTGGCACGTTTATCTCTGCCAATAAATATTGACACTGTGTTCAGGTGATGAAGGATCATGGCCTTAATGTGCTAAATCAGCTCCTCCTTTGTAAGCTCTAAATACATTTAAATCCCCATGGAATTGCAAAGGGTTACGTGTGTGTGTGGGGAGGGGGTTAGGTTGGAAATGAGTCCATATGCCCAAGTGCTAGTATCATTCCTGAGCTACTGGAGATACTATTTAGATTCTTATTTATTTATTTATTTTGGACATTTGTATCCCATCCTATCTACCTCCACAGAGGGACTCAGGGCGGCTAACAACCAACACACCATGGTGTCCACAATCAAAAGCATAAATACATAATTTAAATAAAACAATATAAAAACAGCATAAAAACATTCAAACAGTCGCTGATTTAAGTTATCGTCCTAAAAGCAGTCCATCAAGTCAATTAAAACCGTCACTTTGCCAGCCTAGTCTGCAAAGGCCTGATCCCATAACCAGGATTTCAATTGTTTCCAAAAGGTCAGGAGGGATGGAGAAGATCTAATTTTGCTTGGGAGGGAGTTCCACAGCCAAGGGGCCACCACAGAAAGTCCCTGTCCCTTGTCCCCACCAAACGCGATTGCGATGATTGGGGGGGGGGGGGACAACGAGCAGGGCCTCCCTGGATGATCTTAGGGTCCTAGGTGGATCGTAGTGAGAGATACGTTCAGACAAGTAAACTGGGCCAGAACTATTCAGGGCTTTATAGGCCAAAGCCAGCATTTTGAATTGTGTCCGGAAGCTAATAGGCAGCCAATGGAGCTGGCGTAGCAAGGGCATTGTGTGCTCCCTGTACCCAGCTCTGGTGAGCAACCTGGCAGCTGAGTGTTGGACTAGTTGAAACTTTCAGGCAGACTTCAGAGGCAACCCCACGTAGAGTGCATTGCAGTACTCTATTCGGGATGTAACCAGAGTGTGGACCACCATGGCCAAATCAGATTCTTCTATGTTGCAAAACCTGATCAGGAATTGGCCACAGTTTTCAGTTTGTTGAAGGCTTTCACTGAAGGAATCACTGGGGTCGTGTGTGGTTTCCAGACTGTATGGAAGTATTTGAGTAGCATTTTCTCCCGGTGTTTAACCTGCATTTGGGGTTGGCATCTTCAGAGGATGCCAGCCACAGTTTTTCTCCCTGTACACGAGTTCATCATAGAATCAAACAGCTGGCAGAGATTACAGGAGTCGTCCAATTCAACCCCCTGCAAAATATTGTACTTTTTCTGCCATGTCCACAGAAACACCATGCAGCATATTGGTTGGATTTGTTTTTACAAACCATGTTTCTAAGCCACTCTGTTGTACAAAAATATCCTGAGCTCTGGGCAATACTTCGCAAGAGCACATAAATTCAAGAGTAGTTGAGCAGGATGTCTAATACCCGAGGAAATGAGGCATTGGTATTTATAACAGCTCTTTCATCTTCCTTAGCTCATGTTACATGGGATGGGCTTCAACAATTCTCATCCAGTCTGTACATACCTCACTCATTTTATTGTTTCTGGTCATTAAAAATACGCCTAACTCTGGAAACCCTGCCTGCCAAGAGTGAAATAAATTGCAGAAAGAGACAAGTATGCTAACATTTACATGCAAAGTTTTCATATTCATGTTCATTGGTCTTACCACCATATGGGTGAACATAGGAGCCATATGTGGGACTGCAAGTGGGTACTATGGAACACAGTAGAGCTTAATTGTGAGTAAAAATGCATTGAAACAGGCATATTCTCCAAGTATCCTGATCTGGCAAGGACAATCCAAATCAATCTATTGTCCCATCTTTTGGTTGTTTTTTAAATGCCCCAATTTCTCGCTCTTCCTACCACTTTTATTATTATTATTATTATTATTATTATTATTATTATTATTATATTATTATTATTATTATTATTATTATTAATTACTTTTCTCTTCTCGGTGCACTTCTGTTGGTGCTTACTTTACTTAGGCGATCACTCGTAGTCTGAGGATGATGGTCCTCCAAGTGTAGTATCCCGGTGGTGGGTCCGTAGATGACTGTGGAGCCCTATTCTTGATCTGCACCTTCTCCCACAGTGAGGGCATTGGTTTTCAGGTGGAAGGCAATCCCGGTCGAAGTTGGCTTGATGCGCCTTCCTCTTGGCATGTTTCTCTCTTTCGCCCTCCATTCATTCCTCTTCAAATTCTGCAGCATTGCTGGTCAAAGCTGACCTCCAACTGGAGTACTCAATGGCCAGGGCTTCCCAGTTCTCAGTGTCTATGCCAGAGTTTTTAAGGTTGGTGCAAAGGAAGTTCAAAGTGTAACTATCCTTTGCACACTGACATCCTCCCCTGGCTTGTCTGTTCTTCCTTACTAATAACTTTTGCCATATTGTTTATATTGTGATGTAGCTTGCCACACATGTCCTCACTTTCATCTGTGAGATGTTGGAGGATATAGACCACACTGTTCATTTACATTTTTCCTGACCATAAAATCTGATGGCTGTAGTGCAAAACCTGAATTCCCCATAGCCCTGACTATAAACCTACTCCTTTGAAATTAATTGCATTTTTAAAGGTTCAAGCAGAACAGTCTTCATTAGAGGAGCGTCATTCCATATGTTGCACTGGGAGGGCAGCCATGCTGATTTCCCAAAGTGCTTGACTGAATGGAAATGCATTTCTTCCAGCATTTCACAGCCAGAAACCTTCTGTTTGCAAAGGCCTCCAGGAAGTCCTTGATGAGAATGAAGGAATCTTATAAGGCAACTCAAGGTTGTCAGAAAACAACACAACACAAGTTGTACCTTCTGGTGGAAAATTCTCACCAAGACAAGTATGAGTTTCTTTTCTTTCTCTCTTTTTTTAAAAAAGAGGATGGAAAAAATCATTAGTAGTTTTGTTAACTTTTTTTTCTCCTTGAAGAGTATGTGGAAGGGCAAGGATAGGAATTTCAGCAATAAAAGAAGCAATGGACATGAAAGTATTGGCTGCTAATTAAAAAGCCTTAAAATCATATCACAATGACTTTAAATGAGAATGATCTCAGTCTAATCACATAATACTTTCCTTTGTCCCGTGGGTCATGCAGTCACTCAGATGCAATATTCAGGAAGCACATTTCATTAGACTAAATAAAGCTTCAATCATGTGTAAAATTTCCAAGTTGAATAGGCAGCCATCATATCATTCATCAGTCCCCACGTATTTAATGGGTGTAATTTCTTCCTCATATTTCTGTGTTTATTGTTTCATTTTCTCTATAGGAATCCAGGCACCTTATCGGGATTGCTTGTTGTCAAGGCCAAGCTTGAGTAAATAATGCTGCCAAGGGTGGACTCGCTAATATGTTTCCTCTAGATTGCCAAGGAATGGGGAAAATTTGATTGAACTTAGGCTGACATTAAAATAAAAGCTTTGGGATATAAAGAGATTGGGGGTGGAGGTTTGGGGATGGAGGTGGGAGAGATTCCTTCCTTTGAACTGGGCAATACTACCAAACATGTTGCTTGCTGTGAAAACTCACTACTTTATTAGAAGCTAATGGTGTTCATTTTATTTGATTATCATCATCTATTTCCTCTCCACTTTTTAGATTTAGTACAATATCTGGGAACTGGGACAGATTTCTGGTCTGAATCAGTTCAGCAATTGAGGAATTTTTGCTCTTAGAATTGTTCCAAACAAACTTGAAGATGATTTTTCTATCAAGATAGATCAGGGGTCCACAACTTTTTAAACAGAGGGCCGGGTCACAGTCCCTCAAACTTTTGCCGGGCCAGATTATAATTAGAAAAAAATACAAATGAATTCCTATGCACACTGCACATATCTTATTTATAGTGCAAAAAACATTTTAAAACAATACAATACTTAAAATTAAGAACAATTTTAACAAATATAAACTTATTAGTATTTCAATGGAAAGCGTGGGCCTGCTTTTGGCTGATGAGATAGGATTGTTGTTGTTATTGTGTGCTTTCAAGTAGTTTCATACTTACGTTGACCCTGAGCGAGGGCCGGGTAAATGACCTTGGAGGGCCGCATCCGGCCCCCGGGCCTTAGTTTGAGGACTCCTGAGATAGATGGTTGGTTTCTTTAATTAAATAAAGTTAACATCACACTTCCAAACAAAATGTTAAAAATAGATGTTCCACTTCTTAATGAATTCTTAGAATTTCTTAAAAGAAACTTAGATCTGTTCTGTCTGAAATACAGATCTAATTCTCATTGCGTTGAAAGATTTGTGTCTGACACATGACATTCCAGATTGGAAAGGAGAATAGTTTGTAATGGTTTAAGTGTTGCTTACTGGGGGTGCATCTGTAGAATTATCCTAGAATTAATGCCGTTTGATAATATTTTAACTGTTTTGGCTCAATGCTATAGAATCCTGAGATTTGTAGTTTGGTGAGTACCAACACACTGTAGCAAAGAAAGTTAAAGACTAGGTTTGTGCATTTGGTGCAAACCTTTACTTGTTTCGTGTCCTGGCTTTCGGTGCCGGGTTGGGGGGGGGGGTGTTTCACACCCAGGCTCCCTTTCCCGGCACATGCTTTAAGGAGGCTTCTTCTTACCTGCTATTTCTACTCTAGAGTAAGAGGTGCTTGGCTGCAGGCACTGGCAGGTGCGGGCACTCCTACACACCACACATGCACTCTTCTTGGAAAGAGAGTGTGTGTATGGCAGTGGTTCTCAACCTGGGGTCCCCAGATGTTTTTGGCCTACAACTCCCAGAAATCCCAGCCAGTTTAGCAGCTGTTAGGATTTCTGGGAGTTGAAGGCCAAAAACATCTGGGGACCCCAGGTTGAGAACCACTGGTGTATGGTGTGCAGGCCCAGAAAAACCCGCACCTGCCAGTGCCTGCAGCCAATCACCTCTTACTCTGTGATACCAAAAGGCAGGCCAGGAGTTGGGACTCATTCCTGCCTGCTTTCATGTTGAGCAGATTTTTGTACAGGGAGGGCCCTTCCTGTTCCGTGCTCCTGAAGAAATGAAAGAAACGAATGAAACAGGAGAAATGAATTCCATGCACAAACTTTACTAAAGACTTTGTAAAACTGGAACTCCAATGAATTAATTGAACCGAGCTATGTCAGTCAAAGTAGTGTCAAACTGCAGTAATTCTACAGTATAGAGGTACCTTGGAAGATTAGGGTGAATCCCTGTTCAGCCATGAAAACCCATGGGGTGACCTTGGGTACGACACTCTTTTTCGGTCTCAAAGGAAGGGAAGAGCAAATACCCCGTGAACAAATAAAACATCAAGATAATTTTGGTGGAGAATTGCTGCAACTCAGATATAATGTGAAAGCACACAATAATAACAGAAGCAGCAGAACAACAACAACAGTGTAGGGGATTATATAACTTAATTTTCCTCTCTAGATAGACAGCCTTGTTGTTGTTGTTGTTAACATAGCCAGTGAACACCCCACTTATTCACTGGTTATGGTCACTTGAGTATTTGGGAAGCTATTGTCCAAAAAGCAATGTTTCCAAGTTGTAAGACAGCCTTACAACTTGGAAAAATTGCTTTTTGAACAATAAGCTTCCCAAATACTCAAGTTACCATAGCCAGTGAATAAATGGGGTATTCACATGTGAAAGGTTAGTCTGAGAATTGGGATACCCAAATAAAGTTTTCTTGGGCCACTCACTGTCAATCCAGCCTGCGTCACAGTGTTGCCGTGAAAATAAATTAGACTCACTCATACCACCTCCAGCTCATTGGAGGAATGTAATAATAAATAATGTTAACTAAGGACGAGTATACACAGGCAAGAAAACCCAAGCCCTTCCAGGCAGGCCCTATATCCCAGGATCTGATCCCAGGTTTTCTGAATTATATTGGATTATATGAGTCTGCACGGCCAGAAAATCTGGGATAAACAGTAAACCTGGGATCAGACCCTGAAATATATGGCCTGCCTGGAAGGGCCTGGGTTTTCTTGCCTGTGTAGACGCGTCCTTAGTAATTATTTATTATTACACCCCTCCAATGAGCTGGAGGTGATATGAGTGACTCTGATTTATTTTCACGGCAACACTCGAAGGGCCCCTAGACTCACATCAAATGCATTGTTGGTTGTCTCCATGGTATTCAGCAATCTCTTGTATCTTTTTTTAAAGGAGTAAACCAACGTTCCCATCTTTTGACAAAGTCAGATATTCTGGAGCTTGCTGGAAACTCCCTATTTGTCCCTATTAGGATATGTTCCTCTCAAATTGGTACAGTTGAAGAGTACGTGAAAACAATGAAACATTTTGAGTAGCTTTATGCTGAACTACACTATGGAGCTAGACTCCTATATTTAGGAAGCGGTCTCATTGAATTCACTTTTACACTTCTCTCTTTGTGTTGTGTGATTGCACTATAAATCTGCTACAATCTATTGTAATAATATTTATGACACATAATTGTCAGCATCACAAACAAATTCAGAAACATTTCAAGATAAACAAAGCATCTCAAGGAATACAAGCTCAGCTTTTTCCTTGTCAGAAACCTAGCTCTTAAACTGGAATCATGTGAGACACTGGATATGCAAACTTAAATTTGCTGGCCTAACTACGCCCAAGAGGCTTGCTGTCTGGTTAGCAGGATCAACAAAAGAAACAATAAAGCATTTTTTATTAGCCTTGAACTCAGACCACTGGGATTTTTTCTTTCTTTCCAGGGAAGGGCCCACCCTACATATATTTCATACATTAGTTTCCTCCTCCCCAATCCATTTAAACACACACACACAAAACGGGACAAGAGGGGAAAAAGAGTCGACATTACAATGGGATTTTTCATTCACTTAACAATCTTGTTCAACTTTTCATCACGTAGTGCAAATGGTTTTAAATAAATGGTTAATAAAATAAAATCTAAAGAGGACATGAATGTGGTTTGCAACCTAGCATGTTATTATCTTAATTCAGGATGCTATCGTTCTAAGAAATGGGCCTATAAATCTATCCTTGGGCAACACAACAGATTTTAGGTGGAAAAAAGCAATCTAAACACAAATATAATGAGATTATTTGGATGAAATCTAAAACCATCCCTTCTCACTCACCAGCTAGGGTTTTCTTTTAATATGAAGAGAGATTTTCAGCAAGTGTACACTGATCACGTAATCTGAGGCTGGTTCAGAGCATTTATGAGTTTATTTAGGGGCTTATGAGCTGCTAGGGGTTGTAGTAGGAAGAAGTAGTCTTAACAACATCTGGAGGTGTACTTCTTTTCCATTTCTGGTGTGTCACCTTACTTTTTCAGCTGCTTTTAAAATGTCCCCATTTCTTTCTCCTATTCCTACTTATTTCTTTGTCCTCAGCAAACTTCAGTTGGTGGAAACTAAATTCAAAGCTCAGCTGCGGGAGAAAGAGAAGGGGGTGATCATGCTGTGCCATGTTGACACACGCAAAAACAAACTAGAGACCTTATCACACATAACGCAGACAATGCCTTTTAAGTAGGCAACCCATCCTTTAAGAAGGCTCAATGAGGATTTCATACACACTGGATACATGTTGACCCATCCCATCTGATCTCTCCCTCTTGAATCTAATACAATAGTGCACCTTTGATTTATCTAGGTCTCAGTCATGGGCACTGCTTCTCCCCTGAAAGGACTGGGGTTGGTTCCCCCAAAGGACCCTGAGGGGGATGATGAGGATGGAGGAAGAAGCCTCTATTCCATCCTCAGTGGAGTCTGAGGATGGAGTGGAGGGGGTTGAGGGGGTGGGAGAGATGCCTGGCTGAATGGCCAGACAAGGAAGAAACCCCTCTAGCACATTGCCGTCGCAGAGAGAGATAGGAAAAGACTACACTTACACTGAGGCTTCATGCGGGAAGCGAGCAGAATTACAGGAAATGTAGTTTGTGGTGGGGCCTTCTGAATGTTCTGCTACAGGGGTCCTCATCTTCCCAAACAACATTTCCTAGAATTCTGCTTACCACCTTGTGCCTGTGCCGTTGCCTCCTCCTCCTCCTCCTCCATGAAAGTTGGTGGGGAAAAACCTGTGTTCATTCTCTAAAGGGATTTTGAGATAAAAGGGGATTGTTGGGAGTTAAATCAACCCTGTGAGGCAGGCAAGGTCAGAGACAGTAACTCCAAAGTTTACCCAGTAGGTTGTCTCTCCTTTTCTTCCTCCTCTTCCTCCTCTTCCTCCTTCTTTCAAAGGCTGGTTGGGCATCTGACTGCTTTTCCTGCCTGGAAGAAGGGGGTTGGACTGCATGGCCCCAGAGGTCTTCCAGTAAAATAGTAATGTTAACTTTATGTTGGTTAAAATTCTCTACAAAATCAGTGGAGTGTAAATCTTTCTGAAACTTGAGGGGATTGATGCTTTGGTTATGTTGTATTACTGAAATTAGAATTTCAAGGGGGTAGCTCTTGTACTTTTTAAAAAAATGTTGTTCATAAAAACTTTTTTAAATTCCCAAAAATCAGTGGATGTGTGAAATATTCTGAAACTTGAGGGAGAGGATAACAGTGGTAAATGAGTTCTACCATTGTAACAAGTTTCATCCCAATAGCTCTAAATATGAGAGAGAAAGGAGCCCCAGAAGCGCCCCCCTGTGCACAGTTACCTAACAAAAAAGTAATGAAAATTTCATTATGTCATTATTATGATACAGACCTCTTATAATAATTTAGAAAAACTTTAGAAACTATTTGCCACCCCCCTAATTTAGTAATGACTATTTTTTTTCATTGATCACACAGGTCTAGTATTCAATGATACGCCCACAATCTGTCAATCCACTTTTAGCCATGCAAATCGCATGATCTATTAACAGAGAGAAAGCTGCTGAAAAGCTGCAAATGGGTGTCCCATCACATGTCAAAACCATTCCTCTGACAAATATGGCAAAAGGATGAATAAAGTCTATTGTTTAATGTATTGTCGAAGGCTTTCACAGCTGGAATCACTGGGTTGTTGTAGGTTTTTCAGGCTATATGGCCATGTTCTAGAGGCATGCCTCTAGAAGATGGCCATATAGCCTGAAAAAATCTACAACAACCCAAGTCTATTGTTCTCCCATTTTAGAAAAGGAACCGTTGGCAGATTCTTTGCATACAGGTACTCAAGTGTTACCTTTGTAATGGATTATGCATCATGCAATAGGACCCATAGGCACCAGTATGCAAAGGACGTCAGAAACAAGGTACATGACTAGTACAACATCTACCATCTTGCCTGATTTTTTCCTTATTCATAAATTATGCCATCTTGCCTCTCATGGATCTGACATTTCATCTACAAAATCTTGAAGGACATGTTTTCTGTGCAATTTGCTCTCAATTGAGTGTGAATAGCAAGAGAGAGAATAAAATATCCCTCTAGATGTTGAAAATTCACCCCCAGCTTTCCTTGTCATTGGTTATGAGATGCTGGTGGTGTGTAAAATTCCAGACACATTTAACACTATTGTATACTGTTAATTAATTCCAGCAGATATTAGGCCTACTGGAATGTATCACATCAACAATAATATCAGTAGACTGAAAGTGAGTTGAACTAAAATGTACAAATACATGGGGAATTTTCCCAATATGAGTCAAACAACCAAAAACTATAAATGACTACTAACATTCTTTAAGTTCTGAATTATGAAATATTTGGTGCTATGCCATTTTGTATATTTTGTGCATAATCTCGTATATGGTGGGTACGAAATATACATGGATTTTACATTGCAATACACTGACAATGAAATGTGCAGCTTTGTAAAGGAAAAAGAGTGTCCCACCAACTTAACTGTGCCAAGAGAATTAACACCAAAAAGAAAAGGAAAACTTAATTAAAAGTCATCTGAATGACATGATCCTTTGGATTCATCAGAATTTCTGTGGCAGACAGTTTAGCATTTGCACTGGGTGGAGCAGACGGAGAGGTCGTAAGTGTCAGAATAATTATATCTGAGAGGAAGTGGGAACAATGAGCACAGGGCAAGCATAACAACCGATGGCTTGGTGCTCTTTGGGATTACAGAATGTTTGGCATTTGTCAAGAAGCTGTCTTTGTGTGCTTCGGAAATATACAATGACGAGCATTAGTACAACTGAAAGTGTCTGAAGGGATTGGGAGGTCTATCTCACTAACATTCACCATCTTTAAACCTGAAGTTCTTATACTATACAGTATGAATTCTCATAAATAACTAATATTGTTCAAATCACTACCTCTGAGGATGCTTGCCATAGATGCAGGTGAAACGTCAGGAGAAAATGCCTCTAGAACATGGCCATATAGCCCAAAAAAACTGACAAGAACCTGTTGATTCCAGCCATGAAAGCCTTCGACAATACATTGTCCAAATCATTTTGGCACCCTAATATAGAAGCAAGAGTTGATTGGTAATACTTTCACCTTCCATATCATAATGGTTTTATACCTGTCACTAGACATGGAATAAACAGTGTTTTTAAGATGGCATTCCATGACACTGCCCACTCCACTTTTGAGTCTGTTCAGGGACTTCCAAGTTGCCCATTCTTGGTTTGCCCCTGGAGGAAGACCCTCGTGGGGAGCCATCCAGTTGGGATTTCCTGGTTTAACTGCACAGAGGGATACCCTTGCTGTTGCTGGGGGGATTCCAAGAGGAGTGGTAGTTCTCATAAAGCTTTTCCTTGATTTGAGTCTACTGGGAGGAGGCTGGTAACCATGTAGTGGGTGGCTTTCACAGTGTTCAACCTTATTTATCTCACATTTAGCAGCAACCTCCCCTCGGACATCGAGGAGGGGGGGCAATGCCAGCTAGTTTGTAGAGTTTACCAACAGGTGTAGGTTTAAGACATCCTATGATTATTCTGCATGTTTCATTCTATGCTATGTTCACCTGCTTTGCATGGGGAGACCTATGCCAAACAGGGCAGACATACTCGGCAGTTGAGTAAGACACGGCTAGGGCTGATGTTCTTACTAATTTTGGGTCTGCACCCCATGTGCTGCCAGTAAGTTTCTGCAGGATGTTATTGCGTGCAGCTCCTTTGTGCTTGGTGTTCAAGTAGTGTTTCCTATATGCTAGTGTTCAATCTAAGGTGATACCGCAATATTTAGGATGGAAACAATGTTCAAGCTCCCCATGAGGGGACATGAGAGAAGCCTCCCACAAAGATAGCAAAAAATCAAAACATCCAGGTGTCCCCTGGGCAACGTCCTTGCAGATGGCCAATTCTCTCGCACCAGAAGCAACTTGTAGTTTCTCAAGTCACTCCTGACACATACAAAAAACAAACATCTAAACATGGTTTAAAAACATTAATTAGACTGAGATAGTGGACCACCAATTGAAAGTATCTGATGAAATGCAATTGAAGTATTTGGTTCCTCTCTAAAATATATCAGCATCTTAGTCCATTAAAATACATCAAGAAATCTGTCTGTGTTGTTTGTTTTGCTTTTAAATGAAAGTTAGATGCAGAATTGCGAAAATGGTTTAACTCTGAATTAAAAATAATTGGTTCTGGACACTCTCTTACAAAGAATGAAGATTAAACTCAAAATTGCTTTTTAAAAATCCTGTAGTGAATAGTAAACAAAGGGGTGAATAGGGGAGGGGGGAACACCCACATGCTGCAGGAACTCTGCTGCCATGACACCTGACTATCACTACCTTACTTTTGCCACACAAGCATTTAATTAGGTTGCTGTAAGTTTTTTTCAGGCTATATGGCCATGTTCTAGAGGCATTCTCTCCTGATGTTTTGCCTGCATCTATGGCAAGAATCCTCAGAGGTAGTCAGGTCTGTTGGAACTAGGAAATGCAGGTGAAATGTCAGGAGAGAATGCCTCTAGTGATTCCGGCCATGAGTCTTTGACAATACAAGCATTTAATGCTCATTGAATGTTTTGCATTGATGAAGTGGACTGACATACTTGTATCATATATAGAGAATCCTTAAAGGACAGAAAATAGGCAGTTAATTTTCTAATTGCATCATTTAATCCAGCTCTTCAATCAGGAGCTGCCATATGAATCTCAGCAAGTAGATTTCCTGATAGTCCATTATTTGCATTGTCTGCACTCCATATAGAATTTACACCCATTTTTTAGAATTGACAGTGAATGTTTTCAGTAGTCCCATTTTATTCAAATATATCTAAAAGGGTCTTCTCTTTTGTGATGGGGGTACAGGAAAGAAACAAGCATGTTAGCAAGCCCTCCCAGTTACTCTCTGGTTAGTTCTAGCATGCCCTTAGAAGAGAGGGGGGTTTCCGATATCTTTCCTTTATGCTTTGCCTTTAAAAGTGTGACTAAGGTTGGTGAAATTGCTGAGCTTGCAATGTACATGAAGGACCTCCTTCTTTCCATCATAACAGGGTCATGTTGCTAATCATATGACACTAATGGTTGTGCGACTCAGCTGAATTCTATGGAAATCTAAGTCCATACGGCCCCAGAAGTGGGTTGACCTCAGGCTGCTCTTATGGGCGAGCTGCAACTCAGCATAAGCCAGCATCAGAGGCTAATCGAGGATGTTACCAGAGGCCAGCCAAAAACCAAACCAAGGACTAAGAGGACACTGCCAACATCTACATTCCACTGTCAAGAGTTGTCGTCATGTTGCTGTCTTGTTTGCTTCTAGTGTGCCCACATCCGTTGGTTGTGAGGCCAAAGTAACTGAAGGCCATTATCTTTTACTCTGATTACCAGTCAGAGAGGGATTTGTGTAACTCTTTCTCCCCCAGCCAGTATTTTACTATTGAGAAAAACAAATGTTACTAAATTTCAACCATGAGCATAACTGTTCTCAGAAACACAGAAATGGGATGCCGTTTCATTGCAATTGTAATTCAGCCTGAGATACCAAATAAAACTAAGCAAAGAGAAGAAAAGTGGAGGTGGGCAATAGAAATACAGGACTCAGTGAGCTTCCATAACCAGCTTCTATGATCCAGAAAAAAATATCAAACCACTAAGATGTTTTGTTTCTTGTTGTTATTGTTAGTACAAGCTTGTAAAAACTGGCAATGTATGTATTTATGGATTTTTGTTTATTTGCTTGTTTGTTTAATGTACAATGGATAAAAATCTTCAAAACATTCAATTATATTTATCTATCAACCATTTATCTTTCTCTTAAAGAATTTCAAAGCAGTGAACACAGTGGTAAAAACAAGACAATATGCAATTTAATACCTAAAGACTATCAACATTAAAATAGAATTAAACTTAGTACTATCTAGAATTTTTTTTTGTCGTGTCAGGAGAGACATGAGAAACTGCAAGTCACTTCTGGTGTGAGAGAATTGGCCGTCTGCAAGGATGTTGCCCAGGGGACGCCCGGATGATTTGATGTTTTATCATCCTTGTGGGAGGCTTCTCTCATGTCCCCGCATGAGGAGCTGGAGCTGATAGAGGGAGCTCATCCGCCTCTCCCCGGATTCGAACCTGCGACCTGTCGGTCTTCAGTCCTGCCGGCACTACAAATAAGTAAATAAAACCATTCAAAGTATTAAAACCAATTAAAACTACATAAATAATCACACAACACCCCAATTCAGTCTTAAAAACTATCTTCATTAAAAGTCTGCCTGAAAAGAAAAGTCATAGCACTCCTCCCTCTTAACATTTCGCAAAAAGGTTAAAACCTGGCTTTTTGAGCAGGCATTTTGCAAATTCGATGTAACAGGCAATGATAGACAATGGAACGACTGACAATGCGGCTGAATAGTGATTTCAGTAAGGAGACATTAAGGATGTATGATTTTATTGACTTTTATGAACCTATATTTTAAATGCTATGTTTTAATTGTATCTTATATGTTGGGGGGCATCTAATTGTGCCGAATGAAAACTGCCTTGAATCATCTTTGGGCTGAGAAAGGCGGTATATAAATATATGACAAATAGACAAATAAATAAATAGCATGCCAACAGAAGGACAGCACGGAAGGGGCCATCCTGGTCTTGTTAGGGAGGGGGTTCTGGAGTCGAAGGGCAGCCATCAAGGAATCCTTCTCTTGCATCTTCACCAATCGAGCTTAAAATGGTGGTGGAACCAAGAGAAGGGTCTCTCCTGATAATTTCAGAGCCTGGGCAGGTATGGACCAGGAGATATCTGCCAAATAGCCAGGACCAGGGCTGTATAGGTCATAAGTGGCACTTGAAAATTGTGCCAGGAAACAAACTGGCAGACAGTGGAGGTGCTCCAACATAGAATTTTGTGCTCTTTGTAGCAAACTCTGGTTACACACTTCACAGGCAGCTCCATTTAGAGACAGTGGGTCCTCAAGTGTTTTGGCCTACAACTCCCACAAATCCCAGCCAGTTTACCAGCTGTTAGGATTTCTGAGAGTTGAAGGCAAAACATCTGGGGACCCACAGGTTGAGAACCACTGATGTACAGCCTGTTACAGTAATCCAAATGGGATATAACAAAAGGATGTACCACCACAGCCAGATTTGTATTCTCAAGGAACAGAACACAGTTGGTGCACATGTTTTAAATGTGCAAAGGCAATCCTGGCCACTACAGAAATCTGGGCCTCCAGATTCAGTGTCAAATTCAAAAGCCCCGAAATGCGAACCTTTGTCTTCAGGGAGAGTGTGACCCACTACAACACATGCTGGATCTCTATTCCTTAATCTACCTTCCAACTGACCAGGAACATCTCTGTCTTGTATGGATTAAGTTACAATTTGTTTGCCCTCATCCAGTGCATTACTGATGACAGGACTCGTTTAGGGTCAGGACAGCTTCCTTGGCTTAGGTGGAAAAGAGGGGTAGAATTGGGTGGCATCTACATATAGCTGGCACAACACTACAAAACTCCAGATGACCTCTTCTTGGGGAAGTGGTAAGCATTTCGTTTAAATACATTTTCCATGAAAACATCATTCAAAAGTGCAAAAGCTTACATTATTTCAACCACTGAGGAGGACCCATTTGTAGTTATTCAGTTTTTTGTGCAAATAGTGAAAAGAATAATCTTTACTATACCACCTGGGAAGATGTGGACTAGGTTCTATATCTGAACCCATACATGTGTAGTCTATCCACTTTCTTTGGAATTCATGAGTAATTGGGATCTAATCTAGTTCAAGTCCATGAATTTTGGGATCTAATCTAGTTCAAGTCTGTGTCTTCTGTATCGTAAGAGATGCTATTGATCTAATTCTGGAGAGCAATAGAACCCTCTCATAGGCTCTGCTACAAACTCAGGTGTCAATCCTATCTCCATTGTTATGTACTACTTTATCAGTAACATTATAGTCCCTGACAACATCACCCATAACATCAGAGGTATTTTAACTTGCACATATTGAAATATTATATATGTTATCTTTCTTTATGGCTAAGGCTGTTCCATATAAAGTATATGCTGCCATCAGTGTACCTGGTTTTTTTTTAATGTGAAGTCCTTGATCCTAAACACAAATGTTCTAGCTTTGTGCAGTGAAGTGATAGCATAATGCTAGATGATGGCCAAGCTAGGTGGCCCATTAGATTATGATCCTATGTTGACATCCTTTTGATTGTTATTTTCATCAGTATGAGAACACTTCCTATCTTCATCACAGTGGCACTGGAAGTATATAGTCTCCATGGAAGGGTCTGCACAGTATCTGGTTCCTGTACCAGGATCACCCATCCTGGGAAGTGTTTCTGGATCTCCTGCTTAGTGTTATGCTTGCACTAAGGAAATCGAAGAGCAACAAGGACATACCAAAGATCTAGTGCCATGCCATCTCTTAACTCAGATAATCAGAAAAACTTTACATCTTTCAGAGGTTTTCCAGCTGTCCAGGCTTCCAGGAAATCCACTTCTTTTCCAGAATTGGCATAATGAGAGGGATGAATTATGTCTTGTATCACCGAGAGTTATAGAACATGGCTGGGTAAACCTTTGGAAATATGAAACTGCTTTCTGAACTCTCAAGCTGGCCTTCCTTTTGATGAGGCTCTCTCAAAGGAAAAGCACTTTTAGCCTTTTGGAACTTGGAGAAATGAAATACAGCTCTTGTTAATATCTCAGGCAGAAGCCAAATACAGGAACTGAACACAGGAAGTTCAGTATTTGTTTAACATGACAAATATATAAGAACTAAAGAACTTTTTTTTGAAAACTTGGGTGTCAAGCAGTGTTTATATACAAACCTATGTAGGAAGATTGCTTACTGGTATCAGGCCAGATGTGTTGTGTGTAGAGTATAAAAAGCCGTGCTTACAAGTTCCTTTTGCTGCTTTCAATTTTATACACAATAATAATACATTATTATTATTATTATTATTATTATTATTATTATTATTATTTGAAACACCACAAGATGAATCCACAGCAGACACTCTGCTGGCTGTTATATTGGATCACACGTAGGATACTTCCCAAGTGTCTACGACTGTGTGATGTATCGGTGAATAATGCGTGCAGATCCCAGTAAGGTGGTCTTGTTATTATTAAGGCCTAGATATAATTGTTAATGCCAGCATTAGTAAACTTGTTGAAGAAATGGAATTTACACCAACATTGGTCTACCATTCAGCAATTGATTAAGCAGGTCTGTGGTAGGTGGGTCTGCCAATTGAATTTAGCACTTTGAACTCCATTCAAATGATAAAAAACATAAGTTAAAACATACATGTGTACACACTAACAGCAAACTGTCCAGAAATGCATCGCTTTACTTATTTTACAAGTTTTATTTTCTCACACTCAGGGTGTTTCTAAACAGATAGTATAATTCAGTTGGAAGTGGATTAAAATACATTGATTTCATTGTGCAGTGCCTACACAAACACCTCAGGAACCGGTTTAAGGCTGGGACAAGGCCCACAGTATTTGCTAAATTTGGATTAAACCAAACTCAGGAACCATAGTCTCTGCAGCTAGTCAGCCAGCAGAAAACACAGTCCGTGAAAATGCGTTGATGCACATACACATGCCCATTTTGGATCAGTAACTGAACCATGGCAGGGCACAGGAAATGAGAAAAAAGGGGATAATATGAGAGTTTCCGTGGGAAAGATGTGGTTTCCTCTCCTCAGGGAGTAATTGTTTATCTTCCGGCCAGCTGGGTCTCAGTACTAGGGGTGTCTTTACAAGTGATCCACAAAACTGGTTTCAGTTTTGAACCCTGCATGGGATATACAGTATATTTTTTGGCTTATTCCAGACTTTCTTATGAGTTTTCAAAACACTGTTTCTGGCTTAATGCCCACTACAGTGTGCCCATTGGGGGTATGTGTTTTTTGGATACACCAATCTCGAGCCAGCTTTGAATGACATTATAGTGTCTGTGTAAGACTGCCCTTAGAGATAAAGAAGAATTTAATATATTTCAGTTTTAAATTCTCACATCTTTAAACATTCTTTTTTATTTTTTTCAAAAATATTTGAAAAGGACTTTATTAACCATAAACTTTTTTGGGTAGTCAGATTTTTTTAGTTACAATATAGAGCTCCTGATATGAAAAAAAAAACATCTAAAAGATGGAACTTTGTAGTCCTTTCCAACTCAATGATTTTATAGACATTTTAGTGTCACCCCATGAATTTGTAAAAATAATCAAATGATAACTTGATTTTATTTCCTTTTTTCCCATTATCATAACTGCATGCAACCAGCCCTCCACATTTGTGGGTTTCCCTTTTTTCAGATTTTAGTATTTGTGGATTTGATTAATATATTCTCTCTAGGAGTCTCTAGGTCCTCCAGCATGTTTCCGTGGTAAACCTCTGGCAGACACTGACCATTGCGTCATGCTGGAGGACCTAGAGATTTCTATAGAGGTCTTATTTTGAGTTAAAAAAAATAACATTTCCTTCCAATTTTGATCCTGCACTTTTAACCTCAGCAAATGTGGAGAGTGAGTGTACTTTAATTCAAATATACTATTTAAAAATATTTCATGTTCTTCAGCATTAGAAACACTTCCTGCTATTCTCTAGACTTTCAATGAGATCTGATAAGAGCTAATTTGTTATTTATATTGACAATTTAAGAAACCTGACTGCTTTTTGGCTCTTTTGAGGAACTAGCTGTTGATTATATTACTTAACACTATTTGATTGCTTTAGGGCCCTTCCAAACAGACATATAACCCATAATATAAAGGCAGATAATCCAAAATATATGCTTTGAACTGGATTATCTAAGTCCACACTGCCATATAATCCAGTCATACATCGGTGTGGGAAGGGCTTAGAAAGCCTTTTTTCTGTCATAAGTGATATTGATGCTACATGCTAGACTTTACTGATCAACCCTGCCTATCTTGTAATGAATTTGAAATCAGTTATAATAATAGATGATTGGAATGAGCTGTCGTTTATTTGGATTGGTTTCTTGTGTTCTGAAATGATTTGGTGGAAGACTATCACTATATTTATGCTTTGATAGGTTTGATGAAGTTGCTATTGGATTGTGTTGTGAGCTCTTTGTGGAGTAAAGCCAAGCAATCATAACTGCAATCCAGCAACAAACACAACAATACACAGAAAATGATGGATAACTTCCAAATTTCATTGCATTTGAACACCCGACATCCAGTTTGGAAAACATAGCAGTCTCCTGTGTGGTATGGCATGCTCATTTAGAAACTTGTCACTTCCAATGTTTTTTTTTCAAGTCAAACACTTGGAAGGAATTTCTAGATAAGGTAGGTGTGGACCAAAATAGCAGTTGACAGCCCTACAATTCATTCATTTCCTAACATAGCTGCCCCTGGACTGTATTTTAGCCTAAACAATAAGGTCATTGTTCGGACAAGAAAACATGCCCAGTTTATTTAAAGGTCAGAGAGATTTTTCCAGTCTATAGCATTTGATGTACTTCACCCTGTTTTGCTTTCTATTGTTGCAGCAGGTAAAATTACCAAAAAACCTCAAAAGCTATTCACGCAATGGAAATATCTTCAGAATCCTACATCTCTACCACAAACTAGGCATAAGTTGCCAGAATCTGCAATTTTTAATAAATAATGTTGCCAGTAAACCACTTCTGACTGTAAGCAGGATGTTGACTTGGTTTGTAAATTTTCCCCACTAAGGACATGTCTAAAAATACTTCAAAATAAGATCTTTCTGCACTTCTTTGCTGTCCAACACATCCATATTCATCCTATTTCTATGCATTATAGCACCATGAATATTTGGTTTCAGCTGTAGAGGGAGGAGGCTGTGGATCCATCACCACAAAGACAACATATCAATTCCTGAGATTTTCATGGCCGCTCTGAGTTTATTAGAAGAGCTAAAGGAAGGGTCAGATCAACTGTGAGAAGAATGGTGGTGAAGAGTAGGTTTGCCACCCAAGAAATGTTGAGTCCATGGGCCACCCTAATTCTGGAGGGTGTATGCATTAACAATATCCAAATACATATGTATATGCTATTTTCTTTTTTAAAAGGCATAGACTGCATACAGATATTTTCATGAAGTATCATACTCTTTAAGATAAAAGCAGGCTGGTTTCCATCAGGTATGGAAAAAATGGTTCTAATACTTACTTACTTACTTAAGCAATCCCTTGTTGTCTGAGTAGGATTGTCTTCCAAGATCGGTGTACTAGCAGTGGGTCTGTAAGTGACTGTGGAGCCCTGTTCTTGACCTGCATGTTCTCTCGCAGTGAGGGCATCGATTTCCAGGTGGAAGGCAGTCCCAGTCGGGGTTGGCTTGACATGCCTTCCTCTTGGCACATTTCTCTCTTTCGCCATCCATTCATGCCTCTTCAAATTCTACAGCACAGCTGGTCACAGCTGATCTCCAGATGGAGTGCTAAAGGGCCAGGGCTTCCCAGTTGTCAGTGTCTATGCCAGAGTTCTTAAGGTTGGCTTTGAGCCCATCTTTGAATCTCTTTTCCTGTCCTCCAACATGGAAAACAGAATGTTGGTAGGCAGGTTCTAATAACAGAACTCTTATAATCTAGAAGTAACGCAATCCACCTTATGATTTAAGAGGAATGTAACATGCACTCTATAGCTTACTACAGCAGTATACAGTAAGGCTGTACTTCCATGCATTTGCATTGTATAAAGGGGAAGTAGGAACTTTATTGCAAAGAGGTGGAAACCAGCATGTCTGATTACATGACAGTTCCTGCCAGTCCTTCACCTCCCCATGATGAAGCCATAGATGGTACCTAATTGGAGTACCTCATGTGATGAAGACCCAGCTCTCCTGTGGTGGCATGTTGTCCTCTTTACTTTCTGAAAAAAAAAATGAAGTCAAAAACTAAAGAAGTGAGTGATACAGCAGGAAGGGCAGAGTTGTGACATCCATCTGGAAGTGTGGCATCACACAACCAATCCAATGCAGCTATGTCATAGGAGTCATCATAATGCCAATATGTAGCTGCCATCCCAGATTGAAACCCTAAGATAACAACTTTTCCATGCTGTAATGTCCTTAGGCTATCTGGAATCCAGCTTTGTTGTACTAGTTTGAGCATTGGACTACAACTCTGAAAACCAGGTTCGACTCCCCACTAGATCCTGGATACCAACTAAGTCAGGGAAACCCTGAGTAAGCTTAGGCAGGTCACACTTTTTCTTCAGTTTAAAGATGCAGTCTCATGGAGCCCATCAAACGACACAGATCTGCTTCCAGTGGATTTTGTCTTTCAAACATATAGAAACAGAAATTGGTGAAACCAGGGAGGAATCAACTCCACTACTTTCCCTGCACTCTTGTATTTTAAAATGGGACGAAAACCCTTTACTGTTCCATACTGATTCATACTGATCAGTTAAGACCTTAGACTGATGTAACCTGCATGAGAGAAAGTGGCCACTGTGTCATCATACTGGTGCTGCCTATCTAAAGGAATACCTAAAGGGAGACTGTTCTCTGATACAGTGCTATGCGACAGATAAAATAGTCTACCCATTTTGAGATTATTATAATAGAAGAGAGAGAGAAAAATACCCCATTGTCCTCATGCTGATGTTGCCATTCTCGAAGAAGATAGAGGTATATCTTTATGCTGATATTTCTTGGCAGGATGTACCCATTGTGACTCCAAGCCGAGTCCCTGTTTCAAAGAGCATGGGCTCTCTATTTTCAGGGTGATGCTCCTTAGTCACAAAGTCTGAAGGAGCCTTTGTGACTTCACCATGATGTCACCTGACATAGAAGACAGTGACCATTGTGACCTCCATTATGACTCATTCTAAATTTTTTACATATACTTAATTAATTCCAATTTCTATTTTAGCTGCAAAGTTTCAGGTAAAAAAAAAAACCCTGGAAGTGACTTTAGTGGTTACAAAAGATTTATTTATTTATTTATACCCTGCTTTATCTCCCCTGAAGGGGACTCAAAGCAACTTAATAGGTATACAAACAGCAAGAGTGAATCTACCATTACTTTGCTGAGAGTTGCTATGATTTAGTTGGAGCAGATGAAAAACCATAAATATTGGGTTTCAGGAGGATTTTAATTTGTGTGTGTGTTTTTTTAAAAAAAAAACACAAATTAGTTTGTACTTGTTGATCTGGATAAAACATTACATCTCTGTGCAAAAAATGTTAGACCATTTTCCTTGCAAAAATGCTGTAAGGGTGGGTTTGGGGTTTTTGTTTTTGTTTTGTTTTGCAAACAGACTTTTGCAAAAAGTCTTCATTTTTACATGTAAGGAAAGAGACAGAGAAGAAATAAGCACTAATATCTACCTTTTTTCATCTTCCCAGGCCTCCATGAGTCACGTTTCTAATTATTACAGAAATTTCAGCTCTGAGCAAGCTTTTGCAAGGAATCAAACATCCTCTGTGGCATGTCTCTATAGTTTGGTACTGAGAGTGCTGTTCATTGCGCATGCCTTCTCTTCTTCACTCAGTGCCAGCAGCATCAAAGGGAATCCAACACGAAAGCCTAACCAGGAGTTGGAAAGCTTACATATTTATTTATCTGCTCTTTTATAGTTATTCTCCACCATCCCCCCCCCAGCTTGCAAATATCATTAAAAATAGATAGAAGGAAAACAAATGTGCCAGAACATCAAAACATGATTAAATAAACTGTCATATTAAAATCAGAAACAAAAAGGTTTTTTTTAAAAAAAAATAACAAGGAAAGAAGTCCCTTTAAAAAAAAAGCCCTGACAGGATATTGCTAGCCAACAGCAGGGGGTATACAATCAAGTCTAAGTGTAGATCTACACAGCCAGGGCCAGTCCAACTTGTCATACACTGGACCAGCCCAGGGTATGGTCACACAGGGACTTCCCCAGCCACTGTGGAGTCATAGAGTCATAGAATTAGTGTTGGAAGAGACCTCATGGGCCATCCAGTCCAACCCCCTGCCTAGAAGCAGGAATATTGCATTCAAAGCACCCCTGACTGATGGCCATCCAGCCTCTGTTTAAAAGCTTCCAAAGAAGGAGCCTCCACCACACTCCAGGGCAGAGAGTTCCACTGCTGAACAGCTCTCACAGTCAGGAAGTTCTTCCTAATGTTCAGATGGAATGACTCTTGACTGCCCAGTGGTGCCAAACATAGAGTGATGTTACTGGTTGGCCACCTTAACCATCCCCTCCTGCCCTCCATGTCACAGCGATCTCTAGCCACAACATGGATCTTACCTGTCCATTGTTGCCTGCAGTGACATCGGCTGAGGAGATGGGTGGAGGAGGAGGGGGTAGAGGAGGAATATCTCCCCCACCCGTCCCAGAATGCTTTATTGCCAGTGTCACTGCAAGGGATGTCACACAGGTAAGATCCATGTTGTGGTCAGAGACAGAAGATGTCTGAGCCCAGGAAACACAGAATGGCAGTGGGCACAGCAACCAATTCCATTTTGCCCCATGTTACCCCAGATTAGGAGCCCCCAGTAGCACAGTGGGTTAAACTGCTGAGCTGCTGAACTTGCTGACCGAAACAACAGCGGTTTGAAGCCAAGGAATGAGGGGAGCTCCTGCTGTTAGCCCCAGCTTCTGCCACCTACCAGTTTGAAAACATGCAAATGTGAGTAGATCAACAGGTATGGCTCCAGCATGAAGGTAACGGTGCTCCATGCAGTCATGACCTTGGAGGCGACTACAGACAAAGTCGGCTCTTTGGCTTAGAAATGGAGATGGGCACCATCCCCCAGAGTTGGACTTAATGTCCGACTAGACTTAATGTCAAGGGGAAACCTTTATCCCAGATTAGCTCCATATGGTGTTTGGCCACTACAGAATCTATTCACCCTCACATAGATGTGCCCTAAATTGATATTTTCTAGCAAATCGGCATTGATGAATGACCCCATTGCATGATTCCACGGCATGTCTGCCTCCTCCCCATGATAAACCTATCCTGTACTATTGATAGGAAACCTGTTAAAACCTCAGATCACACAGGAGTTCCCTTCACTTACCTTTGTGTAATGTGTCTGTTCCACTTCTGTGCTGGCATGATTCTCCTCCCCTTTCACTCTCAGCCATTGTGCCCCCGGTGATGCAATGAGTTAAACCCTTTGCCGGCAGGACTGAAGACCAACAGGTTTGAATCCAGGGAGAGTGTGGATGAGCTCCCTCTGTCGGCTCCAGCTCCCCATGCGGGGACATAGGAGAAGCCACCCACAGGATGGTAAAACATCAAAAACATCTGGGCCTCCCTGGGCAACATCCTTGCAGATGGACAATTCTCTCACACCAGAAGTGACTTGCAGTTTCTCAAGTCACTCCTGACACGAAAAAAACAAAAACAAAAGCTCTCAGCCATCACCCCTCAGAATTCCTAAGGTAGTAAATGTTTGATTTTAATTTTTATTTGATTTTTAAAAGAACTTTATATGGAATTATGAATTGCTTTCCAAATGTTTTTTTAATTACAGAACAGCAGATGTTCAGGAATATGGAGTTGCTATTTATGTGACCACAGACGAGTGAATTAGCACATTTGCACAAATGCAAAATAGTGAAGGTACTCATCTCAATATGTTGCCACTACTGGTGATTGTGCAACTGCAATTGAATGGCAGCTTTGTGGGATAAAATCTTGGAAGGGGTATTTGTTCCACAACCTGGGAGCACCAAATGAAAATATATTTTCTTATGTCCTCATCAAGCATATGAGAGAAGGGCTTTTTCTCAGAATCTTAAAATTGGGCAAGTTCTTCAGATCCTATGTAGTGCATAACTTTATCAGACATAATCACTTGGATCTGATCTCCAAAGTGAAGGCATTTTTGCAGTCACAAAGGTGGAGTTCTTACTTTCTCATGTCCCTCAGGAAGCATTTTTGGGCCCATAAGATTTAACTTTAGAAAAATACAATAAGCCTCTGTGTGTGAGTGCACATGCGCACGCTTACAAACAGCCTTTCCTTGTATGGTTTATACAAATAAAAGCTAGTACTGTATAAACATCTGATTTTATAAGACAAAACTAAGATATTAAATTCAAAAATAAAATTCACTTGGGAGCAAAAATAGGGTGCTAAACCAATACCATGTATGGCATGGAGCAACCCATTTGGGAAACTGGTTCCCATTGGAAACTCTTTGGAGCACAATAATGAGTCATTGCCTGAGGATTCTTACCCTTTCATTGTATAAACCATTGCTCATTTTGGAAAATAGCTCCACTAGCACATGGCATGCAAATGTACTTATGAAAAACATGCCAAAACAATTTGTATAATTAGAACCCAGATTAAATTCACTGGGAAATTTTGCCATCAAATCTGATATACTTTAATAGTTGCGGCTTCTACCGCCCCTTCATTAATTGACTGAGAAATTCCTGCAATGGCAACAATTAAACACCAGAAAATTAGTTTACTATTGATTATTAGCAGCTGTTGACTTGTGTTTTGATTAGGAAAATTTTGTGTCCTTTGTCACAAAAGCGTTGGCAAAAGACACAAAATGGAAAAGACATAGGGTTTTCATGAAAGAGTCCAAAGACTTGATTTATGCCATTCACTTTAGTCATTTTGCCCTTCTACTCTCTCTCTCATTCAATTATGCACAAACTCAATAAAACCATTTCATCAGAATTAATTTGCATTAATTAATTTGGATTGTGTATGTATTAGAGGTGTGCACAATTTCATTTTTGTATGCTCAATTCGAAAGATTTGGTGGACTTGGTTGCCGAATCTATGAAAATGAGCCTGGCATGGGGGAACTGAAACCTTAGCCAGTAGAAATCATAGCAGCCAAATCTTATCGGCTGATGGAGGCTAATAATGAGGGCCAATGGCAGAGTGGTACTCTACCGGAGGCAAAGTCGATGGCATGCGGGCAGGGCAGCCTTGTCAATCAGGAAAACTGCTGTTCATCCTTTGCTTTCTTCCCCAGCAGGTTCCTCCATCCCTTCCCAAAGGCCCTCCCCCTGTGCCTACTTGAGGCAAATGGGAACTCAGTTTCCCAGCAGCACTTTGTGTGGCACAAGCATCGAAGAAGCCTTGTGCTCCCTCCCAGAACATGATGGAAACTGAGGGTTTTCTCTCTATGTGTTTCTCACTTTCTTTCTCAGCCAATCAGAGGTTGACTGTGTCCATCTATTCTCCTCCCCTCTTGTTGTATGCACTTGGGACTTCAATTCCCGTTTTTTTAAAGCTATGGCAAAAAATTAAAAGAAAACTCTAAAATATGAGTGGATTGGTGAACTGTCATGAAACTTGGCAGACTTACACTAGAAGATGTGACCTATAAGTGAAGTGAATTTCATGCAGATAAGCCTAAAACTGACAGAGAAATGACTAGCTAAAGTTTTCCCATTGGTGCCAATGGACAACAGCATGAAAACAGAAACCCTTCCTGAATTCGGAAAGTTTCCTAAAAACAGAACGAAGGGCAGATAAAAATCAGACACTAAAAATGATATGGGTTTTTTGCCAAATTGCACACCCCTAGTATGTATGCATTGCAACAGCCATACCTACCTTATATTGTCTGAGCTGTTGGAGAAGAGCTTCAGCAGGTTGTGTGAAGCTAGAGCTCTATCACCAAAGCTAAGTTTGTATTGCTAAATACCTCCACCCACAACTGCAATCCACAATTATCCAGTGGAAGAACATTATGAATTTCCTTCTGAAATTACAGTCCATCCACAACCTTTCAGCGAACACCATCTTAGCCACTCTGGATGTAGAATTCTTCTATACCAATATTCCACACAAGGATGGCAAGCAATTAGGAATATCATTTCAAATGGGGCCATAGAAGACCTAGCCATCAATGTCTACCATGTTGTTCTCACATATAAGAATTTCACTCGTTATAATAACATATATGGATGCATGGCACCATATTATGAGAACTTCTTCATGGCCAATGTGGAACAATGCTCCTTTAACTCGTGCACCTAAAATTCCACCAGAATTGCAGTTACTTCTATCTTACCATCAGTATTAGCTTGGAACCATCCACATACCAAGCTCACCAATATATAGCTATACGATTGATATTAAAGCATCACACTTTACGGCAAACCCACCAATCCCCTCATCTACTTACATACCTCCAATTTCAACTCTGAATATATTGCCAAATCTATAGGTTACAGCCATGCCATTCAATACAATTACATCTGCTTTGACTCACAATGCAAGGCCAAACCTTTTCATCAAACATTCCTCAAGCAGTATCCAACATAAGAAATAATTAAAAAAACAACAACAGGGCAAGACTTGTATCAAGACTAATCTATTACAAAACAGATGAAAGACAGGAAATGGTAGAACCCTACAAGCAGTTTTATACAGCTTCCAGGTGAGACCACTCAGATGTATCGTCAATGAACTTTTTTCTATTCTGGACACTATTGCTATTCTTTCAAGGGCTCTTGGTGCCAGTCTTTTTAGTTGCCTACAGACAGCCTATCAATCTCAAATAGTTACTTTTCTATAGAAGTGCACAAAATAATGGGTGGGTAGACCTTGCCATAAAGCCTGCCCACACAACTATTTAGGAAATGTCATCACAGAACTTAATCAGATCATACACTGGTAGTGGTGCTTTCACTGACTCTAATATGACATATGCCACATGCTGTCAGAAATGCCCCTAAGCATTCTACATTGGACAAACAGGCCTGTCTTTGATCTAGAGGATAAACACATATAAATCAGATACTCGGAATGGGAACAGGAAAAAAACACTTGCAGAATTCTTCAGTCTTTTTGGATATTTCATCTTGGTCTTCAACAACAACAACAACAACAAAATTCCAAAAGGGAGACGATAAAGAGAAGGAGTAAGATTTGGATATATCCACAAACCCCAGTCTATCAACAGTGGGTTGAATAGAAACAGTGTTTTCAAGGAACATTAATATTATAACACCAGTTAACACTACAGCCTCATGAGGGCTCTTTTACCATTTCATCACAACTCCTCTGTTTCCCAGCCAGCATCATATTACATTCCAAGATCTCCTTCCACCATTTACATGATTATTTTGGCTTTTGACAATATCTTTTGTCCCAACTTTGTCCCCCAACAGCCATCTTTAAAGCCAAACTTGTTACCTCATCACCATAACAACATTTTTTCATTTGTATTACTATTTACACACACATGTTCATTCATGGATATAAATTTCGCCCCACAGGAACTTCATTCTGTGCATCTGATGAAGAACCCATAGTCTACAACAGCTTATGTAATAACGTGCTTTCAGAGAATAGATTCCTGCAAAGGTCTAAGACAAGGCTGCTTATTGGCCCCTTTACTTTTCAACATGTATATCAATGACCTGCCAGATTCCCTCAGCAGCTCAGATGTTCATATGCCAAAAACTAGTAACAGACACGTAAATACTCTTTTATATGCGGATGACATGATTTTGATGTCAAATACACAAATAGGATTACAAAGGTTACTGAGCTTTCAGTTATTCTCAAAGATGCTACAACATCCCTTTTGCATGTTGATCCAACTTAATACACTTATATCTTTGAAGTCACAACCAGATAGAGGTCATATGTTAATGTAACATAGCCAATCAGTTTTGAATATTTGCCTATATTAAATATATAGAGTTTGATAAAAAATACTGCAGGTGGTGTAAGCCAATCTGGAATGGTGGATATCACAAATCAAACATTATTTGTAAATCTCCCATAACAATCCCCTGAAGAATCACATGGGGAGGAGGGAGATTCTTTACATTCTGGCTTTTAAACAGAATCAGAGTCCTGTCATCAGTTAAATCATAACTGGAAACTCTATGGATTTTAACCTTGATATCCTTGCTGGCTTTACTTTATTTATTTCAAGCTATATTCCTTTGATGTTCCTTTGATTTTGGGGCCACCTTCTATTTAGAAATGTATGCCCTCACTGCAAAAGAACATGAGGATCAAGAATAGGTCTCTACAGTCACCTACGGACCCACCACCAAGACTCTACACTTGGAAGGCCATCATATTCAGCCACGAGTGATAATGCTATGATGCCTATGATGATATTCCTTTTGTTAATGCTTTCTAGCCCCCCTTGGCATGTTCACTTTTAAGACAGGAATTCTAACTAATGCATCATGATCTCATTTTTTATTAATGTTATTTAAATTCACTAATCTCTTGGCAATGATTTGTAGATCTTCCTTCCTCCATGTTAAGCAGGGCTATAAGCAAATCATGTCATTGTTAAAAGTTGGGTGGGAAGACTACATTTTATACTTCATTTACATCTATGTGAGAAAACAGATCAAAAGCATCAAGATTAATTTCCATGAACTGAAAAATAAAACAATATATCTTCCTCTGTCACAATCATATTTGTGTTATTGTGAAATGTTTATTAATCTGAAAACCATTGTGGCATTTATGTACTACTTCCAAACCTGATAAAATATAACTTGACAAAGAAAATGACAAAAAAGAATACAAATGTGTTCTAATTTAAAACTCAGGAAATTCCAAACAGAGAAGCTTTCAATTGTCATTTTTGCTAAAAAAAATATTTGATATTTTCCCACATTTTTTCATAAGCAAGCCATGTTGCTGTAAAATTGCACTCCTAGTGTGATGTGTTATAGGAATGGAGTCAAAGATGATTTTCTGTCCTCTTTTTTATGCTCTCCAACCCCTTCAGAATCAGATTTTTTTTTTAAAAAAATGCAGTTGCTCTTTTGAAGCAGCATTGCTTCAACATTTAAATCCTGTGAAAATAAGCAGAAAAACATCACAAGAGACATACATGATGCAATGAACGATCTGTTTAGTCCACTCTATTGTTTTTCCAGTCCACACAGAGTCCCACATATCTGGCATGAAATGAACGCCACGCTCCCATTCCTATTCTGTAGAAACTGGTTTTCATAAAACTCTAACTCTAGAGGCAACCTTGAGCCATTATAACTGGCAGCCGTTGATAAATTCATAAATTTATCTAATTCTGGATCTACACTGCCATATATCTCAGGATCTGATCCCAGATTATCTGCTTATCCCAGATTATTAGACAGTATAGACTCATATAATCCAGTTCAAAGCAGATAACCTGAAATGCTGTCCAAAGACGCACCTATGAATGAATGCAGCTTGACATTACTTTAGCATGGCTCAATGCTATGGAATTACAGGCGATGCCATTTTAGAAGGTTGTTTGCCTTCTCTGGCAAAGCATGCTAGTGCATCGCCAACTCCTGGGATTCCATAGCATTGAAACATGCCTTGAGATGCAATGAGCACTAGGACCAGCAGTGACAGTGAGTGATGGTAAAGTGTACATGTGAGAGCAGGGATGGGCAACTTTGGAAGACTTAAAGGCTGCACCACAAGATTTTGAAAGTCACATCCGCCACACACCCCACACATTATTATTTTTTTTTTGCAACCAAATGCTTTCTAAGGATATGAGTGTATTTTCACCATGCTTTGTAGGGTTTTTTTTTTTTGTCATGTCAGGAGCGACTTGAGAAACTGCAAGTCGCTCCTGGTGTGAGAGAATTGGCCGTCTGCAAGGATGTTGCCCAGAGGATGCCTGGATGAATTGATGTTTTTATCATCCTTGTGGGAGGCTTCTCTCATGACCCCACATGCGGAGCTGGAGCTGATAGAGGGAGCTCATCTGCCTCTCCCCGGATTCGAACCTGCGACCTGTCGGTCTTTAGTCCTGCCGGCACAGGGGTTTAACCCACTGCGCCACTGGGGGCTCCTATGCTTTGTGGTAACCCGGGGTATTTTGACTCTAGAAGACACTTTTTAGCAACCAAATGAAGAGGACAGGAAGGGGAGAGAGTGCTAAATATGGGTGCTCCAATAAATACATTCCTAAGTTGATGGCAAGTGAGTTCTATCTGAAGATGCAGAATCTTACAAGCCTGCTAATTATCAGTGCTAATTATCAGATGACATGTTTCCCCATTGTTTACAGAATATAAAAAACCTGAGTTCACTTTTTTGACTGAGACTTCCTTATCACTTTACTGATTCTGTAGGCAAACAGCATTGCATGGGCTAAGTCATATTACTCTGATAGGAAAGGAGGTCCACACTTATATTTAATTCCCACACTTGTTGTTTCTCCGAAAGAGCAGCCAGATCTTCCTCCGGGAGAACTTCCCTGGTGCTCAGTTTGTTCTATTCAGACCAATAAAAAGAATACCATCAAAGGGGAGGGAAATCCATAAAATAGGTGGAACATAACAGCCACTATTCCTTCATCAGAAACTTCATTAATACGCCCTTGTACTTTTGTGTTACAGTGGATACTCTGCTATTGAACTTGCCTAAACAAGTACTCTTTTAGACTCTCCAAAGGGAGGAAATGCCCTCTGTGGATTTAAGGGCTAAGTCAATCTCCATCAAGTCTAGATTACATCAGATAAAGAAATATTCCTTCTCTCTCCCTTCTCTTCTCCATCAGGAAGAGCTCCAGGAAGAAGGCAGATGCCATGTCACAGCTGGGACCACTGCAACAGGGGGGGCAGAAGAGATGTCTAAGGTGGCTGCCCAGTGGCACCAAACCATGTTCAGTACAGCTAGGCAATAGGAACTCCCTTCTGCCTCCAAGGTCCCTGTGTGGACTCCATGCAGGGCAGTTCTGTTGTTCAGCATGCCAGATTAGGTCCACATTTCAGCAGAAAACCTACAAGCCACTCTAAACACTTTCGCAGAAGCATACAAGATGCTCAGCCTGTCATTGAACATTGAGAAAACCAAAGTGCTCTTCCAGCAGTCACCATCCAATCCCTCTCCAATGCCAGAAATACAGCTTAATGGTGTAGCATTAGAAAATATTGATCTTTCCACTACCTTGGCAGCCACCTCTCCACAAAAGTCAACATTGACACTGAAATACAACACTGCCTGAACTCTGCAAGTGCAGCTTTGTTGCAAATGAAGCAGAGAGTGTTTGAAAACCAGGACATTCATAGGGATAGCAAGGTGCTTGTTTATAAAGCTATTGTCCTCCCAACCCTGCTTTATGCCTGCGAGACATGGACTGTCTACAGATGTCACATGCAACTTCTGGAACAATTCCATCAATGTTGCCTCTGGAAAATCCTGCAAATCTCTTGGGAAGACAAGCGGACACATGTCAGCATGCTGGAAGAAGCAAAGACCACCAGCATTGAAGTGATGGTCCTCTGCCATCAACTCCGCTGGACCGGCCACGTTGTCCAGATGCCTGACCACCGTCTCCCAAAGCAGTTGCTCTACTCCGAACTCAAGAATGAAAAATGGAATGTTGGTGGAAAGGAAAAGAGATTTAAAGATGGGCTCAAAGCCAACCTTTGAAATTCTGACATAGACACTGAGAACTGGGAAGCCCTGGCCCTTGAGTGCTCCAGCTGAAGGTCAGCTGTGACCAGCAGTGCTGTAGAATTTGAAGAGCCACAAATGGAGGGTGAAAGAGAGAAACGTGCCAAGAGGAAGGCACATCAAGCCAACCCCAACCGAGACTGCCTTCTACCTGGAAACCAATGCCCTCACTGCAGGAGAAGATGCAGATCAAGAATAGGGCTCCACAGTCACCTACGGACCCACCAGTACACTTATCTTGGAAGACTAGACCATTCAGACAAGGAGGGATTGCTTAAGAGAGAGAGAACAAGGCTCCTTAGTTAAAACATTGATTTATCTAGCCCAGAACTGTCAACTGTGATTGGTAGCAAAACCTCTCCAAGTTCTGAGGCAAGAATTCTTCTGTAGTTCTACTTGGACAATTTTATCTCCTGATGGCTTCCCATCCAAGTACTAACCAGAACCAACTCTGCTTACCCCCTGAAGTCAGGTAATGTTAGAGGTGTTCAGAGTGTTATGGTGATTACTAAATATATAAGATGGGATATAAGTACACAAATGTAATTCTGAACTATGAGAAGAATGGCAACAGGGGCCAATAACAGCCAAAAGTCTTCCTCAAGGCATGCTAACATAGAGTGGCTTCTTGTTGTAAGGCAAAAGGTTCTTCTAATCACATGACACAGCAATTTACTCTAATCCCACGCAGCAAACACTAACCACAACTTTATATAAAAGAGCTTGATAGAGGTAAGGCGGAAACAAATCCTTCGTTTACAGCATGCTTGTGAACGAAGCTCAACTTTGCTTTCTTTTTACTGTGGGAAAAATTCCCTGCTGTATTAGTTTTCTTTTTTATAGATCCCTTATGCTTCACAAATTGAATGCTGCACTATTAATAGCCATTGCTATGGTAATGGAAGTACCTCTGGGATACAGTGCAAGTTGCACTTGGCGGCAGACAGAAGTACCATACAAATGTTTGTGCCACGAGATCACAGATTGCTTTGTCAAAGGTGCCTTACCATAGTCTTTTCGAGTATGATAGCTTGAAATATCATTTGACAACCAACATGTTTAGTCAGACAGATGGATAGATGAACATATGGATAGATGGACAGGTAAACTGGCAGACAGCTGACTTTTCATATCAAACCTGTTGTTAAAACTGTTGATAATCCACAAGCATTTCCCTCTCAGCAGGAAAAAAGTTTGTTAGTGTCTTGTCATGTCATCTCAATATGTGTGTGTGTCTTCAGGTTACCTGTTGACCAATGAATTTCATGAGGTTTTCTAAGACAAGGAATACTCAGAGGTGGTTTTCCCACTTTCTTCCTCTGCAAAATAGCCTAAAATGTCTGGTATTCACACAGTCTCTGTACAAGTGCTAACCTGAATGAATCCTGGTTACCATCCAAGATCAGAATAGATCTGACAATTTTAGAATAACAAACTCAAAAGTTGTAGTTAACTATGGGCAGGTAAACTCTGGGATCTTTTTTGTGACCTTGACCATATCATCTACCATAGTCTCAGATTCCAAAGGCAGAGAAACCATGCTAACACAATAATTACTCATAAGTTCCATCTGTGGTATCTTTTGTGTGTGTATTTTCATGAAACGAACTATTGAAGTTACTAACTCACCCTTTTCCATAACCACTCTAACATAATGTGTGAATTGGCCCTTTGATTTTACTATTTAGCATTGTTTCACAAATTGATAAGAGTCCTTGATCACTGAAATAAAGCTGGCTATTATCAAACCAATGTCAATGTCACAATTAGTTCTCAAATTATATATTTTAAATGACTATAGTTAGTGACTGTGGATAATGGGAGATGATAATTCTGTGATTTTAGCAGAGTAATGGATTTCATCCTTCCCAGAATCTTATAAAAGGTAAAGGTTTCCTCTGATATTAAGTCTAGTTGAGTTCAACTCTGTGGTGGTGGTAGGGTCATGCTCATCTCCATTTCTAAGCCAAAGAGCCGATGTTGTCTGTAGACACCTCCAAGGTCATGTGGCTGGTATGACTGCATGGAGTGCTGTTACCTTCCTGCCAAAGTGGTACCTATTGAGCTACTCACATTTGTATGTTTTTGAACTGCTAGGTTGGCAGAAGCTGGAGCTAATGATGGGAGTGCACCCTGTCCCACATATTCGAACCGCCAACCCTCCAGTCAGCAAGTTCTGCAGCTTAACAGCTTAACTCACTCATTTCCATTATTTTCATCCCACTAATCCCATCTCTACCCCACATTAGCTGTAGTTTCCTTCACTTTTCTCTTTCTTATGCACTGATTTGTACATTTGTTTCTTTTCCCCCCTGTTCTTTTGCTTCAAGTATTTTGATTCAAATATAAAAATAGATGCATATTTAAATGGAAATATGTAGTTAATCTTACCTAGTAGGCCGGAAAGGAAGCCTGGATAACAGTATGGCAAACCTCTATTTTGAGAGTGTATGCCAGGGAAGCAGCCATCTTGAGTGAGGATAGCTAGAAGATGGGAGGAGTTTGGGGTCTCCTGGGATTGGCTAGAGCAAGTAGGAGGAGCCAAGTCTTAAGAGGGAAAAGATTTCAGCATGTGTGTGAGTTGAGAACTGGTGGGTGAAGAAGTATTTTTGAAACTGGGTTTTCAGGGAGAGAGTGTCTGTGAGACAGGGTTGATTAACTGACCTAAGAGAAAGGTCAGACAGCAGCCTGATTTTTTGTGGGAGATAGCCCAAGAGATAAGCTCTCTAGACTGTGTTAGTTAGCAGGAAGAACTCTGGGAAGAGTTAGCTGATAACTCAGGGGGCTACCTAGGATAGGTTAGTCAGAAACTCATTACTATTTCTCTGAAGTAGAGTGAGGGATTTTTATTACTAGCAGCTAGATCTGTTTGATTAGCTCTGTATGTAACTAAGTGAAGAAACTTATTCTAGAAACCATCAAGTAGTGGAACTTTTGTAACAAGTCAAGCGTTTTGTGCCTCTCAGAAGTAGTTAGTTGTCTTGTTTTTATAAATAAATCATTTTCTATTTAACTTTCAAAGAGGTCTCTTTCGTTCCTCAATCTATCAATAATCCTTTGGGATAATTCCAGCAGCTTTAACATCCTAATACTACACAAAGGCCTCTTATCCAAACAGTCATTCTGGGAGCTAGGGGAAGAACAGTGTTGGCAGAAGTCAGAAACTCATTTTAAAAATTCTAAGGTAACTTGGGTTGGTGGCAGCTTTAAACCAAAAGAAGACTAAAAGACAAGCAGTGTTCATTCTACCATTACACATATCTATCTACATCTCGCTACCAAATTGGAGGCGCAGGGGTAGGATTTATGGGGAAAGAGTGGATCTTTGGGGCAAGAACCATCCTGCCCAGACATATTACCATTAAGCCTCCAGCCTCGTGTCACTGGTTGGGATATTTTCTTTCCTACTGGTGTCCAGTGCTGTGATATCATGTATAATCCTTTACAGTGGTGTTCAGCTGTGGGATATTGTAGTATATACATTATAATTGATACCAGTGGGGGCCAGCGGTGTGATATTTTGTGATATATTATATAGGGATCTGTTATAAAGTACATAATCTTAAATGCTAAAATCCATTCACACTGCCTTAACTGAAAGAAAATAATGAAGATTTAGTAAAGCGCATTCCACTTAAATCACTATAATCCCACATAAGGAATAATAATACTAATTCATTTCATGAAATTCTTAAATTGTTTCCCAAACTCCATGAGGTTAGATAGATTCCCACAACCTTTCTATTACATAATATTATGAAGATGTTCTATGTTTATATAGCTAACTTCAGAATCTGGCAAGATTGGTTAATTACAGTGACATCAAATGTATGATTTCATTACAAATGAATAAATTCTGCCAGATTCTGAAGTCAAACATATCTAAATTCATTTTATTTTGATATTGTCATCAAATGTTTATACAGTCCTAAAAGGAAGAGAGAGAAAACCTTATTCAGGGATATTGCCAAAGCAGAGGACATGATTCTAGCACAACTCAAAGTATTGAATGAAATGTTCACCTCATTGAAAAATTGATTAGCTGAAGTGAAGCATACAAAAAGCAAAACCCCATAAAATGGCTGCTGAATTGAAAAGCAAGCATGAAAAGCAAATAAAGAAAATAGCACTACTGGGCAAGAGAGATGATGGGGAGAGCTGGACATTTAGGTGCAATCTACAATTTATAGCTTCCCTGGGGCTATTGAGGGAACTTAACCTGAAACATTTTCTTTATGAAACAGGCCACTCACAGGATTCTCAGAGTTCTGCCAAGTAGAGATGAAAAGAAAAATTCAGTAGTATTGGAAAATGATATATATAAAAACATTGTTTTAGGTGTTAGAGAGTCCCGACAATAAGAAACCAGGCCAGATAAGAATTGTTGCAGTTCAGGACTTATTATATGCAAATTTCATTTGTGGCTTTTTTTATATAAATCAGAATGAGAAACAGAGGAGAAAACAGCAATTGATGGAACTGATTCTGTTAGTGAGGCCAATGTGTTTCCTGCATAGAAAAAAATGTTTTAATTGGGAATTTATTAGCACAAAAATCATACCTGGAATTTTCTTGCTGTCAAATAATAATAATAATAATAATAATAATAATAATAATAATACATTTTATTTATATTCTGCCCTTCTCTCCTAGGGGACTCAGAGTGGATTACAGCAATTACATATATAGGTAAACAGTCAATGCCTTTACATTCATATACAATGAGACAGACAAACACAAACAAAGGCAGAGGTTTCTTGTAAAGGATTATACGTGATCTCACACCACTGGACACCAGTCAGAAGGAAAATATCACAACCAGTGAAGCGAAGCTGGAGGCTTATTGATATTATGTCTGGGCAGGATGGTTCTTCCTCCAAAGATTCACTTCTTCCCCAAAAATCCTAACCCTATGCCTCCAATTTGGTAGCGAGATGTAGATAGATATGAGTAATGATAGAGTGTACACTGCTTGTCTTTTAGTCTTCTTTTGGTTTAAAGCTGCCACCAACCCAAGTTGCCTTAGGATTTTTTAAATGAGTTTTTGAGGTAAACTTTTCTCACTTCCACCAATAATGCTCTTTCCCTAGCTCCCAGAATGACTATTTGGATAAGAGGCCTTTCAGTAGTATTAGGATGTTAAAGATGCTGGAATTAACACAAAGGATTAATGATAGATTGAGGAACGATAAAGACCTTTTTGAAGGTTAAATAGAAAAAGATTTATTTATAAAAAGAGATAACTACTTCTGAGAGGCACAAAACTCTTGACCTGTTACAAAAGTTCCACAGCTTGATGGTTACTAGAATAAGTTTCTTCACTTAGCTACATACAGAGCTAATCAAACAGATCTAGCTGCTAGTAACAAAAATCCCTCTCTCTATTTCAAAGAAATAGTAATGAGTTTCTGACTATCCTATCCTAGGTAGTCCCCTGAGTTATCAGCTAATTCCTCCCAGAGTTCTTTCTGCAAACTAACTCAGCTTAGAGAGCTAATCTCTTGTGCTATCTTCCACAAGAAATCAGGTTGCTATCTGACCTTTCTCCTGTCAGTTAATCAGCCCGTCTTACACACTCTCTCCCTGAAAACCTAGTTTCAAAAACACTTCTTCACCCAACTCACACAGAAGCACCCAACTCACACAGAAGCTGAAATCTTTTCCCTCCTAAGACTTGGCTCCTCCCATCTGCTCTAGCCAATCCCAGGAGACTTCAAACTCCTCCCATCTTCTAACTATCCTCACTCAAGATGGCTGCTTCCCTGGCTTACACTCTCAAAATGGAGGGTTGCCACACTGTTATCCAGGCTTCTTTTCTGGTCTACTAGGTAAGATTCACTACACTTCTCCTTTCATTTCTGTCTTCTTGGAGGCGGTGATAATCTCTGGTGGTGGTTTCTCCATTTTCAAGCCAAGGAGCCTGCGTTGTCACTGCCTGATTGTGTGGTCAGTAAGATTGCTTGGAACATCTCCTTGCATTTTCTGATGAAGCAGAAGCTATTTATCTATTCACATTTACATGTTTTTGAATTGCTAGGTTGGCAAGAGCTGAAGCTTGACAGACTGGAGTTCACCCCACCTCACAGATTTGAACTGCCAACCTTTAGGTCAGCAGTTCAGCAGCACAAGGGTTTAACCCACTGTGCTACCGCAGCTCCACAATGATATTATTGCCTAGAGAGGAAATGCCATTTCCTGCAGAAAATGTGGTATAATGCGTCCCCTTCAGGGTGAAAAGGGCGGAATATCAGTACTGTAAATAAATAAATAAATAAATAAATAAATAAATATTATGTATGCAAAAAGAAACACAAAATACTACATATGAATTTTGCGCAAAAAAGTTTTAAAACTCTGCAGTTTTCAAATACTTTCTTGCAGCAGGAAGGACATATCTAAGTATCTGTTCCTTCATTTGAGAAATTGGACATCTACTGCTGAGGATGCCATAGTTGAAGATCCTGCATTGAGCAGGGGAGTAACATTCATTTTGTATGTCTTGATATTGACAACGAAACAGTGTGCATCTTATCCTAGAAATCTGGACATTTTCAACACCACATTATTTCAGGAGGGAAATAATGCGTAGCAAACCATGCGTCCTTTTTACAACCATGCATCCCTACAAATGTGTACATTCAAAAAAATAAAGGGAAAACCTACATTATTCAATGAAAAAGCTGTACCAAACCTCATGCATCTTGAAAAATACACATGAATATACATGAGTGGAATATATCTGTGTAGGCAAGGAAAGAAAATGTCAAAAAGCCAAAATAAATACATACTTAAATGTGGGTGGAATACGAATTTGACTGACAGTTTTCACATTCTTAATTGGGCTTTTTGTATTTTAAAGAATGAGACATCTGATTTACTGCTGAGCTTGGGACAATGATAACATTAAATAAAATAGCAATCAGGCCCTGATATTTTAGGATTCACAGTGTGAGATGTTGAAAAGCAGAGCAAATGTGAAGACCATCACAAAATCTCTGGGAGAAACAGCTATCAGATACCCCTGGGAGCAAATTATCTCTAACCTGGTTAAGTCCTATAGTGGCAGTAAAAATGTCAGCACTCCCAAGATTAACCTTCTGTTTTCAAACACTCACTGCAAAAATTCCACCCTTCCTATAAAAATTCCATCCTCCTTTTTTCCCTGGGTGGCAAATGCTAATCAACCTTCATATTTATTAGTGAAGGAGACTCATGATAAACCAAGATATAGGCCTAAATTGACTGTCATATCAACACTGTAGCATCAAGAATACTGAGAGGTCCCTCCCCTACACTGCTCATCAGCACAGTTTGCAAATGGGATCTGATGACCTTTTTAGGCTTCTGGAGCAGGGTTTTTTGGGCTATATAGGGGCTGTGGCAGGAAGGAGAAATCATCCCTTGCTTGTCCCACTGACAGAAGCAGTTCCATCAGTAGGTATACCCTATTGTATTATAACTGCTGCTCTGGGCCAGAGTGAAGAGAGCTGGGGGGCCAGGGGACAGTTTCATCTTGTCTCCTGCTTATATCATCAGCTGGGGACCCCTCACCCAGCACCAACTGCCTCTCTAGGCCAGAGTGAAGAGAGGGAGGGACAGAGGACAGTTCCATCTTGTCTCCTGCATATGTCATCATTTGAGGACTCTCCCCCCCCCCCCAGCACCAACTGCCGCTATGGGCCAGAGTGAAGAGAGATGGGCCAGGGGACAGTTCCATCTTGTCTCTTGCCTATGTCATCAGTTGGGGACACCTCTCCCCACTACCAACTGCTGTTCTGGACCAGAGTGAAGAGAGGGAGGACTAGAGGACAGTTCCATCTTGTCTCCTGCATATGTCATTACTTGGGGACCCCTCCTCCCAACACCAGCTACTGCTCTGGGCCAGAGTGAAGAGAGGGAGGGCCAGAGGACAGTTCCATCTTGTCTCCTGCATATGTCAGGAGGTGGGGATGCCTCCTCCCAGCACCAACTGCTGTTCTGGGCAATAATGAATAGAGGGAGGACTAGAGGACAGTTCCATCTCGTCTCATGCATATGTCATCAGCTGGGGAGCCCTCCCCCCAGCACCAACTGCCTCGTGGGCCAGAGTGAAGAGAGGGAGGGCCAGAGGACAGTTCCATCTTGTCTCTTGCATATGTCATCAGCTGGGGACGCCTCCCCCCCAGCACCAACTGTCACTCTGGGCCAGAGTGAAGAGAGAGGGGGGCAGAAGACAGTTCCACCTTGGCTCCTGTAATATGCTAATATTATAATAATTTATAATATAATATAATATAATATAATATTTATAATATTATAATGTAATGCATTATAATACTACTACTACTGATAATATAATTATATATTTATATTACATGTAATATTACTAATAATATTATAATATAATGGTATAGTATAATATAGTAATATTTAATACTGATATTGTACTATGCTAATAACTTAATATATGGTATGTATATATATCTTGTAAGCCACTCTGAGTCCCCTTCGGGGTGAGAAGGGTGGCATATAAATGTTATAAATAGATAAATAAATAAATATCTCTATCACTTTGTCTTAACGTTTACAACTATAATGAGACAGCGTGCCTCATTGGAAAAGATTGTAATTTTCAGTAAAGTGGAAGGTGGTAACAAAAGAGAAAGGCCATACTCTAGACAGGTTGAATTAATCCAAGGAAGCCACAGCCCTGGGTGTGCAAGTCCTGAGCAGGGTTGTTGACACCTGGGGCTCTTGCAGGTTTCTTATTCATAGGAGCATCACAAATTGAAGTTGACTTGATGGTAAATAACAGGAAAAATACCAGAACTTCTTCTCCACTCAGCACACAAAGAAATACATAAACCAGGAATACTAAAAAGACACATCAAGTTTACTGAATCTAAAAATGTGCTCTGATGCATTTCAGCTCAGACTGCTCATGTATATATTAGACTGAGATCTTTCTGCAGCCACATTTTCCTTTTTATGAAGTCCACCTTTGATGTTTTATATTTCTGTCTTTAAGAATCAAAAACATATAAAAAGCCTCTCAATCCCTTCAAGCAACATTTCAGATTTGAGAAATATCTTCTAATAAATTAAAGCAAAAGCTGCACATCATAAGTGCTGAACCTGACTCAGCACATAGAATATGGTTTTTAAAGGCAGCAGATTACAGGAGCTGTCTTCATAGACATGTCAGCAGCTTAGGATACTGTAAATCATTGCTTTCTCCTGAGAAAAAATTATAATATCACAAAGGACTACCACTTCACTGGAACAGGGACCACTTTGACCAGGGATCACTTTCTAACATTAGTACCAAAAGGGTTACAAATCTGTTTTAGGTCTATTTTAGATTCAGTTTGGTTATTTGTTGTGCTGATTGAGAAAATTGCGTTGGATAGACCACATCAGCTCTAGTTTCTGATTCAGAACATATGCCATCCAGTAGTCACCATCTGCTCACCCACAGAAAACCATATTTAATAATCTAGACCTGCAGACCTTATTTTAGGTCTCGTAGCCCACTAATGAGCCACGGCCCACAGGTTGGGAACCACTGACCTAGAGGCATTTTAGGACACTATTTTTGTTAGAACAATTCTCCCCATAGCATCTACTAGGAAGTTAATATGATCCTTCTTTGGAAGCTTTTAAACAGAGTCTGGATGGCCATCTTTTGGGGTGCTTTGAATGCAATTTTCCTGCTTTTTGGCAGGGGGATGGACTGGATGGCCCACAAGGTCTCTTCCAACTCTATGATTCTATGATTCTGTGATGCCCTGCTTTTCTAAAATGGCCACACAATAGCTGAGGGTCCCTCCTGATTTTATTTTATTGAAAAGACACATTATTTAAACTAGAGATTATGGAAACTTTTTTTTCCTTTCAATTTCTTTGTTAAGTGTTTTCCTCCCATTAGCTCTTAGGACACATTCTGGATTGTAAGTGGTTGCTAAATGTGGTGTCATTTTGTTGCCCACACTTTGCACATTAACCATGAGTAAAAACTAAAAGTAGTGACAGTTTGCAAACAATGTAAAAATTGACTTCTTTGGTATTCTGGAACTGTTTGCATTTGATAAAGTCATTTTGGAAAAATGCAACAGAGCAAAAGGTTTTGTTAATAAAAATTAAATGAAAAAATGAATAACTTCAAATGATTTTTTTATTATCCATTAGTGGAGCTGGAATAATGGGAGAACTTTTAGTACCGCCCTTATTCCAAAAAGCTATAAACCCAAATCTTTAATGTAGAAGTTGCTCACACAGGTTGAAATTCTTTGCCTGGGTGAGTAATAAAGACTCCTTTCTGTAGGCAGATTCTATGGGATGATATTCAGTAGAATACCTCCTCAGAATGGAATCCCATGTGCATGTAAATAGGTCCTTATCGGATGGTGATGGCTTATTGTGGTGATACAAACATTCATTTATGATGTGAATCATGGCACTGATTCAGTAATCACTGTCTACAATGAGTACTGAATCCTGTAAATGAATTTGTTCCATCCAAATTGCAAATGCATTCCTTTGTAGGCATGGAGCTTCTTTCCATGAAACTAATGGGAAGCTTTAAGAAGTGGGTGGGATTTGTTAGGCCTCTAAGCAACCTCTGTGGCTAGAACAATCATTGCAACATGTTGCAGGTTATGACCCTCCAGATGTTGCCAGATGGCAACTCCTATCAGAGCTGACCATGACAGCCAGTGGTGAGAATGCTAGCAATCGCAGTCTAAAACACTTGGAAGTCCACTAGATGTCTACACTTGCTGTAGTCCCTATATCATGAGAAAGGTGAGATAAAAATAATTGAAATCAAATAGGCAAAGGCCTAAAAGAGTAGAAAATATCTGTACAAATGAAATTATTTTGACTCAGCTTGATCTTCAGATCATAGCCTAGTTGTGTGATCCTCCAAATATTTGTGGAATTGGTGGAATTCTTCATTTTTAGCAACAGTCTTAAGGCTGAAGGTAGTTCAGTCCACTAACATCTGGAGTAATGCATGATTCCTCACTGACATAAGATTCTACATCATTTTAGTCTCGGCTTACTATATATACTCACACATAATACTAGAATTTTTAGTTTTAAAAAATCAACCCAGAAAAACTGTGTGGCTCAATGTAAGTACTGCACCTTAGTGCTTATAAAAAAAATGAAACATTCCCTTCTCTGAGTAGAGTGGTGAAAGGTAAAAGGAGAAAGAACTCCTTTACTATCCTAGTGCTTCTTTGAGGGGGAGTATCAAAAAACTGTTGCTGACTTTTCCCATTCAGTCATTCAAAAAGGCTTGAAGTGGTGCCATGGTTGCAAAAGTAGAGGGAATTGGTGCTTTCCTTGACTTTCATTATTCTGCTCAGAGAAGGGAATGGTTCAGATATCTATATCTCTATCTATCTATCTGACTATCTATCTATACACACACACACACACACACACACATGCATGCACACATAGCTTTTTTTTCATGTCATGAGCCACTGGCAAAATTCCAAGTTATTTCTGGTGTGAGAGAATTAGCTGTCTGCAAGGATATTGCTCAGGGGTCGCCCGGATGTTTTACCATTCTGTGGAAAGCTGGAGCTGACAGACAGGATCTCACCTTGCCCCCCCCCCCCCGGATTCAAACCACCGACCCTTCGGTCAGCAGTTCAGCCAGCAAAAGGATTTAACCCATTACGCCACCAGGGGTTCTCCTATCTCAGAGTTAATCCTGTATCTTAACTTTAATTTTTTTAAAGGCTCTCCTCTCTTTCCATAAAAACTTGGGTAGGGCTAGAGGAAGCTGGCTCCTTTCCCTCTCTGAAGAACAACCCTTGACTTATCCAGGGCCTTCTCAGCGGTGGCCCCTCGACTGTGGAACACCCTGCCTAGAGAGATAAGATCAGCCCCCTCCCTCCTGACTTTTTGAAGAATGGTGAAAACCTGGCTTTTCAAACAGGCCTTCCCAAATACGGCATAGACAATTGATATTATGTAACCACTGACAATGCAACTGGACAATGATTTGATATGGAGAGGCTTATGATAATGTTTTTAAGGCTTTGTACAGTTTTTATATTTTTATATTGTTTTCAAGAGTTTAAATGGTATTTTATGATTTTTTTTAATTGTTGTAATTGTTTTGACATCAAAATGTTGCCTTTGATTAACCACTCCGAGTCGCCCTTGGACTGAGAGGGGCGGTATATAAATGTAGTAAATAAATAAATTATATCAAAATCCATAATTTTGCTTCAAAACCTACCTTCTACTTATGCGTGGATGAATATGGTAATTTGGGGGTGCATGTAGCCCTCCAGATATTGTTAAACTGCAAATCTCAACATTTCTCACCATTGGGTACAGTAGCTGGGGCATCTAGAGGTCCACATAATTTCTACCCTTACTAAATTGGCATCGCTCACTTGGCATTTAAAAAAGAAAAGAAAAGATCAGTGTGATGCTGACATATTTTAACAAAACAAATCAAGCAAATGGAAAATATACATTTCATATCCTGAGGTTTTTCTTTTGGTTTTTTTTCTGCTTCGCAGCTTACGAAAAATTCAATATTAATGCCTGGTGCAAAGTAATAGATTTTCTTTTTTTAAAACCATTACTGTCCTATAATAAATACATACATCTGAAGGGCTAGAACTGATGCTGGAATAAAAGGCCCCATGCAGACTTCACTGATAAAGCATGCATTTTAAATAAAGCCTCAGTGAAGAGGAACAGAGACAGTCTCCATTCCCATTCTGAGTAATGTCTGCCTTCTATTCAGCAGAGCAACCCACGATGAAAGTAGCAGACAAAGACATACCAGATGAAAAACATCACACTAACAAAATCCTTGTATGCAGGGCAAAAATCTCATAATTGCTGACTGCTGATATTTGCCTCTGAAAATATGCGGGGAAGATAGTGGGTACATTTTTTAAAAAATGTGTGAAAGAGAAAAATATACAGGGCAATGACTAGATGATGCTGATTTACTTTGAAAGTTTTAGTCTAATCAGAATCTCAATACTGTGGTTTTGGTTGTGGAGCCACGTTCAGTTTCCCCGACTCAGCTCTGAAATGCTTAATCCAATATCAAACAGTGAACACCGCTTGGCACTGATCCTCCATCTATCCAGACTGAGGCCTTGCCAACGTTTCTTGATGAGGAGTGAAATGTGTCTGTGTGATTTAGATGGAAGACAGCCCACACTTATGATGTCAGAATGAGTCTCCCAATTTGTGTTCAAGGCTGATCAATGAAATCAGACAGCCTCTGGAGCTTCACCAAAACAATCTTTTTGAGCAATAAGATTATTCAAATGTGCATCCTTCAGCTAAATCTTCATGTCATTGATGATGTGTCAGTAGTACAAATTAGAAGCTTACTAATGATAGTAGAAAGATGCCAGTAGATCAAGATTTACTTCCACTTACCTTTTTATGTAGACATACAGCTATACCCATTAACTAGGACAGGAAATTGTATCTCCATGTAGAGGTTGATGGATTGCAACATCTATAGTTCTCCAACAATGGGTATGCAGAACTTGCAGACAATCTGTTTCTGGAGGGCTGTGTGATTCCCACTCCTGAACTAGTATATGATGAGTATATAAGATTTCTCCAAGAATTTTATGGGCAGAAAAATTGCCTAGAGGGATTAAAGGAATAAGTGTAGAAGAAGGAAAGTGGTAGAGAAAATTGGTATTAAATAGTTGTTAGATGTACCTTTTTTGGTGATTTATACATGCCTATCATGCACCCATAACTTGACTTGTTCTGACAAAGTAGACAAGGCAGGCTCATACTTGCAGCACCATGGAAAGCTCCAAATGAGCAGCTTGCTCCAACAATTAACTTGACTGAAACACAGCAAGATGAGTACATCAGACACTCTGCTGCCTGTTGAATTGGATCACACGTCGGACACTTCCCAAGTGTCTAGGACTGTGTGATGTATTGGCGAATAATGCGTGCAAATCCCAGTAAAGTGGCCTTCTGCAGTTGGCAGATGGTAATTTTGTTAGTGCCTATTGTGTTTAAGTGTAGGCCAAGGTCTTTAGGTACTGCACCCACTGTGCCAATCACCACTGGGACCACCTTTACTAGCTTGTGCCAGAGTCTTTGCAGTTTGATCTTTAAATCCTCATATTGTGTCAGCTTTTCCAGTTGTTTCTCTGCAATCCTTTTGTCACCTGGGATTGCAGCATCAATGATCCATACTTTGGGTTTTGTTTTTTTTTACACAATTGTGAGGTCAGGAGTATTACGCTCCAAAACTCACTCTGTCTGAATCCGGAAGTCCCAGAGGAGTTTGGCAAGTTCATTCTCTGTAACGCTTCCTGGCTTGTGATCCCACCAGTTCTTTGTCACAGGCAGATGGTATTTGTGGCACAGGTTCCAATGAATCATCTGAGCAACGGTGTTATGCCTCTGCTTGTAGTCTGTCTGCGCGATCTTCTTGTAGCAGCTGAGGATTATTATTATTATTATTATTATTATTATTATTATGTTAATTTATATCATGCTTTTTCTCTCCACAAAGGAGATTCAAAGTAGCTTAAATTAAAAGCATTTCAATACAATCTAAAATATATGAAAATACAAACAGTAAAACAGAATTTAATATAAATTGTATTTTTTAAAGAATCACAGTTAAAATCCATTAAAACCAATTCAAAGCTAAAAACACAGCATCCTCTGACTTTATCTTAAACCCTTCTTTTTTTTAAAAGCCTGTTTGAATAAAAAGGTTTTAACCTGTTGAAGGAAGGACAACAGGGAGGGTGCCATTCTGGCTTCCCTGGGATGAAAGTAGTTCCAGAGTCAAGCACAGCCACCCAGAAGGAAGGCCTGTTCCCTTGCTCCCACCAACTGAGCTTGAGATTGAAGTGAGATCAAGAAAACGGTCTCTCCTGAGGATCTTGGGGCCTGGGCAGGTTCGTACAAGGAGGTGTGGTTAGCCAAATAGCCTGGACTGAGCTGTATAGAAATATTAAAGGTCATAACCAGCACTTTGAATTGTGCCCAGAAATAAACTATCAACCAGTGGAGCTGCTGCAGCAGAGGGGTTGTCTGCTTTCTGTAACCAGCCCCAGTGAGCAACCTGGCTGCAGCTCTTTGGACCAGCTGAAGTTTCCAAGTACTCTTCAAAGGCAGCCCCACACAGAGCGAATTACAGTATTCCAGATGAGATGTAACTAAAGTATGTACCACCATGGCCAGATCTGGCTTCTCAAGGAAAGAGTCCAGTTGATGTATAAGTTTTAATTGTGCAAAGACCTGGGTGTCCAGATTCAGTTCTGAGTCCAGGAATACCCCCAAACTACAGACCTGTGCCTCCATAATAATAATAATAATAATAATAATAATAATAATAATAATAATAATAATTTATTTATACCCCACCACCATCTCCCCAAGGAGACTCAGGGCAGCTTACAACACATCAGAAATGTAGGGAGAGCAACCCAACAGGTAGTTAAAGTGCTTCTGATGATGATGGTGTGACCCCATCCAGCACAGGATAGAGCCTTGATCAGCTTTGTCACTGGCATTCCATACTTCTGTCTCTAATGCCAACAGATATGACCAGCCCCTCCTCTAATTGAAGTCTGTTTAGAGCAGAGTTCCTGGTACAATTGTTATAAGCTAATACAGATACTCCTCCAGGCAAGTTGTTTTGGAGTAAACCAGATTAGTGCTTTCTTTTCTTTTCTTTTTGGCACCAATGAATTTACAATTTGCCCCTCCAAATAACTGGATTACAATAATGGCAGTTGAGCAGCGAAAAACTGGGCCAAGAAGTTCTTCCATATATTCCAGTTACATGAGCAAGTGGGAAGAAATAGTACAGTTGCACACTGGTCCAATTCAGCCAACACAGCAGGAGCATCATATCTGCCTTGCAACTGATCAGAGTATCGGATTATGCTCTTACCTCCTCCCAAATGTGGTTGTAAAAATTATTCATGAGATGTCAGACTGTTAAATTGTTTGTTGGGCCATAATGTAGCTGGTTTAGCAATTGCTATGGTGGTCTGAAAATGTTTTTCTTTGGAGAAGCCCTATGAAGCATATGTTTTGAATCACACACTTATCACAGCATATCACAGCGCAGATTGGTTTCACTTTTCCAGCGGCAATGTGATATATAAAACGAAACATCAGTCAACTTCAGCCCACAGAGCTCTCTGTGTGAGTGGAAGATACTTCTGTTTACAGAAGAATTAGGAGATCTCTGATTTCTCTTATTGTCTAGATGCTGCGTGCCATTCTTGGGGGCCTCACACTTTGGGAGTAGGTATACCAGAGATGTTTTAAGGAAATAGGACCAAAGAGCAATAATGGTCTTATAGTTATTTAGCTCTGAGACAACAGACAGAAGCCATGATCCAATAAGATGTATGCCAAGCCGATTAATTTACCATTACAATGAAGAAACAAGCCTGTGTAGCTTGGAAATTATCTGAAAGTCAGAGTCTCGCCCTCACAAATTCACTTCTCTAATTTAAATGGACTATGGTATACCACAAATGCTGTGGCATGCTGGTGCTGTGGACAATCATGGCATCAGTAAGAATTTTATTTATTTTGGGTATTTTTACCCCGCCCTTCTCAACCCCCTAGGGAGGACTCAGGGCAGCTTCCAGTCGGCACATATTCGATGCCTACAATTAAACACAATAAAATACATAGCAAAACAGTAATTATAAATCATTAAAACATTGAGTTAATACAATAAAATCTACTAGGAAAAAAAGCTAGCCTGGTGGCCGATGTCTCACCGAGTTCTATAATTAGTTATTCCATTCAGCTTATCATAATCTGTTTCCATAACATCTTGTCATCTTTGTCCTTGTCAGTCTGCCAGATTACCCAAAGGCCTGGTCCTATATCCATGTTTTTAATTTCCTTCTGAAAGAGAGGAGGGATGATGATGATCTAATTTCCCTGGGGAGTGAATTCCACAGGCGGGGGCCACAACTGAGAAGGCCCTGTCCCTTGTCCCCACCAGTCTTGTTTGTGACAAGGGCGGGGCCGAGAGCAGGGCCTCTCCAGAAGATCTTAAATTCCTAGGCAGGATGTAGAAAGAAATACGTGCGGACAAGTATGTCATAAGAAATTCAATTTGCAAATTTGATAAATGTGATTTAATAATGATGTTTGGGAATGAATGGAAGGATGTGTGGTTGGAGTTAATAATTTTGGAAACACCAGTATAATATTAAGGCCTGCAATAACTAACTACCTGCTTGCTGGACTTGCTAATGAGAAACCCCGATAAGAACTGGGACAGTGATAAAGGAAATGTTTGCAACCTTCCTTATGTTAAGAAGGAAGTCAACACAAGCCTTGTGTTTGTTAACACCAATCAAGAAGATCAACACTGAGATGGATCCAGGATGGAAGACGTCTATCATTAATTTGCAACTTTGGGACTACATCAACAGGATATTCCTATAAAAGACTCAGTGTAATAATGCTCAAATTGTGGCAGACAGAGGAGTCTGTTCCACCCGCTATGCTCTGCTCCACGGGAAGGACAGAGGTGGTGTATTTGGAGAGTGTCAGATATGCTATGGGAAACCATGATCCTGGCCACTTTGGGGCTTCTTTCTCAAGGGAAGAGGAAGAAGTGCACTTTTGGAGTATTGGATTTTGTGCAGGGAGTCAGGTTCTGCTGTATGGAAAACAGAGATCTGGTCCTTGGCATTGTTCTTAGGGAAAGAAGTTTTGGCATTTAAGCGCTTTGAAGTTTTGGCATTATGGAAGTTATGGAACTGTGCGTTGGCAGGATGCAGGAAATCAGGGTACTTCTCCAAGGAGGGAGAAAAGGATATGGTAATATTTTGGATGCATGTGGATGAATGCATGTACATGTGGTGTGAATGCTGAGTGAAAATGTAATTCCCCGTTGTTTGTTAACCAATGTAATTGTAAATCCAATGTAGTTGCATAGAATCTATACGTCTGTATGTCCAATGTCATTCTTTGTCTAAATGTTTTTCTGTAATCTGATATACCTTCTCACACTGGAAATTGCAATAAAAAGAACCTATGCTTCAAAGTCATTGGAAAGTCATTCATGACAGGTATGCAAGTTTTAATTTCAACAGACTCTAGTTGCTTAAGAAAGTTATACACACACACTGTTTCCTTTTATCTTTGTCATCCCAACATGATAAGAGCATTGACAGTTCAGTCTTCTGAATGGTGATTTAGAAATAACCCCCCTTTGGTTCAATGTGACTTCCTCTTGAGTGAATATGCATAGAAATGAGCTGTAAAAATTTTTAATTACTATTTAAGAACTCTATTTATAACTTTCACTTTCTTAACTTTGATCTTTCTCGTGTTCAAGAGAATCTCTAAGAGCTAGACCAACACAGCATGACTTTTTGGAATTAGATATTACAAGGTATACTAAATGACTGGCTGTTGAAACTAATGATGCATATCAGTGACTGCTAAGCTAATGTCCCAGTCTCCATAAATGAAAGTGATTAAAAAAAATGCATAGGAACAATGAGGCTTTTGGCAGAGAATGGCTTATGTGCAATCTGATTGCTATGCAGAGCTCTACAAAATATTAATGTCCCAATTTGCTTCATTACAAGGGGGCACTCCTGCCCCACATATTCCCTTGGCATGAGAAATGCCTGCACAGATGAGTTTGCATCAGGGTCAACATTTCAACTTCATTTCACATCTGGAATGTGCAGGAAATTAAGAGAAAGGTGTGAAATAATGGAACTCTCTACAAGTTTTTTTGAAACTGACACAGAGAGTGAAATAAAATGAAATGATTATATTCATAACCCATATACTGATATTGTACAATCTAATCAAAACAGAATGTTAGCCACGATTATAAATGCTATGCAACATGATCCTGAATAATCCTCACATGAATTTCACCACAATCGTTGATCCAGTCATACCTTATTACTAAAGATGTAGAGTATAGTATAATTAATAACTATGAATAAATGACTCAATTTGTTACTGCATTAACAAATTAAAAAGAAAGCAGATGGGGTTAAGATGTAGATGGGTTGTTAGTAATAACCAGAGTTGGGAAATTTGGCAACTTGAAATGTATGTACCGTCCATTGATTCAATAATCTAATCTAGTTGAGAATAACATTTGGTTTTAGCTGTTAGTACTTATTATGATGAGATCACTGCAGTGCCTACCATGAGACTTGATACAAAATTCTATAGTAATTTAAGTCAGAAAGTAATTAAAGAGATGACCCTACTGGCTATATGATACTGGAAAGTCTATTAATCAGCACATAAAGAGTTCCTGCCACAGGACTCTGTTTTAAGATGCCACAATTTGGTCATACCCCATCAAGGACACTGGGGTGAGGCACTGTGAATGCTAACACAGCAATCGATCACTGTGATCCTCTATTTTGCTAATTAATTTTATTTATGAGCCCTGGTGATGCAACGGGTTAAACCCTTGTGTCGACAGGACTGGTTGACTAACAGGTTGGCAGTTTGAATCCAGGGAACAGGGTAAACTCTCATCTGTTTATTTGCCGTGTCAGGGCAACCAGTCCATTATATTACACTTCTAACAGAGCAAAGCAAACAAACAGACAAAATACAAAATTTATGAATTTGGTAGTTGATTAAATGTCCTTTGACGAGTATCTGGCCACTTGGAGTGCTTCTGGTGTTGCTGCAAGAAGGTCCTCCATTGTGCATGTGGCAGGGCTCAGGTTGCATTGCAGCAGGTGGTCAGTGGTTTGCTCCTCTCCACACTCCTCGAGGATTTCACTTTGTAGCCCCATTTCTGAAGGTTGGCTCTGCATCTTGTGGTGCCAGAGCGCAGTCTGTTCAGCACCTTCCAAGTCGCCCAGTCTTCTGTGTGCCCAGGGGGGAGTCTCTCATTTGGTATCAGCCATTGGTTGAGGTTCTGGGTTTGAGCCTACCACTTTTGGACTCTCGCTTGCTGAGGTGTTCCAGCGAATGTCACTGTAGATCTTAGAGATTTAAGTCGTTGACATGCTGGCTGATACCCAAACAGGGGATGAGCTGGAAATGTCTCTGCCTTGGTCCTTTCACTATTGGTTGCTACTTCTCGGCGGATGTCAGGTGGTGCAATACCGGCTAAACAGTGTAATTTCTCCAGTGGTGTAGGGCGCAGACACCCCGTGATAATGCGGCATGTCTCATTCAGAGCCACATCCACTGTTTTAGTGTGGTGAGATGTGTTCCACACTGGGCATGCATACTCAGCAGCAGAGTAGCACAGCGCAAGGGCAGATGTCTTCACTGTATCACTCTTATTTGTTGACCTTTAGCTTCTCCTGCAGGGATGCGAGAGGAGCTCCCACAAGATGATAAAATATCAATCATCCCAGTGACCGCATTTCTGTGTACGAACCCACACGATCTCTTTGATCATCTAGAGAGGCCCTGCTCACGCTCCCACCTCTCTTGCAGCTTCGATTAATGGGGACGAGGGAGAGGGCCTTCTCGGTAGTGGCCCCTCAACTCTGGAACTCACTTACCAGGGACATTAGACATGCTCCAACATTGGCAGTCTTTAGGAAGAGCCTGAAAATGTGGTTGTTCCAGTGTGCCTTCCCAGAATAGGAAAACTCTCAGCAATATGCCCTCATAATGCACTTTAACACTGACTTAGGATGGATTGTTTTTCCCTCATTTCTCTCTGAAAAATCCTATCCAGTTATATTTTTACCTGTTCACGTCAGCATATTTTCTATTTTAATCTATTACATTTGGCCCAGCCATTTTAAAACTGTTTATTTGTCACTATTGATAGTTGTTTTGTTATGTGATTTCTATGATTTGTATTTTATTGATTGTTTATTAATGTTGTGTTATTGATGTTGTTTGATGTATTTTAGGCTTGGCCTCATGTAAGCCTCACTGAGTCCCATGGGGAGATGGTAGCAGGGTACAAATAAAGTATTATTATTATTATTATTATTATTATTATTATTATTATTTGCAAACAGTCTATTTTCTCATACCAAAAGTGACTTGCAGTTTCTCAAGTTGCTCCTTACACAATTTTTTTTATTGAAGAACAAGATTAACTGTAAGGCACTATGATAACAGAATGAAATAGTAATGATCAATAAAAGCATTTATGATGGATTTGGGAGGAAGGCTAATTATTTTGCATCAAAGCATAATGATTTACATTACAGATCAGGGGAGGTGAGGGAATTAAATGTGAAGTAATTTGTGAACCATAATACCATTTTCTAAAGTGTTCCACTTCACTATGGAACAAAACTCTGCCTAAATTGGTGACATCTGTGATTCTGACTAATGTGGAATTCCAGAAGACGTGAAGATTTGCCAGAGATTCTGGATAATTTCGATCTATTAGAGGGTTTGTAGGCTGAAAGTGAGTTACCTGGGCAAAAAGGGAGAAGAGGATGTCCCACTGAACTCAATTACTGTATTCCACTTCTAACTAGGTGTATTCATGTAATAGTTTTATTCATAGACCCACCTTTTTCCCAACATAGGACCCATGGTAGCTTACAAAAAGGTTAAAGAAGAGGATAAAGGACTTAAATGACAATTAAATAAGCTATATCATATGAATGCTGCACTAATTTTAAAAACTATCATCATTTAAAAACCTATCAATAAAGATAAAAATACAGCAACATCGCCTATAAAATACTCTTCTGCCCAACCAATAAATCATCAAATATGTGTTTCAACAAAAAAAAACCTTTATATACCAGCGAAAACAGTGCAAACCAATCTAGCACCCCATGAAAGGAATTTTACAAGCTAGGAGATTGGTGAGAGCAATCACCAAGAAGACCCTCTCACATGTTCTTAGTTTGTTTTTGGTCGGCACTGTAAGAGTAACTGGGACTAACTGTTCTTTAAGGCTTTGAAGACTTGATCAGGCTTTCAGATAGTCCGGACCTATATCATATAAGGCCTTATGAATGCCTTGGTTTTGAATGCCAGTATTCAATGAAAATATTTCAGCAAGTGTGTTAGTTGTAACTGGCCAAACTCAGTATTCTAGCTGCAGTACATACAAGAAATTCAGTGAGAAGAGCGGGAAGCAATATCAAAATCCATAAGCAACCTTGAAAGAAGAAGGTTAGCTTGAACAAATTTCCAATTTAGTCGTTTGTTTTTCCCCTCAGTATATTGAAAATGTAAACATATATTTAAGAATTCATTTTGCTCTCTCTTGCTTCAGAGCCAAAGGAACTTTTAGGGAAAAAACTGTTCATACAGTTTTGATCAAGTTAAGAGTTGCAGTTTCTCAAGTCACTCCTGACATGACAACCCCCCCCCCCCAAAAAAACCCTATTTTTGTGTCCATGTAAAGTCTGCAGATACAGATGTCAAACTGCAGTTTTAAATGTACCCAGTAAGAATGATCAGTGCTGCCTGTGAAATTTCAGAAGCTATGAAATTGACGGGGTCATCAAAAATTGACCATTGACTTGAAGGTAGAATCAAAGAATAATAGAGTTAGAAAAGACCACATGGGACATCTAGTCCAACCCCCTGCCACATATATACTCAATTTCTCCAAGCTCTGGGATTACATACTGAATTTCTCCTTAGAAGTTTGTACTGTTCCTTTTCTTTTTTTAAAAAAAGAACTTGCCAATATTCAGACATAGCTTCACAAATTCAAGATAACTTGCCACTCTGAATACTAGACAAAACAATGAGTCATCCATTCCTAGTCCAATTTGAAGCTAAACTAGAAATTTCATTTTAAAATGTGATTGAAACTATATTAAAATGTTTTGCATAGCATTGATTTTCATTGGAATGTGTCAACATGCACTTACCATTACTATGAACATCAATGTGACTAGGGGTGAGACTACAGAGGTTGAATTCCCTTCCTTTCCCCCTTTTGCCCATTCCCTGATTATCTAATGCCTTTCTTTTCATTCACTGGTAAATCAGTGCTTGAGCTGTGTCAATTCAATGTATAGTGAAATAAAGACTAAGGAAAAGAGAGGAGTTATGCAGATGCTTTACTGATGGAAAAGTGAAACTAAAAGCAGTATGATTAAACAGTGTGTAGAGAAGGCTACAGGGCGTGGACATGTCTGGATGATGGACTGCACTTACTGTCAGTCTACTGTCATGGATCACAATTCTATATTGGCCTTTCCCCATTAACAGAGGAAATATTTGATTTCTGCCTGTTGCTCTAGTGCAGCACCTCATTAGCCTTCCCTTCTCCAGCTATTTTAGCTCTAAATATGAAATATGGAACTATTGTATCCTTCACTTTTAAAAGCAAATCATTTGGGGCTGTCTCCGATATAACTGCATACTAGTGGACATCCCAAGAGCAATTATACTCACTTACCTTGTTCTTGCAGTACACAAATTCCTCTGTACTCACCTAATAGTAATTGTATGCATTTTGTTTAAAACTTGTGAACTATTTTTTCACTCCTGGAAGAGGCAAGGAAACAATCGGTTGATGTAGGCACATGTCATGAGTCAGATGTTCTTCTAAGTAGTCTTAAGTAACAACTGCATGTGTATTTGGTCATGTTTTCCCCTTTTCTTTTGTTCTGGAAACACATGAAGGATAACACCAGGAAAATAGCTGTATTGGAGACTGTTTTGGACAGATTTGATTGGCCTATTCCTAGAGCTCCACAAATATGTGGCAAGGGTTTAATTTACCATGACATTCTAAGATATGCAGTTAGTAGTTAAACTAGAAATGAAAGTTGAATATTCTTTTTTTTATATACTTTGTGGCATAACCTATGAATAGACTTCATTTATATGGAGTGTTTTGGAATTAAAAAGCCAAGACAACAGTGTGGGAAAAATCAGGCTACAGAGGGACAAGAGGGGGAAATGCCTCTATGGTTCCCATAACTCAATGGAGCATGTTGTTAGGGTAACTCCTAGGCCAGTGCCTCTGAGGGATCCAATCACTATTTGGCAGAATTAGAATCTGATTCATGCTTTTTAAACTCCTACAAGTGGCAACGAGGGATGAGAACATTCCATGGGAACTTTACAGCCAGTCTCCTCCTTATCAGCTCAAAACCAGCTCCCAGACTTGAAGGTTGTTTGATAGAGAATTTAATTCTCAACATTGCACATTAATTTTGAAATTCCTTCTTATCCAACCATGGGCAATGATTCAAGACCGCACGGACTATAGCCCAACACAGAGTTGATTTTTCCATCCACACCCCTCTTGTCTGGCTCTGAACTTCCTTGCTGAAGATTTACCCAGAGATCATGGTGCTAAATTAATTCTCCATTTTCAGCTTGCAGATGTGATCCCCCTTAAACTCTTTGCACAGGCTTTAGGGATTTTGTAAATATAATTGTACAAGTCTGCAAAGAAAAGAATACTTTTAGCAGTATATTCAAAGATTCAGCCAGACTAGGATAGAGTACTAAGATCTTGTAGTGAAATGACAGGGAAACTCATGATGTGGGGATAAGAAAACAAGGTCTCTGTTTCACTGCCTGTGCAAAAAGAAACAGAGAACAGTGATGTGATAGAACCTTTTCCTGATTTTTTTGTGGGTAAATATTTCCCATAGTTTCATGCTTTGAACCAGAAAGCAATGGCTGATGTTGGAGGACCACATTGCCTTTCCATGGGACCTTGGAAAGCTTCACCTATTGCACACTGAGGGTCATTATGTACAATTTTAAAGGGTTGGAAGTTTGGGGAGGATCTCAAAATGTTGTTGAGGGGCACATATGTCCCACAACTTTTGTATTCCCTACCCCTGCTTTGTATAACAACAACAACAACAACAACAATTTTTATGCATTATCTGCCTTTCCTGATGGCTCGAGGCAGGGTACAACAAATTCAAAAATATATGAATATAAAATTTATACAATAAATTACACAGATAAAAATATAAAAATTGCACCAAATACAAATAGAGAATTGACATATAGTAGCAAGCAATAGATTGTAAATCAAAACTCATGATTGGAAGTTGACTGGGTAGACTTGCTAAAAGAGATAGGCCTTTGGATGTGTTTTAAATTCTGACAGCTCATTGAGCTGTTGGGTCTCTTCCAGCAGAGCATCCCACAATCTTAGGGCAGCTAATGAAAAATTCCCTTGGACGATGTTGACCAGTTGTGTTCTGGCTGGTTGGAATGAATGTTCTCCAGAGGACCTAAGTGTTCTAAAGGGCGGATTATGCAGGAGACAGAGATCCTGTAGATTACCTGGACTCAAACCATGTAGAGCTTTAAAGGTCAAAACCAACACTTTGTTTTTTAAAAAACAAGAAACTAATTGGCAGACAATGGAGTGACTTTAATATGGATGTAATATGCTCACTCCTAGATGTAACTGTAGCCAGTTTAGCCGCTATGTATTGAACTAACTGGGTTTTCTGAATTTTGCGCAAAGGTAACCAAATGTACAGTACATTGCAGAAGTCTAACCTTGAGGTTACCAGCATATGCACTAAAATCTTTAGTTCCTCCAAATGTAGGAAAGGGTGCAGCTGGCATATCAGCCGAATTGATAATAAACACTCCTGACAGTTGCATCTATCTGGGCTGACATTTGGAGATATGAATCCGGGAGCACTCTGAAGCTGCGAACATGGTCTTTCACCTCATCCAGCCCATTAACTCTTCCTGATTTTCATTCAGAGGAGACACACTATACTTAGTTCAGGCTGTCTTTGAAGGCATGGAGAAATATATGTGGGTATCATCAGCATACCGATAACATCCCATCCCCTGTCTCCAGATAATCTCTTCTAGTGGTGTCATATAAATATTAAAATGCATTGGGTATAGAATGGCCCCTTGTGGGATGCCATTTTCATGTCTGAAATCTATGGAAACTTATCCTGAAGTTCCATCAGAATCATTATTGCTGCAGTGATTTATTAAATTCCTGAGAGCTTGGAACAGTAAGCTTAGACATGAAGGGATAGACATTCACTTGATACACCAAAGGGTCTGGGACTTTGCTTTCCCAGAGGTTTCAAACAGCATAGCTAATGGCTAAAGACTCTGGAAGGTGAGGTCCTACACATCTGCAGGAACAAATGCTGAGAACCACCTGTCTAAACTGTTACTGTACATCAGGGGTCCTCAAACTAAGGCCCAGGGGCCAGATACGGCCCTCCAAGGTCATTTACCTGGCTCTCGCTCAGAGTCAACCTAAGTCTGAAATGACTTGAAAGCACACAACAACAATCCTATCACATCAGCCAAAAGCAGGCCCACACTTCCCATTGAAATACTAATATGTTTATATTTGTTAAAATTGTTCTTCATTTTAATTATTGTATTGTTTTATAGGGGTTTTTTTGCACTACAAATAAGATATGTGCAGTGTGCATAGGAACTCATTCATGTTTTTTTTTTTCAAATTATAATCCAGCCCTCCAACAGTTTGAGGGACCGTGGCCTGGCCCTCTGTTTAAAAAGTTTGAGGACCCCTGGTTTAGATTATTCACATATGTGATTAATAGAGTCTCTCTGGGAATCTCTAGATTCTCCAGTGCATCCCCATGGTCATATTACAGTGCAAATTTGTAAAAAAAGCTAAAGAGAACTAACATAACTGAAGACAGGAAAACATTTTAGGGTCTTGCTAAAATGACAACAATGAGAAGGGTTATTCAGAAAATGAGGCGCAAAGATAGAGTCTTATATAGCCTACACCAAGTGTGTCTAATTATATTGCATAGAGAGAAAAAATGTTCCATGAAGTCTGTGCTTTTTTAAAAAAAGGTGGAATGCTCAATAAAGGATAATGAACCATCCAGTCAAGCATCCTGTCTCCAGCAATGACAACAGTATCAGACTTTTTCAGAAGATATTTCCTTGGGAAAGTTGGGCCATTAAGGGGCTGCTTCATTCCCACACTGATCGCAATGTGCCTCACATCCACTTCATTAAATGGATTGTGGCAAAGAATAGAAGCCACACAAAGCAAAGTGGAGACACTGGTCCACCCAATGAATCATTTGTGTGAAGGGGCTCCCACCTGTTTTGAGCCAGGAAGAATCAAACCTGTTAGAGAGAAGCCTGTTTTGACATTGAGACTGTCAGAATGCTTCAGTATAGGGTATGTAATGATTGCTTCTCAAAGGTTCTAGCTAGAATATCTCATATGGTCACAATGCAAGTGAGACATTGAATTGTAAGAGTTTCCTGGATGTAGTATGGTCTAGAGAAGACTCCAGAGCTTAGTATACCCCTTTGTAGATGTTGCCCACTATAGCAGGCATGGGCAAACTTTTTTGCCACGGGGCCGCATTGCGGGCCTAGCTTGGGGGGGGGGGGGGGAGGCAGGCACACGCTGGGAGAGGACAGGGCCAGGAGGGGGGCAGGGCAGGGCCTCTCAGCATAAGGACCCTTTGGGTTTGGTTATTTAACCAATTATATGTCCACATAGCAGTATTATTTACAAGAAGCTCCTGGGGGGGATCTAATTAAAGGCATTACTGAAATAAAGATAGGCTACATCCACAGCATTCCTTGCATCTACCAAGCCTGTAACTCTATCAGGAAAAAAGAGATGAGTCTGCCATGACTTGCTTTTGAGAAACCATGTTGACATTTAGTGATCACAGCCTTCTTTTCTAAGTAATTACAGATTGCCTCCTTAATGATCTGCTCCAGAAGCTTTCCTACTATTGATGCTAGGCTGACTGGACAGTAATAGTTTGGGGTCTCTTTTTCCCCTTCTTGAAATCAAGTTGTATATACTGATTCTTCAGTGTCCTTTCGGAAAAGTCCAGCATTTAGAAGGCAAATAAGCGAAACCTTTTTGTGTACTGTAACTAGCATGCTGATATGCATTTACACAATACAATTAATGCAGTTCGGCAGCATTTTAACTGCCACTGTTAAATGCTATGGAATCCTGGGGGTTGTAGTTTGATGACGTACCCCAAGTTTCTGCAGATAACATCTTTGGATCAGCTACTACATATACACCTTCAGTGTGTTGATTTGCTTAAAGCCAAGTGGCTACCCATGAACCATAGCAGTTATAGTGGTGTCAAACTACATTAATTCTGCAGTGTGCTGTATATGCATCCCTGGCCAGCAGTTTAGAGGCATAGATTTGAATCCAATCTTTATTCTAACTGGTGAACTATAGGTTATTAATAATTTTGATAGCTATAGCCAAAAACACACAGCTTTGCAGAGCAGGCTTGAATTCCCCACTCAGCCATGGAAACCCACTGGATGATCTTGGTTGAGTCACAACACTTTCAGTCCTAGAAAATCCCATAATAGGGTAGCTTTAGGAGTTCCATAAATTAGAAAAGACTTAAAGACATACAACAGCAACAACAAAGTTGCTAAAAACAGTATACTAGATTTTATCAGTTTTACATAGTTGGCTTCTCATCTCAAACAGAAGCACCAGTTTTAATTTGCATACTCTCTTTTCAGAATCCCCAGAGAACTTCCTTGAAAGTATTGCACAATAAATTTCATAAACATTTAAATATTTATTTTCCAGCATTTTGTGAGATTTTAGAGTGATGTACAGATAAAGCAATACATTATTTAAAACCAAATTAAACAGGAGGATAGCCGAAACACAATAAAAATATTGCAAGCATAACTCTGTTATCAGTGCAGATATGTTCTTGGGCATTACATCTGTAGCAGAGAAGTTAAGATCAGAAACAAAAATAACAAGTGAAGAATAGTACTAGGTTCCTTTACTATAAAAAAAAATAGCTCAACATGTTTCAACAAGCTTTTTATTCAAAACAAATAGTATGCATATGTCAAATGAAACAACCAGGTAAGCCTTTCACAGGTAGACAAAAATATTTTGAACCTTCTAGAGAACATTTGGTAGCTTCTTCCAAAATGCATCCAGTGATTACTTTTCTTTCAACAGCTTTCACTTTTCTCGTGATTTCTCTTTTGGTGGATTTGTCCATGTGCTGGGGTATAGCCGGTGAGTCAAAATGCTCTGGTCTGTTCTCTCTCTGTTTTGTTGTTCATATATATTCAAGAAGGGATTCTGGAAGCAGCTTCTGTTTCTCTTGCCTGTGGTAGACAGAGATCCATGTCTACGATAGGTTCTGCTGGAGTACAGCTCTATTGTTTTCCAATTTCATTGCTTTCCAACTCAAACTTCACTTAATATATTGCTTTCTATGAACATACTGCTGCAAATAGACATTAAAAGCCTTGGGACCTCATCCTATGGGGGTAGAGGGGTATCATATTACCATGGTATTATATCCCATTCTATTAGAAAGCAAATAATATTGTTCCTCAGTTCCCATCACATATTGCTCTCTCTTGCCTTTTCTCTCTCTTGCCATTACCAATAACTCAATTTTAAAAAACCTTGAAATTTTTGGGGGGATGTTTGACTTTCTCCTCCAATCCAGCTACTCTCAAGTAGACCCAAGGCACTTTCTTAAACCAGACACCACTTTGTGACTTTTCCCTCCATTTCTGCTACTCATGGGAGACAGCAGGCATTGTTCTTAAGGCAGACCCATTTTCCTTCCCATCTTATAACTCTCAATATTGGAAGTTCGAAACAAAGTTAAAAAGCAAGCAACAGCACAATTTCAAAAGCCAAGATTACTATGAAGGAGAAATGACAAGAAAAACAATGTGATATGACAGATGACAGGGGGAAGTCTCCCTGCGCTGTGTGATGGGCTCAGTTGTATTTCATTTCCTGAAAGTTTTGGAAACATTTAGAAACATGGGAGGAGGGGCTCTATACAATAATGTCCTAGGTCTCTCCAATCTCCCAGTTTCAATGCTGCTAAAAAAATTATATAGCTCCACAAACAAGGAGAATGGAAATTGGGCAGCCATAAAAAAGCTTCATTGTAGAGGTGTTGTTAGCTGAGGTATGCCTGTAAACACAACTGAGACTGCTTAGAAGGATGCTACATTTTTAAAAGGATGTACACGTACACACACCAGTTGAAGCTGGAAGCAAAAAATTCAAACCACAGAACCACTTGAGCAAAGATTAATCCAGCAAATTACATGCCTGCTCAAAGTGATAGAAGCTTTAGAGATTAGTTCCTGGGTCCAGGAGGTAGATAAACTACCTGCCTAAGGTAGGGAAGTAGGCAGACAAGTTGCCCAATTAATTGACTTTATAATCAATCCACAGAAGTCAGCCCTTATGCAGCCAATTACAACACCCAGGCACCGGTCAAGAATGTATAACGACAACTGAGGGCTTGTCTTTATTGATCAAAACACCCTGAAGTAGCCCAGAAATGATATCCAGGGACTTTCAGTTTTCAATGCAAGGTGAACCAAGTTGAAACAGTTTAGCCCCACACTAAGGAAAATCTGGGTATGTTCTGGAGTTTCAGCTAAGTTTGGGAAGAGTGTGGACAACCTGACCAACTCAGATGTGGACTGGTATTCTGTTCACATGAGTCAGCATCCATAGAAAAGGGGACAGATTGCACGCATGATGGCCCTCTCCTTCTTTTTGGTCACAGAGATATCTCTGCTGATGTCAACACAGGGTGTCCATGGTGGCCAAGAGTTCTGCCAGAGCTCTGCAACAATCTGGTAGCAGCAGCAGTCAACTCAGGCAGACGCAGTTTTGGTCAAGCTGAAAGGTGTAGACTCTCCTCTGGACTTGCCCCCAAACCACTGACTAGTGTAGGCAAGCTCTCATTCTGGTGATAAAGAAAATTAGAGTTGAATGTGATCAGTACATTGATTGAGGATTTAAATCTTTACTGATTCCATTCTTGTAGGAAATGACAGGAAGTTTTAGCAATGTTTGTCATGCTATAAGAAAGTCTTCAAAAACTATGAGTCTTCAATAACAATTCACAGTCTGGGACTTATCTGCAAACTTCACATATTTTGTGAATAAAATCCTTTTCTGGACAAAAATATTATTTTCTGCACTGCCAGTTCTGTTCTGTTCTTGTTTTTTTTTTTTTTTTTTTTTTTTGCAGAAACTGCAAATTTTGTGCAGAATAAAGCATCAAACTACTATAACAGTTTCTGTTTAGGAAACATTTTTCTGTGCATTAAATATTTTTATGGAAAAATATCATTTTCTGAACAAACAATATTAGTTTATGTGCAGAATGCTAAACAAAGTCACCATGTGAAAATGTTGCATAGGATAAATCCTGAACTATGAACATTTGCATCCAGCATTCTTCTCTTCAGTGTTTCTAACACTGAATTAACTAATACTGAATAAATGCATTATCAATCATTTTAAGAATGGCTTTATCGGTAGGGTGCTTCACGAGCTCTTACACGGAGTTTGGGGATCTAAGCATAACACATGAATAACATAAAATACAGTTGAGGGAAAAAGTAATTGGAGGGGAAAGGGGATTTCCAGAGATCAGGCCACTGGAAAAAACTGCTCAGGACCAACTTAAACAAATATGGCATCATGCCTCACTGGAGAAAGCCAAGGGACACAGACCCATTTCTGCACTGTCAAATGTCATGACTCAAAGATCCATGGGAAAATGCCTTCTAGCTCTCAGGAAATCACCCTCTCATAACATGGTTTTGTCTTTGAGTTCTGCACATCTGCTTTACTGCATGCAGGAATTCATTGGGCACAAAACATGATATATTTTAAGAATGCTTGAAAGATCACATTCCACATCAATCCTTTAACAAAATTTGATTTGAACTCTTCCACACGTAATAACATAACATTTATGTTGACTTCCTCTAATTGCGCAAGCATTCTCAGTAAATTGGATGATGAGTCTTTGGATGCATCTACATTGCAGACTTTATGTGGTTTGACCCCACTTTAACTACCATAGCTGAATGGTATAAAATCATGAGAGTTGTAGTTTGGTGAGGCACCAGCCCTGTTGGGCAGAGAAGGCTAATGATCTTGTAAACTTACAACCTCATGATTCCACAACACCTACGTTTCTGTGATTTCAAAGAATGTTTGCAAATCCATTACAGTTTGGTTTTAGGCCTGACCACGGTATGGAGATTGCTGTAGATGACCTCCAAAGGGAGCTAGACAGGGGAATGTGTCCCTGTTGGTTTTCCTGGACATCTCAGCAGCTTTCGATACCATCGACCATGGTATCTTTCTGGGGTGACTCCGGAATGGATCTTGGGGGCACTGCCTTGCTGTGGCTCCTGTCCTTTTTGGAGGGCCATTCCCATTTGGTGAAGTGGGGTCACCTGGACTCAACACCGTCGCTTGATGCTCAGGTGTCGGTGGTGGCTGGGAGGGCCTTTGCACAGCTTAAACTTGTACGCCAGCTGCGACCATACTTTGTGAAGTCTGACTTGGCTAGGGTGGTCCATGCCTTGGTTACATCCAGATTGGACTACTGCAGTGCACTCTACATGGGGCTGCTCTTGAAGATGGCCCAGAAATTTCAACTGGTACAACGGGCGGCAGCCAGGCTCCTAACTGGAGCAAATTATAAGGATCTATCAAAACAACTTCATGGCTGCCAATAAGTTGCTGAGCCAAGTTCAAGGGGCAGGTTATGACCTATAAAGCCCTAAATGGTTCAGGCCCTGCGTATCTTCGTGATCGCATCTCCCTCTATGAATCAGCATGAACTCTAAGATCTATCGGGGAGGCTCTCCTCTTGCTCCCACCACCATCATCAATGCAGTTGGTGGGGACGAGGGAGAGGGCCTTCTTGGTTGTGCCCCCCCCCCCCGCGCCTCTGGAATGCCTCCCCAGGGAAATAAGACAGGCCCCATTCCTCTCCTTTTTTCATTACAGCTTGAAGACTTGGGGGTTTCATCAGGCCTTTGAAAATAGCATGAGTTCCAGCCCCTTGGCCACTAGTTAGAATCTGGCCCTTCATCCCTATCTATTGTTCTGGTCGGTTCCTCAATTGGCTCAGGAAAGGAGCATCTACAGGCCCCATTGCTACTACTGTTGAGTCTGGTTACTGCACTTTACCCATTTCCTTTGCCCCCTATGGCTTACTTTGCACTACCTCTGGCCCTGCCATCCCAAACTACCTAGGTCCTTTCTGAAAGCCCGGCCCTAATAGTTAATCCTGGTATGAAGAATAAGGTCAATTGGTTTTATTTTCATGTGTTGTTTGACTATTTTATGCTTATGTATTGTTCTGTTTTGTTCTCTCTTTTTTTTACTCTGTATGGTTTTGTATTTACAATTTGGAAACCACCGTGAGTCCCCCAGGAGAGATAGAGCAGTATATAATTATTGGTGACAAAAGGAAAGACATTACTAAAAATAATGAATTCTAGTGAATTTTAATATATTCTACTGAGGTGAGTAAAAATCTTAAGAAAGGCCTAGAAATAGACAAGTTATGAGTGGGGAATAGGGTAAGAGAATGGAAACAGGACAATGGAGACAGGGAGAGCATAATCAGGGGAAAGTGTTTCATGGGTGGGATACAGGAGAAAACCTCAGATAGGGACAAAGGACAAGGAAGACTTTTTGTTATTAGTTGGCAGAAGTGCAAAAAGAAGATACATGAAATTGGGTAACAGACATTGACTGAAATTAACTGGCCAGTTTTTTGGCTGTGAGTTTTTTGATAATTTATTATTTGGCAACATATACATATTTAGTCTATGCTCCACTGCCACAAGCTTGTAGAATGACAAATAATTTAAATAGGCAGATCTAAAAGATCAGGTCAACATTCTGGCTGAAACAGAGAAGTTGTTTGGCACTGTGTGAGAAGTTCTGTGACATCTCAAAGTATGTTTACTCCCAATGGATGATATTTTGGCATGCATGCCCGAGTCCTCTATCTCCCTCTCCCTTTTCTTTCTCCAGTCTCTCTTTCACATACTCTTCTGTTCAGTGCTAATGTAGCTTGCATATATCCATAAACATACATCAGCATTCCACTCTGCAGAGTACGTAAAGGACTACATAGTAGACTTTGATATGGTGTTCATCCCAGATCTGTCATTGCAAGTGCTCCATCTTCCTACAATCTCAGCACACAGACATCTCTGTGTATTTGATATTCTTGACATTTAAAGAGTGATCTGGTTTGTTTAATGGCTCCAAGAGCAGCTATGACTCACTGAAGCTATTAGCCCTTTCTGAGTTTGCCATTTCTGGTGAAAAGTTCCAGATACAGCCATTTGAAGAACTCTTGGCACTGAAGCTTCAAAGTTGACTCCACACTATAGTTTGATTCAGAGTTAGCAGCTCAGTTAGCAAAGAGTGACAGTGTTTAAGCAAACTTTCATACTTCATTTATTAACAAGTTGGGGGTTCTCGCAGTCTTTTTGACAATGTATTTTTATAGTCTTTTGACAACTTATTAGTACAGGCTTTATGGCCTTCCAAACCATATTTCTGAGCTGTGAGCAAAGTACTGAATCATAATGTATATGTCTAATTCACTTGTTTGGGGAATGCATTGAATGCAAGGATGTTCTCCAGACAAGTAGGGACACTGTTTTGTTTTAGTCCCAGTTGTGTGGAGATTGTTCATTTAGACTTTTCAAGGTGAGGAGAATGGATGGAATTTGGATGGAGGAATAGTATGGAATAGCACGATGTTTTCTTTACATGTTGATTCAACACACTTCCACAAAAAAATAAACAGAACAAGAGCGAGTGCCCTAGTTTTTATCCTCATGTGCTAATAATTTTCTGTTGCCTCTTAGAAGTGGCTTTTTGTTGTTTTAAGTGAAAGATTGAGAGGATTATGTGGGTTTTGGGGAGAGGGGGGCTATTGTGTTTGTATATGATCCAGGCTCTGCAAAGGAGGCTTCAAGATATTGAGAAAGGAGATGGAATTGGAGGTTGGATCCTTTTTTTTTCAAGGCAGGACAATAAGCTGTTTTTATGTACATTGTAAAGCAGTAATCGGGGTGTTGGACTTCAATAAGGAAATCTAAGGTCAAATTTTAGGTGGGGATGAAATATTGCAAATTGGACTCTGTGCATGAAAACAGAGGATTCCCTTAGGCCACACTAGCATTGTTGATTCTTCTCCCAAGAAAGAAAAAATAAATAAATTTCAGCCTGTATCTACATGTGTTCCCTGCCTCACAGAAGGGTTTTTGATCAAAGTCTTATGGGAATAGAAGAAGTAGAAAATTATCTTAATTGATTCCTAACACTAAGCCTCCGATTGCATGTCCATACTGCTTGAGAGGGTGGGACCCCTTTGAAATAATAGGAAAAGTGGCACAAAGAGCTTCAGAATAAAGGAATGGCTTGCAAGAACCAACTCATATATGTCACCACAGGAGTATATAGAGTTTTATAGGCGTATGAACACAATCAGATACTCTTAGGCTTAAATCCAAGTCTTCAAACCTACCTGAGAGGACAAATGGAACCATTTGGTAACTCAAGACTTATGCTATCAATATTAATTTAATGCAGTGATTTTCAACCTGTGAGTCCTCAGGTGTTTTGTTCTACAAGTCCCAGAAAGAATTTCTGGGAGTTGAAGGCCAAAACATCTGGGGACCCACAGGTTAAGAACCACTGATTTAATGGATCTACTCTAGCTGAAACTAACATGTGGATTTATGTTTTACTCTTTGTACCCACTTTTGTATCATGTACTGATAGTAGTTTGGATCATGCCTCTGGGGACTATGGTTTCATTTCCCACTCAAGCATGAAAACCCATTACGTGCACTTGGATAAGTCCCACACTCTTAGCCCCATGTATTGTTGTTGAGCAGGCACCATCATCCTGTATCTTTGCATTTCATTTTTGCTGTAGTATCTTACATTTGTCCTTACTAAAACTCATTTTGTTAGTTCTGGCCCACCTCCCTAATCTGTTAAAGTCATTTTGAATTCTAATCCTGTCCTCTGGAGTATTAGCTATCCCTCCCAATTTGGTGACAACAGCAAACTTTCATTGAAAACATGAATGAGGATATTGAACAATACTGGACCCAGGACCAAACCCTGCCACACTCTACTAGTCATGTATTTCCATGGTGAGAGTAATAAAAATTGCAATGGCTGCCAATACATTTCCAGTCTGAATTCAAGGTGCAGTACCTGAGGGAACACCTCTCCTCATAAGTGCTTGCCTGAGAATTAAGGGATCCTCCTCCATGTTCCACAGTAAGGTCGATATAGTGGGGGAGATGGAGGATGCACCAACACTATAGATTTAATGCAGTTTGACACCACTCCACTAACCATGAGTTAGTGAAATGCAATCAGCTTTGGTGAGGCATTAACCCTTTTTGACAGAGAAGACTAAGGACCTCTTAAAACTACAACTCCTGTGATTTCATAGCACTGAGCCATGGCAGTTAAAGTGGTATCAAACTGTATTAACTCAACAGTGTGGACACACCCAGAGAGAACCTTCTCAGCCATGACACCCTAACTGTGAAATGTGTTTTCCTTGAAGACACAACTGACATCAGCACTCATCCTAATTAAGCTCCAAGTTAAAACGTGGCTATTCATTAAGGCATTCGGGTCTTGTTAATTTATCCCAAATACAGCTGGTTCTACATAATACTAAACACTTTAAAACCTCTGACATGGTGTTCCAGGGAAGGAGGATGGCAGATATATCATGGTGATCAATACTACTCTAGCTGTTTACACTCTATTTCTTTATCAACATTAATAGTGTTGTGTGCCATTGTTATTGTAATGGAATGCTTGCTCATTGGTTTCAAAAGCAGGATTTTTAATCAGCTATGTGTTAGATCAGAGAATATCTTTGACTGTGGTCACCCAGACAGTAAAACTGATACAGACTGATCACATGTATCTCATCTGCTAATAATTAGATAACACATACCTCCATGAAAAGGGACTTTTTAACCATTGCATAAGAGATATCACCACTGATACATTTTTGTGGGAAATGGGTGTGCTCTTTTGGAATATTTCTGCTGGACAGTCTAACTGCTTTCCAGTTTTAAATGCCAAACAATCTCGGCCAAAATCACAACCATTAAATGCTGAACTTTGTGTAGTCATCCAAGAAAAAGGATCATGAATTTGCTATTGTTCAGTCTTGACTTTGCAGAGAGAAACTTGGAAATACCTATTCTAACAATAATAGTCTAAATTCTGCTGCTGTCCTAACTTGAGTAGACCCACTGAGTCAAAAGGATTTATTGATGTGTTGGCTGATCATTTGACAATAAATGGAATAGCTCTACTGTAAATAGGGTTAATCAACATAATACTAGCTAGTAATTGCAACCATACAGCTTGGTAATTGTGAATTACAAAGGAAAATATTTTTCTTCAATATTTCATATTCCAGGTGAGCAAAGCTCTTACATGTTGGTCTGCAGCTCCCAACACATTAGATATTAGTTAAGACCGCTGGGCATTATAGCCCAACAATTTTGGGTGGGCTGAATATTGCCCCTTTTGGGTGAATAGCTTTGTTACTTGTGGTGTGGCTGTTTTAACTCAGGTATTAAGATATTTATTGCACTTCCTTGCCAAGGATAGCCTCATTCAGAACCTGTGACCAAACTTGATATTCCTTCCCATACCCATGTCGAATTTGGGATACACATATCACATCAGCCAACGAGTACATTTGCCTTTCTCCCTGATTGACAAGGACAAGATATTATGTTAATTCTGATTTACAAAACACTCCATCATGTTTTCAAATCATAGTGAGGGGGTAGATTTTAATTTTTAGCAAAACAACACAGTCACATTATTTTGAATACTTTTTCCACTGAAATTCTTGATGGCCATACATTATTCCAACTCAGTATGCCATAAGAAAATGCAATCAGTGAAGCATCTGAAATGAACTTATGACTCTGTCACACAGATACTTATTCTTTGCTTGATTCATCTGTTTGTTTCCGGTGTTATATAGAGTGTGCTGAAGTTATTACTGATCTACGTACCTCTGTTGGTCTGTCTCCTGATGACAAATATCTGTCATAACTAGGGCTGGTCTACACTTCCAAATAATGCAGTTTAAACTGCATTATATGGTCTACACTGACCATATTATGCATTTCAAACTGTGTTATTTGGAAGTGTAGATCCATCCTGAGCCATTTCTGTCATCAATAGATGTCCTAGACAAAATGAAAATGCTTGGACTTCTACTTAAATAGCTATCACTGGGCTCATCTACAATCCCATATAATGCAGTTTGAAACTGCATCATATGGTCAGTGTCAGCTCATACAATGTAGTTAAATGCAGTTAAATCACATTATGTATGCATACACTGACCATATAATGTAGTTTCAAACTGCATTGCATATCATTATATTTTCGACCATTGTCTTTTTAGAGCAGGCCTCATTTGATGACTATCAACAAATAGCCTCATATGTTCTGTCCTACTACATATTTTACAATATATGTTGATGTCTATCAAAAGTAAACAGATATGAATATTCTGAACACTTAAATGGTACTAATGTTATGCCAGTGAATTACCAATCATCTTCTATCTCAAAATGCATTTTGCTGAGCACTTGTGGATGCTTACCAAACCACAAATCCAAAAGAAACATTTCCAAATCATTTGCATTGTCAAACTATTTGTCCTTTCAGACCAGTTCTGTAGATTCTGATTGGTTCTCCAGATTCTCTGACAGAGATCTTGCTAATGATCTGCTGACCAAACCTTCTAAATGGAAACTTCCTGTTGAACTGTTTTCCCTCCACCTCAATAGTTCCTGAATTCAATAAGTGATCAATGTTGTAAGATTATTTTTCATTTCAACAAACTGAAAATAAATAATTTTCCATCTAATGGGCAAGCCACTATTCAGCAAATGTGTGCAGTGTGCTATTCCCATATTTGGCCTTAATAAGTTATATAAATATATGCATCCAAAGCCAAGCAAAACGGGTGTATTGGAAGAGTTTATATTGATTGACTTGTGTTTCTTAGGATGGAGCATCTTTCGACATGAAAGAAACAGATTTATCAAGGTTATTGAAATCTACTTCAAGCTAAACACCATGGGACTAGTTATTTTGTCTCTGGGTTTATTTATTTAAAACGTTTTACCACCACCCCCTCCTCAACTGAAAGATCCACTAGAGCAGCATCTGAAATATCAATATTAATGAAGACAGTTCACGCCTACATACTAAAAGACATGGCACAAAAGAGGAAAAGGATGAGGGGGTTGCAGGAAAATAAGCCAATGTAAGCAGCAATTCTCAAACTTGAGTTGTGAAGCTGTTGAAAATGTTCTATTGGGAATCTTTCACTCGTTTACAAAATTGTGGATCCCATCATCCTGGAAGGAGAGGGGATGAAAGGGAAAGGAAACTAGTTGAAGTTTGGATAGGTTTTGCTTATATCAATAGCATACAATGATAAGGTCAAGAGAAGACCTTGTTTTATCCTTGGATGGGGGAGAGAGATACATTACACAAAAGACTATTTCTCTTTGTAAGTCAGCTGCCCTTTAGCTTCCACATCTGGAAAGCATGAAAAGGAGAAGACAGCCTGCTGCCAGGCCTTAAAAGTGGAGAGGTGTTTGGAAAACTTGGGCCATCCCAAACTGGTTAAATCTGTATAAAGTTAAAAAGGGTGAGACTGAAATTGAGAAGAACCAACATTACATTCTTCCTGAGAAATATGTTTGCTTTTTTCCTGCAGCTAATTTTGAAATACAAAATAAAAGATGAATTTCCCTTTAGGGCTCTTTTTTTTTGGGGGGGGGGGGGCACATCATACAAAGGCAGTGATGGATTTGGCACATAGCAGCCACTACATCCACTTCTCCAGATATCAAACAGCCCTACCACGTTGTACTCCATTGAAGAAACAGGAAATAGTTGGAACACCAGTGAGTCAGGAGCTGTGCCTCTATTGGAGATGAAAATCCTCCAGTCTTCCTGTGGTGCAGGAAGTACCTGTAAACATCTTGGAGGGAAAATACCAAGTCCAACACAGACAGTAAACAAGACAATGTCATTTCCCATGATGAAGGCCTTGTAAGGCAAAAGCATCAGAGCGACCTTGGATTCAACCTGAAGAAAGACGTGGCTAGGGAATTGACTCATACAGGGACAGGATCTGACAATGATCCAAAGAGAGTCAGCCAGGAAGAAGGAAGAAATAACACCTTTGTACCTATACAAAGACATACAAACTATTAACAAAACTGGTTGAGGCCAGCAACATCCTGTAAATGATGGGAACCAGCACAAGATATTACCAAAGAAAAGTGCATGAAATGGGTCAAATATGGTGAAGCGGAGCATATTACTTCCAGTCTTTGAAAACCAGAGGTCAAAGTATTCTTCAAAACAAACGGAGGTAGCAGAGTTTGAGTATCATGAAAAATCAGAAGGACAATGTTGCCCGGATGTTGTTGGGATCACTGCCCATTGCGACTATTGCCTGGGTGTCAGAGGGGGCACTGCCCCCCTCTTTTATCCCACCTTTCTCTCTTTCTTTCCTTCCCTCCCTTCATGCCTATTCCTCTTTCCTTGTGGCTCCTTCCTCCCTTTCCTGTAATACTTGTAACTTTTCTTTCCCAGGAATATCACAGGGGGCCACTTTGCCTACCTCACAATGCCTCCATAGAACCATGGCTCTCTTTGTGGCTCCTTCCTTCCTGCCTTCCTTCCTCCCATGTCACCTTTTTTTCAGTGACATCACAGAGAGAAACAGCAAATCTTACACCTAGCAACAGCCAACCCAATGACATTACAAAGGATGCATAACCTTTTTGATACAGACAAACAGATAGACATCTTTTAACTTTTGTATTTTGCTGCCAGGTAAGAGAAGAGGTCTTTCTGGGTTTTTCTACCTCAGGTGTCAAACACCTGATGTACTGGAAATGGACACAATTTTCAATCTCAGTCGTAGACACTGTGTTCATGCTTTGTAGAGTAGACCTACATAGACTGCCTGAATGTTGATTTCCATGCACTTTCCCAGCTAAAATAGAGAGGTGCAAAGTAAGAAGCAGGAACAGGGGCTGGGGTGGGGATGAGGGGAAAATGACCTTTTGTTTGATGACCTTCTGAGATAGTCACCTGTTTTTCATGCATAGCCCTTGAATATTAGGGACAATCATGGGGGGGGGGGGGGCAGCATATATAATATTGTCTTTTTATTTTTATTTTTCTTGAGGCTGAGAGGATGGGGCTTGGGAGGTGAGGAAAAGGTCAATAGTCACCGCCTAATCCTTCCTCCAGGGCTTCCTCAGAAACACAAAGGAAGAGTTGATCAGATTAAGGTGTTAGAGCTTCCTGGATGTTCAGTATTCCAACGGTTTCTCAAGCACATTACATATCAAGTTGCTTTGAGTGCCCAGGAATGTGCCTATGGCTGTACCCCAGTTTTTGTGTATGTATGTGAGTTCTCTCCCTTCTCTGTTTATTAATAAATCATAAACATGAATCAAGACATATGAGAAACTTAAAATGTTTTGATGTTTTCAGGAATATTTGACGCTGGCCTGGGACTGAGACCCAGCTGGGATCTGTAAAATATGTTATAAATGTATAGTTATTATTAGAGGAGGAGGGTTGATTTATTGATAACAATTTGATTTTGTGAATCTCCTCCTCTTTTATATCCCAGCTTTTCTCCAAACTATCAAAGAAAAAAGAGTAAAGATGCCAGTCACAGGTGCAGGTGAATCATCAGAAGATAATGCTGCTTGAACACAGCCATACTGTCTGAAAACCACACGACAACCCAGTGATTCCAGCCGTGAAAGTCTTTGGAAAATACAACATGGAAATAAATCTACTAGGAGGCATTGGCCCTCTTAAATATAATAATTTTGCTTTTCCTGATGAATTGATCTGAGGAAAAGTTATAAAGGAGTGGAAATAAAGAGAACTTTCTTTAGAAGAGGATGCAAACATAAGGAAGATGCTTGATGTACTGGCTTAGCACTTGGCTTATGATCTGAAACATTTTTACTTAAGTGGCTTAATACAGAGGCCCTGAAGCCATGGAGCCCAGGAAAAGCTCTATGACAGCCTGGCACTTTCCAGGGGTTGAAGAATGCAATGTACCTCCTGTTTATACTTGCCACCAGACAGCTGATGCTTTTCAGACACCTCCGAAACTGATGATTCAAGTGCATGAGACTTCAGTGCCTCAAAATTTTAACCTATACTGGGGGATAAAAAGAGCTGGTCTTAAATCTGTCAGTTGGGACCCACAAAAGCTTTTTGCTCCAGCGAAGGCATGTCACCACACTAAGGAGTCCTGCCCTTTTCCACCTGGTCACCCTAAAGAGAGGAGAAAATGGACATGTACAGAATGGCACATCTCCCCAAAATCTTTTCAGATCATAATTTTAATTCATTTGATTTAATAAATACAAATATAGAGAGAGTCAGCACGGTGCAGTGCTTTGCATATCGAACCAATGACCTTGTCACATGGAGCTAGAATTGGTGGCATGCACCATTCTAGCCCTGGTCACCTATGGAGCCTGCAGTTCCCATCATAAAACATCGCACTGGCTTTGTGAGTGAAGGGGGTGTGTGGAACCGGTGTGCCACTGCAACACGGGAAGCTTCCTATGTTACCATTGACTTTAATGTGGGAAGCCCCAAGCGTCATGCACTCATCAAACTTCCCACCATGAGATCACTGGCCAGAGGAACCAGGCGATGCCGAGCATGGGGCAGCGGCCTCCCCACACTCTGTGACACATCATCATCCACCTTTTTCAGTGGTCATGTGACAAGGTGGTATGATTCTAGAAGCCCAGGTTTTGAATTCCTGCTCAGAATTCTAGTTTTGTTATGAATTGGAATCCTGGCCCATACTACTCAGTGTATGAATTTGCTTAATGACTTCAGAACCAAATACAGATGCTTCCACAATATTTGCTCCAACATCACTGCCATTATCATTATCGTCCTCATTTTCTTCATCATAACTGTGCTTTTAGTAGCGAAGGAGGAGGTGTATTGAGAAAGTTCTTTTTCATTTGCCAAAATAATCTAATTGGCTCTGAGACTGCAGAGATGGAAGTTAGAAGATAAGCATCCCTGCACACAGAAAACTAAAATGTTGGTGGAAAAGACTACTCCAATTTTCTGCATGTAACGATGGTAAAAGATGAAATATGAAGAAGCGGCATTCAGCCAAGTAGGTTCCCTATATGTTGATTATAACAAGTTCACCAATAAATCATTATTTCTAGTATCCCTTTGACACATTCTCAGACAGGGTCAGTATGTTTTTGTTACTCTAAATGAGATCAGTAAGTCTCAGCGCTTTTGAAGATGTAGGGACCTGCATAGCTCCCCCCTTGCCCCTGAAAAGTTTCTCCCCAGTGTACTGTCACTTACCCATTAAACAAACTTTAGAAAAACTTTGGAATTGTTGTTGGGAAGTCTCCAGGGTTGCAAACATTGTTATTTTTCTTAATTGCTTCATAATAGACTGGAATTATGGATTTCCTTTTCCTGACATGGAGATGACACAGGGAGGTAAATGTTGCCTGTTGACTTTCTGCTTTTCACACAGACTGACCCTTGACCAGAGAGGTTTTCTGCAATTCTTTTACAGGATGAGTATCTCTTATCTGAAATGCTTTGAACCAGAAGTATTTAGGATTTCACTTTTTTTTCCGATTATGGAATCTTTGCATATGCATGATGAGATATCTTGATGATATGCATGGTAAGATGGAATTCAAATCTAAATACATAATTAATGTATGTTTAATATATACCTTATGCACATATGCTAAAGGTCAGTTTAAACACAGTATTTTTAGTAATGTGCATGAAACAAGTTTTGTGTACATGAAACTATCAGAAAGCACAAGTGTCACAACCACTCACATGGAGATTTTGGATTTTGGGGAATTTTTGATTTTGTAATTATAGATAAAGGATGTTCATGCTTTATTAAGTGGTTACCACTTAATCTCTAATTTTTGCAGTAATTTGAGGGTGAGTTGTTCCAACAGAAACAAAAAGAGTCTTGTAGTCCTTTGAAAGTCAGTAAGTTTTATTTGGGATCTCTGTAGTGGGAAAAATAACATAAAACCAGTGGGCCAGAAAGGCTTCAATAGGAGAAAAGAATTTCACATTCTCCATCCACAACTTTAGCTGGAGGTCTTGTATACATTCAACAGTTTTGGAAATCCCACGGTTTTAAAACCAAACATGACTAAATATTTTTGAAGAAAGCTTTGGAGATTGGCAGCGCTCAGTGGAGGATAGACTCAACTATGTCTCTGTAGTAAATAAACCCATGACATCTTTAATCAGAGACACATGGAAAGAAAATGGATGACATCAGAGCTGCTGAAACCACGGCTAAGAGGAAAATGAGGCAATACCATTTGAATGGTTTGAGGACTATTTGTGGTGATTTACCATCAAAGTGACTGCACTATGTAGCAAATATTGAGATTCAGTTGTTTGCTTGATAGTTCCCCCTCAAACGTTATACTGGGAGCAAGAGGGATTCCAAAGATTGTCATTCAATTGGGAGTCTGTACCACCATGAATTTCTTAGTTTATGAAAATCAAGCAGAAATCTCTTCTTACATTCTTGTTCTCAAAACAAAATGGAAAGAAATAAAATCAGAAAATGATTGCACATGTGATTATTGCAAGAACAAGTAATGGACCAGGCTGAATGTGAGAGCTAAACCCTATCTCAAGGTCTATCTCTAGCCATAAAATTGGCAAAATAAGTCCATCCAGAGAGGAAGCAAATAAAGCACTCAAATGAGATCTGGTTTGAATATGTAATTGGGTGATTGTATTACCCTGAAAGAATATTGAGTCATAAAACTAGGCTCTATGTTGATATGCCTTGAATATGTAGCCACTATTTCCATTTAACAGCATCTTGTTGTCTCCATTATTTTTCCCTAAACAATATATCCAGGACATTTAAATTAAAGAAAGCTCTAGCTCCAATTTCCAAGATAACAACCAGCAGTTTTTTCTGACCAACTTAGGAGAAATTTGTGTTCTCCACATTATGCTATCACCTGTTCTATTTTTAAGTCACACAAGAAAAAGAAGATGAGTGATAAAAGCCTCACAAAATGCATTTTGATTTTGTCGTGTCAGAGCAACCAGTCCATTACATTACATTTCTAACAGAACAGAACAAACAAACAGAAAAATACACAACTTGTGAGTTTGGTAGTTGGTTAAATGTCCTTTGACCAGTATCTGGCCACTTGGAGTGCCTCCGGTGTTGCTGCAAGAAGGTCCTCCCTTGTGCATGTGGCAGGGCTCAGGTTGCATTGCAGCAGGTGGTCAGTGGTTTGCTCTTCTCCACACTCGCATGTCGAGGATTCCACTTTGTAACTTTGCATTTTGATGTCTTCCCATAATCTCTATCCCATAAGCTTGAAAGGATGTCTCAGTATGTCTCAGTAATGGAGCAAAAAGCTCTGAATGAAGTGGGGTGAAATTTTCTCAACAGGAGCACAAATAGCAAAAAACAAAAAACAAAAAAAACAACACAGGGTGTTAACCTTTCCATGTGCTACACTTTAAAAATGTGTTTGTTCTGACTTACAAACAAATTCAATTTAAGAACAAACCTACAGAACCTTTCTTGTTTGTAAGTTGGATGCTGCCTGTACTGATATATTAAGGTTTCTTGTTCATTAAGTAAGTGTATTTAACTGTATAATGGGAAAACTGGGCCTAACCCTATGATAATATGCAGAGACTGCAGGTGGAAGATACAATGAATATAAAGAGGGGGGGGGGGGGGAAAGTAACATAGATCTACATAAACATGCATATGCTAATTTACCTATATTAGGGTTGTCAAGTCAAGTTCATCTGGGGCCCAGTGATTTCTAGGACACAATCTGAAGCTTTGAGATCCCCAATGATAATGTCACAGAAGAAAAAGGAGGAATTTTACTACCTACATACATAAATATAAAGACCTGATGGAGTTTTTGTATGTGGCAACAGCTTGATTCAAATCAATTAAGCTATGCAAATGGAAGCAAGTTGCACAGCCAGCCAGAACAAACTCCTTCCCACTTTTTGCTAAGGAAAGATAAACACAGATTTGTGGCTGGTAGAGAGGTTTGTATGTAGTCCTTCCCCCTCGCCTGGAGCTGACCACATGAAAGCTGGAGAATTTGCACTCCTACCTGGAGCTGGCCCATGAAACCTGGAGACTTAAACTGGCATCTTGAGATCTGGCAATGCTCTAGAAACCTATGAAGTTTTGTAAAATGCACACGCTCATGCTTGTTGACTTCATCATGAAGCATAGCCCATTTATGAGCTTGCTATGGTTTGCTAAGAAATGCACCATGAATGTGCAGCTATGAAAAGCATAGTACAATCCATTTTATGTTATTATTCAGCTAAGCATGATTACATTTCCTGTGTTTTTAAAGAAGGGCCCCAGATCCCTTCATGGTGATCTAAGATGTGGGATTTTGAATGCAAATGTTACTCCTGCGTGAGGTCCTAAAAAGAAACCTCATATTCCATTGCATTAATTTCTCCTCATTGGGAGAAATGATTTGATCCCTCTATGGAAACTTCTCCTCCTCCTCCTTCTTGGTCAAAGCCACAGAATTCCCTTTAGCAGCCAAACATGAATGCCTGTGGCTTTGCTGTAGGGACATGATGAAACTTGTAACAGCCTTCAAGCAGGTGAATAATCGGAATAAGTCAATGGGTCTACTTGTGGTTATGGTAACAAGCCCCCTGTTACTACAACAGCCTGAATCAGGATGCAATTTCCTTTCATATTTGTGCTTACAGATAGAAAGACACAATACTTATAATGTCGTAATTGATCTCTCTCTCCCACCCCACTCCTTGACCTCAGTATCCTCAGGCACTACAGAAACTGCCCACATAATTCTCAACAATGTGGGGTCTGTATGCTCACTCACTAAATTCTTAATTTATTTGCTAGCACTGAAGGACCAGTGTACAAATATCAAAATCTTGACTGAGGTTGCATCTTCAGTGTACAATTTATGCAGTTTGACACTGTTTTAAATGTCATGGTTCAATACTATGGAATCCTGGGATTTGTAGTTTTGTGCAGCTTCAGGATTCTTTGGAAAAGAGGGATAATGCCTTGCAAAACTGCTGCTGCCATTATTACATACCATTGAGCCATGGTGATTAAAGTGGCATCAAACTGCATTAATTCTACAGTGTATAGTAAACACAGCAGGAAGCTTATGGTTCAAAAGTAAAGTCAGTACAGTAAACTCTCAGTTAACTGGCACCCATGGGGATTGGTAAATGATGAATAAATGTAGTTTCTGTTGTATTGTCAAAGGCTTTCATGGCTGGAATCACTGGGTAGTTGTAGGTTTTTCGGGCTGTATGGCCATGTTCTAGAAGTTTGAAAGTTATGATTAAAATTAGCTTATAACCCATATTATACCACACCATAAAACCTGCATTGACTTGATATTAATATAGAAATTGTTGTAGTTCAGCGTGTTGGTTGGGTTGCTACTCCTGGTAGCAGGGAGAACGGGTCTGCTCTGGAGTCGGAGGGAGAACAGCAGCGTCAGCGCATTAGGGAAATCATTATGGCTCCAAGTGATACTGACACGTTTCCAGGCTTTTCCGATTGTGAGATGGGGGGTGGGGAAGTGAGCAGAGGTGTAAAAAGGGCTGCTCGTGAGCCAGAGTCTGAGGGGGAATGATAAAGGAAACGTATTCAGGAAATACTTTGTGCACCAACAGAGGATGAAGATTTCCTTGGGTTTGAAGGGAGTTCTGGGTATGGGAGTGATATGGAACAGCAGGAGGAATTAGATTGGACCCGTGTGCAACAAATAAGGGACATCTGCAACCAACCCACCTCCAGTGAGGAATTTGAGGGGTTCACTGGGGATTGGCAGCCAGGGGACTCTTGGCAGGATCTGAACCCTGACAATTGTTGGCAGAGGTGGAGGGATGGGCACTCAGCTGCAGGTTTGGGGGCAGTTGAGAGTGATGACGAGAGGGTGGGGAGCTCATCAAGCTCTGAGGAAGAACTTTGAGATAAAAGTGGGTTCTGTTTGGTTTGTACTTCGCAGAAGGCAAAGTGTCTTTATAGGACATAATTCTTTGTGCTGCCAATTTTCAACCTTGGGTCCTGGGCTACAGCTTCGTGTGTTCCTGAACTCCTGCTTCCTCAGTGATTCCAGCATTCCAACCTTTGTTTACCAACAGATTGACCACGGACCGGTTTGACTACGCTTTTGGCTTTCTGGACTTTGAACTCTTATATCTTTGTGACTGAAACATTTCTTAGTTTTGAAACCACATTTTTCCAGCTTCTATGACTGTGTTTTTTTGCTATTTCAATTTTCAAGCAGTTTACTTAACCTTTTGTTTAATCCGGATTATAAGGCAGCGCTATAATCCGGATTATATTTTTGTTACTAGTACCAACTCCTTTTCGATGCCAAATCGCTTTTGAGACTCTTAGCACTGAAGTTAAGTGCTTTGTAGGTCCATTTTTATGTAATAAAGCTTTGTTTGAACCCTTATTCTGTGTCTGGCATTGTTTGAGGCTTCTTGGTCCTGACAGAAATACAGTAATTAAAAGCAAAAAAAGAAGACAAGTTAACTTAATTTAACAGTGTTACTTTATTATAAAAACGGCTTTGTGAATACAGTATGCCATTTTAGTTAATTTTTCTGCCAGTTTCAGTTAACTGAGAGTCTGTGGTATCCTTTAATACATCTCTAGATTTGAGGAGTACCCCGTCACTTGTGCTATGAATTGTTAGTCCCCTGAGATGGAAAGCATTCCAGGGTGGCTATGCAGAGGCTCCTGCAATCCTGGTGTGGGCCACACTGCTACTCTTGCAACCTCATCATACTGGCTGCTGGAATCACCATGGATCACGGTAAATTTTTTGAGGTCCATTGGAGTGTGTGAGAAACCCATCATCTCATACCCCACATCACTTGACCAACAAGAAATCCTATCCCATGGGTGGAAGCATCCCTCCAGCATGGGAGCCTCTTGTGTTGCTGCTGCAGTGGCATGCTTTACTTTTATGTTGCAGCCCTGTCAGAAGTAGTTGTGGGTCATAGGATGGGAACCAGTGGGCTCTGTCACAAAAGCAAAGAGGAATTGTTGCCTGTCTGATGAAGTAGTCAGTGTGAGTGGAAGTTATGTTGTGTAGCAGCCACATTTGGAAGCTCTGAGGACATGCCTCCCACCAAGTTTTTGAGGGTGATGTTTCATTTTTTGTCTGAATGCTCAACTTAAAAATTAAATTGGAGGTACAGGCTTTGGGTTTCCTTGGACTCTAGAAATGTAAAATGTAACCCTAGGGAATGCATAAGCCACATTTTCTCCATTCTTGATGGATATGGGGGTGGTGTACAATGAACACACACCTAGTTGAACACATTTCATGAGCCAAGTAGTGAAGAGACACCCATCCCTCGCAGCTCCCCATGTATTCTCAGTTTCTGTTTCAGGGGAGTCTTGATCCTTCTACATAAAGAACCAATCTGATTCTCTCAACTTTCAGATAAAACACAGAATGCAAATATTTTGAAATACCTTGAAATAAAGGGATATCCTTAATAACTACAATGACCTAGAACATGGGGGAACATTCATGAAAAGTTCCATATAAATAACCTAAAAACAAGGAAGTCAAATATCAAAATAAAAAGGGAAGAAAAGTAGACAAGTATCAAAAAAGAAAAGTCCCAATTCACAAATAAGTTTACAAATAAAGCCAATAAAGTTTGGTCTAGTGTGGCTAGTTTGCATAGCTAGTTTGCCCAGGCACATTCCATGTTCTGGACGTCAACTTTGCCGTTCCATTGTGTTCAGCTCTGCAGGGTGGAAAGCTTGGCTGAGGACAATAGAGTACATTTCTCTACAGCCTGAGTCATCTCTGGATTCCAGGAATTGCCTACAGCTTCAGTTGGACCTTTGACCAAACCTGTGAAAATTTCCTCAGAGACACTAGGAAACCATCTGGATTCAGACATCCAGCTAAATTGAGATATTTCTTGGTCTTACTCCAGCATAAATATGTGTATGTACACAGACACATATCCCTCAAATATGTTGTATTTTGAACCAGAAAATGTTTTAGATAGGCTTGTCATGGCCATGAATCTGACCTACTCCAGATTAAGTCACCTCTGCATAAATCTTGAAATCCCTTGGATGAACAACTTTAAGACCAGTGTAGAAAAGAGATTTGAACAGTTGAGGCCTAGTAGACTAAAATCATCTCATTCCTAACTTTGAGTCCTCTAAGATCAGATGCACACATAACTGATTGAATTGTTAAGATATACAGAAAATTGGGTGAGTTTTTGCAAGGATCAACACCAAGGTTAAGGTAGATGTATGTGTAAAGAAAGAAAAGGTCAACATGCAGGTGTGTTGCATGGATTAATAGATGCAAGTGATTTCTCTTGCTGCAATCAGCAGGGTTTGAATATATTGCTTGGAGCTCTTTACAAACTACTATTGAGGGTGTCAAGCTTTGTTATTTTTCTCCTGCAGATTGTTGATGCAATGCTATTTGGAAAGGATCATTTGTTTTGTAAGCAAGTCACTGAATTAAGGTGTGTGTCTATCTATCTATCTATCTATCTATCTTGAATGCTGAAGGACTATATTTTCTTCTACATCTGGATAAAGCTGGTTATCTTCTTCTCTGATGAAACTTTGCTGTGAAGAGTAAAGGAATTTCTTTTTGCACAAACCTACTCCGACTCTGGTGTCATTTTATCTTCAAGGGCACTGCAGTTGGACTTTAACTTTGGTGCTATGGAGGAACAGATTGTTTTCTGACACTAAACGCAACGTGAATGACTAGAAACATGGGCAATACCAACTAGAGGAACCCTTTGAATCAATGGGTTCAGCATAAGGGTTGGTTTACCAATCAGCATCTGGTTCAGTGGGTCTATTCTGGTTGATACTAGGAACTGGATAGAGACCATGGTTTTCTTGATAACACATGCATCTTCCTGCCTTGCAAGTCAGGACTGTTGGCATGCCTGAAACCTTGATGGCTATTTGGAAAATGCTCACAGCTCATACTTCACCACTTTTATATGTCATAAGACAGCCTGTTTTTCTTAGCTTATTCTCAAATATTCCCCTGCAAGTTAATGGGTTTTTTCATACATTAAAGCAAGGGTGATGGCAGACTGAGTTCAAAGAAATATTTGTCTAGAACATAAAAGGATATAAATAAAAAGTGTTTAATCTATAAAGACTTTTTTACATGACATGACTCTTTCAAATTGTTTGTTTGTGTGTATGCATACAAATACATATTTTAAAATGATGCCAAGCTCAGGAAACAAGAATTTGAATTTATATGTTGAATTCTGTTTGTTGAATAGGGATTATTGTTTTAAGAAGAATGTAACTAGCATTCATTATGTTTGGGCTCAACTGACTTCATGGGGAATACAGGAAGTGGTACAGACTGAAATATTCCCTTATGTTATCTGACCTGTAATAACTTGGCTGAAGTCCAAAGCTGCAGTTTTTCTTCAGACAACACTGCTATTGATTAAGGGTTTGGCCCTTAAAGTTACCTCCCAGTTCATTGGATGCAACCATGTCAGTGACAACTTTGAAGTTTCTGAGAAGATACTTCTTTTAGTACGTTGTTGGTTTTAACCATAATATTTTATATCTACATTTGCCTAGACAGGCACCATATTAGTCAAATCTTTGACTATAGCAGTTCTTATAATGCATTTCCAATTCAGAGATATTTGATGGACAAACCAAACTGGAAAAGTGCCATTTTATGCAATGAACATTATGGAGAGACAAATAAGAACTCCAAATATAAAGTCTTCTTTCATGGCTTACAGGTATAATCCATTCCTGAAATAGTAAGGTGTGTGCATAATTAAAAAATGAACTAATAGTAGTTCCCCCAAGTTTTTCCCAGCTCCAAGAGGGATGCAATTAACTACTGAAAATACTGAAGTGATTAACTTACAGAATATATGTGTGCATCAAATCAAATCATTTATTTTGGTCATTGACCAGCACAGGAAATAGAAGTCACATTTTCATACAAACTTGGTATGTTTGGTACATTAAAAGTATAAATATAACTACTGAAGCACAATATGGGTGAGGGAGCAGAAAGGGAAACAGGGTAAAAACATACAATGCCCAGATCCATCACCAAATTGTAGATTCAGGGAAGAAGATTAGTGGACAGACAGTTAACATTTGGGACTAGTCATTCCCTGACGGATTTTGTATGCTGCTGCACAGAATTTTGCAACATTGTAAGTTGTAGCTGAATTAGTATCTGCAAGTAGCAGGGAGGTAGAAAATTGTCCTGAATGGCCTGGGTGTTTGTATATCAGAGGTAAGATAAGCCTGGCAGGGATATCCCTGTAGAACGGGCGCTGAAGGAGCACATGTTCTATTGTTTCTACATGACCCGAGTCACAGGGGCAGAGTCTCCCTGGGAAAGAGATCTTCCTGTAGCGGCCTTCGAGTACAGCTGATGGGAGAGTGTGGCATTGAGCCAGGGTGAAAGCCCTTCGATGAATAGGAACCTCTAAGTTTGTTAAATATGCCATAGGGGAGGCAAGATATCTGCTGTCTTCATTGATAAGGAAGGTTGGGCCAGATCTAGTTGGCGCTCTGTGTCTGTGATACGTTGTTTAATAAGTGCTTTGGCTTGATTGTAATCCATAGCAAATAGTAGACCTGGAGAAAATCCCAGTGAGGAGATTTTGGATGCTACCGCCTGCTTCCATGTGGATTGGAAGTCACCTTCATGGTTAGTGGGGCAAGACCAAAGGGTGCACGGGATAGTCTGAGCCAGAGGTTGAGTATGGCCACCCACAGCCTGGCCTCCACTCTCATAAAGCCCGTCTCTAGTTGCAGGGTGGCATTAGAAATGCATTTAGGTACCTGCAAGGCCGATCTCAGAAACTTTGAACCAGCTCTAATGGAGCAAAACTGGGGAAGGGACCCAGATGAGCACCATACAAGAGTTGGGCTAATGAATTAGCTTCAAACAGCTTGAGCGCTGCCAGTGTAAAGTGGCCCCCTCTTGTCTTAAGATATTTAAGAATGGCAATTGAGCTCCTCTGCGCTGTGTTGGCTACTTGATCCCCATGTGCTCTTCTGCTACCATTAGATTGGAGAACTACACCTAGATATTTGAAGGATGTAACTTGTCAATTTTATGAACTAATAGTAGTTCTCCCAAGTTTGTCCCGGCTCCAAGAGGGATGCAATTAACTACTGAAAATATTGAAGTGATTAACTTACAGAATATATGTGTGTATGTTTTGAGAGAAAACATCTCACAATCTCTCTGCTTCAGTTGTCTAAAGACAAGACATTCTCAAGTAAAGAAGGTAGAAGCCAAAGTAGTTTGTGGGCTCCAGCCTTGAGCACACTTTAAGCTCATGCATAGTGTAAGTAGTACACTTAAGGCATGCAAAGATTACTGTGTATATAGTTGATATTAATGTTTAACATTGGAAAATTAATCATTGTTGGCTTGGAAGTGCTAAGGTTCACACGAGTGTTCTCCTTTACTTTAGTTGTTCTGTCATACATCCAAATTCAGATAAATCTTTTGGGCCTTTTAAAGCCGTAGAAAAATTAAACACACTGCTCTCGTCCTACTACCTTGAGTCAGGTAGGGAATTTCCATTTGTGTCAAATCCTTTCCTTGGCAACCAGTGCTGCTCTGGCAAACAGTTGTTTTTCTTGTCTTCAGTCCAGACTGAGTCTTGCTGCTTTCTTCAATGTCATGAGTCATCCTACCTTCCTCTCTCTCTCAGGAAAATGGAACTCCCTTTTCTGGTGTCAGCAAACAAAACAAAAGAAGCTGCCAGACCTTATACACCAAGGGTTTTTCCATGTCTTTATATGGAACCATCCTTTGGAACTTTGAAAAGAATTCCCTGGAATCCTTTAGAGGTAGCATGCATATCAATTGGAGCACTAGCTGCAGAATTACTGGAACTTTGATAAGTTACTTTTCTGGAATGAAATTCATGCTCTGGAAAGGATACCTTAATTAGAATTTCTTACAAAGGCAAATCATATATGCCTACTTAGAAGAAAAGGCCATTAAGTTCAATTGACTCAATTGACTTAGGGAAATGCATACAAGACTACACACACGTACACATCCACAAACACTACTGAGTAAAAACCATACATAGTTTTTCCAAAGAATAATTCCCCCCATAACATTTTGGGACATTCAGATGGGAGATATTGCAGAGAAATATTTGTTTTCCTCTGCACTGTAGAGGAAATTATTGTTGTGGTTTCTCCATGCATATGAGGACAAAGTCCTGAAAAATATACTTGCTTGGCACATGGGACATCCAGCTGAAATGTGGATAATTGACACTCACATTAGCAAAGTCCCTTCAAATGAACACAAACAAGGATGGAGGAAACGTGTGGAGGAAACATGCTTTCTCTATAATTATCTATTTATCTTCTACCTTCCTCACTCCGAACGGGGTAGATGGCAGCTTACAGAATCAGAACTGATAGAAATAAAATCAAATATAGCTAAAAACAAAACGTAAGATTCAAATAATATTGACCTGTCCTTATAATTAATACCACATTCAGTTAATAGAAATAACATGGGAGACTTGCTGTATAAAACAGTCACTTCTCCAATGTTCACCGGAATAGAAACATCTTCACTTAGCAGTGAAAAGGCAGCAAGGAAATAGTCAGTTCAGGCTGCCTGGAGAAAAGACCCTCACCCATGGTTCCATCAAATATGGGATTGTGGGACTGAGAGAAGTACCTGTTCTGAAGATCCTACGAGTTCAGGCATGCTGATATGGAAAGATAACCACCTTCACATAGCCAGGATCTGAGCCAAATAGAGCTTCATAGGCCATAATTAGCATTTCTAATTGTGTCAATTATAAATTATAAATCCATTCCCACTATCTGACTAAATGCTTCATATCATTATACTCCCCCCCCCCCCCCACACACACACACCTTTTTTGGTCATAGAGTCCCTGTTACAAAATTGCATACAATTATGACAGATTCTTGGAAAAATAATCTGGACTGGCAACCAGTAGAGCTGTTGCAACAAAGGAACCATATGCCCACAGTATACAGTCTTCTTCAATCTGACTGCAACTCTATACCTAGAAATATTAATATTTAAGACAATAGTTCTAAACTTCCCCACTAACTAGAGGATTCTGGGAACTTTCTTAAAAAGTAACTTTTCCAAGTTTGAACAAATCTTCATACTGACTATGGAGGAAATGAGTCCATGTACGGAGGTAGAGAAGATCGGGATATAAAAGATTTAAATAAGTAAATAAATTATTACTCTGACTCTTTGGTCTCAGCTTCCCAACACAAGCAAAACAAAATAAACCCCAACATTTCACAAAACATTTTCTTAGTTTGTGAACTGTTTGTCGTATTGCTGGCATTATATACTGGAAGAAATAGGTGAGGAACATGTTCTAAGATACACACACACAAACAATATGGATACTTAAAACTGTGGATAGGAGAAAACTGTAAATTTTTACTATACTTAGGCCAGAAGCATGCCATAGAATAATGCTCAAAGACCTAAAGAGACCATAAACACGTCTGGGATAAGGGTAAATATTATTTGGATCATGGGTTAGAAAAATTGTAGATATCAAAGCCGTGCATAGGTCATACTGTACTTGGAATTCCCATGACCAGGCAGACACAACTTTTTACTGAAAATGTATGTATTGAGAGTATCAACCTCCAGCAGATCTTTAAGCCTCAAGCATTAGGAAAGCCAATGAATAACAAATGTATTTTTGTAGGCTTCCTGCTACATAAAATATTCCCTAAGCTTTAGAAAATTGGCAAGTCTTGAAGTTTTTTGCAGTACTCCAAAGGGGTCTTAGTAAAAGGGTTGTAGTTTGCCCCACAATCAGGACCTCTCACAAATTGCCAGTTCCCTCTTAACAGCAAGCCTGTCATTGTGATGGGACACATGCCTTGAGGCAGAGAATTACAGGCAAATGTGAGCATTTTCATATATCAAACATGGCATACAAAACCCTCCTTGGGGGTTGATCCTGCCATAACATTTAACAGATCACAACTGCATTCTTGTGGGAGGAGGAAATTCTCGACAAATATATGGAAATGCAGTTCTCAGACAGTTACATATTTGACGAGATCCAAGAGAGAGAGAGAGAAAAAACCATAATTATTGGCTGCCCATGAACAGAGACTTTCTCCCCCACTATCTTCCCACAGGCCCTGTTACAAAGCCTCCTTTCCTTCCATGTACCTGAAACATTCATATTTGTCAAAAGTAAGGGGAGAAGAAGGGATAATATATTTATGCCCCTTCCACACAGCTGTATAAAATCCACATTGAACTGTATTATATGGCAGTGTGGATTCCGAAAATCCAGTCAAAGTAGATATTGTGGATTATCTTTCTTGATATTCTGGGTTATATGGCTGTGTGGAAGGGCCCTTAGAAGATTTTAAATGGAATCTTATTTAATTTATCCCTCATCCCAGCTCCCTCCCACCCTCATAAAAATTCCCACAAACCCCAAATATGAAAACTCGAAGTGACTTCCTGAGACTTCCAGGTTGGTTTCTAGGGGCACTTTGACAAGATGGGGATATACAATTGCCCACACATGGATGAAAAAAATTGGTCCAGCCTCTGTCACTATTCTCCATTTTCTCTTCCTTCCTTCCTCTCCAAGGTCCTTTTTTTAATTTGTCCCTAAGTACCATGATGAAAAGCAGATGCTCTTCTATATAACTTGGGGTCTCAATAGTTGCCTCCTGCTACAAGAAAGCTGAAGGCTTGCATTTCACACCAGACATACATCTCGTAGGTACAATCATAATTATATCAGTTTGATTCCAGTTTGACTATCATAGCTCAATCATAGAAAAACCAGGGACTTTGTAGTTTTTGAAGTACTTGGAATTGCTTTAGTCCCTGTCTGAAATTACACCTTTACAGCTCCGTAGCTAAAGATTCTAGAAGTCCTTCATCAAACTACAAACCACAGGGCATCATAAGAGGGAGTTCTGGCAATAGCATCAGACTATTATAGCTATGTCACATAAATACACTACTGGATCCTGCAAATTGCTGTCTCATCATAACTTGGTTTCTGCCAACATTTCTGAGCTTGCCTTCAAGGTTTATTTCTCTGATTTGAGTCTACCAATTTGATGAGATGCCCCCACCTCTTACTAAGATGTTGCTCCTTACCTCAGTTAAAAATAAATGGGTGGACCCCATGTTCTTTCCACTTCAATGAGTGATACACCATGTTTCACAGGTTTCAGCTTGTTCTTGCTTCAGAAAGACAAAAGAAGACCCTGTCCCCACTTACTGCTTTTGTCAGCTCCACTATCAAGTCATTAGCCACTGTAATTTAAAGCTGGTGCTGTTTAGTGTCTACAGGAAGGAGACAGACCATAGTGATGTCAAGCTGATGATCCTCAGATGAAGGAGACTGCCCCATTGTGACCTCATACTGATGATGCCTACCTGAAAGAGATACACTTGCCACTGTAACCACATGCTGATGTTCACCCAAAAGGGTGAACATCAACTATTGTGATGTTCCTTACCTGAAGGCGAGAGACTGGTTCATTGTGATTTCAGGCTGATGATGCTTATTGCCTGAAGGAGAAAGACTGGAAACTCTGATCTGCCTTCCATGTTGCATGCTCATAGGAGATACAGAGATTAGCCATTGTGGCTTCGTCCTGATATTGTTCACCTGAAGAACAGAAACTGTGCAGTGTGGAACCTTATGGTGTTGATAGTGGTGATGGTGATTTCAGAAAGTGTATTCCGGTGTCAAATCTCTTCCAGCAGGTCATTCCACAGATGAAGGCAAATGTCCTCTAAGTGACCATTGCCTGCCTAATCCTGGATGACTGGAGTAAATGTTCTCCAGAGGATTTCAATGTATGACGTAGATTATATGGGAGGAAGTGATCCCATAGATCAGTAGTTATCAACCTGTGGGTCCCCAGATGCTTTGGCCATCATCTCCCATAAATCCTAGCAACTGGTAAACTGGCTGGGATTTCTGGGAGTTGTAGGCCAAAACATCTGGAGACCCACAGGTTGAGAACCACTGCCATAGATAAATGTGGGCTTCTCAATGTAATAACCAACACTTTGTATTTTGTCCAGAAAACCAGCAGAGTGATTTTATTATAGATGTAAAACGATCATACCTGGATGTACTAGTGCCCAGTCTGGCTTCTCCTAATATCTTTGTCAATAGTGGAATTGCCTGTTTGGTGTTTATCTTCTTGAATATATATAAAATATGTTTCTCTGTTTCTCACTCTCTGTTTTTATAAGAAAGTGCCCTTTGTGGTCTGGAACAAATGGCAGTTTCAGTCTGAACCTTACAAGCCTATGCCTTCAACTGTAAATTATGTCTCTTCATACACAGGAGACAGGCAAGCTCCATGATGATCTTGTATTAGGATGTAGGGTGGCAGCCATTTAGCTTCCATGGGGTATATCTGAGAAGATCTCGGAGTCCTGTATCCATGACCATTTGTGACTGTTTCATATTCACCACCTCTATTTATTCCCTAGTTTAATGTCCCCCATTCCCCACTTACTGAGCAGCAACCGCTGTGATCAATGGGAATCCGTTCCCTTCCTCACACATGCAATTTACAATATGAGGAGAAACTGTGACAAGGTCTCTGTTTCTGGCTGTTGTAATGAAAATCACTCACAGGAGCAGGAGACAACATCAGTCAGCTGTTTCCCAAAACACAGAGGAGTAGACGCTGTATTGATCACAGCAATCGTTGCTGATTAGTGAGGATGAGGGGAAGGAGGCTGGTAGTGATCTCATAGCTTTGTAACTATTGTGTTTACACATTTGTAACTGCCTACGTGAATTCCAGCCATCATAATAGTAGTAATAAATAGAAAGCAATTGTGACTTTAGTGGCGATAGGTGCTATAGGAACATCTCCAAACAGACTGACAAAATATCTGAATGAAATTGCCATAGCTAGGATCACCACAGCACAACTACAAAAAGGGTCACTTTTTGGAATGTGCTACATTATCCAGCAACAAAGATCCACCTAGTCAAAGCCATGGTATTCCCTGTATTAACCTACGGATGTGAGAGTTGGACCTTAGGGAAGGCTGAGCGAAGGAAGATTGATGCTTTTGAACTGTGGTGTTGGAGGAAAGTTCTGAGAGTGCCTTGGACTTTGAGAAGATCCAACCAGTCCATCCTCCAGGAAATAAAGCCCGACTGCTCATTGGAGGGAGGGATACTAGAGACAAAGTTGAAGTACTTTGGCCACATCATGAGGAGACTTTGAGCAAAGCTTAGAGAAGACAATTATGCTGGGGAAAGTGGAAGGTAAAAGGAAGAGAGGCCAACCAAGGGCAAGATGGATGGATGGCATCCTTGAAGTGACTGGACTGACCTTGAAGGAGCTGGGGGTGGTGACGGCCGACAGGGAGCTCTGGCGTGGGCTGGTCCATGAGGTCACGAAGAGTCGGAGACGACTGAATGAATGAACAACAACAAATATTATCCAGTGATGGCTCATTGATTCATAGATTCTTGGATAGACTCTTAATTATTCTTGGTCCAACATTCAAGTCTGTAAAACTTGCTAGATTGTGATGGTGATGATGCTGTTGAATAGAACTGGGTGTATTGGACACCATTACACCTTTTTAGAAAGAAATGGTCTGCTTCAACTAAATGTTGGCAAAGCCATGCAAATAATTTTTTTTGTGGTTTGTGATATGGGTGTGTTCAGTAGTTACTTCTTTTTGGTTGAATGTTTTAGAATATATTAGTTTTACATTTATTTATCCACAGTGTACATACCCATTTGATCTGATAATGGTTGTTTTCATCAATAAGATAAAAAAACTGATGTGTGGCTTTCTTGGTCCTAGATCCATGCTACACCGAACAAATGTTGTTGTTGTTATTTTTTAAATTGTTGTCGTGTGCCTTCAAGTAATTTCCAGTTTATGGCAACACTAAGGCAAACCTATCACTGGTTTTTCTGGTACTGAGTGTATGTAGGTTTCCATGGCTGAGCAGGGATTCAAACCCTGGTACACTCAACTCACTACCTCATACTGACTCTGTTTTAATAATACAAGTTTCACAGCTATTAATCATCATAACACAGAAGTCCATATGCCTCAATGAAATGATAGGACATATTCACCTCCAAAAATCAGACAATATTGACAACACCATCAACCACATGATCATTCAAAGTAAAATAAAGTAATAGCCACAGCAGCAACAAAAAGCAAAAACACATATTAATTTTGAAAGGATAAAATACCACCTGTCATGTGATGAGTTGAACATTTGAAATTGCTATCACATATCAGCTGTCAACCCTGACAGCGCTGTTCTCAGTTCCAATAACAGCATAATGGCAGGCAACCTGAGAAAGGGACATTAAGATTCTGTGAATTTAGCCTTGCCACAGTGCAATTGCAATAATACCATGGGTGGGTGAAGTTCAGGCAAAGATGGGGCAAAGTGACCACTGAATTAATAGCCAATTTGGGGAGGGGAAGAGCATGTAATTCAAATGGAAATTTGTATCATCCATTCTCTTTTCTACATTAGCAAATACTTTTTAATATTTCATTCATACTGTCATGTTCCTTTTTAGTTTTGTTTCCATTCTTATTCCTCCGCATGCAACCATTGCAGCTTTGCCTAGAACTAGATGAGGATCCTGCCATTCTCGACAACTAGAATAGACTCTTCCAGGGAGTCCCCTCAAAGCATTGATTATTCAAAGATCCTTTGTTCCTTATCTCTGACTCATCAATTATGGGTCTGTTGAATATAATGAGATTGGAATGTGGGCTACAGTGAGATAGTGTCTAGATAGATGAATCAGACTATGCCACTTTCCTGTGAATAAAATGCCAACCTTCTGCATATTTGTACCCTCTCAAGAATGTTTCAACTGCAAAGTTTAAGAAAACCATGTAGTAGATTGAGCCATCCCTCCATTGTTTCTTTGTTGGTTAATGAAGGCTGCTGGTGGTAGTGAGTCATCAAAATCTGTAAAAATAATTGAGTGCTGTTTAACATATTTGTGTATCTCTGTGGGCATAAAAGAGAAGGTTAACTGATGATGCCAATCAACAAACGAACCTCAAGGATACAATGCTAAAGATGATGAAGCTGAAAAAAGATAAATGGATTATATTTATTTGCAACACAGGTAAATAAAAATATAATGATGTAAACATGTATATGAAGCAGAATCGGATTGCTAGTTCATCAAGTTCAGTGCAGTATGGAGCTTGATGCCCTCCATGTTGCACACAAGCGGGTTTCAGTCAGGTCCGATGCAAAAGACACAATAACTTTGCACAAAGGCAAGAGGAAAAAGAACAGAAAAACTTTACTCTTATCAGCAGAGTTAAAACATAAACTTGTAATGTTGCAAACAAAAACAAACAGTGCAACAAACTTACATAGTCCTTGTGAGCAATACAGAATAAGGCTTCTTCATCACCATCCAAATGAGAGAGCAGTAGAAATGGATGAACAAAATGCCCAAGCAAAGGCTCCTCAGAGCAAAGCTGAACTGTATTCTAAAACCCATACAGTTATACCCCACCGGGTGTGGTCAAACTTACTAGTTGACCTCCATTAGCAGCTGCACATAATAATCAACAGTATAAGGTTTTCTTTAACACACACACACATGCTTGATCCTGTTATGACTCACTGTAACACTCCAGATATTTTGGACTATAACTACAGTAATCCATGTCATGTTGGCTGGGATATATGGGATATGTTGTTCAAAACATCTGGAGGGGATCAGGTTGTATATCACTTTCAGATTGGTGGCAAGTGTTCAGAACCCTGTGCTGTTTTCGGCATCTAGATTTTGGTGGCCCTCCAATCCATTTTTTTTTGGGGGGGGGGGGGGGAGCCTCCCAAATTCTGGTGGGCAAAATTCCGTTTTTCAATCCGTCAGCTGAAAGATCCATTTTTGCTCCAGAAAAATCTGGCACATTGGCGGCAATGGGGGAACTTCCCAGACTCCCCTTTCCGCCATTTTTTCTCCTCATATCCTTCAACTAGACCTCCTTAAATTTTCAATAACACCTAGGTTTAAGGCATCAGACTTAAGGAGCCACCTTTTCTGGGATCCTTTCTCCTCAGATTCTTCAATAACATCTGAGATAAAGCATCAGACTTAAGAAAGCACTTTTTTTTGACATCATTTCTCATCAACACCCTTTCAATTAAGCAAAGTTAAGGCACCGTTTAAAACATTTCAGTGGGAGCCACACCACTTGAAGGAACATTAGCCATTATTTTAAAAAGATATAAATCACCTCCTCAATTTTATGGTGGATTTAGGAATGTCAGGAAGATACCTCTACCCCACATTTGAACCTTTTGACTCAAATAGCACTAAATAAACACTTATTTATTGATATTTGAGTCAAAAAGCAAGACCAGTGATGCAGAGTGACATTTAGATCACTAGCAGACTGGAGCATGATCTAGCTCTCTATGCTTACAACAACAAAAATGGAGGTCCAGTTTGCCTAAAAGACATTTCATGACTTTCTTCTGTTCTGATTGGCTCAACAGGTAGTGCGCACAGGGAAACTCCATGCGGGTGCAAGGCTGCCTCTCCATGTTCCTCATGTAGCTGAATGAAACCAAAAGTAGCTGTAGTCGGCAGCCACATGGTCTGTTGCATCTGAAAAAAAAAAATAACGGTGGTGCCAGTGCCGTTATGGCTGGCCAAAACTGCCAGAACAGCCAGAGCCTGTTTTGAAAAATGGATCTGTGCACAGCCCTATTCAAAACCATTTTAGCACTCCCAAAGAAGTCACTATATGAACAATGATCAAGAACCTACATGGGAAAGATAGTTATATTCCTTCTTTTGACCCAACCTTCTAAAGCCCACCTTAAGGTAGAACAAGAAAAATAATGAAAAAATAATGTTATGAGTATAGATTTAAGATTTTATATTAATTCTTCTTTAAAAAAAAATAATTGGAGAAGCCAGGAACACAATAAAGACAAGCCTTATGTGTGCAAAAGCATGTCTTCTCCCATTTTACTACATTACTTCCAACTGGAGAATTTCCACAGTCATGTAGCCCCTGGAGGATTGTCTTGAATAGGGCAATTGAATAATCCACTCTGTTTTATAGTTCCCACAGGGTAATTTGCTTAACTATTTCTACACACAACCCTTTCAAACAAAATGTAAGACATGTGGTTTGACCTACAATTTGATTTATGCCATTTTAATTATTGATTTGATATTCTTTAATGTATTTTTACCATTTATTTTACAGTAATTTAATACATTTAAAATGTTCCCTCTTTTTAGAAGATGAAAGCTTCATATCAATCATGTAAAACCATGACTTAGACAGAAAGAACATTTTTCAAACATTTTTCAAACATATTCTTTTAAATTCCTGATTACAGTAAGCTATCACAATAAAAATCTCCCAAAACAACCAAGGATGTATTCGCTTTTAAGTCTTACCACTTAAAACTGCCCCCAATCAACTAGTTATTCAGGCCTAAACTTAAACTGATTTGCCAATTAAACTGATTAAAGCTTACAGCTGCATCCTCACCCTTCATGAATACATATATAAATATATTTTGTAAAGAATTTTCCATACCACAATGACAAATTAAACCCTCAAGCTATATTTCACAGAATTGAATACCTTTTTAAAAATTAACTGTGTATTACAACTGATGCAGCACTAAAGTGTTTATATCGGTAGCATCACAACAAACCCAGATTAAAGCAGCACCTTTCCCCCCTGCAAAATGAGCCCTTCACTTTTCAGGTACATCACTTCTATCTGCATTCCTTCATCTAGGGCTGCAGCTATCTACACCTAATGAAGCAATCCAGAGTACTGTGCTCCAGAACTGTTCCCAGATGGAGCATCCCAGAAACCTTTTGGTGTCCACATGGCTGGCCAGGCTAAGAGCATGCTGGGGCCACTACCTCCACAGGCTGAAAGTAGCTCCCTGGCAGGGCCTTGTTGATGACATCACTTCTGATGAGGTCACACAGAGCACCCAGCCATGTGACAAACAGAAGTGATATTATCAGGAAGACTGCTGGGGACACAGCCTACTGTGTCCTCCAACATCATATCATTCTTGTCCAACCCTAATGACCTGCTACTTGAAACTCAAAATTTATTGGTAAGGTCTTTAGCATCAACAGAATTTATGTATGTTTTAACTCATCATTAAACACTCTATTCAAGGGTCTACTCCAGAGGTGTCAAACTTTCAGGTGTTTGGGACTTCCAAAAGCCCTTGCCAGCTTGTCCAATGGTCAGGAATTCTGGGAACTGAAATCCAAAAGGGCCACAAGTTTGACACCACTGGCCTACTTTAACTGGAGCTAACCAATAAGATTCAAATACGGCCACTTCACCCAGTCCAATGGTAGCACTAACCCTGCATAGGACATTGATCTAAATTTATTTAGTTTTGGGTTGTTGAAGGTTTTTCAGGCTATATGGCCATGTTCTAGAGGCATTCTCTCCTGACATTTTGCCTGCATTTATGGCAAGCATCCTCAGAGGTTGTGAAGTTGTGTGTCTTGGAACAGTTTCTCCCTGTACAGATGTTCAATGTATTGTCGAAGGCTTTCATGGTTGGAATCACTGGGTTGTTGTAGGTTTTTTTGGGCTATATGGCTATGTTTATTATTTAATTTTCTTTTTTCCTTGTTGTTTTTTTCCTATAATGCTCATTAGGGTTGCAAGTCATTTGTATCCAATTGTGTGCTGCCCTGGGTACATTGATTGGATATCCTAATGTAACTCTACTAAATGAATAGATAAGAAGTATCCCCATTCCAAGTCACATCCTTCCCTTTCATGAAAGAAAGCACAAACGCGGATTCTTAATCACAAGTGACTTGTGAAATGACAGCATTTAGCTAATCTGGTTGAACTGCTAAAGGCTTCCCACAGGAGAGTAATGACTGACTAGACCACCTTCCAGAGCTGTCTTTAATATCCATTCTGAATTCATTAAAGTCTTGTGATCTGTGGAGGACCTTTTGCTGTCCTTAATTTTACTGAGGTTGACTCCACATCCTGTCATGACAGGACAACAAATGACCGTGTTATATAACAAGGTCTCTCAGTACATCTGCTGGAGTGGTCTTAGGTACACAAGCAATCCTGCAGGCAAAGGAAATCCTACTATGTGACCCTGAAGTTTCTGCTTTGAATTTACAAAAATTCTTCCTTTGTTTCTGATGTGAGGCTGTAAGAAACCAGCTCTCTGGGGAGTGAGTTTTACATGAGTTCCTTCAGCTTGGAGCAAGTTCCCATAAAACATTTTTGAATGAATAAACTATCTCGCTTCCCACATTAACATTCCTATACCTATGGTAAACGAGGCTTACTTTTCTTACTTTCTTTTTTAAAACAAAAAGGTTAAGCAGTGTGACAATTAACCAAGGTCACAGAGGAGCACATAAAGTATTACAGAAAAAATATATACTGGGAGGATTTTTTTGCCAATCAGCTCCTGACCCTCACCCTTAAGGCAAGTTAATGGGGAAATATTAAAAAGAAAATCACAAAGTATTATAAAATATAAATGAATAAATACATCATTATAAGGAACAAGTAATAGAGTGCTCATGTGTGCATGGACAAAGATTGCCCTCTCTCCATAGGATATAATTATTTCACAGATCAGATGCTGATATGGGAATCATTGTGTAAATGCCACAGATATGTAGGCTTTTAAATGTGTAAATAACCATTGATTAGAAGACTAAATCTCTTTGAGACCATTTGAGATGGATAGGAAATTTACTTCTTGCTCTCCTTGTCAAAATGCTGTCACTGAAGCTATTTGCATTTTGAAGAAGCCTCCATCAATGTCAAGAAGGCTTCTCTTCCAAAGTAAGTAGACAGTAAATAGAATATTTTCTTCAAGGTCTTGTCTAGAGAATTAAAGCCTGATGTTCTCTCTTTGTTGTATGGGTCCTTTTATAATGTATGCTTGCTACTATGTTAAGTACATCAGCAATTATAAAGAAGATGAACAGGCTCTTAACTTTGAAACATTTCATAGATACCTTTGAGATTTGCCCATACTATAGAAGGGGATGTTGAAAAAGCTGAGATGTTGGAAAGTTTATGAAATGAGAAAGGCTTTGCTACCTTCTAACAGTGGGAATAGATGATTATAAATATCTAGTGAAGAGAATGCTGGAAGTCAGAATCTCTGGGCAGGAAAGTAACAATACTTCTGTCAAACACTTTCCATTACTCTAGAGAATATCAAGGCATATATATACAGTCAACCCCCCAAATTTCTGGATTTGCTCATTCAAGGATTTCATTGACATGTTCTCTAAGATTCTCTAGTTTTCCAGGGTGATTATGTGGTCAACTTCTGGCAGAATTTTTTTTACTTCCAGTTTTTCCACATTCAAGAGTCCTACATTCCTAACCTCCACAAAAGTTGAGCATAGTCACTACCTGCAAATCCAGGAGCAAAACTAGCTACTGAAGAACCTCCATTTATTTCTGGTAGTTGTAGGCCAAAACACCTGGGGACCCACAGGTTGAGAACCACTGTTCTAGAACATGGCCATATAGCCCAAAAAACCTACAACAACCCAGCCATGAAAGCCTTTGACAATAATTTTTTGTCATTCCCTCTCCTTTCTCTCTGAAGAACTGAGTGCAAACTATATTTGTATTTTTAATTCAGTTTTTAGCCAATGGAGGAAACTGAAGCATGGCAAAAAAAAAAAAACCTGAAAAGTTTAATGACAGAAAATTAATTAGGACTGTCCTGGCCAGGTAAGGCACTTAGAGATGTGATGGAAGCCATCACACATCTGGAGACTCACAAATTCCTTAGCATTGATATAGGTGGTGGTAATCAACCCAATAACAATTTAATAAGCTATGGTTTGTGATCATTAGGTAACTAAAATACTAATTTACAAAGGAAGAACTGAATTGACTCTTCTCAAAGAAAAGGAATGTAATGGCAAAGCCCATGTTTTTAAGCATTTTGTTGCAAACTCTTTATGCTCCACAGTCAACAGCTTATGTCTTCTTCTTCTTCTTCTTCTTTTTTAAAAAAAAGGCCACTTGTCTGCATCAAAAGAGGCCATCCTGTGCATATTCCAGTTTTCCTCCCTAATGAGAGGGACATTCATTTCCTACTGGTCATGATATGTCTCAGAGTTCTGTGACCCTTGGCAGCTTAAGTCCAATTGACCTTTTCGCATGATTTGTCTTTCCCTCACTTCCCCTCCCAGCTTCAGTGAAAAGAGCCTCACACTTTCTGGAATCTGTACCTTCTCCTTTGATGAATCCTCAATTGCCTTCTGTCATTCACCTCTGTCTGACTATGCTGCAGCTGCAGATGGTAAAACAGGCGGAGATGGCAGTTATTTTATGATACCTTATCGGTGAGCTGATACTGTTGTCTCAAAAGAAACTTCTTAGTGACAGTGAGATCTTTGCAGGTTTCTCAAGTTACCCATAATTTGCTTGAGCTGTTGCGCAAATGTGGCATAAGTGCCTGCCAAACATCTTCTTTTTTTAAACCCACATCAGAGTTTGCAGAGAATGCTTTATGGTTGCCAATCTCTAAGCTGCTTAATCCATACAGCATGATATAGTCCTTGTGCCTCTCCAGTTGGGGATGCAGGAAAATCTCACTATTGCTCTGTTACTGGTTCAGGTTATGCCCCCTCCCCTTTTCCCCAAATGTAGACTTTGATGCCTGTCAAACTCTAAACCCAAAGGGCCTGCTTGATCTCAAGCCAAGACTCTTTTCCTGATAAGGGGGACTGGTGAAACTTGCATAGCGGTGTAAGTGTCTCAAAGGAATTTAGCAACAGTTCTTTCTGATAGTAGCATTTTGATGTGCAATCCAAAGACCTATTAAGGCCTGGAATTTGCAAAAGTGACTAGAGTCTATGAGAAATGAACCCGTGTGTGTGCGCGCGAGCATGTTAAATCTGAACTTGGCTTAAACCAGAGTCATACATCTCTCCTTGTCACACATCTGCAAACAACAGACAGAGGTGAATATCTTAACATTTTACCATTTTCAAGCATCCTGCAAATGCAAGCATTTCTGTCTTATACAATAAATTATCAGCATGTGGCCTTCAAAAGAATCAATGTACCATATAAATGCAATGTAAATTAGGTTTATTCATTCATGATCATCCCAAGCCATCAAAATTCCAGACACAGGTATTGAAGGAAACTAAAGGTAGTTATCTTCCATAAACATCAACAAGCAAAGGGAGAAATGTAACTTTAGGCTGAAGACAAATATATCCACAGAAATCATTGAGAAAGTAATTCTAAAACTGAATTGGGTAGATATAAGGATCTGCGAGTCCCTTCCCATTCTCTTTACAATAATCTTTCTCCTTCATTAAGGATAGTGGTCTCTTTATACTTAATCTAGTGTTGCATATTTTATTCCTAATCTTTACTGATCCTGTGCATTCATTTGTTAGATTCACAGAAATACAAGAGAATCTCTATGAGCCACTAAATATGAACAATGGATATGAGGTTAGACTGCAAGCACATACACATCCAAAATTGCACCTTAAAAGATTGTGTTTTGTGTGTAGTGTCAGTTCCACTGCCCGTCACAAACTCAAGGTTTGTAGATTATGTGACCTAGCTGAGAAACTTCCTTTGCTTTGGGATTCACCATGCATTTCACATGAATATGTGTGTGCCTTTAAGTCACCTGTTGATTTATGGTGACTCCATGAATTTATGGCTAAAGTGTGTTTTAATTACCTTTTCCTGTATGTTTTAATGCTGGTCATTGATCAAAATAAAATATTCATTCATTCATAGCATTTCCTCCGTAAAGCTAGTAGCAGAATATTTTGGATATTTCTTAGACCACATAGCTCTAAAGTTTGGAGCATTTACCCTCCAAATATTAGACTTCCATTCCTTTCAGCCCTAGTTAACTTAACCAATGGGGAAGGATAATGGGAGATGCTGTCCAACAACCTTTAGATAATCTGGGTATTTAGATAATCTGTTTTTACTGGATATGGTGGGGGAGGCTGAAGGAATTTTTAAAGCAGAATATCTTGAGAATTTACTTCTTTGGGTTTATTTATTCATTTCTATTTGTATATATGTATATGTGTGTGTGTGTGTATACACACAGAGAGAGTATCTGTACTTGTGGGTTTCATTTTTGTGGATTTGATTATATTCTTTCTAGCAATCGCTAGGTTCTCCACCCTGACTCTGGCCAGAGGCTTACTATAGAGTTACACTGGAGGAACTAGGGATTCTTAGAAAAAAGTAACACTTCTTAAAGCATTTGTAGGACCTCCAATGCAATTCTATGGTCAGCTACTGGCATAGGTGGTTGTTATTATTATTAGTAGTAGTAGTAGTATTAGTATTAGTATTATTAGTATTTATACCCCATCCTTTTCAGCCCCCTGGGGGGGACTCAGGGCAGCTTCCAACTGGCACATATTTGACGCCTACAAGTAAACACAATAAAATACATATCAAAATCAATAATTATGAATCGTTAAAACATAAAATTAATAAAATAAAATCTACTAAAGAAGAGAAAGTCAATCTGGTAACCGTTGTCTCGCTGAGTTCTGTAGTTGAATCTCCATTACGCTTATCCATAATCCATTTCCATAGTAATTGTCTTCATTGTCATCGTCAAATCTGCAAAGATTACCCGAAGGTCTGGTCCCGCATCCATGTTTTTAACTTCCTTCTAAAGGATTGGAGGGATGAAGATGACCTGATTTCCCCAGGGAGTGAATTCCACAGGCAGGGGGCCATCACTGAAAAGGCCCTGTCCCTCATCCCCACCAACCGCGTTTATGACAGGGGCGGGGCTGAGAGCAGGGCGTCTCCAGAAGATCTTAAACTCCTAGGTGGGACATGGAAGGAGATACGTTTGGACAGGTATGCTGAGTTGACCACAGAGTTATGGTGGACGACCTAGATATTCCTAGGCAGTTATTCTCTTAGAAAAAAATAGTATTTGTTTATTCACATTTTTCCACTCTTCTGGAGGACTTGCACCTTAACCCCAACAAATGTAGAGTGCTGACTGTAACTCATTACAAGAGATATGTCTTTTCTTCCTATATATTTCTTTGATGTTAGAAGAAATTATTTCAAAACCATTCTACACTCTGGATGAGATTATGAGATTTTGTACAATCTGCAATGATGTTTTTCACTTTGGAATGTTTAGTGATTTTTTTTATTTATACCAAAAAACCTAAACTACACATGCAAACACACGTGCACAGAGAGAGAGCTTTTAAATGAAAACGTGTCCTAAAGCAGCTTACAACTACAATCCATCAAAGGACACAATGTGAATGCATTATCATATAATGAATATTCTCTATTCCAGATTCACATACTGAATTCTTTGAGTGATGGGGAAAGAGTATCTTGCTAGCATATTTCACTTTCTCAGCCAATCCCCTACATCACAAAACCGACTTCCTTTCCAATGACCTTGACAATATTGACAGAGTCAAATTTCTACATGGATAAATTGATCTTGAATGATGACTTTTGTGTTTTCAGCATAAGTTGAGTGATAGTCAGCATCAGGACTGCGCATATCTTTTCTTCAGTTGTAAACATATCTAATAGTCGCCATTTCCTCCAAGGAAGAAAACATATTCTTTATTTCTTCATTCTGCTCATGCTATTTATAAGGATGGGATAAATGATACTCACTTAAAAGAATTTTTCAGCCCCCTGTTCTTTTTCAAGACCCCAATGAGTGACTAGTTGTCTTGTTTGGAAGCTGTGGGTGGTTTCTTTTTGATGAGAAGAAGCTGAGAATGGTTGGGGGGAAGGAATAGGAAATTAATAATGTTCTTATTGACATATGAAACCTGGAAACACAGCTGATTAAAATCTCCAGCTGATCAGTGGTATTGTCTTTAAGCAACAGGTCACTTGACTAGAGAGTAAAAAAGCAAGACTCTCAAAATAAAACCAAGTAGCTGTGGAGTTTTAAGTGAAGTCAACTCTTCCTGTCTGGAAAATGATATGCTTTCAGCTGCAAGATCATTGAGCACAAATTGGCAGTAGGATACCTAAGTGTTCAAATATGTTTTTCATCAGGAAAATGGCAGAGAGGTTGTGCCCCACATAGGAATACTGTCATTGTATGTTCTAAACAATAGCTTCTACAGTCCTCAGTTATATCTAGATGAAACATGGAATTTCCTGTTGCATTTATAAAATAGAATCATAGAATCATAGAGTTGGAAGAGACTTCGTGGGCCATCCAGTCCAACCCCCTGCCAAGAAGCAGGAAAACTACATTCAAAGCACCCCCAACAGATAGCCATCCAGCCTCCATTTGAAAGCCTCCATAGGAGCCTCCACCACACTCCGGGGCAGAGAGTTCCACTGCTGAATGGCTCTCACAGTCAGGAAGTTGTTCCTAATGTTCAGATAGAATCTCCTTTCTTGTAGTTTGAAGCCATTGTTCCGTGTCCTAGTCTCCATGGAAGCAGAAAGCAAGTTTGCTCCCTCCTTCCTATGACTTCCTCTCACATATTTATACATGGCTATCATGTCTCCACTCAGCCTTCTCTTCTTCAGGCTAGACATGCCCAGCTCTTTAAGCCACTCCTCATAGGGCTTGTTCTCCAGACCCTTGATCATTTTAGTCACCCTCCTCTGGACACATTCTAGCTTGGCAATATCTCTCTTAAACTGTGGTGCTCAGAATTGAACACAATATTCCAGTTTTGGTCTAACCAAGGCAGAATACAGGGGTAGCATGACTTCCCTGGATCTAGACGCTATACTCCTATTGATGCAGGCCAAAATCCCATTGGCTTTTTTGCCACTGCATCACATTGTTCGCTTATGTTTAACTTTTGCACGAGGACTCCAAGATCTTTTTCACACGTACTGCTCTTGAGCCATGCGTCCCCCATTCCGTATCTTTGCATTTCTTTTATTCTGTATAACTGGAGTATCTTGCATTTGTAATTGTTGAACTTCATTTTGTTAGTTTTGGCTCATCTCTCTAATTTGTTAATATCGTTTTGAATTCTGCTCCTGTCTTCTGGAGTATTGGCTATCGCTCCCAATTTGGTGTCATCTGCAAACTTGATGATCATGCCTTCTAACCCTTTGTCTAAGTCATTAATAAAGATGTTGAACATTTCAGAGGTGCCAGGTTTTCCAAGTAGTAACTTGGATAGTCAAAAAACATAATGCATTTTGAAGGGAAGAAGAGACAGAGAACGCATGATCTTCTATCCCAAACCAACTTGGTTAATGAGTTAACTTGTCTTTGCAACTTGTTTGGCGTGTTAATAATTGACTAGGGACCCTTCCACACAGTCCTATATCCCAGAATATCAAGGCAGAAAACCCCACATTATCTGAGTGTGAACTCAGACAACCCAGTTCAAAGCAGATATTGTGGGATTTTCTGCCTTGATATTCTGGGATATAGGGCTATGTGGAGGGGCCCTGGGACATGTGAGGCGGGTCTATATGAGGCCAATTACAAGTGTCATGAAAGGAATGCCTCTTGTGAATGGTCTGGATTGCACCATGATCTCAACAACTTTGGGAAACCCTTATAGCCCTAGGAAATCTAACAGTGGTTCATCTGAAACCATCATGAGATAAAGGATTTTACTATGAATGTTCTACCCTGAATAGTGGGAAAAGTGGTTTTCAGCAGCACTCACAACAAACGTCATTGCTGTATACCAAATTCTGGGCAGTCCATCTTGTTAGCACAGCTAGCATCTAGTCTTCCTACTCGAGCCATTAATGGATTGAAATATGGGATTTGGGGTATTCTGTTTAACACGCATATGATAATACTTTTTGGCTCCTTAATATGAACGTTCCTGTACAAAATAGGATGGCTATGAACTCTACTTCTGGTTGAAGAGAAACAACAAAGTTCTTCCTGGACAGTGTAGCCTCCAAACTTTCTACAACACCTTTGTGCCTTGCATTCTTGATCGAGACACAGACATACTCATGTTTATTATTTGCAAAACAAACAAAGAAAGAAAGCATATTCATTCAGGAAATGCCAATGGAGAAAAATCTTTCAGATAAGCCTGGCTCTATTCTGCCCCCAACTAGTCATTGGCTTTGTCCCTTTGGAGCAGAAAAGTAGTTTATAGGAATCATCTTCCAGATGAGACTTTATAAGCCCTAGAATGCCTTGGTTTCTGGTCTTGGGTCTCCAGAAATTGGTTTGCTGTTCCTGGTTTTTTTTAAGCACATCATCATCATCATCATTATCATCATCATCTTTCTAATTTGCTCTCTGGAACTTGACTGTTCTTGTGTCAAGTTTGCCATTTCAAAGATCCCAGTTCTATCTACTGCCCATTATTTAGTACTAACAACAAGGGAATTGTTGCTTTCTTATATGTCTTCTTTTTAAAAAGACACTTAGAGATTAAAATTTAGAAAAGGAACTTTGTGAACAACTTCCAGACTCCCCCAACCCTACTGCATTCTGGAATCTAATAATACAAGAAATATTTTCCCCCAAGCTTAACATTATCAGGACTTTAGCTTCTGTTCTGGTGATTCATGGTGCTTAACAATTCCTTGTAACCTTTTCACTTGTAGCCAGATGAGGCTAGAGACATGGCAGAACTGACACACCATTCTGTTGTGTAGTTATGCTAAGGTCAAGACCTATTCTTCTCCAAAGCAATATATTTTCTGAGAAATTACTGGCAAATAGGGCAACAGGGAAATGGTGTGATGTGACCACCAGAGTCTTGGCAAGTTGCAAATATCCTATATTCTAACTTGAAGCACCTTGATCATCCTAACTGGAAAGCTGGATAAAAACAATGAGAAAGTTCTGAAAACCAGATGCTAATTCTGAGCTGAGCTTTCATAGGTAAATAAATGGCTAAGAACCCAGAACAACCCATTCTTTTCCCCAGAAGGGCAAAGGATACCACAAGGTCATGCATTTAATTTTAAGATTAATCTCTCTGAGTCACACTTCTTCCCACCCTTAACCCCCCACTGTCCTTGGTATCGGCAGATTTAATCAATAAGCAAACCAGCTCTGCTTTCTTCCAGATATTTATAAAGGCCTCCCCTGCCGTGATGGCTGAATATGCTTCCTTCAACACAGCAGGCTCCTGAGGTGAACCCGGTCATGAGTCATTACATTTTCCCAGGCTCTTCCATAACATTTGAAAGAGAGAGAGAGATGGGAATATGAGGAAAGCAGATTATTGTTTTTTCCCTAATTGTGGTTGGTATGTGAAGAATATGTAGTGGCCAAAACAGCTGAGGGACAGTTTGTGACAAGCTTTCGTGCTTAAAATTGTTCTCCTCTCATCAAATCCTTGAGATCTCTCTCTCAGTCGCTAACTACAAGTCAACAACTGTGCTTCCATCTCAATGTAGGGAAAATGTGACACATGGCACAGCTATATCATCTGCATTGATTTCTCTCAGGTCCTTTTTGGAACACAATTCAGAAATACAGACCTGACACCAGTTTAATAGAAATGTTGTATTATTTCTTTGGTTTTTTTAAAATTATATGTGTGTGAGAGAGTGTGTTCGTGTCGCCTGCCAACTTTTGGCAACCCCATGAATTTCATAGGGTTTTCTTAGGCAAGGAATCCTTAGTAGTTAGTTACATATACATCATATTCATTCCCCTAGTGATCTCAAGGTGGCAGGCATGTCTCTCCTCTTCACAACAACCCTTTCAGGCAGCTCTAGATGGCTGACTCAAGATCACAGTATGAGTTTTATGGTTCACTGGGAACTTGAACGTGATCCCAGTCCAAGATAGTTCCAAAATTCTAAAACCAGCTATTAATTCTGTTTCTCCCTTCTGTGCTCAGAACACTTGTACTATCTTGTGTGGCATAAACTCATCCAACAAAATAATTAAGCATCCAAAAACAAAAGGAAGTCAGGCTGGCTCCTCTGAGCTTCTGGAAGGCAATTAATGCTGTTGTTCCATGTGGGTTTTGGTTCTTAAAATCAAGGGTGATTTCACTGGCTAGTTTAACTTTTGTGTGTGTAAACAATTTTAAAAGGAATTGTTTTAGGCTGTTGTTAAACATTGTTCTCATCATTTTTTTCTGGTTATGTGTAATGTTTTAAATAATATTTTTCATTGTTGTACATCATCTTGGGGACCTGGTGGACAGAGAGCGGGTAAATAAATACTTTGGAGTGTAAAACACTTTTCAAGTCACTTATCTGAAACCCAGGTCTAGGAAAGATTCAAGAGAAGACATGCCACTGTTAAAAGTAGCCTGTGAAAGAAACTCTACAATATAAAGTTAAAGCAATTTAGCACAACTTTAACTGCCATGGCTCGATGTTCTGGAATCCAGGGAGCTGGAGTTTTACAGGGTTTTTAGCTTCTCTGTCAAAAAGTGTTGTTTCCTCACTAAACTACAAATTCCTTGGCTAAACTGTTTTTTTTTTTTTTTTTTTTATTGATGACATTGAATTGTTGCCAACTCTGTGAACTGCCCTGAGTCCCCTTTGGGGTTGAAAAGGGCGGTATACAAATACAAATACCGTAAATAAATAAATAAATAAATAAATAAATAAATAAATAAAGTAGTATCAGATTGCATTATTTCTGCAGATGCACTCTTAGGTATCACTCAAACCAGTTACTGCAGATAAGTATGAAGGGAGGAGAAAAATCTTTCTTTCTTGTATTTTTATCCTCTTTTACCTATCATTCTTGCTGACCGCTTTGGTATAAATCTGTTGAGGAAAAAAGGCAATATTTCAGATGCTGGTGTTAGGTAATCTGCCACACTTTCTATTTTGTTGGATGTTAGTTCCAGTTAGCCCCAGCCAATGCCAATGATTTGGATGATGGGTTGGATAATCCAAATATATCTGGACTCATGTTCTGCAGCCACAGTTTACACTCCTAAGCTTGAATATTAACCTGGTTTTTTTTGTCATGTCAGGAGTGACTTGAGAAACTGCAAGTCACTTCTGGTGTGAGAGAATTGGCCATCTGCAAGGACGTTGCCCAGGGAACGCCCAGATGATTTGATGTTTTTATCATTCTTGTGGGAGGCTTCTCTCATGTCCCCACATGAAGAGCTGGAGTTGATAGAGGGAGCTCATCCGCCTCTCCCCAGATTCGAACCTGTGACCTGTCGGTCTTCAGTCCTGCCGGCACAGGGGTTTAGCCAACTGCGCTACCAGGGACCCATATTAACCTGGTACAATGATAATACATTCGCTTAGACTAATCTGTTTCAGTTTGATTTTCTCTTTTAGGACTTTTCCTTCCTCTTATCTCACAGAGGTGTGTAACAAAGCAAAGCATATCTCACTAACACTGAAAGTTAGATTAGGCAGATGACAACTTGCTAAAAATGTCTTACTGGTTAGTTTTAATTTTTTAGAATGGAGACATGTTCACCTGTTGCAAGAAAACGTGCATCTGATGAAGTAGATTCATAAGCTTGGGAAAATTACACACCCTATACTGGCTGAGGGATTCTGAAAATTGATCCAAAAGTGTTGGACTGAGTTCATATTTCTTTTCAAGAGTTTCTGGGAACTAGTTCAAAACTTTTCCAGGTGCCGATGACATCTTACCTACAAAAATGTGCCATAATACATTTGTTATTCCTAAGCAGATGAGAGGCTGTGATGCCAGTGGAGCAATGAAACAACTCTAGGTTTTTGTCCAGCCTCAAGAAGTATTATACTAAGTACTGGGCCTATTGGAAGTTAGAGTTCAGCACCCTGGATAGCTCCTTTAATGATCAGGATAAAACCTGGAATGGCTTCACTGCAGGCATGAAGGGGGGCTTCAGCCCCTCCCCCCCCCGAAATTCTCATGGTGGTCCGCGAGAAGACCTTACTGGTGCATTATTTAAACTGTTATGTTCATTCATATCATGATCTGATCACCATGCTCAATATATCCCATATGCATGGGGGTATTGGGGTAACAATACAAAAGGTTTGCTAGGGTAGACCCTCTTTCACTCAGACTCAGCCCCCCTCCCCCGAACCAAACTCAGCCCCCCCCCCCCCAAAACAAAATCCTGGCTACAGGCCTGCTTCACTGTCACAGTGAAATGGAAGCCACCAGCCTCCCCATCTAAGATTTTTGACCAATTTTTCTCTAGTGCTAGCTAGTCAAATTCAGATGTTGCTGGACAAAGCATTTCCACAATCGTAGCTTTGCTGAAAACAGGAAAGGACTTTCAATACCTTGCCTTGTTGTAATGTCACTTGCCTATGGAATTCCTTCTACTTATTTATTACCTATTGCTAGGTCATACTGTTTACATATGAAGAAAGCCATATGTTGGCTGTGAACTTAAAATAGGTAAAGGAAGCATATTTTCCAGTTGGCAAGTTTGTAAGCTTCTGGTATTTAGCTGTGAGCACTCAACAATTTTGCCTATTAAAAAATTTGATGAGGCAATATAAAGTATTACTTTGGTGCCTAGAGCAGATGCAAAGGTCGATAATCTTCTAATTAATGTGCTGCTGAAGTAAGAAGTGTTTTTGCAAAATAAATTGGCATTTTAATTCATTTTTCCTTATCCCGTTATTAATCTCATTTTACTATAAGATGGGAAAAGGTTTTAAAAATTGCAAAAATATTTTTGTCCTAATCAAGGGTTTTCATGATATTGATCAAATTATTAATAGTCTGGATTTCTTCCAATTTTCTTTTAAAATAAAAACAGAGAACCATAGATTTGGAAGACACCAAAAGGGTCATTCAATCCAACCATATTGTGCTATGCTATAATGCACAATCTAAGTGCTCCCAACAGATGGTCATACAGTCTCAATTTAAAAGCATCCAGAGATAGATACTCTGTCACATTCTGGGGCAGCACTTTTCACAGTTTCTGCCATCAATTATTGCTAATGCTTGGTTGGAATTTCTTTTCCTGCCATTTCAATCCATTGCTTTTAGTGTCTAAATCAACAGTCTCTAGAGGTGTCCATAAGGAAATCTTTGGCTAGTGAGGAGTAGCTGTGTGACAAAAGGATGAGGGAAACGGCCAGCAAACAGGTATATATCAGATATGGGGCAGCTCTCCAGCTCAAATACTCTGGATTAACCCACCCCATATAACGCAGCCTGGGTTTCAAACAACTATAAATTGGCTTAAGAAAGCAAGGCATTAATTAGCCCAATTGCCTCATGCATACAGTCTCTTTAGTGCTTTTTTTGCTTAATTGTGGTTTGAGGGTAAAGAATGTCTGGATTCCTAGATCAGGGGTTCTCAAACCTTTTCAGCTGCAGAGCCCTTTTTGAAGCAAAAGTTTCTTGTGGAGTCCATTAAATGTTTAGATGTTCTATTATAATGTAGATATTAGGCATGGGTAGGTTCGGTTGGAATCGCCATAATTCGGAATAAATTTGGAAAGATTTCCTTTTTGAAGCAATTTCAAAGTTTTTAAGGAAACCAGAAGTCTCTTTGCCTTTCCAAAGCTTTTTCCGCCATTTCTCTTACGAATCAGTGAGTCAGAAATTATTCAGCTTTCCCCCCGCTTCTGTTCCCTGGCCTCAGTTCAAGCCAGAGAAGCGTTGTAAACCAGAGTGGATGGATTCTCTCCCTTTCCTTTCCCTCCTGCTTCAGTCTTAAACAAGAGAAGCGGTTTTTAACCAGTGTGGATGGATTCCCTTCCTTTCCTTTCCCTCCCGCATCAGTCTTAAGTGAGAGAAGCAGTTTTAACTGGTGTGGATGGATTCCCATCCTTTCCTTTCCCTGCCACGTCAGTCTTAAGTGAGAGAAGCGGTTTAAACCAGTGTGGATGGATTCCTTTTCTTTCCCTCTCATGCAATCCATTCCAACCCCCTTCTGCCATGCAGTAAAAGGCCCATCAAAGCACCCCCTGAGTGGTGGGAAGGAAAGAGAGTTCTGGAAGCAAGGAAGGTTCAGGAGAAAATGTCTCCATAGTGAGGGAACATGGAAGGAAGGGCCTCTGGGAGGACAATGCTGCTGCGGCTGCTGGTGAGAGTGAGAAGGAGGCTCAGCAATCAAGACAGAGAGATTCCTTGCTTTCTACCTAAGAAGGGCCTCCTTCCCTTCGCACAATGCCTTCCTTTCCAGGCCTGCATTCATTCCCTCCCTCCCTCGTTCCCTCCCTGGTAGTGGAAAAGCTGCCACCATGAGCACTTGTAGGGAGAGGGGAAGCAAAGAGAAGCGTAAAAGGGGAAGCCCTCACCATGTACTCTTGGAGGGAGAGGGGGAGGAGGGGAGAGGAGGGAAGCGCAGAGCCCCTCAGTATGTTTCCTGGAGCCCCCAGTGCTCTGTAGAGTACACTTTAAGAACCACAGCTTTAGATAAATCGGAGGTCAGATTCCATGATCTCTTTCCATGGTACATACTGGATGGGGCTAATGAGAATGTAAGGTCAAAATCTCTGAAGCATTCTGAGTTCTCAATGCCACAACTATAATTTCATGTTTCATCCAAACTGGGAAACTATAGTTAACAGCTGTGGGACAAGTCAGGCTATTACATTATGTTTTGGCAGTGATTTAATATGCTGGCTTGATTTCTAATTGTTACTTCTAGTTTCTTGATTTGGATTAATCAGAAAATTGTAGTCAAGTGACTTTTCTTGGTTTGTTTGTTGACGGCTCCTAGACCAAGACAAAAGAGTGCTTCACCCCAACATTACTGTTGTGCCTATGGCTGGAATGATATTACTACACTATGCTAGAGGTTGCATTTTTTGCAGGTCTGTTCAATAGTGGTGATGGAAAGTAGGTAATTTTCTTGTGCTTTACTTCATTCAAAGTCACTGCATCCACACCATTTTTTTCTCCAGCTACCATCATGGTGTAGGTGGTGTAGATTGTACTGCACCAACAAAATCCAGTTGATATAGATTATATTTCAGAGGAAAGAACTGGCAAAGAAAAGCCAGCATAGTGTAGTGATTTGAGTCTTGAACTAGGGACCCTGAGACCAGGTTTAAATCCCCACTCAGCCATGGAAACCCACTGTGTGACCTTCATCTAAGGGTCACTATGAGTCAGAAACAACTTGAAAGTACACAACAGCAACAAAGTTGTGTTCACTGCTCACATAAAAGCAATATATAGAGAGAATATTGCAGTTGTATTTGTTTGTTTACATATCAATGGTGTCACATAGTCAACAGAAGAAAAGAAACTTTGAAAAATGTTAACCAAGGACAACAGCACTTCAAAAAGGCAGTTAAGAAGCTAAAGGTCATTTAATAAAGCAACCTTTAAAAAAAATGGAACACAACACTAAATGTTGCTTCTGAGAGACCAGGAAAAATGAACTCTTTGCATTAAAATTAATGCCTGTCCCACTTCCTAGGTTTATGGGGTAAAACAGCAGTGTGAAAAACAGCTCAGCTCAGCTCCAATGACATTTTCATACAGGTCAAAGTGAAAATGCAAAGAGAGTTGACAACTTGACATTAAAAGGGTGTGCTGGTTAGACTACAAATGTGCTATGCATGCACACGTTGAGAGTGAAAATATGCACATCTGATTTTTATTCGGAAAGCCTACTGTGACATACAAAGAAACTGGATCTACCTTTTGACCAACTTCTTTTGAGCAACAGAGAACAGATGACAGGGATTTTAATGGGACAAGAGACTTGACACATTATGAAATCTTTCTGGATCTTCATGTTGGTTAGGAAAAAAAAACAAGCTGTTGTGATTACACCTGGGATAATATATACCTAGAGCCACATGATGGTGCAGTTTTGATGTCCTCCATAGGTAGAGATGAGAAAGTTTCATGTGGTGGCTTATAGTGTTGGGAGAGGGAAGGAAGGAAGGAAGGAAGGAAGGAAGGAAGGAAGGAAGGAAGGAAGGAGAAGGAGAAGACTTTTCTTCTAACTTTTACAAAACAACTTCTGTATCCTCAGAAAAATTGAAGAATTTATCCAAACCTTCCACCACTGGCGGAATGTGTCTCCCCTCTTTTGCAGCTATAGAACAAAGCTCCCAAGATAGGAAGATGCTGGCATTTCTGCCGTAGTCAAGTACTACCTAAATCAGGTTATCAGTAACCATTAACATCAAACCATAATTGAGGAAAGTAACAGTAATTTGGGTGTGAGGAAGAGAAATCAAATGAAGAGTCCCAGTAAACAATAGCTGGTGATAACCAAGGACTTTGTCAGATAGCTGCTAGGCTTCATCAGGTGGCTACTAGGCTCCTAGCTTCAGTCATATGCATTTCTAGGTACTTTATGGCACGAAGCAGGAAAACTGACATTCATATTATGCCATGTATATCCTGCTGCTGACACTAAAAAGGAGTGGGATTCTCTCTCTCCATCTCTTCCAATTGCTATTCCCAGACTATCAATTTCCTGTTTATTTTCTATTTTATACTTATATTTGCCCTTTTTAAAAATACAATAATTATACAGCTGCACTAAAATAAAAAATAAGGAATGCTAATAGTGCAAAAAGACAGGGTAACAAGAATGTGTGGAAGTACAATCATGCATAATTGTGTGAATATAAAGGGGTGCAATGTTGAAGATGCTCAAACTGGTATGTATCTGCTATCTATAATAGTGCAACTGCGGTAGAATTCAAGTTCGTGAAATAACATCCTAGGCCAAGGTAAGAGAGACCCATTCCTGAGATCCTCAAGAGTTGCTTCCTCTCAATACTAAACAATTGAACTTGCCTCCTCCTCCCCTTAATTTTATCACAACTTTCTCCTAATAGGGATTCAATGCACCAGGATAAAGCAACTAGCTTCAGGTGATACATTGAGGAGAAATAACTAACTGAGGGCCCTTCCACATGCCCCTATATCCCAGAATACCAAGGCAGAAAATCCTACATTATCTGAGTGTGGACTCAGATAACCCACTTCAAAGCAGACATTGTGAGATTTCTGCCTTGATATTTTGGGATATAGGACTATGTGGAAAGGCCCCCAGTGTCTCAATGCTTCAGTGAAATTTTCTAAAATGTTATCCTCAGACAGAATTATAGAATACACATTTTGGGTGGGATAACTAAGTGTGGGGGCTTGCCCCCTTTTCTCCATTCTCAGGGTGCACATCAATATATTTTCTCATTTGCCAGAGTAGCTATTTTTGATTGGAATGGCATATTTTGTACAGCTATCATCACAAGGGCCTGTCCTAGCTTTGGTCATGAAATCTTAGAGCCTGGGAGAGTCCTGACCTGCCAACCCGAATGGTGGAATGCATCATTTAAGGGAACAGAGCAGCCTTCAGCCAACACCAAGGCAATCCCAAACAAGCTGGGTTATCTTAAAGCAGAGTGAAGCAAATAAAAAAAGATGCCAACTAGAGAAGGGGTGAAGAGGAGAGGGAAAAGATGGCCCTACATTGCCTCATGATCCAAAACATGAGCATGAATAACATTTAGCTTTGTCCTGATGGTTATTGTAATACACTCACCTAATCACTAGCACAAAACGCGACATGTATGGTTACTTGAAAAAAATGTTATGGTCTTCATAAAACATGTTTTGTCCATTGAAGGACATTGTCCACATTAGGATACATATTTCAAATATTTTCTTGGGAGAAGGCTTGTAGCCAGACCCCCTTGGAAATAGCTTGCTTGCTCTTCTGCCTCAGCTATCCCATTGAGAACCATTTATCCTCTTAACACTCGTATTCCTCTTTTCATCTGTCCAATGTTAGAGAGCATACTAGCTTTGCTCTGTCTTGGGCTAACATAAGTGGATTCTCAAGAGACACTGGGAAGGTTTCAACTGTTGTAGCCTGGCATATCTTCTTTAATCCTGCACAGAGGGAGAAAAGTATCTCTTGACAAGAGAAAGGCTTTTTCCCAGGCTGTAAATACCTGACACATTATCACTACCTCTGTCAAAGTTCATCTCTGATAGCTGCCATTGCGAGTGGGAATGGAGGAGAAAGAGATGCTCTCATTAGAAAGAGAGAGAGAAAGAAAGATTAGAGCTGTCCTAAAGGCACACGTCTTAGCCCAAGCCTCACCTATCACCCGCTTTCAATCCTGAAATGTGATATCATTTAATACATAGGGAAAAAAAGTTTCAGCAGTCTATCAACTGCCCATCTTTTGACCTGCTCTAAAAATGTTCTTACAAGTTGTGGTTGTTGGGTGCCTTTAAGTTGTTTTTGGCTTATGGGTTTTCTGGGGTTGAATGTGTGACATGCCTAAAGTCACCCAGTGGGTTTCTGTACTGCATTACCTGCTGTAGCCCAAGGAAACTCTGAGATAATTCCAATAATGTGTTCAGAGACTGGGGGATTTCACTGACAAATGCAGAGAAATCAAGCAGAGAAAAAGTCTTGAAAAGAGATGTTGGTGGTATATCAATGGAGGTCCATTCATTATTACATTTTCGCTCCTTTCTTTGGATTTGCTATCTTTCTGCTCCAATGACAGTGTCTAAGTTAGCTCTTATGCGAGACATTTTATCTACAAAATGGTCGTTAATGGCATTATAGTGAGCTACTGAAGGTTATAATAAAGGATTCAGAGGGGAGGATACCTGTGTTAAACATCTCATTAGTCTGAATAGTTCAGCTGGATGTAACATTATATGTGCACGCAATATATGTAGATAAAGAAACTTACTTCACTGCATATATTGTCACCACATAGGAATGTAGATGTCCTCTTTATCATGTCTTGGAGCATAAAAGTCCATTTTCCACCATCTGTACCCTAGTCATCAGTCTTTTTATTTTATTTTCATTTTATTTCCCTGACATTCTCTGTATAAGAGGGAACCTGAATAGAAATGAGTTGGAGAGGAATTTTTTTAAGAGATCATGTTAATAGCCCTGGTTAGATTTTGATTCCATTTATTGACAAGGGATTTAACTGGGTCACTGGTGATACCTGCTATAGAACCCTCTAAAGTAGGCATGCACAAATTATGTCCCGTGGGCCAGATCTGGCACATTGTGCTTTGTCCTCCAGCTCGTGAAGGAAAAACTTTGCCTCTGGATTGAACTCAATGAGCTGGAGGCTGTGGTGCAGTGCCTGGATGAGGAACATGGTAGTAGGCATGGTGGTGACCACCCAGACAGAGCACTGGCCCAATCCGGCTGCCCTGCCAGACCCCTCATCCTTGGTCCAATCCCACGGTGCAGAGAAAGCAAAACCCACTGAGATAACTTGGCCACTGGAGCAAGGGGTGCACATGAGGGATCTCCCTCTGCCTGAGCCAACCAATTCCCACTGCAGGAGTCTTTCAGCTCTTGGCATGAGACAAAAAGCAATCAATGGCACCACTCTCCACCTGAATGCAGCCAGCCAATCACATGCAACTCTTTCTCTGAAGCTAAGATGGAAGTTGTTTAAGCCTGCCCCCCCCCCCAAAAGAAAAACATGGCCCCGTTGCTAGGGAAAATAAAAGTGATGTGGTGTAGAATGGGACCCACTCTGAATTTCAGCAGTTCCAGAAGGGACAGGATTTAATAGCTGTGAATCCATGGACCGTAATAAAGTTTTGTTGTAGGGGTAGGATTTGCTCCAGAGATGTGATGTCTGTTGCTAAGGGTGGAATGCTACAGAAAATGTGGAGTATTGGAAAAGTAGTTCTTTAAAGAGGAGGGGCTTGTTTCAATGGTGGCTGTAGCTTATTGTATGGAGGAAGGGCATATCTATAGGACCTAGAAACCAGGAGTGTTGGGCTTTTTCCTCTGGAGAAGAAAGGCCTCTTCCACACAGCTGAATAAAATCCCACATTATCTGCTTTGAACTGGGTCATCTGACAGTGTGGACTCAGATATCCCAGTTCAAAGTGGATATTGTGGAGTTTTCTGCCTTTGTATTCTGGGTTATATGGCTGTGTGGAAGGGCCCAGAGTTTGCCAATTACTGTTTGAACGCCTCTTGGAATGTCCATTAGCCTTTGAGGGTGAATCATTTTAATAGGTCCTCAACCCCAGCAAGGGTTAGTTGTAGCTGTGAAAGCCTAACTGACCAGAACGTTATTTTTCCCATGACAACTCAGAAGTATTGGTCATATCTGCCCACAGATCCACATGTTCAAAGCTGAAAACTACATCAAGTACATAGGTCCAGAACCAATTGGGATAGACTCATGTTTGCCATGTATACTATGAACTCCTGAGCCACATCCGAGAAAATGGCCTCCAGTGGTATGTTAAAATCACAGAGAAACAACACCTCCGTGACCAGTTCCATGAGCTTAGTCAGGGAGTTGTGTTTGGTAGTGAGGTGGGTGGTACACTACCAGAATCTCCAGTTTATCCCTGGTTTTCAGTCTCAGATACACACACTCAATGTGTATCAGCTCTCTAGACAGTAATCTAGTCATGTTAAGATGGCCGTCATAGACCACAACTACCCCCCTTTCCACCACCCACTTTCCCTCACCTGCTCACTAATACAGTATCTGGCTGAAAGTGCCTGAGCCCAGGTTCATATGAAGATTCTGTATATCAGAAAGGACCGGTTATGATGTACAACCAGGTAGCAAACCAGGATGAGAATGTATGACCTATAATGGATTTGCAAACTACAGTTCATGCCAGGAGAAGTGAAATTAGGTAGGATGGAGTTAAGATCCTGTCTCCCTATCATAACCTGTTTCAGGTAACATTGAAAGCATGGTTATGCACTCATCATCACGGGTGACTTCAACATCCTTTGATCTCCAGACAAGGTGCCAAGCAGAAACAGTTTAATTGCTACTCCTTCTTTCCCATATGAGGAAAAGAGCAAATAACTGACACCAAGCTGGTAGCACATCCACCTTTTCCCCTCTTCCTTTTTATTCCTCCAAATAAATAGGAGGAAACTTGAGTCGAGATGGAGAATCCCCCCACCTGGAACCAGCATTTCCTTCATCTTGTATTCAGGGATAGGACTTACTAGGAGATCTCAACTTTCTGTAATTCCCTTCCTATGATTTGTGAAATGTTGGAATCAAGACAATCTGCTATCACCTTTGCTCCATTTCTGGAGGTCACTTAGAGCTGCAAGGAGAAATAAATAACAGGACTGGTGTACCTTTGTTAGCTCTGAAGAAGCAGGCATTATAATACTTATGGGTACTTTATGGATGGTTAGACACCTTTTTTATAGTGTTGGATCATTATGTAAAGAAGGAACAATGTTTTATAAATGCACTGCATGTCCTTCACATTCTCCATAAGATATTTGAGTGCAAAAGATTACAAAAATGTGCTTAAGAATGATGACCTAGGCATTCAAATTTAATTCCTTTTTTTAAAGGGGCAATATATAAATTATCTGAAAGCTGAACTCTGCTGATGAACTTCATAGCTTACACTGATGGACTTATCGGCAAATAACATTAGGCCACTATGACAGTGATTTATGCTTCTCAATATAGGTTCATATTTTCCATAAATATGTTTTGGCAGGAAGAACCAAATGTTTTCTCTGCATCTTCCTATTGTTTTCAGTCTTCACTCAAGGCCTCATACATTCTGCTGTTCTTACATATTTGCAAAGAACCTTGGCATCTGGAGATATAAATTACAGAGATTTTTTTCATTACGCTTGCTTTATAAAGTCACAAAACAGATTTTGCTTCTATAGTGCACAGCCATTCTAGTATCTGTACAAATACATTTTTCCAAAAGATCTCTGAGGCAAATAATGTTGGTGTGCCATTTTCTGACATTCTTACCACAAGAATTCTTTGTTAAAGGTGGTGCCAGGGATATTAATAGATTTCAGAAACCATCCAAGTTGGTGGTAAAACATAAAATAAAAAAATCTCTTTTAAAGCTGTCCAAAAACATAGACACAAACATTATGTTGTGTGTGTGTGTGTGAGTGTGAAAAAAAGAAAGAGGAGAGAGAGATGGTGAGTGGAGAATAGTTTTTCTTTTTAAAAAATTCCAACTTTACTTTCAGAATAGTAGGTCACATTAAAATCTGGCTGAAATAAATACTGGGGAGAGGAAGAATCTCTTGACAAATGAATAGATACTGCAGGCCTATAGATCAATACATAGTTCACAATATACAAGAGGCAGAGTAGATATAATACCAAGGATATCTCTATTGGGATTGTAGATATTATCACCTTGTACCAAAATATAGTAATTTAGAGGAGCCAGTGGAATGGTTAGTTTGTGCTTAGAATCTTTCCTGTAGGATTTCATAATATTCCCTAATGTTATATTCTAGACTACAGTTCATAGAATACCCCAGATAGCATAGGCAGGGTTTGGGCCGGCTAGGAAATTCTTGGATTTGTATTTTAAAAATAATAACGTTTGTAGGTACTGGATTTGGTGGATAGGTGTATGAGATGCTATTATGTGGAAATACTTATCTTGTATTAATCCATTTAGCTATATGTTGATACCCCATTCCACAAAGATTTCTCAGGTCACTTTCACAGCAAAATGCAAAATGCTATATTACATTAGATTGCTAAAATTAATAAAATAAGAAAATAACAAAAGTGCAATAAAACATAACAGAAAGATAGACAAAACAACACAGAAGAAACAGTAGTCAGAGATAAAAGTTAAAATGTTGGCGTAAAATAAGAATTAAAGAACCAGCTGTATACTGATCTATTTTAGTGAGACTGGTCAACTCCATTTTGATAATACTTGAAGTTCTTCCCTTACTTACATTGTTTGTTGAATTCTGTCATTTGTGCTATGTTACTAATGCTATAATTACAATATTATGTTTACAGGGCCAACAAGCAAAAGTTAAGGTTATATACAGTGCCAGACCCAGAAAAACAGCCTCATCGACAAACAAGATCTGGCTACATTTTGTATCGGATACACAGATCTCAGTTCAGGATGACCATGTATGTATTAGATATTGTTCATCCATACTTAGTCATTATCTGTGTAACTCTGTGTAACTTCTATAAGATACTGGTGTTTGAAATAAACTTTATCTCAACCAGTTCTGTGGATAAGTTGGATTGAAAGCAGTGCTGAAGTTGGTAGATACTTTGGCCAAACTTATAGCTTGTTGTTTTTTTGCCTTGCTACTAACTTTCAGTGCTATTCCAGCTCCATTTATGGCTTGGAAAATACAATAAAGTTGGTATTTCAGTCCTACCAAATGATAGGAGACTCTCATCTGGAATTTGTAGCATGGGTTTCTGACTGCTGTCTTACATTGAACACAGTACAGTGTGCAATAAGGATAAGTTTACCCTCTGCCTTCACTTGTGGTGGGAAACTGGTCACAGGAAGGATAAGTATTAGCTGAGCAGCCACTGAATCAGATGGATGGGTCAGGGACTGGGGATCATTGGTGCCAGTCTGCTGGGCATTATGCAAAAGGAGAAAAAGCCAATGTGGCTGCATAGTAAACTCAAGGAAGGGCCTGCTTTAAAAATAGAATGTTGGATCACCAAAGAAGAATACAGATGTATAACCCAGGCTTGCAAGAATAACATAAGGAAAGTTAAAGGTCAAAATGAGTTGAGACTGGCAAGGGAAGCAGGAAACACAGCAACAAGAGCAATACCAGCAACAAGAAATATGTTCAAAGCAAGAGAATGACCAAGGAAATTTGTCGGACTGTTGCTTAATAAAGATGGTGATGGTGATATCAGATTGCAACAAAAAGGCAGAGCAACCCAATACTGATTTTGCTATCATCCTTACAAAAAAGATTAGTGACGAGTCAGTCTGGCCTCTCAGACTCCATCCACACTGCCTTAGGATGCAATAGTCAGTGTAGACTCATATCATGCAGTTCAATTTAGTTCCAAACTGCTTTGTATAGAAGTGTACTCCCATGCATCATCTGACACCTTGGACTTTATCACACAGGGGGCTGCAAATGTTACAGGATACTTGCTCTCCAGTTGACCCACAGAGCACCACGCCACCCATCACACGATGCATGCTGACTTCCAGAGGGACTCCATTGATGAACTGGGGCGCAGGCATTCTACAACACTCCACCCAGAACATGGTAGGCTTCCAGTGTTCCAAAAGAAACAACAGGGTCAGCACGGGGGGAAACCATGCAGCGATGCTTTCCCACATATGATGGGGAAGAGTCACTGTGGATGAGGCGGGGTGTGAGGCACCGGGATTGCCCCTCTGCCCCACCAATTCACCACAGAGGCTGGTGAATCGCCTTGTGTGACCACATCAATGTGATGAGGTAGCTTGTTAAAGAATCCAGATTGCAAATTAAAACTAACAGGGAGATAGTCAGGAATCACCTAGTTCTCATCTCCAGGACCAGATGAACTACACCCCAGGGTATGGAAGGAACTTGCCGACATTCTTATAGAACCACTTGCCGTCATTTCTGAGAAATCTTAGAAAATGAGTGAAGTGCCAGAAGACAGGAGATGAGCAAACATTGTACTACTTTTTGAAAAAGGCAAAGAAAGAGATCCAGAGGACTACAGACGAGTCAGTCTGGCCTCTCAGACTCCATCTACACTCCCTTAGGATGCAATGGTCAGTGTAGACACATATCATGCAGTTCAGTGTAGTTCCAAACTGCTTTATATAGAAGTGTACATCTAGCCTTGGTGATTCTGGAAGCAGCCATTTGCCTTACCTGTTATATTTAAGCACATATATAGTAGAATTATCTGGAGCAGAATCCCATGCTTTCCTGACTAAGGCTTTATTGCATTGTTGTTCCAGTCCTGTCATGCTTTAAAACTACAGCTTCCATGATTCTATGACATTAGACCATGGTAAAGTCAATGTCAAGCTGCATTAATTCTATAGTGTACATGCAATGTCATATTCAAAGGCATCCTTTCTAGCTCTCTCTAACCTCTATTTTTATTTAGCTACTGACTGGCTTCACATAAGCGAAACCATGTTTTCTCACTGATATTTGTTTGTATTCTTACTGTTACAGCTATAGAAGACCAGAGACAGGCAGGGAGGGAGAGAGAAATCAAAGTGCTTTGGTGCATTAAACTCTCTCCATTTGTTATTAATATAATTTGCTGAGCAGTTACTAGAAGTCCAAAGCCATTCACGGAGTGGGTTTTTTCTTCCACAAGAAACCACAAGATAATAAGAGGAGGCTCCAAGAGAGGTGTGGATCGCCCACAAGAGGTCTGAACAGCAACATGTATTTTTACTGGAAGTCGGCTCACTAGCCAAAACCTTTGGAAAGTCATGACACTAATTTGGCTCGGCACTATCTCTGTCTGCTTCATTGAAAACATCTTAGACAGCATAATAAATAAAATGCACTTCGTTTTCAGGGTTTTAAACTTGTCTTTCTCTTGGCCTGCAGTCTGTCAGCAAGCAGAGATTAGAGAATTGACTGCAGCTTAGCAAATCTGGTTCAAGAGAAATCAGATAGGTAGCAAGGGATAGGAGAAATTTACCAAGTGTATCTGCTTCCAGCCACCCCAGTGCTGAAGCATTGCCAGCTAATGCATTAAAACACAAACACACACACAAAAAAAACCCTCTAAGCTTTACCATGTATCGTTTCTGAGGTTCGGACTTAGAAAAAACATTGCTAGAATTTCAAGGAACTGCTAAGAACGAAAGACCTAACATAACATCTGCAAATTATTACCCAAAATATACCTACTATCCTCTAGGAAAACATCAGGGTAGGCCTTTCTTCTCAAGCACCTCATGGATTGGGAAAGTATCCAAGCTTCATTGGTTCATAAGTAAGCACTGCTTCGGATATTATTGCTTGAACCCACTATTTCACTACAACCAATCTATTATTGATAGTGAATACATACCAGATTGTGCACCTTTGATATTGTACCTCTCTTAATTCATGCAATTGCACAAATTCAGCAATTTGTGGTTCTGCTATCATACTTCTGTTTTCCTTTGAACTTCCATTCAAAGGAAGTTGGTGGGTTTTGTGATAACGGTGTATTGATGTTTGTTTATTAGTTAGTAATGGAAATGTGTAATTTAACTGTTATGGTATATTAATTATTGCTGTTTTTATTGTCTTTGTTGTTTGCGGTCTGGAAACTGCTGTGAGTCGCCCTCGGGCTTGAGATACAGCGGTATACAAGAATAGTAAATAAATAAATAAATAAATAAATAATTTTTTAAATTATTTTACAATACTAACTTTGAATAAAACAAATATAACTACAAAATATGAATAAATGGGAATAATAAAGTGGAGAATGGAAGAGGAGGAGAATCCTGCCTCCTCCTTGTGATTGGAACATTGTGGGATTAGGAGCTATGGATAGGGTTTTTTTTTCTATCTATAGCTAGGGACAGGATAATCATGTGAGGAGGAATGGTGGTGGTGGTGGTTGTGGAGGAGAAACCCTTGCAAGAAGTATGGCCTATCCTGCAGTAAAACCTGGAAAGCTGGAAAAGACCATGGAAAACAAAGAAGCAAAAATACTCTGGGATTTTAGAATCCAAACAGGTAAACACCTGCCACATAACACACCAGATATAACAGTTGTGGAAATAATGTTTTTATTATTGACGTTGCAGTACCAGAAGGCAGTAGAGTAGAGGAAAAGATCATGAAATAGAGCTGGAAAAGATAAAAAACAAGGATTTACAAATTGAAATTGGATGACTATGGCAAAAGAGAACAAGAGTGGTATTCCAAGAAACCTCAAAAAGCACTTGAGAAGTCTTAATTTGGACAGAACATCAATCTACATGCTACAGAAGGCAGCACTTCTTGGAATTGCCCACATTCTACGAAAATACCTCTAATATTCTAGGCCCTTGGGAGGGGCCCGATATTCAGATACGAATCCCAAACAATTGGACCTAATGTGCATGTGTGCTGCTGTGTTATGTACATGTAAATAAATAATAATAAATTTATTACCCACCTCTCCCTGCAGTTTGTGGCGGGACACAATAATGAAATGTGCATGTCAAGGGATTAGAACTGTCACCACTGGTGATGGTCCATCTACATTGCTAATTTTCCGGACTTGTGTGATAAAGTCCTACGGCACTTTCATATATCTTTCTTTAGGCTTATTCCTTCCCCAGAGTCAGCTGTTGTCTTGTTCTAGTGGTTTCCATTACTTCTGGCATGGATTCTAGCTTGTCTGCTCTTGTTTAATTCAGCTTGTGACTAGAACTTAGTGGCCATCTTTATCCATTTGTGGGATCTTTCTGCTGCCACATTTTGATTGCTAACTGGGAACCCATCTTGTTAATGAGCTAATGGATAAGTGGGACAAATAGAGGCAGTTGTTGGTAAAGGATGTCTACCTGGCATAAGAAGGAGGCAGATGACTTTGGAGAAGGCTAGAAGAGGAAGAAAATAGCAAGGAGGGTCCGACACAATTAACCTGTATTATTATATGATACTAGTCATCCCCTGCCACGCATTGCTGTGGCCCAGTCTGTGTATATGTGTTGTGTGTGTATATATGTGTGTGTATATATTTGTGTATGTGTATGTTTGCGCATATATATATATATATATATATATATATATATATATATATTGCATGTGTTGTATGTTTTGTTTTTTGGCTTTTTAAGTCTCTTCTGCTGTATTTTTCAATGTTTTTATGAGTGATGGTCACTTGTTGGCCTGATATGTGTATTGTGTCCAAATTTGGTGTCAATTCATCCAGTGGTTTTTGAGTTATGCTAATCCAACAAACGAACATTACATTTTTATTTATATAGATAAGCTGTTTCTGGCTTGATGCATACTGCATTGCATATTTAGAGTGTGCATTTTGTGGACACCCGGCCCTTGAGCTGGCTTCAAACTGCATTCTATGTGTTGTGTAGAAGGACCCTGAGTGATTCTGAGGAAGGCAAAGAGAAGAGAGTTGCCTCTGAAGATATCATCATACCAGCCAGCAAGCTGTGTTTGAGGGTCCTAGGCATGAATAAAAACACTTTTTACCACATGGCGGCATTTTAAGCTCATTCCAAACCAAATTTCAAGTCAAGACAAACTTGTATTTAATGAAATGATTTCTCCCTGTCTTTCCTTGTCTTCTCACTTCAGAATGTTCTGTCAGTTTTATAAAATGCATTTGACACTGTGGTAAAAGTAATCCAGTTTAGCCACTTGTTTTGGGGGATGCAATGTTCATTGGTCGCAAAGGAAAAGCTGAATCCTTTCTACCCCTAATAATAATGATAATGATAATAATGATAACGATAATAATAATAATAATACACTTTATTTATATTCCACTTCATCTCCCCAGAGGAATTTAGAGCAGATTACAATATATACCTATGGAGCAAACACCCAATGCCTTTTACACACATCAGACAACAACATACAACACAGACAAAGGTAAAGGCCTTCCCCTTTTTCTATTTCCGGGGGCCAGAGGCAATGCTCAACTTCAGCCATGGGGAGGTGCTCTTGTTCCGGTTTTCCATGCCGAGGAGCCTGTTTTCCACAGACATCTCCAACTGTGTTTCTGGCATATCTGCATGGAGTGCCCTTTTACCTTCCCGCCAAGACAGTGCCTATTGAGCTACTCGCATTGCATGCTTTCGAGCTGCTAGGTAGGCAGGAACTAGGGCTAACAGTCAAGAGCTCACTGACTGATCATCCTGGGCTCATCTTTTTTTCTTTTTTAAATTTGCCTGTAGCAAGCCATTTCTCCTGTTAATTGAATGCTTCCTTTTCTGTCAAGGCAAGACCATTTTGCAGAACTTTCCACTCTTACTTTTGCCTCATTACAAAAGCATTTTTTAAAAGTACGCCTCACAATTGTCAATCAAAACAATATCAAAAGTAAAGTACTTGCCTTAATTTATTTTCAAAACTATCTTAAAATATGCCCAAAATTCTGTGGCTTTAGTGTTCACTCTTAGTAAGCTAGTAAAAGTGCCTGAAATATAGTCTATGCCTAGATTGGGAGAATTTCACGGACACCTCTATTAGAAAGGTGCCAATTCTGTGAAAAGCTATATCTTTTGCCAGGAAGAATGTCATATATTTGATGTTACTAAGCAGTCACACATTTGCTCCATTTCCTTCAATCTGATCTCGCCCCCTGCCCCTTTGTTCTACCACCCCAAAACCCAGTAATGTGAAACATGTAGAAAATCTGTTTCCTTCTCTCTCAGCAGATTTGGAATTGTTCTAAACACTGCATTGCTATCTGATCAAACTGGGATTGCTGGGCGATAGACAGCAGCTGGAGACGAGACTGCAGGAAAGAAAAAGCAGAAAACTGTTAATAATTGTGTAATTATTTGGCTTAGCTTAAGTACGTTTATTGGAGCATTAGTTCTACTCCTAAAAGAAATGAGAGCCCAAATGTAATATGATACTTAAGACACAGGAAAGGACTCTGGATTGTTCATCCATCATTTAATTGAAATACTGTACTGTACTTACCAATCATGCACACCTCATTTCCAAGCTGTGAGAAGGTCCAGGGAAAACACTATTGGGTTTAGAAATGTTCTTTGAGCAGAAATCACAAAAAGACATTGGTATTTTTGCCAATGTCTATTTTAAATTTTATTGTTATATTATGTTTGGATTGATGGGTCACTTTCCTAACAAATAGAACCTTCAGTGTAAACACATAACAAACAGGTAAAACTATTTAAAATGCTAACAACAAGAACAGTAGCCCATTAAAAAAAGAAGAGCAACATGCATGAAACAAAATTAGGAAGATGTCTATGATGATGATGATGATGAAAATCAGAAGTCACAAGAGAGCTTACAAATTGAAATGGTGACAACATAAATAAAAATGTACAAAAATATCCAGTGCTAAAATATATATCATTAACACATTAAAACAATTTAAAACATACACTTAAAGAATAAATAACTGTTTAAACGAGTATAACCAACATTATACAACAACCTCTTACATTCCTTTGCATTCGAACATCAATTTTAACTGCCTGTCAGTGTCTGCTGATGGAAAGGCAGCAAGGAGGAAGCACTTTGAAGTGCTTTTGTGAGCTGCCCGAGTCCCTTCAGGGAGAATGTGGTGGGGTATAAATAAAGTATTATTGTTATTATTTGAAACACAACAAGATGACTCAACAGTAGACAAGATCACTCTTCTGGCTGTTGTATTGGATCACATGTCGGACACTTCCCAAGTGTCTAGGACTGTGTGATGTATCAGCAAATAATGCATGCAGATCCCAGTAAAGTGCTGTATTGTATTTTTAGGCTTGGCCTCATGTTAGCCACCCCGAGTCCCCTTTGGGGAGATGATAGTGGGGTATATATAAAGATTGTTATTATTATTATTATTATTATTATTATTATTATTATTATTAGAAACACAACAAGATGAGTCCACAGCAGACACTCTGCTGGCTGTTGAATTGGATCACATGTCGGACACTTCCCAAGTGTCTAAGACTGTGTGATGTATCGGCGAATAATGCATGCAGATCCCAGTAAGGTGGCCTTTTGCAGCTGGCAGATGGTAATTTTGTCAGCACTGATTGTGTTTAAGTGCAGGCCAAGATCTTTAGGCACTGCACCCAGTGTGCCGATCACCACTGGGACCACCTTGACTGGTTTGTGCCAGAGTCTTTGCAGTTCGATCTTTAAATCCTCACATTGTGTCATCTTTTCCTGTTGTTTCTCTTCAATCCTGCTGTTATCTGGGATTGCAACATCGACAATCCATACTTTGTTTTTTTAACACAATCATGATGTCAGGAGTATTGTGCTCCAAAACCCTGTCTGTCTAAATTCGGGAAGTCCCAGAGGAGTTTGACGTGTTCATTTTCTGTAACTTTTTCCGGCTTGTGATCCCACCAATTCTTTGTTGCAAGCAGATGGTATCTGTGGCACAGATTCCAGTGAATCATCTGGGCAATGGAGTTATGCCTCTGCTTGTAGTCTGTCTTCACGATCTCCTTGCAGCAGCTGAGGATGTGATCTATCTTTCCATCTGCTTCCTTGCAGAGTCTACATTTGGGATTGACTTGTATTCTGGCTTTACATTTGGGATCGACTTTTCAATTCTGGCAATTCTGCTCTGGACTGAGACTGGATTGATTGACCAGTGTATACACACCCTTAGGCAACTATCAGAAACTATGCTTTTGTGACTTGCAAGAAGGAGGATAAAGGTGTTCAGATAAACTAAGTCCACCTTTGTGACCTCAATTTCTACCAAAGCCACTTCGACTGCATCCAGGACTATATTCTAAACAGTTCTGGCAATTGCCCCTACTGTCTAAATTCTCTCCATGGGAAAAATTAAATTTCAGATTGCTCCCTTTTCTTTGTGTCTGCTTTCTTACCATTGTTATTCCTACATGAAGAATTATGACCTTTCAATAACAGACCCCAGAGTATGAATCATCCATCTCTCTTCTCCAGTCAAGCAGATTACAAAACAATAACAACAACAAAAGAAAACAAAAACAAAAAACACACTTTTCCTGACACTGTTAAATTTCAGGTTTTACACTTTCTTTCGTTGCCTTATTGCTATTTCTATGTAGATTGTAGATTTCACACTGAGAAATCTTTCACATGGAAATGCAGAATACAAATTATTTATTTGGTTGATTATATAAACTGGAATAATTTTAAAGAGGCAGAGCTGAATGAATCGGAATGTGCTTTAAAAAGCAATGTGAAATTATATAAATATATATCAGCATCCAATATTCTGTGGGAGAAGGAGAGCGAAGTGATGGAAGGAGAGAGCACAACAAAAATGAGACACTGTGTATGTTGTCAATCACTATCTTGTGGGTGCTTTCCTAATCCAAGTATATAAGGAAACCATGTTTTTCATTTTAAAAGTGAATCATCTGTGGGTAGAAGAAAATATGGGTTTAAATTATAGGGGTGGTGGGAAAGTCTGTGAATTGAAACTAACTTTACATATTTAATTAGCAGTTTGGGACATGTCAAAAGCCTCAAAACCCATCAAGTTCACCCATCCCGGCTACTGGGATTGGCAATGTTGAACAACTTTAGGGCCAGATGTTGTGTCATCTGATAGGACATCCAGAGACGCTCCAAATGTCTTCATTCTCATCTCCTGTCCAGACTGAAACCTTTGTTATTATTGGAAAACAGCAGCAGTGAAGTAAAGTGAAAGGGGGAGGGAACTATATTACTGGCATGCATCACACCAACAGCTTTCTTTCCCTGCCACCTAGCAATGAATGTAATCCTGCTACTGAGTGATTGTAGACAAGACCCCTTGCATCTTCCATAGGCTTGTGGCAGGAATGAGACCTTCCTCAAGGCCTTTGTTTTTATCTCTGCTGCACAAAGTACTCAACAGAAGTGGCTTCTAATCAGTCTTTTCTCAATATAAGTCTCTGGAGCTGGACCCTGGAATATGTCACTATCTAGTTTTTTTCTCTGCATAGGGTATTGCAGGTGTGTGTGAAAAATCACTTCAAGTGATTAACTCCAGATTTTGCACGAGTGTGAAAAACTCAGTGTCAAAAAGAACCAATTGATAAGAATGGGTGGCCCTGGTAGCTCTTCCAACTTATTGGTTCTATATTTTCTCCCAAAGGTTTTTTTTTTGCACAAAATTTAGCATTTTTGCATGAATTTATTAGTAAAAAAGTCCCACAAGAATAAAAAATGGCAAAAGTTCTCACAACTTCACCCGATAGTTGCTATTATTAGAAATATTAGTATTATTATCATCCTGTGTTTCTCCTGATAATGGGACTCAAGACAGCTAATGACATATTTAAAGCAATATTAATTAAAAACAAGAATTATGTCCATCCATTCTATGTGGACAGTCAGGCAATTACATTCTGCACAGAACTCATTAGTGGAATTAAATCACCAGCTACGGCAAATGGAAAAACAATATTCACAACATTTGTATGATATCTTCACTCAGTTTTTTCACAACAGTTGGGCACATTTTTATAAAGCCATAACATTTCCGTCATACATGAATTTGGGAATAAGGACAAAATGCAACTACCATATATTCCGGGGTACTAGATGACTTTTTAGGCATGTAAAACCTTATAAAATTTGGGGGGTCATCTAGTATGCCGGGTATAAAATAAAAATAATAATAAAATTACTTAATATGGTTGCCTTGGCCTCAGGCTCCCTTCCTCCTCCTCCTCCGCCTTGGCTCATGGCGGCCCCCTCGAGCAGGCTCCCCGTCCTTCCTGGCTGCCTTCCTTGCAGAGGCCCAGGCTTCTCCTTCAATGGAGGCCGGGCCCCTGGGTTGCTTCCCGCACTGCTCAGGCCGTTCTCCTTCTTCCTGTACATGCCTCACAAGAAGTGCCTCTTCTCCCGCAAGACAACTCTCATGGGAGAAGAGGCACTTCGCACGAGACCTGGACAGGAAGAAGGAGAGCGGCCTGAGAAGCGCCTGGTTTGGGGAGTCGTCTTAAACGGCGAGTACATCCCCAACTCTCAATTTGGTTGCTAAAATTGGGGGGGGGGTCATCTTATAGCCCCAGTCATTTTATACCCCGGAATATACAGTAACTGTATGCATTTCTGTGTTGAAGTTTTGTTTCTACTGGATATTGTATAATCTACAGAGACTCCTGGATAAAAAACAATGTCATGTTAGCATTTAAATGGCACATGGAATGGAACTTGCTTTTCTTCTCTGTTGCAGAACTCAGTGCTGGCCAAGGAGAGTTAACCAGTTCTTAGAAGCATTTCTTTAGGATCCAGAGAAAAGGGTTAATTCTCTCCAATTCTCTTCAAGGTGCTGAATGATCTCCAACCCTCGACAGATTCAGCACCTTGATTGGCTTCTCTAAATTCTTGATCAATACCGGCATGGATTCATTAGCCCATTGATATGGCAGCCAACCACTAGCTACTGACCAGGACAGAAATTTACCAAAATGAGGCTCTCCATTCCTGTTTTACATCTTTGATAATGTAGAATCCAAACCTTTCCCAGAATCAATGATACCTGATGCTGGGTGTGAAACCTTGAGCAAATTCCTAGTCGGTTATCTTAACTGATCCATCTCCTTGATCACAAAACAGACTCTCTTTGACTAATGAGCTGGAAAGTAAACATCTTCCTGTTACAAGTCTTTCCCCCACTGCAGGTGTAACCATTAGCTTCCCATCAATATCCTCATTTCCCCAGATAATCTTATCCTCTGCTCCTTCAGCAATCCCTCCTTCCTGGAGGGAAACATATACACAAAGTCATCACCATATAAACAGGGAAATGGTCAAACTAAACAAGCACCTTAAAGTCCATAAAATAAGTAACCTAAGGAAAGCTTCAGAGAAAATTTTTAAAACATCTATAAAGAATTACCCTAAGCAAGAAAAGTATATTAGCACAAATAACAGAAATGAGGTCCTAAGTAAAGACACATGCTTGCTAAATTCTAGGAGTCATGAGAAATGTACTTCCCATGTTCCCTGCATCCTCGGGACACTTGCATTTCACAATAGCTGTATCGAGATGAACTGGAGCTAGTATTTTAGAACACATATATGATTGAGAAACATATTCAGGGGTAGCCACATTGGCCATACAACAAAATCAGAGCAATCCATAAGTAAGTGTATCTTCTTTAAACATGTTTTAAATTGTCACCACATTAAGCCCATATTATATTGCTCAGGGTAGGAGTTTACATTTAAGGCTATTATTGATCCCTCATGAAACTGATATCTAGAAATACAACATTACCAGTGGTCTTTAAAATTACAGAAGAAAAAGAAGGATTGATTAATTTCATTGCTCTGATGACACGTTAATCTTGCCAGCAATCTGTTGCAGGAATTTCTATGTATACCACACATTCTGAGAAGCCAAACTATCCTATTGCTTCTGGTGCAGGTGGAAAATTGTCTTTTCAATAGCTAGCCCAGGCTGATTTTGTATATGGAATAAGGTTGCCATGTTCCCTTATGAGTATCTCTTATTAGAGGATCAGAAAGCATTTCCTTTTTTGCAGACTAAAGAAACCCTGTTAAAGAGTTTGAGTCTTAAAGAGAGAAGTGTGTGCACAATATGCTGATTTTACAGAGGAACACATGGCTATTTTAACAGAAATCGATACTTTCATTTAGGGAGAACATCAACTTGGTAATAACCACCTCCTGATTGAATTTTGGCTGTCTTTTATAGATATTTGCTCACAGTACTATCACTAAATGAAAGGTGTAGGGTGTCCGCTTGTCCTTTTTCTCAGGAGAAAAAAATACACCCCATGTCAGCAAGAAGAAGGAGCTATTGCTCTCACTAAAGTAGGTGGTTTGCCCACCTGCTCTATTACTAGTAAGCAGGCATTCAGCGACTACATTTCTGTATACAAACCCACACGATCTCTTCGTTCGTCTGGTGAGGCCCTGCTCACGATTCCACCTGCTTCACAGGCACAACTGGTGGGAACGAGGGACAGGGCCTTCCCGGTGGTGGCCCTGCGACTCTGGAATTCCTTCCCCAAAGATATTAGGCAGGCCCCAACATTGGCAGTCTTTAGAAGGAGCTTGAAAACGTGGATGTTCCGGTATGCCTTCCCAGAATAAGGAATCCTAAGCAATATGTCTTCAATGCACTTTATGAGAGATTTAGAACTGTCTGCACATCCACCTTTCCCAGAGCATTCCTCCTATCCCCTTTAAACTTCCCAGCTTTTAACTTTTAAAACTTTTACATTTGGCCCGCCTCATGTTTTTAAAATGTGTTGTGTTATTATTGTATTGTTTTTGCTTTTTATGAGTTATTTACTGTTTTGTTGTTGTTGTTTTCATGATGTTGTTGGGCTTGGCCTCTTGTGTTGAGACTCAGCGTCTGTCTCATGCACCTACTACTAGTAGTAGGAGGAAACGTAGCTTAGAGAATGATGAAGCTCAGCGGCAGCTGAAAAGGATCAGGGATTTGTTCCTAGAGACGACCGATGAGGAGGATTTTGCAGGTTTTACTCGCGAGGAGATGGAGCTGGATGATTACAGAGGTGTAAAAAGAGTAGCCAGCAGCTCAAATAGCGATGTAGGATCTGTTGCTAAACGCCTGAGAGATGTAGCAGATTGTGGGGAATTTGACAGTGAAGAGGAAAATCTGGATTGGACTAAAGTGCAAGAAGTCATGGATGTCCTTAACGCCCCCACCTCAAGCGATGAATTCCAGGGGTTTCAGGATAGTTGGGATGTAGATAATTCCTTGCAGGATGGAGCACGGAGTGCTGACTGGCAACAATGGCGCAGCATGGATTCACCTGAGGAATTGGACCCAGCTGACAGTAACTCCAGCGATTCGGATGAGATTTAAGCAGCAGCTTGGGGACAGACTAATCGCAGAGTTCAAAGTGTCGCATGCCGTGTGCCTTGTGTTAACTCCTGCCTGAGTTCTTGTTCCAGCTTCGTGTTATCTGATCCGGTGAACAACTCTACTGGTGCCTGACTCGTGAGTCTTCTGTGCTTTGACCCTCGGACTGCTTGACTACGCCCCTGCTTAATCCTGTTAACTTCGTTGGACCGCTCCTCATGAGGATTGCTGTATGCTGTTTCGTTGGCTTTTGGAATGGACTATGTTTTTGTGCTGAAATCAAGCTGTTTGTTTTAGTTAAACTCTGACTTTCCTTTTCGTCAGCCAAGCTGACTGGGACCGGTTTGTTTACTTCTCTGCTGCCTGCAAGCCTCTTTTGTTTACACCTCTGAAGTTAAGAGTCTCCTTTTGTTTTGCTAATAGACATTAAACACCTTCATTTAACTCTAATGCTGCCTGTTGAGTTCCTGCCTGGCCTGGGTCTTGACATCTTGTAAGCCGCACCGAGTCCTCAGGGAGATGGTATTGGGGTATAAGAACAATAAATAAAATAAATAATAATAATATCAGAATTAATTAGGTGGGCCCTTAGAATGACTGGTGTAATATAATAATAATAATAATAATAATAATAATAATAATAATAATAATAATGAAAATGACACAGAGCGAGGGCATAGAGATGCCAAACGGACAAACCATAAAGTGCAATCAGCCTGAAACCTATAAATATCTGGGCATACTACAATTGGACAATATCAAGCATGGGCAAGTGAAAACTGTGGTCAGCAAAGAATATATCCAAAGAGTCAGAAAGGTTTTGAAGAGCAAATTAAATGGCGGAAATACGATCAAGGCTCTCAACACCTGGGCCATCCCTTTTGTCAAGGGATTATTCTGGGTTATATGGCTGTGTGGAGGGGCCCTGAGTTAAACCTAACAGGATACCATCTTTTTGATAGATTAAAGTTTATGTCCACTAGTACCGCAAGCTATATTTGTTCTTAAATTATTAATTTGGAATCTGACCTTTATCCTTCTGCTCCATATTTTCAATTAATTCTGAAAGAGGCAGCGCTTGCATTAATAGTTTTCAACAAACTAATAATTTACACATGGAGAGCTGAGGAGATGGTACTGAAGCTTTTTTTAACCTGTTATATTTTAACTACTGATAAACACATCCTTCTGCACAAAGTTGACTCATCCACTTCAGCAAGTAAGCTGAATGAGAAATAAATATGCATGCTTAAAAAAAAACATCACCATGTTAAACAGTTAGTATAGAACCCAGAGATATCTTCGTTCCTGTAATGGCATATGTTCATCTCATTTTGAAAAGCTTCTTGATAGCAATAGTTATGAGAACCTAAAATGAAACTGGGTGAAACCAATGGCTTATCTAATGTAGTATTCTGTTCACAGGGTGGTTGAGAAGTTGTCTGTGAACTTCTTGACATCACTTGACATCATTTATGATGGGAGAGGAAATGAATCAAATCTCTGGGTGAATTGATCATATATGATTTTATTTACTTCTGTAGGAAGCCAAGGGCAAGCTTTGAAATATGGAGGTGTAGCATTTCTGATACTACAGATGAGCCTTCTGACTAGCAATTATTGATAGCTCCAGTCACGGTTAATTTATCTTTTAAAAATATGTTGGTGATCACCACCAACTGTAGAAGTTATTACTATAGTATTTAACTCTGTAGGATGTACAGAAAAATATTATTATATTATAGCTTCAGAAAGTCCTCTTCTTTAGCTTTATTGAAGTACCACAGTTAATTGTATTATGGTGAAATGGAGGGGAAAATAGCCATCCTATCCAGCTTTTCCATGCCTCTTTTTATTATCTCCCTCAAATCTCACTCCCATGTTCTAAGCTGGAGCAAGCTATTGCATTGAGATCAAGGTGCCGTTTTCTCCCAAGCCCCTCATAGGCCACATCAGTTCATCCAGGTGGAACACTGCTTGTTGAAGAAACAGACTTTGTAGATGTGTTGTCAAAAGCTTTCATGGCTGGAATCACTGGGTTGCTGTGAGCTTTCTGGGCTGTATGGCCATGTTCCAGAAGCATTCTCTCCTGATGTTTCACCCACATCAAAGGCAGGCATCCTCAGAGGTTGTGAGGTCAGTTGAAAACTAGGCAAGTGAAGTTTATATATCTGTGGAATGTCCAAGGTGGAAGAATAATCTTGGGGGGGGGGGCTGCTCTCAGTCCCGCCTTCCTCACAGATGTGTTTGGCAGGGACGATAGACAGGGCCTTCTCAGTGGTGGTCCCTCAACTGTGGAACGCCCTTCCCGGGGATATAAGAGTGGCCCCCTCCCTCCTGACCAGGCATGTAGCCAGGGGGGCTTGGGGGGCTTCAGCCCCCTGAAATTTTCATGGTGGTCCGCAAGAAGGCCTTACTGGTACATTATTTAGACTGTTATGTTTATTCATATCATGATCTGATCACCATGCTCAATATATCCCATATGCATGGGGCTATTGGGGTAACGATACAAAAGGTTTGCTAGGGTAGACCCTCTTTCACTCAGACTCAGCCCCCCCAAACCAAACTCAGCCCCCCCCCCCCCCCCCCGAAACAAAATCCTGGCTACGGACCTGCTCCTGACTTTTCGAAGAAAGGTTAAAACCTAGCTTTTTGAGCAGGCTTTTGCTAATCCAGCATAATTATACGAAATCATGGAATGATCTGATGATGCAATTGAATAATGATTTTAACAAGGAGATGCTCATGATAATGTTTTGATGGCTTTGTACAGTTTTTATATATTTATATCTTATACAAATGTTTTTAACAGTATTTTATGATTGTTTTATTTGTTGAGGAATCAAATGTTGCCAAGTGTGAACCGCCCTGAGTCGCCTTTGGGCTGAGAAGGGTGATATACAAATATGGTAAATCAATCAATAAATAAGAACTCTTGACTGTATTGTCAAAGGCTTTCATGGCCTCACTACCTCTGAGGATGCTTGCCATAGATGCAAGCGAAATGTCAGGAGAGAATTCCTCTAGGACATGGCCAAAAACCCGAAAAAACCTACAACAACCCAGAACTCTTGACTGTTGGAGGCAAGTGTGAATGCTGCAATTGGCTACCTTGATTAGTATTGAATGGTCTTGCAGCTTTGAGGCCTGTCTGATTGCTGCCTGGTGATCCTTTGTTGGGAGGTGTTAGCTGGCCCTGATTGATTCTTGTCAGGAATTCCCCTGATTTTTCAGTGTTGTTCTTTATTTACTGTCCTGATTGTAGAGTGTTTCAGTGTTTTTTAATACTGATAGCAGGATTTTGTTCATTTTCATGGTTTCATCCTTTGTGTTGAAATTGTCCACATGTTGAAGATTTCTGTGTAGCCTAACATAGTGGTTGTTAGAGTGGTCCAGCATTCCTGTGTTCTCAAATAATATACTTGTCCAGGTTGGTGTGTCGGATGCCCTCCTATGGCTTACTTCTCTGACTGAATTAGTCTTCAGTACCTTTCATGTTCTTGATTCATGTTTGTGTGCTGCATTCAGTGGTCCCTATGTAGACTTGTCCACATCTGCATGGTATATGGTAGAGTCCTGCAGATGCTACATTCAACAAAGGAAATGAGGGGTCCTCTCACCTATGCAGGAGTCTACCGTATACCATGCATTTGTGGACAAGTCTACATAGGGACCACCAAATGCATTGCCCAAACACAAATCAAGGAATATGAAAGGCACTGCAGACTAATTCAACCAGAGAAGTTACTTCCAAGAGAGATGCAAAAGGATTGTGCCACTAGCTAGCTTTCTTTTGGATTTATTCATTTCAATGTATGTCTCTTTTTAAATCCCTGCAGCATCCATAGACCCTCTTCTTGGATCAGCTAGACTTTAATAGTTCACAATATCTGCTGTAACAAAAAAGGTTAATATGATACAGAATGTCATGCTCTATACAACAAAGAAGCTGGTAACATCTTGAAGTAACAAATTTATTGTGGCATATTCTTTCCTATAAAGAAAGATCTATGCAGTCACTCATCATTAAAGCAATCCACCACACGTGCTGAGAAAAAGAAACCTTTGAAGTGCACAAGCCCCAATGCAATGGCATCAAAAGCTGCCTCTTTGCTTTTTGGTTGCTAGAAATTCCAAAATGTGCTTTATTGATTGAGAATTGCTGCAGGTAGCAAGGTCTCATCTCTGTATGAACAGGGCTACTCTGTAATGTGGGAGAACTTCCACTTTGCAGTCTTTCGATCTGAAAACACACTACCTTCAGCCTGCTGCAAATGATCTGTTCTGGGAAGTTGTTTTTATGGCTCATCTGGTAACTGTTTAGTGCTTTATGTGAAAGAACCTGGTGGCCAGGCTCCTTTAGGCAGGAATTCATGTCAGTAAATCTACTCCCACTCCCAAACCCCTCTTTCTAATAACTTATCTGTTTCTCACAGAGATTATTTGGTGTCAACACTGACGTAAACTTGCCCTTGACTTTTTACAGAAGTAAACAAAATAATGTATGATCAATTCACCCAGAGATTTGATTCATTTTCTCTCCTATCATAAATTATATCAAAACTCTCAACTCAAAACTATCTGTATAACTGGAGTGTTTTATGATTTCTGGGCTGTATGGCCGTGTTCTAACAGCATTTTCTCCTGATGTTTCACCGACATCTGTGGTTGGCATCTTCAGAGGATCTGAGGGTAGTAAAAAAAGTGGAGTATATATACCTGTGGAATGTCTAGGGTGGGAGAAAGAACAAATGTCTACTAATCAAGCATGAAGGGTGTAATTAGCAAGCCTGATTTGCAAGTGTTTAAGTGGGATCCATCCATTAGCATGTGAGTAACTGAGAAGATTGCATAGTCAATAGTGAGGGTATCTGCCTAGAAGTAGCCAGGCCTTTATTCCCTTGGAGTGTTTATTGCCTAGAGGCATCCTTTGTCTTTCTCCCACCCTGGACATTCCATATATATTCCATTTCAGTGGGACATTCCATTTCAGTGGGACAATGAGTTCTATGAACAGAAAGATGGAGTAGCTATGGGGAGCCCTCTCAGCCCGGTTATAGCTAATTTCTACATGGAACACTTTGAAAAACAAGCCCTTGAAACAGCAACCAAAAAGCCCACTATATGGTTCAGATATGTGGATGACACCTTCACCATTTGGAGCCAAGAAGAACTCAACAGGTTCCTGGAACATCTCAACAGCATCCACCCAAACATCCAATTCACTATGGAAAAGGAAAATGAAGGAAGACTGCCTTTTCTAGATGTCCTAGTCATCCGCAAACCAGATCAACAATTGGGTCACACTGTTTACAGAAAACCCACACACACGGATAGATATCTACATAAAAACTCCAACCATCACCCAAGTCAAAAAAGAAGCACCATTAAAGCCTTGGCAGACCGTGCAAAAAGAATCTGTGAACCCCACCTCCTTCAAGATGAACTGAACCACCTCAACTGGGCTCTCCAGGCCAATGGATACTCCACCTCAGACATCAGAAGAGCTGCAAGACCGAGAACAAGCCACAAGAGTAAAGATGAAGATCCACCCAGAGGAAAAGTGTTCCTGCCATACATCAAGGGAACCACTGACCGCATAGGGAAGCTGATGAGGAAACACAACATACAAACCACTTACAGACCCACCAAGAAAATCCAACAAATGCTACGTTCAGCAAAGGACAAGAGGGATCCTCTCACCTCTGCAGGAGTCTACCGTGTACCATGCAGCTGTGGACATAGGGACCACCAGACACAGCGCCCAGACACGCATCAAGGAACATGAAAGGCACTGCAAACTACTCCAACCAGAGAAATCAGCCATAGCAGAGCACCTGATGAACCAACCTGGACACAGCATATTATTTGAAAACACAGAAGTACTGGACCGCTCTCACAACCACCATGTCAGACTACACAGAGAAGCCATTGAAATCCACAAGCATGTGGACAATTTCAACAGAAGGAAGAAACCATGAAAATGAACAAAATCTGGCCACCAGTATTAAAGGACTCAAAAATCACAACAGCAAAACAACAGAGGGGAAACAAACAGGCACATAAAATCACTCTCAACAAGGGATTCCCCCCAGGCACTTCCAAGCCATTGAATGCTAATCAAAGTGATCAGCTGAAACATTCACATCTAGCCCCAGGAGACAGAGGTCCTTTGTCTCACCCTGATCATTCCACAGATATATAAACCCATTTTTCCTACTTCCAATAGACCTCACTACCTCTGAGGATGCTTGCCATAGATGCAGGCGAAACGTCAGGAGAAAAATTGCCTCCAGAACATGGCCATATAGCCCGGAAAAACCTACAACAACCCATTCCATATATATAGCTTGCTTTACCACCATCAGATCTTCTGACGATGCCCGCTACAGATGCAGGTGAAACATCAGAAGAAAATTCTGCTTGAACATGACCGCACTGTCTGGAAACCACACAACAACCCAGTGATTCAGGCCATGAAAGCCTTTGACAGTATCATTGCTGTTCTTTTCCCCATGTGACATCCCTCAAGAATAAAAATATTGGCAGCCAATGGCTTCCATCTGAATCCCTTCTGGGTTTTAGTGTGAACTTTAAAAAAAGCTATCGAAAGCATTTCCTTGTAGATCTTAGATATGCTTTTTTTTTAATAGTCTTCACTCGTAGGAATTTCTAGGTCATGATCATTACTTTCAATTCTTTCCAGAAATGAACTGGCAGCCCGTGAAGCTGTTATAATAAGAGAGTTATATGCCCCGAATATTTAACACACAAATCTCTTTAGGTTTTCTACCATTCAATAGAAAGGAGAAAAACATAAACATAAACAAAATCTGGCTACCAGTATTTTTTAAAAACTCCAAAATTAGGACAGAAAATAAAGAACAACATTCTGAAAATGGAAATTCCAGACAAGAAACCATCAGGGCCAGCTAACACCTCCCAAAAAAAGGATTCCCCCAGGCAGGAATCAGCCAGGCCTTGAAGCTGCAAGGCTTTGCAATGCTAATAAAGGTGATTAATTGCAATATTCACACTTACCTCCAACAGACACGAGTTCTTTATTTTATTTATTTATTTATTTATTTATTTAGAGTTTTTGTATACCGGTCTTCTCCACCTCCTAAGAGGGACTCAGGCCGGTTTACAGCATGAAATTTAAGTACAATAATAAGATACAAAACATCCTCATAATACAATAAAACAAGTGCATTAAATACAATCATAAACATTACATAAAATTATTTCTCCCACCCTGGAGATAATTTCACAGATATATATTCCTCCCTTTCTTAGCTTCCAATATACCTCACCACCTCTGGGAATGCCTGCTATAGATGTGGGTGAAATAGCAGGAGATAATGCTTCTGAAGCATGGCCATACAGCCCAGAAAACTCACAGCAACCCATTTTATACCATCCGTTTCTTCCTACTTTTCCATCCAGGCAAAATTCCATGTGCATTGTGCACACTGAATTGACATTGGTCTATTTAGGAGATTCTCCCTACCAATAAGTTTTCCTTAACTTTTTTTTTGTAAAGTAATGCAAAATCTGGGGTTCACCCAAGCCTAAGGATACACCCTTCTTATCTCTGGATAGTGCCATTTGAGCCTAAATATTAGAAATAGGAAGAGTGATAATTTCACAGTGTGTGGGAACCCCAGTATCAAAAGCATGTTCTCCTTATTGTAACTGGAGGAGAAAATACTCTTTAGAGATACAACACAGTGCTGTTTGGCTGCTCAGATATGGCTCATTAGTCAAGGCAATAAAGTCTACAGACCAAGACTACTAGTGTGGTTAGAGTTTGTATTATAGCAATAGAAACATACCAGCAATTCCAACATCTCCACCTGCCACCATGAGGCTGATGGACTATGTGAGACTGGGGGGGGGGGGGGGGGTTATAGTGTGTACCCATCTGCCACTGCTGCTACTGTTGCCTATCCCTAGGGCCCCCCTGTCAGCACAACAGGAGCGACTCCCCATTACGGAGATGCCTTTCCCCAATGTGTGAGGCCTTTCATTTGAACATCAATCGAAGCTGTCTGGGTTGGACTCCCGAAGCCATGTGGTGCTGATTATCAAGAATAATTATGTGAGACAGGATTCTAAATCTCAACTACTCTCGCAGTGAAATGAATCAATTTGGACTCTTTAAAATTCTATTTTTCTTGGGACCAATGAGGAATATCAACTCAAACAGAAACTCTTTGAAACTGTCTCCTTGCATCTTCATTTACCCCATTACTCATACATTTTATTGCTTTTTTAGGGACTCCAGTGTGTAGAAAGAAAACGATATAAATATCATTGCAGCAAACTGTTCCGAACGCTACGCTTCATGTTTATTTTACCATTGTTTAATACTATTTTTGTTCTGCTCTCTCTTTAACGTCCAATTGTTTTATAATAGTGCATACAATATTCATAATGTTAAAATAGTGCATATAATATTCAGCTGCCCTGAGTCCTTCCAGAGAGATGAGGCTGGGTACAAATAAATATTTATTATTATTATTATTATTATTATTATTATTATTATTATTTGATACACAACAAGAGGAGTCCACAGCAGACACTTTGCTGGCTGTTTAATTGGATCACACGTCAAACACTTCCCAATAGTGCATACAATATTCATAATATTAAAATAGTGCATATAATATTCAGCTGCCCTGAGTCTTTCCAGAGAGATGAGGCTGGGTACAAATAAAGATTATTTATTATTATTATTATTATTATTATTATTTATTTGATACACAACAAGAAGAGTCCACAGCAGACACTCTGCTGGCTGTTGAATTGGATCACACGTCGGACACTTCCCAAGTGTCTAGGACTGTGTGATGCATCAGCAAAGAATGCGTGCAGATCCCAGTAAGGTGGCCTTCTGCAGCTGGCAGATGGTAATTTTGTCAGTGCCGATTGTGTTTAATTACAGGCCAAGGTCTTTAGGCACTGCACCCAGTGTGCCGATCACCACTGGGACCACCTTTACTGGCTTGTGCCAGAGTCTTTGCAGTTCAATCTTTAAATCCTCATATTGTGTCAATTTTTTCCAGTTGTTTCTCTGCAATCCTGAGATTGTGACATAGATGATCCATACTTTGTTTTTTAACACGATTGTGGGGTCAAGAGTATTATGCTCCAAAACTCTGTCTTCCTGAATCCGGAAGTCCCAGAGGAGTTTGGCATGTTCATTCTCTGTAGCTTTTTCCAGCTTGTGATCCCACCAGTTCTTTGTCACAGGCAGATGGTATTTGTGGAACAAGTTCCAATGAATCATCTGAGCAACGATGTTATGCCTCTGCTTGTAGTCTGTCTTCTTCCAGCAGCTGAGGATGTGATCTATTGTTTCATCTGCTTCCTTGCAAAGTCTACATTTGGAATCAACTTTTCAATTCTGGCTTTCATGGCATTGGTTTTAATGGCTTGTTCTTGGGCTGCCAGAATCAGGCCCTCCATCTCCTTTTTCAGAGTTTCATTTGTGAGCCACAGCCATGTTTTTTCTGTGTCAATTTGGCTCTCAATTTTTCCCAGGAACTGTCCATGGAGAACCATCATTTGCCAGCTTTCTCTTCTGCTCTGCATTGTGATTATTATTATTATTATTATTATTATTATTATTATTATTATTATTATCATTATTATGTCATTCTGAACTGTATGGTTTGAGTGATATGTGTGAGAAAGAAACACATATAGTTGTGCAGGCGTTTCCCAAAGCTTCTCCCTACCATTAGACAGAGCAAAGTAACTGTCTCGGGTGGTAGATGCTTAAGGCTATGGACTTGTAGTTTTACAAGGTATTTAGCTTTTGCTTCCAAAGACTCGTATCTACCAAACTGCAACTCCCAGGATTCCATAACATTGAGCCACGGCAGTTGAAGTGGTTTCAAATGGCATTAATTATACAGTACAGACACACCCATGTTTGATTTTCTCTTCCCTTGGTATTTTCCACTGCCCATTATTTTAAATGTTTAACTGAACTTATAAGTTAGTGCACTGCTAGAATTCAGGAACTGAAGGGAACAAAATAGGGAGCAAAATTCCCATGGCCAGCAATATTAATATTTTTATTCTTCTCTCCAGCTATGCCTTTGCTGAAGGTAGCTTATTACTCTCAAATACAATATAAAGATACTGTCACTGCTACTGAAATTTCCGGTGCTATTCCAGTTGGCTTCTCTATGGAAAGGTGCTATCTTCTGCCTCAAACAGGACAATGTCATAAACCAGCTCTGCTTCCCCTGAAGAACATCCCTCCCCAGCATGTCCTTACTGCAATTAATCCCCCCTTAGAGCATCTCTCGTCATAAGGTTACACACAGCAAATTCCTCTGGATTTCACATTTTCCAGAATGTTGTGATTCAATTCTTAGTTCAAAAGCACAACAAATGTAGACAAAAATGGGTTTTTTAAGGAATTGTCCTTTGGGAGGAGAGAGAAATTGATTTTGTGAAAAATTGGTGCCAACATATAGTGTGAATTCCCATGCAGATTTAAAGAAAACAAAGGGGAAGAAAGGGACTGTAAATTTCACTGTAAATTCCCACTGACCAGAAAGAAGACTGATTCAGGCTGGATCTACACTGCCATGTAATCCAGTTTCTGAATCCAGATTAGCAGATTTGAACTGGATTATATAAATCTACACTGCCATATAATCCAATTCAAAGTAGATAACCTGTATTCAGAAACTAGATTATATGGCAGTGTATATAAGGCCCCAGTTGTATACAAATAGAACATCATAATCTTGCTCAGAATTTTTACAAATGTCTATTCCTACCAGTTTTTGTACACAACAGCAGAGGGGAGATGCCTAGCTGTGGCCCAGCCTGTGTATATGTGTTTTGTGTGTGTATATATATATGTGTGTGTGTGTGTGTGTGTGTGTGTGTGTGTGTGTGTGTGTCAAAGCCATGGTATTCCCTGTAGTAACCTACGAATGTGAGAGCTGGGCCTTAGGGAAGGCTGAGCGAAGGAAGATAGATGCTTTTGAACTGTGGTGTTGGAGGAAAGTTCTGAGAGTGCCTTGGACTGCGAGAAGATCCAACCAGTCCATCCTCCAGGAAATAAAGCCCAATTGCTCATTGGAGGGAAGGATACTAGAGACAAAGTTGAAGTACTTTGGCCACATCATGAGGAGACAGCAAAGCCTAGAGAAGACAATTATGCTGGGGAAAGTGGAAGGCAAAAGGAAGAGGGGCCGACCAAGGGCAAGAAGGATGGATGGCATCCTTGAAGTGACTGGACTGACCTTGAAGGAGCTGGGAGTGGTGACGGCCGACAGGGAGCTGTGGCGTGGGCTGGTTCATGAGGTCACGAAGAGTCGGAGACGACTGAACGAATGAACAACAACAATATGTGTATATATGTGTGTTTGTGTGTATATGTGTGTGTGCATGTGTTTTAATGTGGGTTTTTTTGGCTTTTTAAGTCTCTTTTGCTGTGTTTTTCAGCGTTTTTATGAGTGATGGTCACTCATTGGCCTGATAGGTGTTATTGTGTCCAAATTTGGTGTCAATTCGTCCAGTGGTTTTTGAGTTATGTTAATCCCTTAAACTAACATTACATTTTTTTATTTATATAGATTTATTTTTAGTATTTCTACCCCGCCTTTCTTCACATAGCAGACCCAAGGTGGCTTACAACATAAAAACATACAATTCTCAACAGTTAACATTGTAAACAACAATAAAATAAGATCATAATAAAAACATACAACAATAAAACCAGTAAAATTCTTATCCGTAACTTTGATGGTAGTATTCTTGGTGGTGGACATCTCCCAGGTACTGGTCAGCTAGTATAATGGAAACAGAGTTCTGGATTAAACAGGACTCATCTCATTTACTGTAATTCTTCCTGTGTACCCAAATGTACTTATAAATGAATATTTTGGCTATGTACATATTTTGGCTATGTACATATTTTGTACATATTTTGGCTATGTACATATTTAAATGTACATGGTACCAAGGTGAACACTCTATTGCTGAACTGCATTATTACTGTGTTAAAATGCAGATCAACTAAATTCAAATTGAAATGTTCAAATAAGACACTCGTATTGATTTTTTTTCTTGTGGGGGAACAGGGCTTCTAAATAAATATTCAGGAATTCTACTTTTTTGCAGGGACACTTGAAATGCAATTAAAAGGAAGTATGAGTCCATGTGAGATTAGCATGGATCACAATAAGACCATTGCTATGTTCGAAATAGTAGTAGTGGAAGGTGAGGTTTGATATGGGTAATCCCTTAAAACGTCCTACTAACTTATCAAATGTGCCTGGACGGAGATACATCATTCTATAGTTATTTCTTCCTTGGACTTTGAGAGACAGTAATGTGCTGTTGGACCTATCCAGCCAGATACGCTAGTCCCACTCCACAGATTAAAATGAAAGGTCAAAATGTGTGGGTATCAGGGACGAACGAGAGGGCGACGGGGAGTCCTGGTACAGAAGAAAGCCTCCCTATAATTTACTTTTTCTTCCTTCCTTCCAGAACCAAAGCCATGACCCTTTCAGCTGAGACATTTTTAGGGTCAGTCTGAAGACAAAAAGGCTGGTGTCAGTGCTGCCAATTTCTGACTAAATGGGAGGCTATCTTGGAGTGTGGAGAGCATTTCCCACGAACAGGCTGTACTTTACTCTATGAAACAACAAGGCCGTATAATTAGCATTCTCACTGGGCAAAAGAACAGCTTGGATTGTGTCTGCGTTCACTGGACTTTTGTCTGCTGTTCAAGCAAAGGCTGTTTGTCGTGGTCTGTGCTTGGGCTGCCCACCTGTTTGTTCTTAGAAAACCCAGCACAACTCTTATTCACGTTGCTCTCACTGGAGAAACATGGCTCAGTTAAGCAATTTGGCTATTTCAATCCAGTCGCACTCTTTTTCTCTGACTTCATATTATCTAGAAATGTTCATTATTGAACTCCATTGTGTGGCTCCCACATAGTCACATAATGACAGTCTTCTGAGCATCAGGAACATAAAATAATAGAAACCAGCTAGAGGTTACAAATACAATTTAGAGAAGGGTACGATAGGTGTATTGTTCCAAATATATGCCATGTGAACTAGGATTTCAACACACACAATACAGTTCAAGATAATGCTGGTATATTTTATCATTATCTAATAATGAGCATAGCCTATGAAAAAGTACATTGAAAAAATGCTGATCCATACAAAATGTCCTCTGCACAAATACATCTTAGAAATGAGGGAATGGAAATCACAGTAGAAGTAAACATACAGTCCTCTCTGTATTCAGATTGACTACCCCCTATCAGAAATGATTGGGACAGGCATGTAGCCGGGGGGGGGGGCTTGGGGGGCTTCAGCCCCCCCCCACCCAAATTCTCATGGTGGTCTGCGAAAAGGCCTTACTGGTACATTATTTAAACTGTTATGTTTATTCATATCATGATCTGATCACCATGCTCAATATATCTCATATGCATGGGGGTATTGGGGTAACGATACAAAGGTTTGCTAGGGTAGACCCTCTTTCACTCAGACTCAGCCCCCCCCCCCCCCCCCCCCGGAATCAAAATCCTGGCTACGGGCCTGGCTTGGGACTATAAGTGTTTTGGATTTTGGAATATCTGTACATTATAAGATGGGACGGCACCAGTCTAAACACAAAAGCGTATTATGTCTCATATTTACCTAATACACATAGCCTGAATGTAATTTTATATACATAATTTTTAATAATTTTTGTTCGTGGAAAAAAATTATATACATTGAGCATCAGAAAGTATCAGTATCTTAGCCATCCATGTGAAAAAAAATGATTTTGGAGTATTTTGAAATTTACATTCCTAAATAAGAGATGCTCAACCCTGGATATACTTGAAAGAGGAGGAGGATATCTATTTCTCCCAGCATGTCTAATCACATACCCTGACATCTATATATCTAATCTTACATCAATCTGTACATACAGAGTGAGATCCTGAATAGGGAGACTATGCTACAATAGGTAGCTACAATATATCTTCCTCTGTCACCCACACTATCTCAAGTCAGCCCTCCAACACAGCTGTTTCTTGGTTGAAGGGGGACAGGGGGATGCCAGGCAAGTGTCATCTTCATAAATCCTCCAATTTCAATGACAAAAGGTAACACTAGAATTCCACTGAGAACTTAGACATTCATACAGAGAACATTTTAGTCAAATCCACAAATCTTCAAATCCACAATCTCACAAATGTAGAGGTTTAATTGTTCCATCCTCCACAGTGACCAAACTGTGGATGACACCACCCACATATATTACTAACAGAATACGTGAATCCACATTTGCTGCCTGCTGTACATTTGACAATAGGGCCTAGCTACATGAGCCACAAATTCTGAATACACTCCTAGGCCAGGACTTCCAGCCCATAATGTGTTAATTTGGTTTTGCCTTGATTAACACAGTTTTGCCCCACATTAAGAAAAGTTGGGCAATATTCTGGCCTTTGAGGTGGTACAAACACCTGGGCCGGTTCTAATGTGAACAGGACCAGCTGCTCACACAGGCCAGTGCTGCCATCTTGTTTTCCCGGCATTATATGGCACACAGGAAAGGGGATGGCACATGCCTTCTTTTGGTTTTTTATAATCACAGCAGCCACCACGGAGCTCTGGAGAACACCTAGATACTACCAAGTGCCTTTGCTGATGTTCTCCCTCCTTTCTCCAAGTTGTGCAGGTAAAAGACAGGAGCTTTCCAAAACTTTGTGGTCACTGCTGTGGTGACAAGTAACCACAAAGTTAAGGATGGCTATCTAGGGAGACTGAACCAGGTTCATCCTGACAGGAGAATTGGGACTTCATCCTGTTGCAGCAGCAGGATCGAGACAGATGGTGTAGTTGCCCCTGAGGCCAGCCTGGAGTATTGCCAGTGTGGAGCAACCTCACATTATGTGACCCATGTAAATGTTGAAGCCAACTTTAGCTCCCAGGCCAACATGCCTGCATGTGTGTCAATATCAGTTTGTCATATCCCCAACTACATTTTAAGTGTGTGCTCAAGATTTTGTAAAAGTGTCTTTAATTTATACATGTCACATGAGATGAGGTCCTGAGTAAAGAGGAACGAAGCTCCTTCCACAGTGCTGTAAGTCAGGCCCTCTCTGACTCATGCTGTTCACAGTTGTTATTGGCAGCGACAGTGGGGAATTTGCCATACATTTGAAAGCTCAGATCCCACCAAACCTTTGCATTTTGAAATACAGCCAAACACCAAAAGGAAACAAGTATTTTCCCACCCCCCTGGCTGACAGCATTCCACAGAGTGGCTAAAATGCACATGAATGGGTGCAGCAGGATGAAGGCGAGCTGTTCCACTTATACTAGACAAACTCTGATTCACTGGCTTCAAGCCAGGAAAAATAACCTATTGCAATCCAAACTTAGCTAAGTCAAACAGTCCGTGCTTAATTAAGCCCACTCTAAGAGTCCTCTGTCCCCAGCAAACTACAGAAAGCTGATATTCTCAGCAGGTGAGATTGAAACTGCCCAGGTCTAACTACTCAATCTAAATTCGCAATTTAAAGAGGAGAGGCAAAGGCTCAGCTTCAGTATTTTGCTACTACAGATGTTAACTTTAGAAGGAAATTGGTTTATTAAGGGTCTGGGTACATATTACATGCACATATTTGCCGTTTGTTTTTGGCTGTATTTATTTATTCATTTGTTCATTTTGTATGCCACCTTCCTACTGAACTAGAACCTAACGCAGATCACAGATAAAATAAATTAACACATTATTATTATTATTATTATTATTATTATTATTATTATTATTATTATTAGAAACACAACAAGATGAGTCCACAGCAAACAAGATCACTGTGCTGGCTGTTGTAACTACAGCCAAGCTGATGCATTCTGCCAAATAAAGTCAACTTTTGACAAGACTAAGGGCTCTTCTACATTGATCCAGAAAGCAGGCTGGAACTGGCAACTGAGACACCAGTTCGACCCCTCTTTGCATTCTGACAGGGACTCAGTGAGCCAGCTAAGCAGCAACAGAACCACATACTGCCAAGCGATGCCAAAACTGGTTCAGTGCAGCTGGGTAGGCCCAGATGTCCCCCCCCCCCAATCACTGGTGGCTACAACAGCAACAAGGTACCTATCTGAGTTTTTCTTTTGGGGGGGGGGGGTACCAGTTCATGTGACTCACGAAGGAAGATAGGAGTAGGGAGAGGACTTTTTCCCCTCTCTTTTTTTCCTCCTGTTTTTCTTCATAGGTCATACAACCCAATAGTAGGAAGATGACCCCACCACGACCCAGGATCTGGTTGGTGGCTGTGTCACTGCTGTAGATACCAGTGACATGAAGAGAAGGGTGGGACACCCATCCTACGTTCTTGGGCTACCTGAACCTAGGATGGTTCCATTTGAAAACTAGCTGCAGTTGTCTGGCCAGCCGCCAACTCAGGGGAGATTTTGACTCCTGCTCCATGAGTCAAGCTTTGCCCTGAGTTAGCTTAAGCCAGGGTGCATGATGCATTAAGCCGGTGGTTTTCAACCTGTGGGCCCCCAGGTGTTTTGAACTACAGTTCCCAGAAATCCCAACCAGTTTACCAGCTGTTATGATTTCTGGGAGATGAAGGCCAAAACATCTGGGGACCTACAGGTTGAGAACCACTGCATTAGGTAGTTTTTCCTGGGTTAAAATGTATTGGCCCTTATTCAATGTATAACCACCTTGGGGCTGAGTCAACCTCACACCAGCCTAAATAGTTAGTGTAAATAGTCACTAACTGCACTGTTCAAACATCAAGTACTACTTTGTATCTTTTATCCAGCTACTTTCATGGTGATACCTGAAACCATGGCTAACCCTGCCATTTAAAAAGTTAGCTGGTTGCCTCATGTGGTGAAGTGGTGATGGAGAAGCTGTGGCAGTTCATTGATGGTTCTATTCCCTTCAAGAAAAGAGCTCTGTGTTCCAACATAATGCACCCTAAGCTAGCATGCCGTCATTTTAATGCAATGGAAGAACATTTATGGGCACATGAGTCCTCATTAAATTGGGGTCTTGGTATCTGCAGTTTAAAGAGTGGTACTTAGAATTATTAGCCAAAGATCTTGATCAAATTACAGAACTGAAGATTCCATAGGATGCAGTTATAGTGGTTTGAATCATCGCACAATTAATGTGTAGCATGATCATATTTGTAATGTTCCAAAAATTAGCCCGGTTTGGACCTCAAAGGGAGATGAGTGATTTGGGAGTGATTTGGAGCAAATACACACTATGATGGGAAAGGGAGAGGCATTTCATATGCCCCTTATCACTTCTCCATTCTGGGTTTTCATTGCACACATGTTTGTGTTTTACTTTTTTTCAGAGCACCAGCTGTATCGTAAAAGTAATCATAGGAAGCAGTTATGTTTAATATGAACCTGTTGAGTTTTGCTTTCATTAGAAGTTAAATCACCAAACGAAGGATTCATTTCTGAAGGTGAGGTGGAAACTAGGAAAATATGGAGTCCAATATATTCGGGCCATAATCCAGAATACATAATAGTGTAAATATCTACTGGCTGAGACACATTATGCTAGCATTATATACATTCTCTCTCTGTTTGTCAGGTTTTACAATGTATTGTAATGTAATATAGCTGAGTCATGCACTGCCAATGGGCTTCTATTGGAAATGCTGAGTCATGCATTAACTGTATATAGAACTTCATTTGGGGAATGTGTTCTGGCCTAGTCCAGGTGATTGTGAATGATGTAATCCTGGGTCTGAGTTAAGTTAATGAGTTGGGAACCAATCAGAGATTGCTATGTGTAATTGTATAGAATTGTATATAAGGAAGTCATGTACAGTGTATTCTCTCTCCTTGTGCTGTAATGTTGTTTGTCGAAGGCTATATGTAATTAAAAGAACCTGTCTGCTAAGACAAGATATAACTGTATGTTGTGGTAAGTTTGTAATATCATATAGACTCGGGGAAAGACAGTGGTAAAACTGACAATGGCCGGGCATGTGCTCAAGTGTCTGTAAAAGGTTCCAGAATGACTGTAGGCTGTGGGAGCAGTTGACTGAAAATACTGTGCAGGAAGAAGCTACTGGAAAGCACTGAAGTTGTGCAACTGATCTGCTGCTGAATTGTGAAGTTAATCTCAACACCATTGAATAGCAGCAATGTGCAACATGTCACCTAAGAGGTTCCATTGAGCAGGGTGCAATGTTGCTATTTACATAATTCTGCTTTCTTGAGTGATAAAAGAATGCACCTTTTGCTATGAGGGATTATTGGCCATGCATATAGTGTATGCCTTACACCTGTATGTGTAATTAAAAGGAGGACAGCCTCTGTGTGTCTGAGGTTGTGTTTCCTTTGCTTTTGTGAAGTAGTCATTAGGCAAGTGATTCTAATAACTTAGGATGATCTGAGAAATTATGCAAAATATTATGGGGTGATGCCAATAGCCTATGAGGGAGAGGGCCTTTTTGTTAATGCCAGCCTATGTTTTTCAATGTTTTAGGCACAAAGTATAACAGGCACTTGCTCTGTTGTGGCTTTGGTCCCAGGCAAAGAATTGATTTATTTTCAGGTTTTAAACATCTCCATAGTTTGTTTTAGGATGTTTTCCAAGACCTAAGCATATTTTTATTATTATAGCTTGCCTGTTTTTAGTGTTTTAATTATATCCTTGGTTCCTGTGAGATGCCCTGGGAATCGGTTGAAGGATGGGTAAAAATATCTACCATAAATAAATCATTGTGACCATCGTCATAAAAGTTTAACAACACACTTTTTTTTTTGCCAGCAGCTTCATTTTTCTATTAACTTGTAATTCTTCTCTTAATAAGGAAAGAATTTTCTATATAGAGGTATACTACCAAATTCAATCTGATTAATTCTATTCATGTTTACTTCAAAGTAAGTGCGAAAGCTGGACCATAAGGAAGGCTGAGCAAAGGAAGATATATGCTTGTGGCATTGGAGGAAAATTCTGAGAGTGCCTCGGAACGCAAGAAGATCAAACCAGTACATACTCCAGGAAATAAAGCCCGACTGCTTACTGGAGGGAAGGATATTAGAGGCAAAGATGCCACATAATGGCCACATAATGAGAAGACAGGAAAGCTTGGAGAAGATAATGATGCTGGGGAAAATGGAAGGAAAAATGAAGGAAAAAGGAAGAGGGGCTGACCAAGGACAAGACAGATGGATGGTATCCCGGAGCTTGAAGGAGCTGGGGTGGTGGTGACAGCAGACAGGGAGCTCTAGCATGGGCTGGTCCATGAGGTCACAGAAGTTATGACTGAATGAATAAACAACAACAAAGTGCCACTAATTTCAAACTGATTCTCTAACAGGCACACAATTTTTATATTTTCCTAATTTTCCTTCAAATGATGAGGATGATCGGTCTTTCAATTCCTGGCTCACAATCTTGGCTACATCTAGTTGTTCATTTAAAAATAACAAGTTAGCCTCTGCTTTCAAATGTTGTACGTCAATCTGGGCCCTACTCTCCAGATGAGGCCCAAAAAAGGCAGAAAAAATCTACTATTTTCTTTGCATCTTCTACTTTCGGGACTCAGAATGGCATATACATGCTGGGTAACACTGCTACAGACATTGTTGTCATTGGCTCACACTCAGTTTGCGATCTACATCCATGTCCAGAGCCTTCTCAGCATAGTTGCTGCCCAACTAGCGGTCCCGGCATTTTGTATCTGTGTTTTATTTTGTTTTCTTTCCCTGTGGGCATGTTAGAGGTCAGACACATCCAACCGAAAGAAAAGGCAGACAGGAAAACATCTGTAGCATGTGTACAGAAGTTTCTCAGGGCTGTCTGTCTGCACCAAGGGATCCAGGCAAATAAACAATGACCCTCTTCAAAAGAGAATCTCCTGTTTTCAGACACAGAGGTGTGCAAGCCAAGTCGGGGCTTGATATGACATGGAGCGACTTGCTGTGTTTTTTGGTTTTTTAATTACTCAGAAGCATTTGGGTCTAATGTCTGTTTTCAAAAGAGTCTGAGGACAAAATATGATTCATGCTATATCTGTTGAGAGGTTATATGGGTGAGGAAGTAGGTGTCGGAATACCCAAACTGGACCTGTCAGACAAATGAAGGAAGCTGATTTCACTTCCCAAAAGGGTTTATTGGCTTGGGCTGCCGTAATTGGTACTGCAGGCAACCACAGCTTTGTAAGACTGATAAAAATAGAAGAATGTGTAGCAATGCCAGCCTTGGTTACAGCTATAAGTCAGCACTGAAATGCAGAGCTTGGAGTTTTCTTTTTCTTGTTTGTGAGAAACTCATTGGGCTTCATTTAACGGAGATACATGACATGATGCAACACTACTCAGAAATTCAAGCTTCACCCTTGCTAAAAGTGCATCATTTCATTCCTTTGTCTGTCTGGGCAAACCAGAAATGTGCCTCTAAATTGTTACATACAGTACTAGCCACATTAATCTAGGCTATCATAACAATAGCTGAAGGGAAAATGCCATGTGTTTCCGAGATCTTTCCCCTCTATATTAACCTCTCTAAATGCCATCTGACATAGAGAGTAAGTCTAATGAAAAGATCTTTATTACATTGCCCGACAGGGCATGCCATTCATACAACTAAGCAAGTGGATAGAGAGGAAGGATGCTGGAGCTGTGACATTCAACAAAATGGGACAGGATGGAAAAATAGGTCACTGGCCAAAAAGACTGGAAAATGCTGTTATTTCTAACCCAGACAGATATCAGATATGATGGCAGCTAAATACTGGAGTTTATTTCCTCCCTACTACACATTTTAGGCAATGCATTATTTAAAATATTGCTGAAACGGTTCTGCATAGAATGCATGAAGTCAAAGATAACATAAGGGACTTTTTCAGATACTAGTTTTGGTCTCCTCCTCCTTACACTTTCCTTTTTTGTAATCAGCTTACTTCTATTACTCAAGACTGATATCAAGGTAGATAGGTAAATAGCTGTCAGTTAACTCAGGGTGTATCTATACTGTAAAATTATTGCAGTATGGCACCACTGTAACTGCACCCAACATTCTTTGGCAAAGAGGACTGAAGCCCTTGTAAAACTACAACTCCCATGATTCGATAGGATTGAATCATGGCATGTAAAATGGGTAAAGATGCATTTATTCTATATCTTAGGTGCTCCTTCAGTTAGGAGAAAGGGCAGAGGTGGGGTGGAGTGGGACGAGATGGAATCTTGCCCTCGCTTGCTTTTACAGGGAGCTCCTTGGTCAGTGAGGACAATCCATTCCTTTCCTATGTTGATCAGCATAAGGGAAGGATTATAGCAATGGTGTAAGGAAGAATAGTGTATCAGGACCAATGGAACACCCTACCTCATCAAAATGAGCTAGAATCAGTGACATGCACCAGTTTTGCCCAGGTCACACATGGAGCCCGCTGGCTCCCATCATACAGCACCGGTGTAGCTCCATGGGTGAAGGAGGGTAGAGCTGCACATACTGCCCCCACAGCAACATGGAAGGCTTCCTGTGAATCGATTGGGGGGAGGGGGAGCTGTGTGCTCCATGCTTCCACCCATGGGATCAGGACCATCTGAGGGATCGTCTCACCCCCTACCAACCCCAGAGATCCCTCCGTTCTGAGCACCAAGATCTATTGGAAGTCCCCAGTGTCAAGACCTTGCGTCTAATGGCAACCAGACGCAGAGCCTTCACAGCAGTGGCGCCATCAGTCTGGAATGCTCTGCCACCTGAAGTTCGTGCCCTGCGGGACTTACCAGCTTTCCGCAGGGCATGTAAGACATACCTGTTCCAACAGGCTTTTAATGTTTGATACTGTTGTTTTTAAATTGTTTTAAATTGCTTTTAAACTTTGTTAGATTTTAGCTATTCTTGTAAGCCGCTCCGAGCCCCAGGGGAGTGGTGGCATATAAGTTTAAATAATAAATAAATAAATAAATAAATAAATAAATAAATAAATAAATAAATAAAAAACATCTGCAGTGAGGCACTGTGGGGTCTGGAGTGCCAGATTCCCCATGCCACTGAATGACGCGAGTCGATGTGGGATGACTCCAGCGGCTATGTGACAAGTTTGTCAATCCAGTGCTCCACACAGCCACAGACACCTGAGGTATTCCAGAGCTTCCTGCAAACTTTATAATATCTCCTTGACAAGTTCAAGTTAAAGGGTAAAAGGTCCAGATTCTTGCTGGAAACATTGTACTTCATGAAGGCTCTTAATGCTGGCTTTGGGGGTAGGTATGCTGTCTTTTTACTGGTATAGATTTACTCTAGTCTTGGCTGTAGGAGATAACTGACACATGGCTGCTGTGCTTTATACAGCTGTCACTTCCCGTCCTTAGTCATCTCTCCCTTGTTGGACTATACCTTTCATGACAAGCTGTCATGACATTGATAACTGAATGGGAATCTATGTACCACACAGCAAAGAAAACCATGTTTAAAATAAAGGCTATTTCTCGATGTTTAGAATGGCCCTAATGAAGTACCAATATTTAAGAACTATAATTTGTTTCTCCTTTTGTTTGTCAGGACATACGTTGTCAATAAAGTGCTTCCAAGTGACTGACTACTAGTATTTTCCCATCAGGGGGGTCCCAGAGTTGTCGCAATGATCTGTGAGTCAGCATGAAGAAGGCTTTGAGAAATTTCAAGATGGGAACCATATGGCAGCACCCTCCCTTCTGAAATTATATGACCCAGTGTGCACAGACCACCTACCAACACTCCAACTGGAGTCTTCATGCTTTCTTCTTTGAGTTCTTCAAGAAAGTGCTTGAAAGATTTCTCATCCTCTGAACAGGTTCTGACATATCACATGCACAGGATAAGTGAGAGAGGCTCCTGCATCCAAGGCAAATGTGTCACAGAAGATTCCTTGACAAGTTCAAGTGGCTTAATCCTCTGGCACCATTACTGTGGATTTTATCACTTCTGATAATAAGGCAAAGATGGGACTGGGTGTAGGAAATTTGATTGCAGGCTTGCTTTATACATTCTGCCTTAATTACATTATGGCTTCTTTAACCAAAGAACAAATACACATATAGAGGCACACGAAGTAATTGTGGGTCATAGTCTGCTACCAGGCCCGTAGCCAGGATTTTGTTTCCGGGGGGGGGGGGCTGAGTTTGGTTCGGGGGGGGGCTGAATCTGAGTGAAAGAGGGTCTACCCTAGCAAGCCTTTTGTATTGTTACCCCAATACCCCATGCATATGAGATATATTGAGCATAGTGATCAGATCATGATATGAATAAACATAACAGTTTAAATAATGTACCAGTAAGGCCTTCTCACGGACCACCATCAGAATTTCGGGGGGGAGGGCCTGAAGCCCCCCAAGCCTCCCCCCCAAGCCCCCCAAGCCCCCCCTAGCCTGTCTGCTACAAAGCAAAAGACATTCCTCCTGTCTGCGAAATGACACTGGGATATGATCTGAGAAAAATGCAGCTCCTATCAAGTACAAAACATTGCTATTGATCTTATTTGTACATGCAGAATAAAGGATGTCATTTATTGAGATCAGTTTTTCCCAATTGGGTGTCTCCCAGATGTGTTGGACTGCAATGCCATCACCTCATACATATGATTGGAGAGTTATAGTCCAACAAATCTAAACAGTATTTCCTAGGAAAAGAGTCATCATGATAGCTGGAGGTGATAAGAAGTGAAATTGTCACAGATGACAATTGAGATGCATGTGGCCATGCAGCATCACTAGCCTTATGAATGAGGACATGTCATTGAGCCATTCCGAGTCCCCTCGGGGAGATGGGGCAGGATACAAATAAAGTTTATTATTATTATATTATTGAAGAGAAGCATTTTGCCTGAGTCTACTGGAAAGAACATGATCATGCCCCTCCTCTGCTCTCCCTCCAGAGGATTTAATTTGGCAGCAACAGATGTATGCCGAGGACAAAGAGGAAAAGTATGCAGAAGAGAAAGAAACTGAAACATTTTAAAAACATATGGAAAAGAGATATGTTAGAAGATTGATTGGGACTCTCATTGCCAAATTGGGACCGTTGGAAGGGATGAATGTACTCCAAGTTCTCAGCAGGGCACTAGGTTTCTGATTTACAGTTTTTGAAAGAGAAACCCATGTAGTTGCCTGATCCAAGTTCCTCTGAACTTGTTTCTCATGAAAGTGTTTAGATATGATCCAGTAATGATTATCTGTAACATAGAAAAGATATCACTGCATGAAAGTCTCTGAGTCATTACAGTGTGCCAAAGTCAGTCAAAATCAAAGTGCCTCTACAACAGAAGTACAGTAGTTAGTTACTGTAAGAGACACAGCTTCTGTTGAATGTTTCATAGGTTGCCACACTAATAAGAAGAAACCGACGCAGCAGAAGGGTAAGATGCAAAAAACTGGTACTTATTCTATCTGACTTTGTATAGAGCTCACTATAAGGGCTTCACCAGCATTTCCCAACCTGGAACCCTCTAGACATATTGCATGATAACTGGGATCATTTATAGCCAGTTTACAGGAGATGAAAATTGTGTGCAGTTATCAATGTGATGAAGTCCCATGGGGCAATGCACCAGCCTCTGTGGCAAATCAGCAGGGCAGTAGGGCAATCCTGGTGTCCCGCCTCACCCATAGTGACACTTCCTCATCACACATGGGGAAGTGTCGCTGCATGGCTTCCCCCCATGCCGGCCCCATTGTTTTAAATGAATCACAGGAAGCCTATATGACCTATAAAACCCTATACGGCTCCGGTCCAGTGTACCTGTCCGAACGTATCTCCTTCTACATCCCACCTTAATATCCTCTGGGGAGGCCCTGCTCTCGGCCCCACCGTTGTCTCAAACACGTTTGGCGGGGACAAGGGACAGGGCCTTCTTGGTGGTAGCCCCCTGCCTGTGGAATACGCTTCCCGGGGAAATTAGATCATCATCATCCCTCCTCACCTTCAGATAGAAGGTAAAATCATGGTTGTGGGACCAGGCCTTCAGGCAGTCAGGTTAAAGGACAATGGATAATATTTGACTTTGGCTTGGAAGCGGATTTGGATAAGTGAAGCGGAATAATCATTAGTATATGGCTAGATAAATAGCCACCAGACTGGCAATAGCTAAATGGATAGTAAGTATACCGTTTATTTTTTATTTTAATGTTCATGGTTTTAATTGTTATCTTTGCTATTGTATTTTATGAAGCGGCATTGAATTGTTGCCAATTGTAAGCCGCCCTAGGGGTTGAGATGGGCGAGGTAAAAATGTTTTAAATAAATAAATAAATACTAAGCCTCCTGTGTTCTGGGTGCAGTGCCGTAGAATGCTTACACTCCAGATCATCATCATCATCATCATCATCATCATTATCATCATCATCATCACCTTTATTTATACCCTGCCACCATCTCCCCCAACGGGGACTCGGGGTGGCTTACATAAGGCCAAGCCCGAACAACAAAATACCATAAAATAAGATACAAATTGCAATAAAATAAACAACATAGCATTAAAATATAAAACATATAAGCATATAAACAATATACACAAAACATAAAGAGAAAAAAAACTGTAAACCAAACATAATGACAGAGAGCGGGCTGCATGTACATAAAATGATTTAAAAACTCAGGGTGAGATAAAGGAGCAGGATTATTTGTAAGGGAGAAATCATAGAGAGACAGGGAAATAATCGGACCTTTGTACAAGGGGGATGGGTACTCCTAAGACAAAAATGTTGAGGAAGCAATAGCATAATATTATGTGACTACTCTCCGAAAGCACAATGGCAGAGCCAGGTCTTGAGATTCTTTTTAAAGGTTTCTAAAGTAGGGGCTTTCCTAATCTTTCCTAATCACCCCAGTTGAGCCACAGAGCCCCACCAGAAGTGAGCCTGCATCATCTGATGGGTGATATGAGGCTCTGTGGCTCAGCTGGGGTGAAAGCATCCTACAAAACTACTGAAGATGAGGTCATTAAGTTTCCTCCTTCTGGAGTAGTGGTTCTCAACCTGTGGGTCCCCAGGTGTTTTGGCCTACAACTCCCAGAAATCCCAGCCAGTTTACCAGCTGTTAGGATTTCTGGGAGTTGAAGGCCAAAACATCTGGGGACCCACAGGTTGAAAACCGCTGTTCTGGAGGATTCCAAGCTAGGGAAGGATACCCTATACAATGGAGGTGAAGGGAATTGGTTTTCTTCTACAGTTGCATTTTCATGGAGGCACTCAGTGGAATTACTTAGAAGCAGTCACTAAGTTATTATACAGGGTTAGTCAAAATGAATAGGCCAATAAGAAAATTAATTTTAGACGAATGTATGTTTATTGTAACCAAACTACAGCTACGTATCGACAGATAAATTATCAAAGTTTTGTCTCACCTTCAGAGATGTTCGATATGGGCGCCCCGTGTGACACGGCAGACGTCCAAGCGATAGTCCAGTTCATTCCACATCCGTTGCAGCACATCCGACGTAATGGCATCGAATGCAGCACATATGCATAAGCAGCCCGTCTCCTCAAATTGCTTTACCCACCTCGCAATGGAATGTCGATGAGGTGGTTCCTTGCCATACTTGGCTCAAAATTCTCACTGGACCGTAATTACTGACATTGTTTTAGCAAATGTCATCACACAAAACGCCTTCTCTTTGCCTGATTCCGCCATTTTGAAAACAGCGACTCCTAGCGACGCCTAGCGGCATTAACGTACATGTGTGTTGCTCAAAAAAAACTTTGATAGTTTATCTGTCACTACGTAGCTGTGGTTTGGTTACAGTAAACATACATTCGGGTACAATTAATTTTCTTATTGGCCTATTCATTTTTGACTAACCCTGTATTTCTGTTTCACCTGCAGTCAAAGCTATGTCTTGTTTGCTAAGCATTCTCTCTAATTCCAGTCCTATCTAGCCAAGCTACAAATCTTCAGCTTTCATGTTTTGCAGTTATTTAAACTGGTTTTGTTTGTTCTTCCCTGTTTACACTAGGCAGTGTTGCTTGATTTGGAATGCATGACCAGAAAGTGGATTTCCATCAGGCCGGAACCACAAGTTTTGTCCTTTAAATCCTTGTCCACAGTCATGAAAGGAAACTTTTTTTTCAAACACAAACCTGTGTCAGATATTTAATGACAAATTACAAAATTGATTCTTTAATACCCATATTTAATCAGTTCTAAGATGTCATCCATTGTAAGATGTACCCTAAGTTCAGTATCACCAATAGAAAAAAAGCTTTATTTATACAGTATATATAAAAAGTACTCAGAATTCTAAGATGCACCCAGTTTTATATAGATTTATATGAGGGAGCCCCCGGTAGCGCAGTGGGTTAAACCCCTGTGCCGGCAGGACTGAAGACCGACAGGTCGCAGGTTCGAATCTGGGGAGAGGCGGATGAGCTCCCTCTATCAACTCCAGCTCCTCATGCGGGGACATGAGAGAAGCCTCCCACAAGGATGATAAAAACATCAAATCATCCGGGCATCCCCTGGGCAACATCCTTGCAGACGGCCAATTCTCTCACACAGGAAGCGACTTGCAGTTTCTCAAGTCGCTCCTGACATGACAAAAAAAAATTGGGGAAAATGTGTCTTAGGATTGAGGAAATACAGTACTTAATGGATTCCTGTGTTGCTCCTTTTTCCTATAAAAAGGAACAGTTGCTGTATTTGGAGCAGGGGAAACAGGCAGCATCATCTTTCCTCCTTTCACAATGAAATGAAGACAAGCTCATTCTCAGCTACATAAGAGCTTCTTTTTTAAATGTGTTGATTACACACTTGTTATAAAATGTGAGCAATTATTGCTTGCAGTAAAACCAAATGTAATAGCTGTTGGGTATTACACAGAGTAATTTCTCTCCAGTTGGGAAGATTTTTACATAACCACAGAAGAGCTTTTAATATAATTAAACCTATTGAAAGATGTACAACTCATATAACACCCATGTTCTTCTTGTAATGATGTTGAAGTTAAATGTAAAACATTCCATGCATGTGGGAGAGAGAAAGAAGAGCAAATTTAGGACCTAATTATTTGTCAATTGAATGGGAGAAATGTCCCAGGCCTGGGGACATTGTGATTCTCCAAATATTGTATGACTTCTGCTCCTACCAGTTCCATCTCACATAGCCAGTGGTCAGGGGTGATGGAAATTATAGTTGTGGATGATGGGCATTATAGCTGAGAATGACAAGTCCTTATATTGGGAGAAAGGTGGAATAAAAATCAAATAAATTTTGAAATGAAGCAAAAAATGATCTTTTTAAGTGGTTCAAAAAAAAAACATTGATATCCTTTGAATTCTGCACTTTTAAACATACATGCAATTATTTGCTCAAAAAATCATATTGCAGAAAAATAAAGAAGGTTGGACACAATACTTTTGTGTGGGTGGTTTGGAAGAAAAGATCTGTGCAATTGTGCTAAAACTGAATTTATGGTTGAATAATTGAGCAACTGATAGACTCAACATGGACCTATTTGTGTCTCTAGCAGTATCTGGAGAGCCATAAAAGTATAGTCCTGGAATTTTCTCTTTTTTTTACCCCTAGTAATCAGCTGTATTTTGAGGTAGGAACGGGTACATCTAACCATTTCTTGCTCTATCACATTCCACTTTTTAAGCCTCAAGATTATTATTTACTAAATTATTATTACATTATAATCTATTATTATATTATAATATTACATTATTATTACATTTCTGTTGTCTATTATTATCTGTTACAATCACAAAACAGTATCTGTATTTTGGCAAGTATTTTAAAGATGCACTGAAATGAAATTCATCCCTAGTTAAACCAACCAAATTCATGACAGAAATACAACCTCATCATATGGGTTGATTTGACTGTTATACGCTGCTTTCTCTGCCTTTTTGCCAGGGAGCCCATTACGCAACACACATCTACTTCTGGCCGGGCTCCATGCTGAAAGGGGAGAGGAAGCAGAACACACTGCCACTATGGCAACCCAGGAGGCATCCCGAGTTGCCTTTGCTGCAATGGAGGGGAAGCTAAGTGGAGGATACTTCCCCCTGTGGGGAAGTCGGTGGAAAGTCGGGCAATGCAGGGTTTGGGGCAACAGGTTCTCTACATCTTACAGTTGGGGGCCCATGGATTCACCACAATGCACAGCAAATCCTTCACTTAATGTAATAAGCTCCATAGAGAAAATAGATGTCTGTTCCTGATGTAGAGGGGAAGCTGTTGCGCCATAGGTATTGCAGAAGAGGGATATCTCAGAAGAAAAGTGAACATCTTAATTTTGAACATACCTGACTAAATACGCAGGTATTCAGCCCAGAAGTTTGTGAATTAAGTATTCAAAATAAATCTGTCAATCATATTAACACACATGTTTGGGGAGCTTTATTTTAAAAATATTCTGTCCTGAATTATAAAGAAAGCTAATTTTAGTAAAAAATCTACTAAAAAATGAACATGAGCAAAAGGTTACCCATCCCTAGTTGGAAATGAATAAACTACCCTAAAATCCTTGCCCCCCCCCCCCACCTTGCCATTTTGTACAACAAATATACCACCGTGTCACACATTTTTCTGCAACCACTTGTGCTGCACTTTCATTTCCTTAGTCTTCTTTTTAAAATAATGTTTTCCTTGTTTATACATACATTTCCCCTAAAAGCATGAAGGAAGAGCCTTAAACAGTTGCCAAACTGCTGAGGGTGGTACCCTTGTAATATCACGGGCATTAGCCAATTGGCTCCATCAGCAGCTAGCATTTCATGTACATTTGCTGTTGTTCTTTCCAGGTTTGTCTGTTTCCAAAATGCCTCTGCTGCAATGCAAACAATATCTTTCTCTTTACTCAATAAGGTATTCTTAATCAGATAAATTGTTATACCACATCAATCCATCCATCACTTTGTTTATATCCCACATTTCTCCAAGGCTGGGACTTGAGATAGTTTACAAAAAGAAATAAAACACAAAATATTAGAACATGCACATTCAAGATCAAAATAGTATTAAATAACAACAGAAATAAAATTAAATAACACCTGTACAGCACCATAAAGGCCATTTTATCTTCTCTCTGAGAGGAAAACAAAGAAGGAACCATCTTAACATCTAAAGGAGAGAGTTGCAAAGTTTGGGAGCAGCCACGGAGAAGATCTTCTGTATTGCCAGAAGCCATCCTTGTTAAGGTGATGGATAAAAAGAACATTTACGTGCAGATGACATCCAACTCTGTCACTCCTTCCCACCTACTACTAAGGAGGCTGTTCAGGCCCTGAACCGGTGCTTGGCCACTGTGTTAGACTGGATGAGGGCGAACTGGATGAGGGCGAACCAGCAGCCAGGTTGTTAACAGGAGCGGCACTCGGGGAGAGCACAATTCCTCTGCTGTGCCAGCTCCACTGGCTGCCAGTTTGCTACCAGGCACAATTCAAAGTGCTGGCTTTAGTCTTTAAAGCCCTAAACAGTTCTGGCCCTGTTTACCTGTCTGAATGCATCTCTTCCTATGAACCATCTAAGTGTTTAAGATCGTCTGGAGAGGCCCTGATCTCATTCCCGCCTTCTTCGCACATCCGATTGGCGGGAACGAGAAACAGGGCCTTCTCAGCGGTGGCCCCCCGGCTGTGGAATGCCCTCCCTAGGGACATTAGATTGGCCCCCTCCCTCATGACATTTCAAAAGAGAGTTAAGACCTGGCTGTTCGAGCAGCCATTTGCAGGTGCAGTATAACTGATTAATTGAGACTCATGGAACGACAGGACGATGCAATGGAAAATGATTTTAATGATGAGACACTGAGAACTGTATTTTATGATTTTAATTGTTTATTGTTTGTTGTTTTTATATGGTTTATACTATATGTAATTGTTTTTGACTGTATTTTATCTTGTGGGGCATTGATTGCCAAATGTAAACCACCTCGAGTCACCTCCGGGCTGAGAGGGGCGGTATACAAGTATAGTAAATAAATAATAAATAAATAACTGGCTGCTTTTCAGATCTTAAAATTTTGTTGGTCTGATATGGGAAGCTGTGGTCCTTCAGATAGCCCCAGCTTAAAACATAGAGACAGAAACAACATTTTGAATTGTGCCTGGAAGCAGACCAGCATCCAATGAAACTATTGCAACAAAAGAGTTATGTGCTTTCTGTAAGAAACACCCATTACGAATCTAGCTACAGCTCCTCAGACTAGATGAAGTTTCTGAATGCTCCTCAAAAGCAATCCCATGCAGAGTGTATTACAGTAATCCAGTCAGAATGTAACTAAGACAGGTGCTACCATGGCCAAGTCGGATGAGGCAAAGAATGGGTACAGCTGGTACAGCAACTTTAACTGGGCAGTTGCACTCCTGTCTGCAGCAGAAACGAGAATCTAGGATTAGAGCTGAATCAGGAAGTACTCTCAAGATGAGGTATGCAACTTCAGGGGGAACGCAACTCCATCCAACACAGGCTGAATCTACCTTATCAGAAGCACCCTTTTGTCCATTTTGTCTTCAACTTTTTTCCCCATCAACCAATACATTACACCTTGGAATAAAGTGGAAAACATATTAGAGCTGGATGTCATCCACATTGTGGTGACACCTAACACCCAAACTCCGGACAATTTTTTTATTCAGGCAGACATTTAAAGAAAAAAGAACTGATGAGAGTACTGCTGCTGCTGTTGTATAGTGTTTTAACTATTTTAACAGTTGCTAAGTGTTTTAAGTACTTTTTTTTTTTGGATTATGGATTTATGAATTGACGAACGTTGACCACAAGATGATTTTATTGCTGCTATTGTATTAATTTGATTGTTTTAACTAGTTATAACTGTTGTTGTTATATTGTAATTTGTATATTGTATTTTGTGAACTGTTGGGCATCAAATTGTGCCTTTTGTAAGCTGCCCTGAGTCCCCCCCCCCCCCCCCCGGGGTTTTAAGTACTTTTAACTAACTTGTAGACGTAATTCTATTTTAATTTGTATATGTTATAGATTTAAAAATCACATTTTAAATCTTGTAACCAGCTTTGGGTCTGTATCAAGAGGGGAAAATGGAGTGTGTATATGTGTGTGTGAATACACACACGCACACAAACACACACACTCTCAATTTTCCCCTTCCCCCCCTCTCTCTCTACACACACACTAGCTGTCCTCTGCCTCATGTTGTTGTGGCTCAGTCTGGTGATCTGGAAAATAAAGTAATAAGAAAGTGTGGATTTCTAATATATGTAATTTCTTTATGCATGTGGGTAAACAGTATTTCTTGCTGTTTCTTTGTGAAGTGTTGATGTGGAAAGTGTCCAGTTTGCCTACTCTGGGATATGCAACGTTTCATTGTCCTTCTTCAGGGGTCTCTTTCAAATCTATGTTATTATATCTCTGTGTGTGTGAATCATATATCTATCTATCTATCTATCTATCTATCTATCTATCTATCTATCTATATCGATGGCTGGATGGCTCTTTGTCAGGAGGGCTTTGATTAGATTTTCTTACCCTGGTGAAGAGAGTTGGATTGGATGGCCTTAAGCATTTTCTGTTGGCCATTGGGGTTCTGTGCAGGAAATTTGCCCCAATTCTGTTGTTTGTGGGGTTCAGAATGCTCTTTGATTGTAGGTGAACTATAAATCCCAGCAACTACAACTCCCAAATGTCAAGGTCTATTTCCCACAAACTCCATCTGTGTTCATATTTGGGCATATGGGATATTTGTGTCAAGTTTGGTCCAGATCCATCATTGTTTGAGTCCACAGTGGTCTTTGGATGTACAACTCCCAAACTCCCAAACTACAACTCCCAAACTCAAGGTCAATGCCCACCAAACCCTTCTAGTCTTTTATGTTGGTCATGGGAGTCCTTTATGCCACGTTTGGTTCAATGCCATCATTGGTGGAGTTCAGAATGTTCTTTGATTGTAGGTGAACTATAACTCCCAAATAACAAAATAAAAAATTGTGTGAAGGACATACATTGGGTTGTTAGGTGTATGCTGTCCAAATTTGGTGTCAATTTGTACAGTGGTTTTTGAGTTCTGTTAATCTCACAAATGAACATTACATTTTTATTTATATAGATATGTTTATATATATGAATGGAGTGGTCTTCCAGTGATATTCTATGTTATGTATCCAACCCAAGTATAGTGAAAACCTATGGTTTGCTATTATTAATTGTTTTAGGCGGTGGTGGTCTTGGAATGTATCCCCCAGGGATACAGAGATTGCACTTTATATTAACAGTTATATAAGTTCCACTGATTTATGTTTGGCACTAGTAAATGGATTTCAACCTAACTCTTCTGTATTTATGGAGCACAAGTAGAAGCCTTTTCTAAGACCAAAGGTAATTGAGAACAAGTTTTCTGTCACTGTAATCTATTACCCTTGGTCTTAGAAAAGGGTTCTAATCAAGTTTTGACGAGACACTTATACTCTAATAACATTTTAAAAACTTTCTTTTGCTGTCTGCCTTCAAGTTTTTTCCATCTTATGCTGACTCTAAGGCAAACCTATCACAGAGCTTTCTAGACCTGAGCGTGTGAGGCTTGCCCATGGCTGTATGGGTAACTCAACCCTGGTTTCCAATGCCGTAGTCCAATGCTCAAACCACTACACCACGCTGAATCTATTTAAAACTATAAAAAGAATTAATTCAATAGTGGGGTTTCCCCTTTGCTTTGTTCTTGCATCAAATCATGTAGAAATAAAATTAAGGAAGAAAAAGAAAGCTGGGGTGAACAGGTTTGGTGCAGATGAGCTGTTTTGATTGAGTCTCATGTTTGTAGACACCTCCAGAAGAACACATAGAGTCACATCCATGTACTTAAATACCACCTCAGCTAACTACAAGGCCTTTTTATTTTCTATATAACCATTATCATTCTTTGCCACCATTGTGCATGACAACCATGTGATCCAATTATATTTCACCAGTGAAATCTCCACAGAAGCAAAGAGAAAGGCATTTATAATGTTCCGGAAATATTATAGATAGCCAGACTTGCTCTCAGTCTCCTTCTCTCTCCCCTTTTTCATGATTTAAAAAAATGAAAATTGCTGAGAAGTTTGCCAGCCAGCGCTCATGTTATCAGAACGATTTAACATGGACTTACACTCACAAAGCCTATAAATCTTGGCTAACAGCTTAACATGTGAGGCATTTGATGTGTCTGGGAACCTGCCGAATGAAAGAAATTAGCTGTAAAAAAAGGAGCAAAATACTAATTCCCATGGGAATATCCAGTTCAACTTCTAATATATCATCTGTTCATTTGGAAGACAACTCATTCCTCTAAGTGAAAGAGGAACTTGTGCATTAGAAGAAGAAGAAAATCCCAACACTTTCACAGGAAATACATTGCTAAGGGCCAATAGACAGAGCAAATCATTGTATTAATTACACGGTCAGTAAACATTTGTTCTCCCATGTTTCCTAAAAGATGGACTGTTTCCTGCATGGAGTTGGGCAATTAAACCAGCTCCGGTTAGCTGTAACTATCCTGGAAGATGAATGACAAAATACAGCAACTCCTCAACAGAAATACAGTTTCACTGGTTGACAAATGGAAGGGCCTATTCAAAACGTCTAGACCAATATGATTCATGCCTTCAAAACAGTGCAAACTTGTGGCTTCCACATCAAGTGAAGCAGTAAATCTGCTTCTGATTTCACTCTGAACTTCAAAGTAGCTGTGCAAGGTGTTAAACCATACTCCTCACATACTTTCAGCACCACGAATAGCTCCTTGAAATTTAATGCTAAGACTAGAAATGACTCACTACTACTACTACTACTACTACTAATGACTCACTACTACTACTAATCTGATCTCTTTTTTCGATAGAGTTACAAGCAGGGTAGATGCAGGAATGCCATGCATGTAGCATATCTGGACGTCAGTAAGGACTTCAACAAGGTCCCCCATGACCTTCTGGCAAACAAACTAGTCCAATGTGGGCTAGGTAAAACTATGGTTAAGTGGATCTGTAATTGGTTAAATGGACGAACCCAGAGGGTGCTCACCAATGCTTCTTCTTCATCTTGGAAAGAAGTGACAAGTGGAGTGCCACAGGGTTCCGTCCTGGGCCCGGTCCTGTTCAATATCTTCATTAATGACCTAGATGAAGACTTAGAAGGCATGATCATCAAGTTTGAAAATGACACCAAATTGGGAGGGATAGCCAATACTCCAGAAGACAGGAGCAGAATTCAAAATGATCTTAGCAGATTAGAGAGATGGGCCAAAACTAACAAAATGAAGTTCAACAGTGATAAATGCAAGATACTCCACTTAGGCAGAAAAAAATGAAATGCAAAGATACAAAATGGGGGATGCCTGGCTTGAGAGCAGTATGTGTGAAAAAAATCTTGGAGTCCTCGTGGACAACAAGTTAAACATGAACCAACAATGTGATACGGCAGCAAAAAAAAAAGCTAATGGGATTTTGGCCTGCATCAATAGTATAGTGTCTAGATCCAGGGAAGTCATGCTACCCATGCTCTATTCTGCCTTGGTTAGACCACATCTGGAATATTGTGTCCAATTCTGGGTACCACAATTGAAGAGAGATATTTACAAGTTGGAATGTGTCAAGAGGAGGGCGACTAAAATGGTCAAGGGTTTGGAGAACAAGCCCTATGAGGAGCGGCTCAAAAAGCTGGATATGTTTAGTCCACAAAAGAGAATGCTAAGAGGAGACATGATGGCCATGTATCAAGATGTGAGGGGAAGTCATAGGTAGGAGGGAGCAAGCTTGTTTTCTGCTTCCCTGGAGACTAGAACATGGACCAATGGCTTCAAACTACAAGAAAGGAGATTCCACCTGAACATTAGGAAGAACTTCCTGACCGTGAGAGCTGTTCAGCAGTGGAACTCTCTGCCCCAGAGTGTAGTAGAGACTCCTTCTTTAGAAGCTTTTAAACAGAGACTGGATGGCCATCTATCGGGGGTGCTTTAAAAGCACATTTCCTGCTGCTTGGCACGGGGTTGGACTGGATGGCCATGAGGTCTCCTCCAACTGTATGATTCTATGATTCTATTCCACTGATAGAGAAGCTAGCAGGGTTTAGAAAAGGCAACAATGCAGCTAAATAACCCACATTGATTTTATGTCTGCACATGCTCCTGATCACAGGATCCTGATCTCTTTCAGTAATGTGTGTGTGTGTGGGGGGGGGGGGGGGGTGTACTCTAGGATTTAGATGGGGCCAGTCCTATCATTAGATAGAGTGAAGTGTTGCCTCAAGTTGGAGATGTGAGTGGAGAGGAATCAGACAGTGAAGGGCAAAATGCTTGTGTTCCAATTATTTACCAATAGGATGCTATAGGAGGTCATCCACTGCTGAAGTTCTAACCAACTGCTTGCCCAATTGGGTAGTATTGTAAAGGGGGAGATGGTTTGTTTGTTTATTTGTTTGTTTGTTTGTTTATTGAATTGCTATCCACTTTTTTTCAAAGTGAGCTCCAAGGCATCCTTGCCTACATGTGAGGCAACCAAATATTTTGGGCAGTTATAACCAAGCCCTATTGTACGTGCCTGGTTTCAGCCAAGATTTCATGGGAACATGAGTATGGAACCAAACCTTGTAAAATTCAATTGACTTGTCAACAGAGTGTAGAAAAAATACTTTTCCAGTTATATCATTCAGCCTTATATCTATTGGCCATGCTAGCTGGAGGATTCTGGAAATTGTACTGCAAATAAATATGCTGGCCATGACATATGAAAAGGAGAGACCAACCATTATAACTGCTGGCTGATACTTTCTAACGGATGTAGAAATGCCATTGGATATAGTTATAGAATTATTAAGATGTGTATAAAATTACTTCCAATGTATATGTGTGATGTAGACAAGAAACATATATACATTTCATGTTTAGACTTTTGTCTCAAATCCAAGATATCTCATTATAGATATGCTAAATAGAAGTCTTCCAAAACATGATCCCAAGTATTTCAGATAAACAATACTCAACTTGTATTGTCTTATAAATGATTTGTTGATATCCATTGTGGTTTGGGTGACTCGATATTTATAGTCAGCCTACAGTATCAATGAAATAATTTCTGCCTTCCTTCATACAAAGCCTCCCATAACAATGGGAGATTTTTTCATTTGCCTTTCTTCTCTCAAGATTAATTGTTTTATTTCACCTCCACAAATGCTTTTAGCTTCCGCAAAATGCTATAGTCATTCTGCTGTTATGATTTTTTCCCCTACCAATATATTTGAAAAATAACACACAAATTGCAATGGGTTTCTAAATACAGAGAAAGCACCAGAGCTTCTTCCATTACTCTGTCATCAAAGATATCAGCCTTAGGCTGTGCTCTGAGCATTAGTCCATGTAGCCTGATATGAGTTCATGAGCCAGGAATTCAAAACACTAACCAGCTGTGGGAACCCGGGAAGGAGCCTGTCACACTAAATGGCATCCAGATTAGAGCTGTGAGAATTCGGGAAAACCCGTCTCACAAACAAGCCTCACTCATTTAGCCCAAGAGGTGGGGAGGGGAGAGGAGGCAATGGTGGGAGTTAGAAAAAGAGACTCTTGGCTAAGAATAGCAATCCCAAATTAACCCTGTTACTCACTTGAGAGTGACTGCTTACATGCTCTCAACATTGTTTATTTATTTATTTAAAAAAGGAAGACACACCAAAAGAGACCAAAACAAAAAAGGCACATATTTGCATAAAATGCATGTATCCTAATCCATCAATAGAGCTGAATATGCAGCAAACAGTTGCTATAAATTAAATAGAAATACACTGTGTTTCCTTCTAAATGGAGTGTGATAGGGAATCCAGATGAGGCTTTGACTGAGCCAACAGCCTGTATCAAACATCGGATTTTATTGGAGGTCACAGCATTTCCACATAATATCTTGTTTGCAACCCTCCTATTTTCCCAGGACTTCTTTACAACACACGTACACACATTAGGGAGATACAGAAGGAATAGCTGTAAAAATTCCTATCACACTCCATTTAGAAGGAAACACAGTGCTTTTTGTTGTTTAGACCAATGGTTCCTAATCTTTGGTCCTCCAAGTGTTTTAGATTTTAACTCCCTAGAAGTCCCAGCCAGCTTGCCAGTTGTTGGGATTTATGGGAGCTGAAGTCCAAAACACCTGAGGGACCAAAGGCTGGGAGATGGCTTGGGTGGCTCTACTATTTCTTCCTTTCTCTGTTTCTTTACCTTCAAACAGCAAACATCAGCTGTAGGTATCTCCAAAAGAGCCAAGGGTAGACAACTGTGAAGGAAATGTCCTCCCTTCAATTTCCCCTGTGGGCCCTATTCCTCACAATAGTGCTTCCAAGTACATCTGTCTTCACTAGAGCCTCTCCCAGAATGGTCTCCAGAAATGACATTGGGTCATTTTATGTTGCCATTTTGAGAAGGCTGACCTCTGATGAAAATAGAAATATCTGGGAGTACTGACTAGATTTCTCTGTGGTGCTGTGATTGTATTTGCTTCTATGGGGGGCTTTTTGTGTCATTTTCAGACATAAAATGCCCTATCATATGCCCTATAAATTATGATGACTGGCTTTGGTGGGCTGGCAGGGAACTTTAGGCACTGCTTGCAGACTGTAAGTTGTGCCCATCTCTGAAAAAGAGGGTGATGTCAAATAGAGGAACATCCTTCAATATTTCAGAGGGTTCTTTTTGTGCTCTTTATTGCAATCAATGATTTTATTATGTGGGAAACCCTCTTTCTTTCAAGCAGCAATTTGATCTGTGTGAAAATAATCATTGTGAAGCTGTCTTGACTGAGAATTTGTTGCCTACTGAGGTTGCTACCTTTTGATGAGCCTCCTCAATACAGATATTGTAGAGAGGTTGAAAATTTAAGTGTGTTCCCCATGTAGAAGACACTGATCCTGCAAAGTTTAGTATTTGAGACCTCTCAAAATCCATATGGGGAACCAACAGATCTCACTGAATGCATGTCAATCAATGAAGTATTTTTAGAAACCTAGTTTGATTTAATAGTTTTGCTAATTGTTGCAGGTTAGTGTTTTATATTGAGAAAAAATGTATGTTTATGTCTTTGAATAAAAAATAAAATAATAATTAGTTACTTAATTCTGGTCACCCTTGTTATTTCTGTAGTCCTGAAAGGCAAGAAGCCAAATCATGTATTCCAAACTAGTTACTATTGCTATTGTTCCATTGGACATTACAGGAAAATGCTCTCTGATCCACCCAAATGGCCAGTTTAGATCTTGTGCTTTGAAATGTCTGAAAAAAATGAAAGAGACAGTACAAAGCACACAGGACAGCTACCCACCCATTTGACCCTTTCTCCTACCCATTCTCATTCCTCAAACCACCTTATCATACACAGTTACAAGCAACATATAAGTAACTAATAAATTCGAAACCCATTCCTCTATCATCAAGTTAAGTGAATTAGAGCCATGCTTGTTACAAGCAAAAATTAACTCCATTCCAACTATTTGCTGCAAAAATAGTTAATCAACAAAATAGTTCATTGAGGAAAATAATTACTTCTTAGTTCTGGGAACTCACAGAATGAGTATTCTAAGTTTTTCAAGGCCTAGCAAAACTCAGAACTGAGTTCTTTACATGAAAACTACTTCCTGACAAAAAACACAAGATATATCTGCCATTGCAAAACTTGACACAGAAAGGGCACAACAATGAATGTTCATTAGTTGGTCAATTATCCCACCCACCTCAGCAAGCAAGAGTCCAAAAGTGGCAGGCACACGGAAAACTGGGCGACTTAGAAGGCGCTGAATGGACTGCGCTCTGCAGAGCCAACCTTCAGAAATGGGGCTACAAAGTGGAATCCACAACATGCGAGTGTGGAGAAGAGCAAACTACAGACCACCTGCTGCAATGCACCCTGAGCCCTGCTACATGCACAATGGAGGACCTTCTTGCAGCAACACCAGAAGCACTTCAAATGGTCAGATACTGGTCAAAGGACATTTAATCAACTACCAAGCCTGCAAACTCTGTGTCTTTTGTATGTTTGTTTGTTTATTCTGTCAAAAATGTAATACAACTGTTCAGTTGCCTGACACGATAAATAAAAATCCCACTCACAATATGCAAATCACATCTTTCCCTTCCTTTCTATGACAGTTTGAACCCATAATAAATGGTCAAGGCTCCATCCCACTGCTGAGGCTCTTCTTATTAATATATTTTAAAAAATAATTGCATATGGATTTTCTAGAAGATTGGAAAATTGACACTTTTCTTCTTGATGAAATATAAATGGTCAGACAAGCTAAATGTTTTAGTTCTCAACTGTACACTTCATTTCAGTCATATGCTGCCTTTTCAACATAATTCCTTTCTGAAGGCTTTCTGATCTTCCCAAAGTTAGATCTGTTGAGTTTCTGCACAGAGGGAGCCAGCCATGTCTGGCATGCAGGTGCCTAAGTTAAAAGGAGCCAGCAAGTGAGTTTGCGCACTAAAACAGCAGCCAGATTTCAAGCAGGGAGGCTGAGCAAAAAGAGACCACCCATTGTGTAATGCAGAAGAGAAGGAGATGGGAGGAGATGGATCGAAGCTTATGTGGCATAGCCAGCCCGCAATAAATTCCATGCTTGGGGGCAAAGCTATTACTCTCAGGCTTCACTTTTGAATCTGAGCCACAGTCATATTTTCTGCACTTCTGCACAATTGAAGGCACCCCCTTCCACAATGAAAATGCATTTATGATCTGCTCCTGATGGATGTTCCAATCGTGCCTTACGGCATGCTTGGAAAGAGTCTTGATGTAATAAAGTAAGATGGGAGACAGAAAAGGAGAGAAATAACAGCTTTTGAGTGAGACTGAAAAAGTAAATTGGTATCTTTGCTGAAGGGTATCAGTGGTCAGAAACAGAATGATTGACAATACAGCAAGGCCAGCCTATACAGCCCATTAACTGGATGCCATAGCTTTCCTAGTCCTCCTGCTACTGGGGTTTGTATCCTTGGATATAACACTAGTTGGGATTTCCTTTAATCTTGAATGTAGTCCAACATGTTTTATGGCTTCAAGATTCACAGCCTCTTGCTGACACTCTGGTCAGAGTTCTATCTTAAAGCTTGCCACAAGATTTTCCTTCCCATCACATGCAGGTTTTGTCAAGCTGTTATGCTCATAGTCTTCCATCAGCATTCAGCCTTGACTAAATTCTCCAATCTACTTGGTCAAAATTTACTTGTTTTTGATTCACTCCATCCACATACCTATCCACTGTTCTCTTACATAGCTACTTGTTTGTCATATGCTGTCTTCTGTGACCATTTGCCATTATGACATTTATATTTGGTTTGGTTGATAAAAAAATGGTTCAAAACTCGTTTCGGATGTAAGTGGCACTGGTGGTTTGATTGTAAAGTCACTTCCTTTTTAAAAAAAAAATGCAAAACTTTCTGAAACTTCCAAAACTTCAGAATAGCTTCGTTAATGGCAGGAAGTGACGCAGCCGTCTGGCGACTGTATCACCTCCTCCTTCCTCCGCATTGATATCCGAGGCATGCTTGAAGTCAGCTGAAGCTTGGCAGCGGGAGCCAAGCAGCTCTGGAGGGCAGCCCTCAAGTGCCACTTGGCTCCCGCTGCCAGGCTCCAGGCCTGCCTTGGCTGTTAATGTAGAGGAGGAGGAGGAGGAGGAGGCGGCGGCGGCGACATGGCCGTCCAACGAGTGTATTGCCTCCTCCTACCCCTCCTCCTCCTCCTCCTCCTTCTCCTCCTCCCCCTCAGCATTGACAGCCTAGGCATGCCTGGAGTGGAAGAGCCCCTCAGTCAGGCTGAAGTTCAGCAGTGGGAGCCAAGCAGCTCTGGAGGGCAGCCCTCAGGTGCCACTTGGCTCCCGCTATCAGGCTTCAGCTTGACTGAGGGGCTCTTCCACTCCAGGCCTGCCTTGGCTATTAATGCAGAGGAGGAGGAGGAGGAGGCAACGTGGCCGTCCAGCAAGTGTATCACCTCCTCCTCCTCCTCCTCCTCATCCGCATTAGACAAAGACTGCTGCTCAGCCATTTTGGCTAATGAGCAACAAGACAGTGTGGGAAATGTAGTTTAACAGCAGGGCCTTTTGCAATCTCTACCATTGTGGGCCTGACCTTCTCAAACTACAAGAACAGCTGTGCTTACCCACGCCCATCTCATCCCTCTTTGCATCACCGGGGAAGGAAAGCCATGAGATTTTAAAACTGTTAGGCTTTACAGAAGTTACTTAATGGTTGTGAAAATTAAAATAACCTTGGGAGACATTTGAACATTATGGAATATTTATGAAAAAAGGTAAGTGGTTCAAATTTGCTCCTCCCACTTTTCCTACATGGTTCAAAACTGCTTCAGAAGCCCAAAGTCAGTAGGTTTTTACGACTTTTAGGCTTTTCCAAACTGAACCTATCAAACTCTAATTTATATATTGTAAACTTCTCCAGCACGTCTTCAATAAATCATATCATTATCTGTCACTGCCAAGATCCTATTTAGCATTCTATAAATATCTACCTATGTAATTGTGCTAGCTTGCACCCCTGCCCCAGCCATTGCCCAGTCTGGAACCTCAAGTGGGTGTTTCCTGTTGCACAACCATTTACAATTAGGAATATTTTCAGTTTGAGTGTTAAGGAATACATTTAGTTGCACTTAGAGAGAAGCTCAACTCATTCCATCATCTTCCATGAGTGGTAGAACTACTTCCCAAACATGTTTGGCACTTCTGTAGTGACAGAAGAAGTCTAATTGACAAGTTAATGAGTTAGTCCAATTTTTTACCCAATATTATCCTGGAGATTGTAATTGGTCCTCCATCTTTTAGGTCCTGTTTCAGCATCAATACATTTAACTTTGTTTGCAGGTGGCAATAGTTCTTCACAAGATCTTAGATGTGTTACTTGTAGAAAATATACATTGAGAGCCAGCCTGAGTCTACGTTCATGAAAGCACTAGGATTCAGGTCTTTGAGGATGTCACCACCTTTAACTTCAAAAGGCAGTGTTCAAAGACAAGAAATGCTCATGGAGGTAGTTTTTTTTCTCCCCTTAGGCACTTTGTTGTTGACCCTGAACACAGTATCCAATTAAAGAGGTGAGGCCTTCTCTCAGGGTCTGGAGAATGGTGGTGGTCCTATTGATGTTACACCTGTTCAAACCTGTGGGAGTAAAGGATGGCATACGTCTACTGAAATCCTCATTTGTGATTGACCCTACATTGCAATCAAATCACTTTAAACCTCTAACTAGGCTGCAGAGTCAGGTAGAAAGAAAGGACGTTTTTGTTTCTGTCAACATTTTGATTGGTTTGATAATGAAACTAAGTAAATACCCCCATCAAAAGGATTTGAAATCCAATTTACTTTTGTTTTGTGACCACAAATATTTTCATTGTTGTTGTTAAAAACAATTAACACCATAAAGACAAACAAGGTCAAAGAAAGCATATAAATGCATACTTTGTAGCATTCCGCCCCAAAGAAAAAAATAGTTTTTGCAGTAGTGAGGAAAGGAATTGTAATACATTGGAGACATAATAAAACTGAATTGTGAATTCACTCAGAATGATGTACTGGTTAATGCTCCGTTGCAGGTATGTGCCATTCAGACTCAGATGTTGGTACAAATCCATGGGTAGAGATTGTCAAGATCAGTGGCTAAGATTGCAGACAGCTCCCTGGAATCCCATCCATGGTTATCTCTGATACTGTGAAGCACATGCAAACTGGACTCCTGCATGTGGAGGGCTGACAGAGAGAGTATGAGCTCTGTTTCTCTCTGGATTCCAGTGGGCCAGATGCCAGCAAGAGCTTGCCACTTAGCCAATTCCATGTTGCTCTCTATAAATAAATCACAATCCATAAAACCAGCTTGCCAAGAATACACAATTAGGCCTTTACTTTAACTCAAGATATTAATGGAAGCTTAAGATTCCACTAGATGTAATGTGGCAGATACATGAAGTGCCTCCAAATTTATTTATTTATAAACTTTCATTTAGCTTCACAGTGATCTGAATTAGACAGAGAAATAAAAACAAGGAGGTTTAACAAATTCCTGATGAGGGTACTTCAGAGCTTAAAAAATTGTCCTCTACAATAGTTCCCATATCTTGCTATATCTGATTGTGAAATTATTTGTTCAGATGGGTGAACAGTAATGTTGATCTGAAAAGCATTACACAGGTCAGAGATGTGGAAATCATGTGGCCATATCCATATGTTATACTTCAATCCCATCAATCCCACCTACCTAGCCAATGGGGCCAGTTAACAAGATTACGATTTTGCAAAAAATCAGAGGAGGTCAGAAGACCCTCAACTTTAACACAAAGGTAAGGTCATCCTTGTTTCCTCCCACCTCTCAATCTCTTCAAGCAACTTTGGAAACATCCAGTACATACTCACCTACAGTTGCACGAAGCATCAGTCTTTTCACCTATCACTTGCCCCACATCAGTCTACATCAGGGGTCCTCAAACTAAGGCCCGGGGGCCAAATACGCTCCTCCAAGGTCATTTACCCGGCCCTCGCTTAGGGTCAACCTAAGTCTGAAACGACTTGAAAGCACATAACAACAATAACAATCCTATCTCATCAGCCAAAAGCAGTCCCACACTTCCCATTGAAATACTAATAAGTTTATATTTGTTAAAATTGTTCTTCATTTTAATTATTGTATTGTTTTAAAGTATTTTTTGCACTACAAATAAGATATGTACCATGTGCATAGGAATTCATTCATGTTTTTTTTCAAATTACAATCTGGCCCTCCAACAGTTTGAGAGACTGTGACCTGGCCCTCTGTTTACAAAGTTTGTGGACCCCTGGTCTACATCATAGAGATGCTCCACTTTGGTCATATCAAAAAAATAGATGGAAAGTAGAAAAGTTTTCTATTTTAGTGTGGTTTCATTTGTCATGAAAGCAATAAATGCTGAAGTAAGGAGCTACACTTTTCCTGGTCTGTTCTTAACCGTGCTTGAAGTCTGTTTTCATAGGACATGAGAGCAAAGCTGCACTGATGGTGACAGGAAGTTCTATTGACATAGTATATGGTCTTCTTCAGCACATTCAGTATAGCTCTTCTTTTTAGTAACACAGTTATATCAATTTGTTGATATGTGGTTCCATTATCATATTTTGCACATCCCTGTAGCCCTACTTTCCTATACATCCTCATAACCCGACTTTCCTGCATGACTGCTGTTCTTTATTCTTTATTGTACATTATTATTATTATTATTATTATTATTATTATTATTATTATTAGTGACGTCAACTTTCTGGATCCTATTGTTCAGGTTTCTTGGATTTTAAACAAGAGGGAATGTTGCTTTCTTCCATTGAGCTTCCCTTTGACATTAGAGTTACAGGCATCACATTTTCTGCTTCTTCTTAAATTTCTGTAGATCATCCAAGCAGGAGAAAAAAATCTTGCCTTTGCTTCAGGCTAGCTAGTAGGTTAGAATAAGACAGCCTTAGCTTTCTATTGCAGAATATTACTCTTGATAAAGTTTAGCTTCTTTAAATAATGAGATAGACTCAGTACCTTATCAGATGCAGGATCCCCTGAATTTCTAAACACTTTAAAAACAGTTTAAAGTCCCATGGAGCCCATCATATGACAATAAACTATTTCTGGCTGTTCCTTGTGAGGCTCTGTCTTAGAAATCTGTTTAAAGTGTGTAGAAATTGAGGTTTTAGGAGTTGGGTAGCAATTATCTTCAGAGCTCGTTATTTGCACAGAAATGGATAAAGGCATTTATTTACACGTGGGATGGGAGTGTATTATATCATCTTACTGACATTAAAAAGTGAGAGTTCCTGTGAGTGGTTTTGAAATGATGTTCATTTTCTTGCCTTTTTAAAATAATTCATTTTTCAGTAATTGTGTAAATTTGATATATCACCACTTTGCTGTGGCTATATTTTCCCCTTTTTGACCTAAATTTCAGTCTTAGAATCATGGAATCAAAGAGTTGGAAGAGAACTCATGGGCTATCCAGTCCGACCCCCTGCCAAGAAGCAGGAATATTGCATTCAAAGCACCCCTGACAGATGGCCATCCAGCCTTTGTTTAAAAGCTATCAAAGAAGGAGCCTCCACCACACTCCGGGGCAGAGAGTTCCACTGTTGAACGGCTCTCATAGTCAGGAAGTTCTTCCTAATGTTCAGATGGAATCTCCTTTCTTGTCGTTTGGAACCATTCTTTTGTAATTGCAAAAATAGAATGTGGTATGGATGTGATAGCTCAGAATGTGTTAGATTACTGGAGAAATGGACAAAAGTACATCATATGTGGTGGAGGTGAATATCCTATCCATTTTCCTTATAAACAGAATGGAACAAAATGCTATGTTCAGAAGACGATCCCACCCCCCACCCCCCTCAATGGGATGAGGTCCTAGTATGACTATATTCCAGAAAAGAGAATTATTAACTCATTGAGTATTCACAAGGGGCTTGTTCCACCTCTATGCATTGCTAAATGTGATAAAGAGCTGCCTCTTGATATACAACATGCATAATCTGTATTTGTATAACTTCCAAATCCTTCCCTACTTTAGACTGCTTATAAGAATTCCTATTTTTCTTTGCTTATATGGGATTGTTGATTTGTGTCATATATAAGAACAGGCCTTAATGAAAAACCACAGTACAGAAAAACAAAACATGCCTTCTTCTGAAAATGTTTACATAGTTCAAAGAACAGATTGCCTCTTTTTTCAATTCCAAGTGTCTTCGATATTTCAGCCATCCTTACAAGTTTTTCTAATTGTAATTCTGCATTGAATTGTTTTTTTTCTTTTTAGTGACATAATTTTCATCTGTTCAGCATTTACATCCCCCATTAGAAACATCAAAGACCTATAAACATTTTATGACAAACATGTCCATCCATGTTCATCAATGAAAAACAAAAGAGTGAGAACGTGTTTGAAGACAACCAATGAGAATGTAGAAATGAACCTGAAATTTTTCCTTACAATGAGTCTGGATAATTATGCAGCTAGCCTCACTGAGGCATTTGCACCTCTTTAGGATCTGTTCCGGAATTAACATCAAAAAATGTTTTTGCACAAAAATGTCTAAAAAGTGAGAAATCTTTTAAAATGTGCAAATCTCATTAACCTATCACCAAAGAGAAAACTTTTGAAGTGGATCTGTCTTTCAAGTGAGAACGGAATCACTAAGATGTACTCAGTCCCAGGTGTTTCTCAGTCCTTAGATCCTTTTGCACAATACAGTTAAAGAAACATGACTCCGCTTTAATTGCTGTGGAAGCATCCTATAGATTCCTTGGATTGACAAAAGGGAGTCTTTAACATTATTTGCCAATGAGTAGGACACATCTTTCCTAGTCTTGCTACCAAAACTATTATCATGTATGACCTTCCACCCAGCTGTCATTTTAATTCAATGTAATAATCAGTAAAACAGTAAAAACTATTATAGTACATTCAATTCACTGTATCTTTAATCTAAAAAGGTAATTAGATTTTGACTTCTATTTTTTCCAGTTTCTATATAGGTTTATGATTTAAAATTCTACTATCAGACCAATAGATATTAATCTTCCTGCATCCAGTTCAAAATTCAGATCACATCTTCGGGGTTCTCCATTTGTGAAAGATCCCTAAAGTCAGTGAATGATCATACAACACATTGATACAAGATTTGGTATTTCAATATACAAACTCTCAAAAACATAGTAATAATTAGTAAAAACAGTGGAATATAGTCAGGGTGCACTAAGTAGAGATATGTGTTTCAATTTTCCATATCAAAACTGTTATGAATGAAGAGTGCTGGTGAACTAAATATTTTCCAGGGCAGAAAACAAACAAATAAAATATAAGCATCTTAATATTTATAGTTTATCCAACTAAATTCAACAACAACAACAACAACAACAACAACAACATCTTTATTTTATACCCCTCCACTTGCAAGCTGAAACAAGCCCAAAATGTACAAAATTTGCCAACGAAAAGCAAAAGAAAAAAGAAAAGAAAATGATGCTACTGTTGCTGTTACTATTTTTGTTAAATGCACCTTTCTCATTTGTTGGAACTTCTGCATTGACACATTGACAATCCTGGCCATAGAAATCTGGGATCCCATAGAAAATGAATTATGTAACCAATCGGACTTGGCAACATGATAATATCAATACAAACAAATTAGAGCAATCCCAAACAAACCAAGATAAGCCTATTTTTTGAATTAGTCATACTAATTATCCCTTTCAACTATGGATCACATAGTGAAAGAATATCACAATGTTATTATAGCCCAGGGGTCCTCAAACTTGGTCTCTCAGACTTTTGGGGGGCCAAACTATCGTTTGAAGAAAACATGAATGAATTTCTATGCACACTTCACATATCTTATTTCTATTGTTAAAAAATAAAAGAGCAATACAATATTTAAAATGAAGAACAATTTTAACTAGCATAAACTTACCAGTGATACTTTGAGTTAAGAATTTAATTCAGTTCATGGCTGAGGTTATAACTCAAATCACTCTTATCTCAAAGCAAAAATCCCAGTTGAAGGCACTGAAACCTGCACAATCACAAGGAACAATAACAAAAGAAATATCAACTTTTAAATGGTAGAAGCACAAAGTTGTGGCAAGGAAGCACAAAGTGAAGAGGCATTTTCTTCATAGTGTATTCATTCCAGCTACCCTCCAGACCATGCTATCTGTGCCCCCCCCCTTCATGAAGCCAAACATACCAGGAATAAAAGCCACACAAAATCAACTATCCCAAAATTCCTCAAAGTGGAAAAGAGTAAAATTTACTCTTTTCCACTTTGAGGAATTTTGGGCTATACTCTCACACTAGTACTCCCTCTTGCGTTAGTGCTCCCTCTGGTGCTAGCTTGTAACTCAAAACACTGGTCATATGTCAAAGCACTGTATTTCAATAGGAAGTGTGGCCCTACTTTTGGCCGATGAGATAGCCAAGTTAATTAGGATTGTGGTAGTTCAAGTAATTTTAGACTTAGGGCAACCTTAAGTCAAAGGTTTAGGGTGGGGGCTGAGTAAATGACCTCAGGGGGCTGCATCCAGCCCGCAAACCTTATGGGAACTCCTGCCATAGATTTATCCAAGTAATTTTATTAGTGAAGGCAATTGAAGCCAATCGAAAGAGAGAGCAAGCTGAGCAATCGAAATAAATAAGTGAACATATCTGCAAGGAATATGGCTAAATTGCTTGAAGAGTTGTATTCCACAACACAGCCCATTCTTTTTGTTACAGAATCTTTAGTAGTGTCACTTCTCCTAGAAGTTTATTACAATCTATTATGTTTGGGTGCAGCAGGCAACTCCACTCTGGTAGGAACTTTCAATCAGGAATGACGATGAGGTGGACATTATGTAACAGTATGAAGGACCTATGGTTATGGACAGAACAGTTCTCTGTGTGAAGAATCTAAAATGAAATAAACTTACTGCCCACTGTGTTTTTGGGAATCAGAAAGGGAATTGGGGTGTTGTTAACATGATATCAGATTTACCATGCAGTGCTATTATCAGGATTTGTGAGGCCATTAATAAAGACTCCTTCAAGTGGAGTTCCAGAAAGTAGGAGAAGCAAAGAAGGGAAATTGAGAAGGACCTTGCTCTTCCAAACTGTGGATGTTAGCATTGATGAGGCAGTTGATGAGATAATGGAGATAATGACTCCAGCATTAACATCTTATGTAGCTTGTCTCAATGTAATACTGATCCCTGTGGGCTTGAACCTTTGGGGATGAGATAGAACATAGTTTCATGGGCATAAAACAGTCATGTCAGACCACAAGCATTCTTTTGATATATTTAATGTTCCAAAATACCTCATTTGCTGCAGGAAAACAGCCTTGGTTTTTGTGTCAAGAGGACATTGTAGATTTTTTTTCTTATCATGATAAATCTACTGAAATCAATTAGATCTGACCTAGCAAATAATGAAGTCAATCTGTACATATAAGTTTTACATATGTGATGTAACCCAAGTGTGTTCTTTCCAAACAGACATACAGAATAATGACTTCATCAGTTTTGTCTCACTAACTGGGAATGTTTCCATTAGGGTCTCCAAATTCCTTTTAATAATGATTGACTCTACAGTTAATAAGCAGTGCATTCATATAGTTTTGGTGTTAGCGAATACAGAAGGTATGTTCCCCAAATATTTGGGAACAAGGTGTGAAGATGAACTTCGGAGTTCCCCTTCTGATGGTTACAGATGGAATGCATTATCTAACAAGGTGACACTATGCCAAAGATACAAGGAGATAGGTTGTTTACCTGGAAAAGTTCCTTTCCTCCATATCAGTTTCTCATTCTAACATGGCATTGAATGCTATTCTTTATCTCATTTTTTTGGCACTACTACAATTCAGTCTGATATCTGTTTTGATATCATTTATTCATATCTTATTTATCACCTCATATTTTACTTTTAAGATTTTGTATACAACTGTCAAGAGGTTCAAAATAATAATGAAAGCAAGAGATTCAAAAGTCAGCGAGTTTGTGAGATCTTTCAGAACAAAAGGCTAGATATATAAAGGTAAACTCTATCCTGTATCACACAATATATAAAAAGCCCTTGATACATCATAAAGTCTTCATTTGTTGCATTCAGAGTTAAACATGAAGACAACGAGGTATCTAAATATGTCTTTCTCGCACATAAAAATGCATGAAAATATTCTCAAGAGCTTCTCTTCTCTGGGCTGTTTTGGGTGCATCTACACTGTGAAATTAATGCAGAATTATAAGAGTTGCAGTTCTACAAGGTCTTTAACCTTCTCTGTCAAAAAAGGTTGGTGCCTCACCAAACTACAGCTCCCATGATCCCATGGCATTGAGCTACAGCAGTTAAAGTAGTGTCAAGCTGCATTAATTCTACAGCCTCGGTGCACCCTTTGCCTCTGGAAATTATGAGTTATAACCAGGGAAAGTGAGTTTTATGCTGTGGCACCTCAAGTACAGAGTTTTCCAAACTGTGTGTCATGATCATTAGTGTGTCAGCTGCAGTGTGTAAGCGTGTCACATGGATGTAATGAAAAACCTCTGAATCAATGTGAAATAAGCAATAAATCATATTTTAAAAATATAAATGAAAGGTTTCATGAGATATGGGATTTTTATCATTGTTATTACAATTATCTATGTGTCTATCTCTTACAAGGAGTTGGTTTAACATCCAGTTTTCTAGTAAAACTGAATGACTGTGTTGTGCATATATATATATAATGTGTGCCACCAATATGAAATGTTTAGAAAGTTCTGCTCTAGTAGATTGGCTGCTATGGTGTGAAATGGTCTTGACACTCATCACTAGAAACAAGATGGGCAAAAGTATAGGGTTTATTAAAGGAAGGACCTACCCAAGAGACTAAAGCCCTGAGTTATGGGTGTTCAGTTACAGTGATTAGGTCGACAGAAGAAGGATATGTTCTGTATCAAGATCAGTACACTGCAAAAAAAAATTTAATGACCATGGCTGTCTTTACCCTGTAGAATTAATGTAGTTCAACACCACTTCATTGCCATAGGCCAAAGCTATGGAATCCTGGGATGTGCAGTTCGGTGTGGGATCAGAAGAGGCTATAGACCAGGGGTCCCCAAACTAAGACCCGTGGGCTGAATCCGGCCCTCCAAGGTCATTTACCCGGCCCTCACTCAGGGTCAACCTAAGTCTGAAATGACTTAAAAGTACACAACAACAACAGCAATCCTATCTCATCAGCCAAAAGCAGGCCCACACTTCCCATTGAAATACTATTTATTAATTATTTTAATTATTGTATTTTTTGAACTACAAATAAGATATGTGCAGTGTGCATAGGAATTCATTCATATATATTTTTCAAATTATAATCTGGCTCTCCAACAGTTTGAGGGACTGTGACCTGGCCCTCTGTTTAAAAAGTTTGACGACCTCTGCTATAGACCTTGTTAAACTACAACTCCCATGATTCCATAGCAAAGAACAATAATATTGGTAACTTACTATTTTGAGATGCCTCAGAGCTATAACTACAACTGCAACTAATTACTTTTTAAACTAACCTTCTAACTTCTGCTGGAGTTTCGGGAAGGAGAGGGGAACAATGGAATGTTATTTGTATTCCCTCAAGTAATGAAGAAATTCCAAGTTTGTTGGCTGTTTTTCTAGCACATGATTTGATATAGAAACAGAAATATCCTTAAATGTACTCCAGCTAAGAATGGTTTTGTATTTCTTAGCACATTTCCGTGCATTCCTCAGTTCTGCTTATAAACCTACATGGCAGGATATATAAATAAATGACTCTCGAGGGAGAATTCTCTAGGGCTGACATTTTTCTTGTTCAAGCCCAGAATCAAGATGACTCTCTAAGGGGCATGTGAGCTATGTCGCCTAAAGAAATTAAAGTGTAGTTCTTTACATGCCAGGGAACAAAACCAGCAATTTTATTCTTTCAATGCACATAAACATACTTTAGTAGTTTAATAGTTTGCTGTGGAATATTGTTAAACAAGCATTATTGTGATCTCCCTGACTATCTTTTCTGGAGCATAGTAGGTTCTGAAAAAGGTTCCGCTGTTAGTTTTTTCTCTCACATAAACTGTGACAAAAGAATTGACAATGACGTAATTTATTTAATCAAATTAGCACATGTCACATCATAGCGGCTTATTTAAATATAAAAATTTTATTGGTCCACCATGAAGGTTTTAGCATTAAATACTTTATTTCAAGAGACGGGCAAACTATCATTGCAGTTTAACCATCACCTTGAGTATCCTTGGGGAGTATAAATATAACAATGATGATAATGATAACAATAATAGTGCGGTTTTCTGGTATTGTAGGTTTCTGCCACTTCTGTGACGGTTCATTTCTATTTTGATTCTGCAGTCCACTTGTTGATGGATGTCCACAATCAGCAGCATTCATCACAGTCCTACAGTCCTTTTTATCCTGGATGATGACCTAGCCAGTATAGACTTTGTTTTGGTTTGTTTCTCCATAGTGCTAATGGGTTAGATGCTCTTTGTTCCATTCCTCAACTGAGACCTCTCTAACTTGGTTGGACCTGCTGGTAGTTACACTACCGCCAGCACAGCTTTCAGCATCCTTGGAGCAGTTAAGCCTCCCACCTCAACAATGTGGCACCCATGGGGGGGGGGGAGAGGTGACCCAAAATGTAGACTGTGCAAAGAAGCTGATGAAACCATTGATCATATACTCAGCTGCTACAAGAAAATCGCACAGACAGACTACAAACAGAGGCACAACTATGTGGCCCAAGTGATTCATTGGAACTTATGTCACAGGTATCACCTGCCAGTAGTAAAGAACTAGTGGGATTATAAACCTGCAAAGGTAGTGGAAAATGAACACGCAAAAATACTGTGGACTTTCGAGTCCAGACTGACAAAGTTTTGGAACACAATACCCCAGAAATCATGATTGTGAAAAAGAAAAACATTTGGATTATTGATGTCGCCATACCAGGTGACAGTTGAATTGATGAAAAACAATAGGAAAAACTCAGCCGTTATCAGGACCTCAAAATCGAACTGCAAAGGCTCTGGCATAAACCAGTACAGGTGGTCCTAGTGGTAATTGGCATCCTGGGTGCCGTACCAAAAGATCTCAGTCGGCATTTGGAAACAATAAACATTGGCAAAATCACGATCTGTTAACTGCAAAAGGCCATTGTACTTGGATCTGTGTGCATCATTCGAAAATACATCACACACGCTTGGGAAGTTTTTGACTTGTGATTTTGTGATACGAAATCCAACATATGTCTCTCATTTTCTGTGCCATACTGTGTTTTTGTGTCAGTAAAATAATAGTAATAATAATTTGGACCATCAGTAGCTCCTCTTCCCATAATGTTTCCACCACCTACTTTTGTGCAATAGGTCTCTTCTATTTCTGTGTTGGCATACAGGCAGTAAAGTGGCATCAAGGGGTGGAATTATCTTTCTTTCTTCTGCTCCCCTTCCCCTTCACTATTCCAAAGCTAGCTGTTTACCCTAATATTTTATATTTATACTTGCTTTTTAAATAAATGCTGAAATTGTGCTAAAATAAAATAATAATTAAAAATTAAGTAACATCAGTAGTGAAGCTGACCAGGAGTACAATATTGAGATGACTAACTGACAAATTGGTGTAAATGTGCTAATGAAGAGAAGTGTGATAGGGAGGCTGCTCAACACAATATGTATCTGCTATCAATTATAATGCAACAGTAGTGGAATTGTGAGTTCTTGTGATAAAGACTTAAGTGAAGATGTCAAAAAAGCTCTCTGTGTGTTTACTCGTGTCAAGATTGATCCAATCAAGCGCCCACAATACTCCAGTCAACATGTCCAAGTCTCTTCTCCTAACATAAAATTGTGGGAGCTGTCCCTATGTAATAAGTAGCTTTTCTAGGTTCTTAATTTTAACAGTGGCTAGGCTCGCTTCACTTTTCCTTATAGTGTTTCCTTGCTGAGAACAGGTGTGTGCTCTCCATTATTATTCCCATGTCTCTAGGACCCACCATCAACCTATTTTTCCATATAGCAACTCTCTCAAGATAATTATTTGATCCCTCTTTTGCCTTTTTTAGTGCACACATTTTAAGAGCTGCCATAGTTAAATACTTCCCACCATCATCTTCAGCATCATTGTTGATGATGCTTGCAGAATTCAAGTTTTGCAAATTTTGGAACAAAGCAACATTTCAGTGTGTGGATCACTGCTTACTTTCCCAATCAGTTTCCAAGAACAAAGGAAAGGGAAAGAAAATAAAAGGGAAAGGTGAAGGGGAGGAGAGGGAAAGGAAAAAGAAAAGAAAGAATATTTTAAAGATGAAACAAAGAAGAAAAGTACACAGCATTTGCTATGATTCCCCTTTTTATTTTGGGGGTTAGGCCAGAATGTTCCCAACTTTGGCAAAATCTGCAAATCAGAATGAAAGGAAACTAGTCCAGATTTTAAAATGTGTATTTTGAGAGAAAATACACCCAGCCATGTGCGTTTTGAGGGCAAAAATGTTTCAAATGCATATTTTGAGAGAAAATAAATATAAAACTGTGTTTAATAAACACATATTTCAGCATGAATTATCAAGTGGATCTTTTTCAAATGGAAACAGGGTGGAATTGATTTGTGGGCAAAAATATGTGAAAGCAACATAGGCTGAAAATAAACTGATTTTCCCATTCCTAGTAAGGAACTTTGAAACACTGAAACATAATATTGAAAACTTTATGAAATCACTCCCTTTCCTGGGATTCAGGAAAGAAGTACTATTGTACCCTTGGAAAGAAGGTCAAACATCTTTATCATAGAGAGTGAGCTTTTCCTATCTTTATGAATGCTCTGTTTTCTGGCTGTTCCTTTGGAGCTTAATTTATCTTGATACTGGAAGAATTTGGGTAATTCTCATTTTTAGAAAAACAATCCACACCACCTTTGAATTGGCTGATAGATGGATTTCCCAGACTATTCTTCAAAAGTAGAAGATTTAGTGGTGTAAATGCTCTAGGCGACCACTGTTGTCTTGACTTCTTCACAGAGATGCTTTCTTCCTGCCATTTCAGGTGCTTGAATCACTCCTACAGTCATTTCTGTTCTCTAACGCCTGTTTCAAAGAAGTCTTTGAAGGAGAATGAATCTCTAATTAAGTAGTTCTCCAACTTCAGTCCTCCAGATGTTTTGGATCTCAATTTCCAGATGCCACACCTAGCTTGACTAGGAGTCAGGGATTCTGGAAGCTGAAGTTCTGAACATCTGGAGGACCAAAGTTTGGGAACCACTGCTCTAAACCAAGGTGAGCCTGGCAAAACTATGGCTTAGCTGAAAATGTTTTTGAGGGATACAGTTCCACCAATTTACATCCATCTCTGCATAAATGCAGTCTTGCTGTACTGCTAAATGGGCACAAGTCAAATTAAACCTAAGGATCTAAACCAGGGGTCCTCAAACTAAGGCCCGGGGGCCGAATGCGACCCTCCAAGGTCATTTACCCCGCCCTCACTTAGGGTCAGTCTAAGTCTGTAATGACTTGAAAGCACACAACAACAACAACAACAACAAACCCCGATTCATCAGCCAAAATCTGGCCCACACTTCCCATTGAAATACTAATAAATTTATATTTTTAAAATTGTTCTTCATTTTAATTATTGTAGTGTTTTTAAGAGTTTTTGCACTACAAATAAGATATGTGCAGTGTGCATATGAAGTCATTCGTGTGGGTTTTTTTCCAAATTATAATCCGGCCCTCCAACACTTTGAGGGACTATGACTTGGCCCTCTGTTTAAAAAGTTTGAGGACCCCTGACCTAAACTTTTAAAAGAGCAGACATCACCAAGAACAGTATATCTTTTTCTAGCAGAAGGTTCCAAGTTCAGAGTTGAGCATCTTGTGTGGAAAAGATTAGGTAGCATATGTCTAGAGTAGAAAACTGCTTAAAATGCTAAAGAGTAGAAAATGAAAGATTCTGCTAATGATAGTACTTGCCTAGTGAGCCAACCAATATAAATCTGGTTGGCAGTACCAACTAGACCTTGTATCAGTTATAAACAATAAATCAACAATTATCTAAATCCCACTGATTCAATGTGTCTGTTCTAGCTGGGCTTAGTAATTGGATTTAGGCTATGCTTTCAACTATTGTCAGGCAGCTCTTTGTGTCATTCTGTCAACAAATGCCACATGGATTCTCTTCAACAGGGGTTTTCGGCACTCAAGAAACACAATATTAAACTATTTATCTAGTATTCCAAATACGTTTTCAATCCCTAATTCCTGAAACTGTATTTAAGTCAAAGAATTGAAGATAAACTATTCACTGTTTTTCAAGAAATGTTTTGTATCATTATAAAGAAGTATTCTCTTAACAGTACTCCCTTCCCCCCAATAGCTGGCTACTAGGCCTGTTTGATCAAGAAAAAATTTGTTTCTAAATTCGATTCTTAATTGGGGTGTTTTTTTGTTTCGATATTAAAAATATTTACAAAACTTTCCAAAAAAATGTTTTGTTATTTACGAATTTTCGTAAATATTTTACAAAACATTTTAGAAAAAAAAATTTTCTTGATCAAACAGGCTAAGTGTGAATGTTGCAGTAATGATTAGCATTGAATGGCTTTCTCCCACCCTGGACATTCCATAGTATTAGATGATATATAACTCACCATTTGCCTAGTTTCCAACAGACCTCTGAGGATGCCTGCCATAGATGTGGGCAAAATGTCAGGAGAGAATGCTTCTGGAACATGGTCATACAGCCCTGAAAAGTTACACAAGCCGGATGGCGCACGGAGGCCGCTTGTGAGCGCGCGCGCGCCATCCAATGGGCTCCGGCTCCTGCGCCCCCCTCCTCCTCCTCCTCCTCCTCCTCCCATCTGGGAGGAGGAGGAGGAGGAGGAGGAGGGGGGGCGCAGAAGCCGGAACCCATTGGATGGCGCGCGCGCGCTCACAAGCGGCCTCCGCGCGCCATCCGGCTCTGGCTCCTGCGCCCCCCCCTCCTCCTCCTCCTCCTCCTCCTACTCCCGCTGGGAGGAGGAGGAGGAGGAGGAGGAGGAGGAGGAGGAGGGGGGGGGGCGCAGGAGCCAGAGCCGGATGGCGCGCGGAGGCCGCTTGTGAGCGCGCGCGCGCCATCCAATGGGTTCCGGCTTCTGCGCCCCCCTCCTCCTCCTCCTCCTCCTCCTCCTCCCAGATGGGAGGAGGAGGAGGAGGAGGAGGAGGAGGGGGGCGCAGGAGCCAGAGCCGGATGGCGCGCGGAGGCCGCTTGTGAGCGCGCGCGCGCCATCCAATGGGTTCCGGCTTCTGCGCCCCCCTCCTCCTCCTCCTCCTCCTCCTCCCAGATGGGAGGAGGAGGAGGAGGAGGAGGAGGAGGGGGGCGCAGGAGCCAGAGCCGGATGGCGCGCGGAGGCCGCTTGTGAGCGCGCGCGCGCCATCCAATGGGTTCCGGCTTCTGCGCCCCCCTCCTCCTCCTCCTCCTCCTCCTCCTCCTCCCAGATGGGAGGAGGAGGAGGAGGAGGAGGAGGAGGAGGAGGGGGGCGCAGGAGCCGGAGCCCATTGGATGGCGCGCGCGCGCTCACAAGCGGCCTCCGCGCGCCATCCGGCTTCTGCCACGGTGCACTGCTGGGGTGCTTGGGAGCGCCGGATTGGCTCCCAGGCACCACTGCAGCACCACTCAGCAGCAGCCTCCATGCCATTAATGAGCGGAGCTTCAGCTCGTAAAATACATGGGGCTGCTGCTTCGATATTTTTAAACCCTTCCGGGTTTAAAAATATGTTTTGATATCGCTTCGGATATGCAAAAAAAAACGATTTTAATACGAAATAACGAATTAACGAAACGAAACCGACAGGCCTACTGGCTACAGCTATGGGGTATCTCCAAATGTGAGATGGGTTAGGAGTGGTTTTCTCACATAGCAAGAGACCCTAGTGGTTCTGGAATTCCCCACCTTGCTCCATTTGCCTCCTGTAGTTCCACATTTCTTTACAGTCACCTTTCTAATCCCCTCCTTTGCAAGCATTGCTTGAGAATAATACACAAATGTGATTCCAATTACATCAATAACAAATTCATGGCAGTTCAGCCCTCACCATCTGTCCTGAGAGAGAACAATGTGGACCTCCTCTCCCCTTTTTGCCATCATAGTGAAGATTCCACTTGACAGACCATCTACATCACTAAAAGAGATTAAAGGGGTTTTCCTGAAATGAAACAAAAGGAACCAAATTAATAACAAGGCTGATTTAATCCTAAACACATTGGAGCTTTGCATAATCTATCACTTAGCAGCTGCATAATTTAACCGGATTCAACAACATTTCATAGCTACACAAAGACCCAGTGAAATGGATCCATGACAGTGGAATCCTTCATAAGCTGGCACATTACTCAGCAGCAAGTCCAGAGGATCAGTGTTGTCATTTTGACAGAGCAATAAAGCGTATTCGAGTTTAGTGTGCAGGAATTTTCATGCACAACAACAGTTTACTTCAAAAGAATCATACAATGAAAACAAACCAGCAAGAATTAGATACAAATATACAGAAGTTGAAGAGCAATGGAAGATTAATCAAATTTTTATATAATGAAGACTGGATAATTTAGTAACAAATCACGGCTTCCATCAATGAGATGGTACATCTGTTCTGAGTTTTCATCTGGACTTTAATAGAGTTTTCCAAGAAACTCATGTCCAATCCAAGAGTTTGGGTAAGTAATTTAAAGTTCAGAATAAACTGCTTACATAAAAACCATGGACTACTCTGGAGACCACTATCATTCAGACTTATTGGAAGATTTTGAGCAGCTACTGGTTTAGTTTTTTGTTTTGTTTGTTTAGTTTTTCTTTATTGTTTTTATAGCCTAAACTGGGGGAAAGGGCTAGTTATATTACTATGGTTTTATATTGTATGGTTTTTAGCTTTATTTTAAAACCACCCAGAATGTTTAGACTATTTGACAGCATAGAAATATGATATATAACTAACCTAAATAGGAGAAAACCTCCTCCAACAGTCATTTGCAGCTCCATCTCAAGCATTGTGAAACACCATCTGAATTGTTGATGACTTCCAAATCTTCAGCTACTTGCTTTGGAACAACTCCACTTGACTTGCCTACAACCAGAAAAGGAAGTGCCAAATATTACTTGTAACCAAGGAGAAATGAATAACTCTATTTTGGGCCTGTGTCACTTTCGCTGTATTCATTCACAAAGTCATAAACCCATTCTGTCTCCTTTCCATATTAATCTGCAGATGAACATTTGCACTGACATATACATTTCTAATCATATTTTCTCTTTTTAAAAAACCAATTCTTTTACATAGCTGCTTTCACGGTCCAACTTTTAAAATGCACTTGGCTTCACTTTTGAGCAAGGAATGTTTCCAGAATTATTATTATTATTTTGTGAATCCCGAAAGGCAACTGAATTTATTTCACCCATTCACGAGAGAGACAAAAGCAAGCTGGATGGGGATTCACAAAGATTAAATTCTTCAAGCATCTCTTGTTGTGACTTCAACTTGTTCTTTTAATTGCACTGAAACATGTCTACACACCTACAACCTTAATGGGATCACAGATGGTGTCCAGCCACTCATCTTAACACCATACAAAGGGTTTGAACTCTGAACTGCATTCCAAAGCATTCAAAACCACATCCAGCAGTCTTAGCATGGGTATGTGTAAGCCTGGCTACACCTTACATTTTCCATGTAAAATGTTGCCAAGCATAGAAAGCCCCTTCTGGTGTTGTTTTCTGATTTTAAATGAGGTGATGGTTCACAAGCAAAAACATAATTTTCTCCTGGAATTAGCTTGAGATGACCCATCTGTTCCTAGAATCAGATCAAGTAAGCTCATCAAAGAGTTTTTATCTGAAAGCTGTCCAAAGCCTCCCCCCTCACCCCAAATGATCATGTAGAGCACTTAAAAAAAAGCTTTGCTAGCATTGTACACAAGTAACTTGTTAACATGCTAAAGAGTATTTCTCATGCCAGTAAGGTAATGCTCAAGATCCTGCAAGGAAGACTCCAACAATACATGGAGCGAGAGTTGCCAGATGTTCAAGCTGGGTTTAGAAAAGGCAGAGGAACGAGAGACCAAATTGCCAATATCCGCTGGATAATGGAGAAAGGCAGGGAGTTTCAGAAAAACATCTACTTCTGCTTCATTGACTATTCTAAAGCCTTTGACTGTGTGGATCATAATAAATTGTGGCAAGTTCTTAGTGGGATGGGCATCCCAAGCCACCTTGTCTCTCTCCTGAGGAATCTGTACAAGGACCAAGTAGCAACAGTCAGAACTGACCACGGAACAACAGACTGGTTCAAGATTGGGAAAGGCGTACGGCAAGGCTGCATACTCTCACCCAACCTTTTTAACTTGTATGCAGAACACATCATGCGATGTGCGGGGCTGGATGAATGCAAAGCTGGGGTAAGAATTGCTGGAAGAAACATTAACAACCTCAGATATGCAGATGACACCACTCTGATGGCCGAAAGCGAGGAGGAGCTGAGGAGCCTTCTAATCAAGGCGAAAGAAGAAAGCGCAAAAGCCGGGTTGCAGCTAAACGTCAAAAAAACCAAGATTATGGCAACAAGAATGATTGACAACTGGAAAATAGAGGGAGAAACCGTGGAGGCCGTGACAGACTTTGTATTTCTAGGTGCAAAGATTACTGCAGATGCAGACTGTAGCCAGGAAATCAGAAGACGCTTACTTCTTGGGAGGAGAGCAATGTCCAATCTCGATAAAATAGTAAAGAGTAGAGACATCACACTGGCAACAAAGATCCGCCTAGTCAAAGCCATGGTATTCCCTGTAGTAACCTACGGATGTGAGAGCTGGACCTTAGGGAAGGCTGAGCGAAGGAAGATCGATGCTTTTGAGTTGTGGTGTTGGAGGAAAGTTCTGAGAGTGCCTTGGACTGCGAGAAGATCCAACCAGTCCATCCTCCAGGAAATAAAGCCCGACTGCTCACTGGAGGGAAAGATACTAGAGACAAAGTTGAAGTACTTTGGCCACATCATGAGGAGACAGCAAAGCCTAGAGAAGACAATTATGCTGGGGAAAGTGGAAGGCAAAAGGAAGAGGGGCCGACCAAGGGCAAGATGGATGGATGGCATCCTTGAAGCGACTGGACTGACCTTGAGGGAGCTGGGGGTGGTAACAGCCGACAGGGAGCTCTGGCGTGGGCTGGTCCATGAGGTCACGAAGAGTCGGAGACGACTGAACGAATGAACAACAACAACTTGTTAACATTTTTTTCAAGGGTGCTAACACATAAATTTCACTTTTAAAATTTATTTTTAAATACACAAATATAAACAAGGATCTAAGAACTTTGCCAGAAGAACCTATTATTCCTCTACATACCACATTGAGTACTAGGCATGGGTGAGTTTGTTCAGAAGTGTGGATGTTGGAACTAAAGATGGAAGTTTCACACATCTGAACTGTGTTCTGAAGTGTACTTGTGAGTCAGAAGTCCCCTGTAGTTTTGAAGCGACCCGGACCACTGATTTCAATGGCTTGGAAGTCGATTCGGAAGGATGAGAAAGCCTTTTTTATTAAAGTAAGTCTGTAAAGGGGATGGGTTATCCAGCATCCAGCAGCCATTGCTACTTATAAACCCAAGCACATGGCTGGAAGGCTCATTCCAGCCAGGGAAGAGACAAGTGTGGTTGGGATCTTTTTTGATGCTGCTTCTAGGTGGGTGGAAGGGTAGGCAGGCAAAGGCATTGGAGCTAAAGGAGGTTCGGAGAAGGGAGGAAGGGGAAGGGAGAAAGAATAAAAGATTTTGGGAGCAGAAGGGGGAGAGAGAGAGAAGAGAGAGAGAGAAAATAAAAAAAAAGGAAAAGTTTGGGAGGGAGGAAGAGATAGAAATTAATAAAGTGGCTGTGTGGAACCTGAGAGAAAGCCTTTCAGTGCTGGGTTTTCTTGGAGTTCAACTGCCTCCCTTCTTTTTTGGGTTGTGTTTTCAACATTATAACACTATTGCTCTATAATGTTTCCTAAATCTCATGGGCCCCAACACCCAGGTGTCTTCCCTAAGTCAGGGGAAAAGCACCAAAGTTATTTGGTCAACTACCTCCCTTCTGTTTGAAGGGCAAGAGAAGCCTCTGAAGTTTCCACAGTGTCAGTACTGTTTTCCCCTATTGCACATGTGTGACTGCCATGAATCGATTTGGAAGTTTCAGAAAGTTTTGAATTTTTTCCAGAAAAGTTCAGAAGTGACTTTTGAACAGTTTGAACACAGTTTAGAACCATTTTTTAATCTCCCATGCCTATTGAGTACCTTCAATGTCACAGTTTTCTTCATTTGTGCATAGTATCATTTAAAGCAGGTGTCCCTAAATGAAGGGGCCCTGGCCAAAAGCAGGCCCCACACTTTCCATTGAAATACTGGTAAGTTTATGATGGTTAAAATTGTTCATCATTTTAAATATTGCATTGTTCTTTCATTGCTTTTTTGCATAACCAGTAAGACATGAACAGTGTGCATAGAAATGTGTTCATATTTTTTTCAGGCTATAGTCTGCTCCCCTCCCCACCACCAACAGTCTGAGGGACTGTGAAGTTTGAGGACCCTTGCCTCAAAAAAAGTAAAATCATAAAGGATAAAAACCATCAGATCGTGAGTGGAAGTTCATAGTACAGTTTACATGCTTGTGTGTTAGTTTATGACTTCATCACATGCAGTAAAATTGGTGTTTCTGCACATGTAGGAAATGGCAACCCACTGTGCCTTTCAAAAGATGTAAGCTTCAACTGTGAGGTTGAGGTATTTCGCCATTTCTAAAGTGTTGTTTTTCCAATGAATCCTAAGCCAGTTGGCAATTGAATTATTTTTAAATTCCCCACACAAAGAGATGGACAAAATGGCCAATTTCCGCATGTGTTGTTAATCCTTGTTATTACCTGCTTGAAAATAAAATAATAATGCTGTGTGTGGGAGGAGCCAAAATGCCCATTTCTCCAGAAGGGGCAATGGGAGGCAACAAATCTCTATGCAAACAACCCTAGGGAAAGTGCCACCTTGAGAAAGGTGCTTAACTCTGTTTCAGTAGAAGGGTATGACTTAAAGGATGCTCGTTTTAAAAAGTGTACTGGTATCCTTGAAATGGTAGGAGTCATCGCCTGCCCATTGGATGGGAATTAAGTGGATGGTTGAGTTAAAAGCTGGAGGAGACAATCTTAGTGTGATGAAGTGAGTAAATTCTTTGTCTTCTTTAAAGACAGAATCCAATGAAATTCTCCCCTTTCCCCTCATTTTCTCCAACTCCTTGTGATGAAGTCCTTAGTTTACATGTGCATGTGTGTGCTTTGTGATTTGGCATTTGTTTTTGTTTTTTTTTTTAACATTTTATTTTTTATTTTTCAAAGGACATTTTTTTTCAATACATCCAATCACCCAGTGCTGACCCTTCACCCCCGACCAGCCAATTACAATATTTATTCCCAAAAATCAGTTGTTTCTATTACAGGTTTGGTCCCCTTACCTTCTATATATACATATTCTATCAATTTCCCCCAAATCTTCCCAAAATCATCTTTTTTTGATAATCCTCTTTTAACCTTAATGTTTCCTGTCAGTTTATCATTTATTGCGATGTCCCAGATCTCCCTATACCACTCTTCCAATTGACACTCCCCTCCTTCTTTCCATTTTTTAGCTATTAATAATCTTGCTGCTGTGACCAGATTGGCAATTAATTCTTTTAGTTCTTTTGGTATTTTAACATTGTCAATAAATGACAGCAGTGCTATCTCCGGTGTTCCTGTTATCTCTATTTGGGTGATTTTTCTTATTTCTTGAAATACATTTTCCCAAAATTTTTGAACATATTTGCAAGACCACCACATGTGTATATATGTGCCAGTTTCTTGACAGCCCCTCCAGCACTGCTTAGAATGTTTCTTGTCAATTTGATTTAATCTGATTGGTGTGAGGTACCACCTCCACACCACTTTATAATAGTTCTCTTTTATTCTTATTGACATATTTTTTAAAATACGCATATTCCACATTCCTTTCCAGTTTTGTGGGTCTATTACTTTATTACAGTCTAACTCCCACATTCTTTTAAGGTGGTCCTCCTCCTGGACTCCTTCCAGCAGCATTTTGTAGATATCACTTGTTATACCTTTTGTTCTTTCTTTTCCTTCCTTACTTCCCCTTTGGTTAATCATTTCTTCAAATTTGGTAAGTTCTCTCTCTCCTTTATATTTCTTTCTTATTTCCCTTAACCATCTTTCAAGTTGTAGAACTTTGTACCATCCAATGTTCCCTCCTAATAACTGGACCTTTATCTCATCTATATTTTTCATCTTTGATTCCCAATCTTTTAATTTCGTTATTCCTTTTTCCTTAAATTCACTTTCCAACTCCTTTTTGAGATTTATGGGGAAATTATTTGTAATCAACACCGGTGTTAATGGGGATATAGATGGTATTAATTTTTCTTCATATTTAGACCATATTCCCAGTATGTTTTTTAGAAAAGGGTTGTCTATTTTGTTATACCATTTCTTGTCTAGATTCCTAGTTTTCCCTATAAAGAAAATATATTCTAGTTTCATATCTATATCTTCACTCTCTTCTTCTAACCATTCTAAATCCTTTTGACCCATAATCCCTTCAACAATATACCTTAACTGGTTTGCTATATAGTATAGTTTTAAGTTTGGTATCCCCAGACCTCCCTTCTTTTGTAGTTTATACCATTTTGCTTTGTTAATTCTAACTCTTTTGTTCTCGTTGCAGAAGGTGTTTATCATATTCTGCCACTTTGTAATTTCTCCGGCTGAGATTTTAATAGGTAGCATCCTAAACAAAAAGTTTATTTTAGGTAAAATTTTCATCTTTATTAGAGCTATTCTACCAAACCATGACAATTTGAGCTTAGCAAATTTAGCCAGAGTATCCTTCACATTTTTCCTTAATTTGATTAGATTCTCCTCTTCTAATTTATCAATTTCTTTAGAAATATTAATTCCTAGATACTTTATTGAGTTCTTTATTTTTAATCTGCCCAATCTCCCTTCTCTTAATTTTACTTCCTCATCTTTAGTGTGGTTAAATAATAAGATTTCAGATTTATCCCAATTAACTTTAAGGCCTGTAATTTCTCCAAACTCTGTTAAATGTGCTTCTATTCTTTTTATCTGTTCTAATGGATTTCTGAAGGTTAGTAGTGTATCATCTGCAAATAAACATATCTTGTATCTTCCCTCCTTCCCTATCCCCTTTATATGTTTATCCTCTCGTATCATATTTGCTAGCATTTCTATGACTATTGCGAACAGGGTAGGAGAGAGAGGGCATCCTTGTCTTGTTCCTCGAGTCAATCTTATTTTCCCAGTAAGGCCATCGTTTACTTGTATAGTTGCATAGTTGGTTGAATATAGTCTCTCAATCAGTCCTCTAAATCTCTCTCCTAAACCAAATTTTTCTAATATTTTTTTTAATGCCAGCCATGAGACACAATCAAATGCTTTAAATATGTCTAGGGCCAATATCCCTGCTTTAATATTCTTTTTCTTAATTGAATGAATCACATTTAGTACTCTTCCCACTGGGTTTGACATTTGTCTACCAGGAATAAATCCACATTGATCTTTATTAATATAATTATATATAAAGTTATTTAATCTCTTTGCCATTATTGCCGTCAATATTTTAGCATCCTGATTTATAAGGGCAATAGGTCTATATGAACCAGGATCTTTAGGATCCTTATTTGTTTTTAGAATTAATATGATCCTTGACTCCTGCCATGATGAAGGGATCTGTTCTCCTTCCATTATCCTATTATATAGTTCTTTTAATTTTGGTACTAAAATTGATTTAAATTTTTTATAATATTCCGGTCCTAGGCCATCCATTCCAGGAGTCTTCCCTCCTTTCAATTTATCTATAGCGTCTCCTATCTCTTTTTCTGATACTAATTGTTCCATACTCATTTTATCCATCTCCTGTAATTTTATTTTCCAGTATTTATCTATAACCCCTTCTATTTTGTTGTTAGGGTTATCCACTGCTGTATATAATTTTTGATAAAATTCTTGGAAGACAGCTAGCTTTTCTTTCATTGATATAATTTCCCTACCCCACTTATCTTTTATAGTTCCAATTGTGTTCTTATTCTTCTTCTCTTGTGCTGCTTTAGCTAGCATCCTAGAGTTCCGATTGCTATATTCAAAATATTCCCTTTTTGTGTATATTAAATCTCTCTGTACTTTTTCCAAGTCATGTTTATCCAATTCTTTCCTTTTGGCCATTGCTTTAAGATAACTTTGTTTATCTTTTTCCTTTATGTATCTCTTTTCTAGTTCTTGGATTTCTAATTCTAACTTCTTTCTCTCTGCTTCTTGCTCTCTTCTTAGATTGCATGCTTCTTTTATGCACAGGCCCCTTGATACTGCTTTCATCGTATCCCACACAGTTGCATAAGAGCATTGATTGTTATCATTAATTTCCCAAATATCTCCTAATTCTTTGGTTATTTTCCCCACTATCTTACTATTCTCTAATACTGCATTTCCTATCTTCCAGTATTTATATGTTTGATAATCCTTCTTTATTTGGAGATCCAAGCTTATTAATGCATGGTCTGAGCATCTTATTACCCCTATTCTAGTATCTAGAACTTTGGGTAGTACCTGTTGTGAAACAAAAAAGTAATCAATTCTAGAAAACATTTGATGAGCTGTCGAATGGAATGTAAATCTTTTCTCATTCCCCCTTAACGTTCTCCAAATATCAACCATATTTTTGTTCCTTATTATTCTATTTAGAGTTGTTCTATTTTGCATTTTTCCTTTCTTTGTGTGGTGGGATTTATCCATTTCCTCATCCATTATTCCATTGAAATCCCCTCCTATGATCAAATACCCTTTTTGTATTCCCTCTATTTCTTTAAATATTGTTTCATAAAATTCCGCTTGGTTAGTGTTTGGAGCATATACATTAGCAAAAGTGAAATCCTCATTCCCCATCGTCCCTTGTATGATAATATATCTTCCTTGCTCATCTATCTTTGTTTCCTTTATATTGAAACCACATTGATTTTGGATTATAATTGCCACACCTCTCGATTTAGATGTTCCATATGATTTTATATACGTTACAGATCCCCGCATCTTAAGCTCGTTCACCTTTGGTTTGGATTGGTGTGTCTCTTGTAAGAATACAAGATGAGCTTTAGCTTTATAAATCAAATCTGCAATGGTTTTCCTTTTATAAATTGAGCCCAAACCTTTACAGTTCAAAGATACGATCCTCAGGTGTTCCCCCATTTCTTTACCATTCTACTTATCCTCTTACTTGGCTGGTCCCTAATTCGTGCTCCCCACTGCTTTCCCCCCCTCTTCCTCCCTTCCCTCCCTTCCTTTGTGAAGTGCTCTTCTCCCCCTATTCCTTTCACCCCACGATGTTCAAAGACTACTTGTCTTGAACCTGGTTTACTCCAAACCATTTTGTGGGGTGGGGGGAGAGGACCCATCCTCCATCTGAGTGCACCCATTCCGATATCTCCCAGGGTATTCTTATATTGCCTTAACTAGTAGGATTACATATTTCATACTAATGATTAGTCAGTCCTTCTCACAGTCTTTTTCATTCCTATCTTGGTCCATATTAGTCTTCTTTTCCAGTCGCCAGATCCGGCTTCCCTTTCTCTTTCTCCCCTCCCTTCTTTTCTATCTGTGTTGTATCTGTTGTCCCATTTGTCAAATTCAGTTCATTCAGCAATACTAGACCTTGATCTAGAGACGTAATTTTATAGTTATTATTTCTCCAGCGAAACCTCAAGAAAACCGGGTAACCCCAGTTGTACTGAATTTTCTGGCTTTGTAAAATGGTGGTACATTGGCGAATGGATTTCCGCCACTCCAAAGTTTCAGGGCACAGATCTGGAAAAATCTGTATCGGTGTCTCTTGGTATTTTAGTGAGGATGCTCGTCTTCGTAGTGCTTTCATTATCTTGTCTTTGTAGTAATAATTCCCAAATCTGACCAAAATGTCGCGAGGAAAAGAGGTCGTTTTTTTAAATCCCACTCTATGGATTCTCTCAAACCAGGCTTCTTCACAGTCTGTTTCGGAATTCTGTTTAAGCCATGTGTCAGGATGTGCCTTCATGTTTGGGATTCCACGAAGCCTTCTTCCTGACACTAGAGGGAGTAGTCATGATGGATGAGTTTATGACGGGACATCTGGGCATAGGTCTGGCTTTGAAGCTGTGGGAAAAGGGATTTTAGACTAAACTGTGATAAGAGAAGGGGGAGAAGGAGGAGGGAAGCCAGGAGGGGAGATCTGGGACCTTTGGGCGGGAAACTTCAGTTCTCGCTTTGTTTTCGCTCTGTATGGATTGAAATAAACTCCAAATCCGAGTACCTGCTTGTGAGTGCGAGTTTCCTTTCTAAGATCCAGCGGATCCTGACATAAAGCGAGAACTCACAACTTCTTGTTCCAACCGTGAGGTCTACAACCATCCGGGAGAGGAACATGTATCAAGAAGAAGAAAACCCGATGGGGGCTGGAGAGAGTATCGGCCTTTCCCCCTCTCCGGGGTTGGAAGACGAGGAATACGGAGACGAGGGAGCCTCCCAAGCCGGAGACCTGGAAGGGAGAGGAGAGATCCCCCCGGCTGCGCCTGAGACCTGGGGAGCCCCCCTGACGTCCACGCAGAGGCCTCCGCAGAAGGACATAACCGTGAGACGCAAGCTACCCATGCTGGGGCCGAGGGAACATCACAGGCCGCCCTCCCCCCTCGACAGCGCCACGGGCCCTCCCGCGCAGCACCTTGGGGAAAAGGTGGACGCGATGGAAAGAATGTTGCAGACCTTCTCGTTCCAATTGGAAGAAATGAGAAGGGAGGTGGCGGCATCTTGGAGAGCCACATTGGAGGAAAGAGAGGCGCGACGCTCCCTCTCGCAAGGTATGGGACGGGGTTACCGGCCCTCGGGGAGAGTGGCGTTCGCCACGGAAGGGGAACCCTCGCACCCCCCGCCCGGAGCCTCCACTTTTACCTCAGGATGGGGAGGGAGAAGCCATCTCCAAGGGGGCCCCGGAAGAGGAGAGTTACGTGTGAAGTTCAACGGGGACCCCAAGCAGCTCTCCTATTTCATCACAAACGTGAGACATTATATGGAAGACTACGGGGATTCCTTCCCCTCCGAGGGAGCCATGATCCACGCGGTGGGGGCCAACTTAAAAGACGCTGCGGCCGATTGGCTCATGCAGATGTACGACACCCGGGCACCGGAGCTGAGGAGATTGGACGACTTCCTGAGGGCGCTGCGGGAGAGATTCCAGGACCCTTTGGCGGAAGAGAAGGCAAAGGGCCAGCTCAAGAGGATAACCCAGGGCAACAAGACTGTTTCTGAATATGCCCTGGAATTCAAAGCCATTGCGGGCCGAATCAGAGACTGGTCGGATGCCACCAAGCTCGAGTACTTCCGGGCGGGCTTGCGCCCCGATGTATTGGAATGGTCTTTACACCGGAGCAACCCTCCTACTCTCGAGGAATGGATTGTCTTGGCCGGGAGGGTCGAGTGTGACCAGGAACAGATGCCGCGCAGGGCGAGAGAGAGAGGCCGAACTAGGCACCCCGCAGCGGGCCCACAGGGGGGGCCGCGACGCCCCTCGCCCAGAGGAAGGTCGGCAAGCCGTGAGAGGAAAGGGAGGAGGGGCCCCTGCTTTGCGTGCGGCCAAGAGGGGCATAGAGCAGCGGAATGTTCGAGAGGACGCACCCCTCCCAACGCCCCCAGACCTGACAAGACGCCCCCGCCCCCGAGGCCAGCGCCAGGACCCAAACCAGCAAAGGGAAAAGCCTCCACGGCCGTGGAGACCGCGCTGGCCCCGTATCAACTCCCCGCGGAGGATGAGTCGGAGCCGGAGGGGGCAGACCGAGACTTCTACTCGGCGGGAAACGGACAAGATCTTCCTTGAGAACCGCCGGCAGGAAGATCGTGGAGGCGACAGGCGGTGAGTTGAGAAAGTTGAATTATGATGTGCTTAAAATGACTGTGACCCTGACCAACCCCGACACGGGACTGAAAGTAAAAACTGTGGCAATGCTGGACTGCGGGTGCACCAGGTGCCTAATCACCCCCTCCCTGGCCGCCAAACTGGGAGTCAAGCCCCTGGCTTTAAAGACCCCCGTGGTTTTTTCCCAACTGGATGGGACAGCAGCACATGGGGGCCCCGTAAGGGAGAAAACAGACTACCTTCGTCTAGAAATGGGAACTCACAAAGAGACTTTGCAATTTGTAATATCCCCCATGGCCCACCAGCCAGTCATTTTGGGGATCCCCTGGCTGAGGTGGCAAAACCCTCAGATTAACTGGGCGGAGGGGGTGCTTTCCTTCGCGGATGGAGAGTACAAGCCAGAGGGACACAGCCAGCCACAAGGGGCCCCTCTCCCCAGTCAGCTACAGGGAGCGCAGGCAGAGGCGACTCCGGAAGGCTCAGAGATTGACATCCCAGAGGCTTATAGGGAGTGGGCAGATGTCTTTAGCGAAACCGAATGTGACCAGTTGCCCCCGCATAGAAAGACGGACTGTGCATTAGAATTTGAACCAAACGTTAAGCTGCCTAGCCCCAAGCTTTATGCTATGTCGGAGCCAGAGAGAAAAGCCTTGAGAGAATTCTTGGACAAGAACCTGGAAAGGGGGTTCATAGTACCTTCCACGTCACCGGTGGCAGCCCCAGTACTCTTTAGGCCCAAGGCGGACGGGACGCTGAGACTGTGCGTAGATTATAGGGGCCTAAATGCCATATGCACCACCAACCAGTACCCCCTCCCACTCATGTCAGAGATTTTGGGCCAATTGGGCAAAGCCAAGATCTTCACAAAATTGGACATTAGAGAGGCTTTTTACCGCCTGAGGGTGAGGGAAGAGGACTGCTGGAAAACGGCGTTCAACACCTGTTATGGGCAGTATCAATGGGCCGTAATGCCATTTGGCCTAAAGGGGGCGCCAAAGGTGTTCCAACAATTCATAAACGACATCTTCCGAGAGATGTTATATGACGGCCTTATGATCTATCTTGATGACCTGTTGATATACTCAGACACAATAGGCCAACATATAAAAACCACCCAGAAGGTGCTCCAAATCCTGAGGGAAAACCAGCTTTATGCTAAGCTTTCAAAGTGTGAGTTCCATAGCACCGAACTCACTTATTTGGGGTTCCGAATATCCACAGAGGGGCTGGCCATGGACCCAGCTAAGGTACAGGATGTGCTAGCCTGGGAACCTCCCCGTACCCGAAAACAGCTGCAGGGGTTCCTGGGGTTTGCAAACTTTTACCGCCAGTTCATCAAAGACTTTGCCGAGGTGGCGCTGCCCCTCACGGAGTTGTTGAAAACTAAGGGGAAGGGAGAAACCAAAAAGGCCAGGACCCCAGGGGCGAGGCTGGAATGGACCCCCGAGTGCCAAAAGGCTTTCGAAGTCCTAAAAGCAAGGTTCACGAGCCAGCCCGTCTTAACGCATGTCCAGCCCTCCAAGCCGTTTGTGGTACAATGTGATGCCTCCGAGGCGGCCTACGGGGCCGTGCTGTTGCAAGCCGACGAGTCAGGCCAGCTTAAGCCATGCGCTTACTTATCTAAAAAATTCTCTGAGACTGAAAAACGTTGGCATGTTTGGGAAAAGGAGTCTTTCGCAGTGCGGGCGGCCCTGGCCCACTGGCGACATTTCCTTGAGGGCACCCAGACCCCCTTTGAGGTGTGGACGGACCACAAAAACTTACAGGCCCTGCAGACCCCACAGAGACTTAACGCCAAACATCTCCGATGGGTCCAGTTCTTTCAGCGATTCAATTTCCGCCTTAAGTTCGTCCCAGGAAGGACAAACCAAGTCGCGGACGCACTCTCGCGTATGCCTGAGGCAGACTACTCGTCCCCCACTGAGTCAGGAACACTCTTTGACAAACAACAGTTGGGACTGATAGTACAGACTCGGGCCAGTCTCCGGGACAAGCCCTCACCTCCCAGCCAGCCAGCCGAGGTGCTACAGGGGTTAAAAGAGGCAGCCGAAAAGGATGAGTGGCTGCAAAACCACAAAGAGGAACTGACCCAGAGGGGGGGGCTGTGGACTTATGGGTCCAAATATTACGTGCCAGCCTCCATGCGAAAAGACATTATGAAAAGGGGCCATGATTCGCTGCTGGCAGGCCATTTCGGGTTCACTAAGACTCTCAAGCTCTTAGCACGCCAATTCTGGTGGCCCAATATGCGCAGGGATATAAAAGATTATACCCAAGAATGCCCAACATGCGCCAGGAACAAGCAAAAAGTGGGAAAGCCCACGGGGTTGTTACAACCAGTAGCCAACCCCTCACAACCCTGGTCAGAGATTGCAATGGACTTTGTAGTGGAACTGCCTGATAGCCAGGGTTACAATACCATATGGACCGTAATTGACTTGTTTTCTAAGCAAGCCCACTTTGTGGCCTTAAAACGACTCCCCTCTGCCCCTGAATTGGCTAAGCTGTTCCTCCATCATGTGTTCCGGCTGCATGGCTGCCCCAGCAGGATTATAAGTGACAGAGGCACGCAGTTCACCTCCAAGTTCTGGAAATCCTTCCTGTCTATGCTGGGGACTGAGCGGGCACTCAGCACGGCCTTCCACCCTGAGACCGATGGGGCCACCGAGAGGGTCCAAAAGACATTGCAACAGTTCCTAAGGTGCTATTCCACCTATCAACAGGACAATTGGGCTGCCCTTTTGGACTTTGCCGAGTATAGCTATAACAATAGCGAACATGCATCCACAGGTGCCTCGCCCTTCAAGATTGTAGGAGGCAGAGATTTTCCCCCCTTTCCTGGCTTAACGCCCCCCGACCCAGGAGAGACCCCCAATAAGTGGGGAGAATCCATCGCGGCGGCCTGGCCAATGATCAAAGAGACTCTAGACAGGGCCAAAATGGATTACAAAAAGTTCGCTGACAAAAAGAGGTCCCCTCAGCCCCAGTTTAAAATAGGTGACCTGGTCTACTTGTCCACCAAATATCTGAGATCCACTCAGCCTTCACGTAAATTGTCAGCTTTGTTCATCGGGCCCTTCCCCGTTCAGGCCATAGTTAACCCTGTCGCGGTCCGACTGGAATTGCCCCACACATGGAAGAGGGTCCACCCGGTGTTCCACGTGAGCTTGCTCAAGGCCGCAACTGCTTCTCCCAGGTGGTCGGAAGCTGACTCCCAGCCGGTCCCCATCATGGTGGGGGCTCACACTCACTTTGAAATCAAGGACATTTTAGACTCAAAAAGGACTCGGGGAAAACTTTATTATTTAGTCCAGTGGTCCTCTAAGACCATCCATCCTGAATGGGTGTTACAGGAACACGTCAAGGCCCCCCGCCTTGTGAAGCGGTTCCACTCTGCTTTTCCTCTGAAACCCAAGCCTTGAATTTACTGTCTCATTCTATGTATTTCTTTCTTTTTCAGATGGGGGCCGTCTTCCGAGGGGGGGAGATATGTCAGGATGTGCCTTCATGTTTGGGATTCCACGAAGCCTTCTTCCTGACACTAGAGGGAGTAGTCATGATGGATGAGTTTATGACGGGACATCTGGGCATAGGTCTGGCTTTGAAGCTGTGGGAAAAGGGATTTTAGACTAAACTGTGATAAGAGAAGGGGGAGAAGGAGGAGGGAAGCCAGGAGGGGAGATCTGGGACCTTTGGGCGGGAAACTTCAGTTCTCGCTTTGTTTTCGCTCTGTATGGATTGAAATAAACTCCAAATCCGAGTACCTGCTTGTGAGTGCGAGTTTCCTTTCTAAGATCCAGCGGATCCTGACACCATGTCATTATTTCTCTTTTTAACATCCCAGGATTTTCTCCATTTATTTCTGGGAAATTCCTTATTCGAATGTTCATTCTTCTATCTCTGTCCATTAAATTTATTACCTTCAAGTCCATTCTTTGAAGGCTTTTTTGAGATTGTTTTATCTCTGCTGTGTTTACTACCAATTGTACTTCCGCTGCTGTTACTCTTACATCCAAGTCTTGGTTTTTCTTTTCCAGTTTCTGTGAGGTTGCTTGTAAATTTTTTATTTGATTTTCTAGTCCGGTGATCTTAGTTGTAATTTCTTGAGTGCTGTTTAAGATCAAATCTTTGATCCCTTGAATCTGCTGTAGTAGTTCTTTATTTGTGATTTCCTCTGATTCATCCTTTCCACCATTTCGTGCTGTTGCCATTGTGGCTGATTTATAGCTCCTTCCCTGGGTTGAGCAATCAGCAAGATACTCAGCCGATTCTGTCTCCTGTGCTCTTTCCCAGCTTCTATCGGAGGGGGAGGGTCGGCGTCGTAGGTAATAATTAATTTGTCTTTGCTCAGCCCTTCCTCTCTGTTTGGGCTGGGTTTTCTTCCCTCGTTTCATAAAGCTTTACTTTGCCACTCTTTGCTAAGTTTGCTGAGTTGCTAGTCTCAGTTTGGTCTTTTCACCATTGAGAGACGCTCAGCCTTCCAGCCTTCCAGGAGCAAAACCGAAAGTGATTTATTTTACCTTGTTATCTTCTCTTTCCCGACAACAAAGAAATTTATGGGTGGCTTAACAACTCACCCAGGCAGAAAGTCTCTTTTTACTCACTGTGAGTCCATTCCTAATAGTTAATTTTCTTATTTTCTTTTCCCCTTCATGGGAGCTCCGGGTTTAGCGTCCACTCATCAGGCTGAGGCTCCACCCCTTCCTGGCATTTGTACTATGTTGTAGATTTGTAGTTAGCTGTAGTGGTTAAACTGCAACTGTGAAGTTTTAGCATTATACACTATAAAATCTTGTTTCTTTGCATTATTACTACTTTTTGCCATGTTATTTTATTAAAATAATAAATTACACACAATTACAAATAAAAGGAAAATGTTTAGGTTGAGAATAGCATGGAGTAAGGGAGAGAGGAAAAGAATCCTGCTCCCTGACATCACTTCACTGCCAGCATACCACCACAGATACCGAAGGTGATAGGAACAAGGGAGGATTGGAACCTATTGTCACATTTCCCCCTGTCAATATTGAGGGACAAATCATGAGGGCAGAGAGGGGGCAGACTGGTAGGGAGATCATGAGATAGGAACCACACTCAAGGTTCAGCTGCATTGCCAGTTTGCCTGCCTCTTGCCATAAAATCCTAAATTTCTTCACTTTAGAGTTGAACCTATCCGTTTGAGCTATTTGGAATAGACTTGTTAAATTATAATTGTTTATTCATCCAGTTCCTGTTGATGATTACATCTATTCTAAATGGGGCTAACAATCAGAGTAAGACCCCTAAAATAAATTATTTAAGAGTATTAATCAAGCATTATTTGATAAACAAGAAGAATTTTTTTTCTAGATGTTACATTCCTTTCTGAAAGAGAATACTGTTAGATCATTGTCATCAGTGAAAGCGCTTGCCTCTAATGCCAGTGAAGAAATGAATCTGCTCCAAGTTTTAGTCTGGAAGGAGATATTCAATGTATTCATCTTATTTAGATGTAAAGTCCAGCATTTTGCATAGCATCTTCAAAGTCAAGACTAAAACCCAGAGTAAACCCACCTCCTCATTGAAATCAGAGCTATCACCACCACCAACCCATAATCTTTAAGAGAAAATCTCATTATTCTCATGTTCTGGTTTCATAAGAACTTTAGATGGGCATCATAGTTTTATAGATGGTAGACTGATCAATTTTAATTATACATATGTTTTCATCAGAGGGTCAGTAAAGTAAATTACAATTATATAAGATAAACAAACAAAGCCTCCAAATAGACACCCTATAATCCAGCAGCCCTCAATCTCCTGACTAACAGATGGTCTCCGTGTGTGTTTGCTTACAGTTTAGGAGTCCAAAGCCAACTCCTCATTGAAACAGATTGTTCTTGGAATATCTCAGATTGCCTTCCATCCCTCCTTGATTTGTGTCCTTCCCCTTCCTCTCTCCCCACAGATAATGTGCCACATTTAACTCATACAACATTTAAAAAACTGGTTTCCACTTGTTTCCACTGAAGTTTAGTGATGGAATCCGTCACTAAGTTGGCCATGCAGTTGCAGCCCTTGGGCTCCTATCACTCACCTTGCCCTTTTGCCCTCAGAATTCCTCCTTCAACCTGGTATTCGTGATCCAGCTGTGTTGATCAGTAAAATGAAGTCTAGCCAGTTCTCTCTTTCAATCCTATAGGACAAAAGTGTGCTGACTGCCGGGGAAGCATCTGGAATATCTGCTTTTTTTCAGGGACCTTATGTAAGCAAAGTCCTTTGTCTTTCTCCCTCTTCTCTTTCCTGTGCTAGGTGTTTGGCAGTGGTGAAGTGGCCCTTGGGGGAACTCTGAGGGCACTGGATGTGTGACTAACACCCTTTCCCTCAATACTACATTCTCTATGTATATGAAAATACAGGTATTCCAAAATCTGAGTGAATCCAAATGCTGAAAAACATCTGGTTTCAAAAATTTTAAATAAGGGAAACTCAACCGATATTGGGTTGCTGTGTGTTTTCCAGGCTGTATGGCCATGTTTGAGAACCATTCTCTCCTGATGTTTCACCCCATCTGTGGCAGGCATCCTCACTTGCATTCACACTTGCCTCAATTATTCATTTATTTATTTACTTCATTTCTACCCTGCCTTTCTCGACCCAAGAGGGGACTCAAGGCAGCTTACAAATCCGGCCAAAATTCAATGCTGTAGACAATAAAACACATCTCACAAAAATATAAACAATCTAAGCATATAAGCAGAGCCCCCGGTGGCACGGTGGGTTAAACCACTGAGCTGCTAAACTTGTTGATCGAAAGGTCACAGGTTTGAATCCGGGGAGCGGCATGAGCTTCCGCTGTCAGCCCCAGCTTCTGCCAACCTAGCAGTTCAAAAACATGCAAATGTGAGTAGATCAATAGGTACCGCTCCGGCGGGAAGGCAATATTGCAATATTCCTGTGTCTTGGCAGGGAGTTGGACTGGATGGCCCATGAGGTCTCTTCCAACTCTATGATTCTATGAAGGTAATGGCGCTCCACGCTGGCCACATGACCTTGGAGGTATCTACAGACAACGCTGGCTCTTCGGCTTAGAAATGGAGATGAACACCAACCCCCAGAGTTGGACACGACTGGACTTAATGTCAGGGGAAAACCTTTACCTACCTAAGCATATAAGCAATTAAAACTCAAACAGACACCCTGGGCATTCCACATATATATAAACCTTGCCTAGTTTCCAACAGACCTTGAATCCTCTGAGGATGCCTTCCATAGATGTGGGTGAAATGTCAGGAGAGAATGCTTCTGGAACATGGCCATACAGCCTGGAAAACTCACAACAACCCAGTGATCCCGGCTATGAAGGCCTTCGTCAATCTATATTGGTAAAAATTACTAAATTAAAACTGAAATGGAGAACCACCCCCACACACAATTTTTACCCCGGGCATCTTCCTACTGAGGTGGGAAACTCACTTGGGGAAACATGAAGAAAGAAGGGGGAAAGTGTCCTATGCATCACAACACTTCCTGGCTGGCACACTTCAGACATCTCTAATCATTCCACCAACAAGCACAGCATTCCTACTATTCACTGGAGACCTCCAGCTGTATTTTGTATTGCTATCATTGAGTGTACTTCCCAGATATAGTATAACTCCCATATCTATGGGACATATCCCTGAGATTTCACTTACCTATGTCTCCCCTGCCTCAAAAATTATCTCTAGGCATTTTCAAGATTTTCCAGTGTGGTTCTATTGACATGCTCACACTGGACCCTATCATTTCAACAGGGTTCACTATTATCTGTAATTTTGTGTTTTGCAGTCTAGGAAAATATCCCCCATAGATATACAGATTGCACTGTAATTGAGGGCATAGTGTTAAATTAAAATTTCAGAAGCAAATCAAAGTAAATACATTTGGCTGTATTTCATTAATTAATTTCTTTTGGAATTATTTAAACAAAGTACAGCAGTATATAATATAATACAATAGTGACTTGGCCTAATTGAAAAATGATCGCTAGCCCACCACAGCTGCCAACATTGATCTAATGTTATAATGTCCAAATTTTGCTCAGTTCTGCTCAAAACAAAGTCAGCTCCATTCTGATAATCACTGGTAATCATACTGCTTGCGCATCAGGATGTAAATTTTGTTTTTAAAAAACTGCATTGGCATTTGTATCCATTATTTCTGTTTAGTTTTTTTATTAAAAAAACACGTTATTTATCATGTATGTATTGGTTTCATTGCCTAACCTATATTCTAGTTAGCACCAGGATTGTGGCACAGCTGGCTGCGTGTCAGCTGCATTAAGATAACTCTGACCAAAAGGTCATGAGTTCGAAGCCAGCTCGAGTTGGAGTGGGTTTCCAACCAATTGTGTAGCCTGTTGTCGACCTTTGCAACCCGAAAAACAGTTGCATCTGTCAAGTAGGAAAATTAGGTACCACCTTGAAATGTGGGGAGGCTAAATTAACTAATTTATGAGGCCATAAAAAGACTCCAGCAAAGCACTCCAGCAAAAGCATGCGGGGAATGCGGAAGTACTTCATCAGTGTCACAGATGGACGATGAAAGCGACAGCTCTGCTGGCGCCCAGAAAAAGTTAAATAGCCTATGTGTATGTCTGTATACGTTGTATGTCAAATTGGCATTGAATGTTTGCCATATATGTGTACACTGTAATCCGCCCTGAGTCCCCTGCGGGGTGAGAAGGGCAGAATATAAATACTGTAAATAAATAATAATAATAATAATAATAATAATAATAATAATAATAGAATTGTGATTACTGAATTTTGAACTTGATTAGATTGCAGACTGAAAGAAATAATAATAATCTGTTCCCTAGGTTAATGGTCTAAACCTAACTGCTGATCCTAATTACATGCTATAAATAGTTATGTAAGTGTCATTGTTATACAGGTTCTACTATAGTTGGGTTAGCAACTGGATTGATACCAAGGTGTATAGGACCATAAAAGTGAAGTTCATCATTCCTATCCTCTGTTTGACTTGCATATTTAGCATGCTTCAGCCATGCAAAACAAAATTTTTGCTCCAATTTTATAAAGTTTCCATGCTGATGTGAAGCAAAGATGAAGGAACTCTGAATATTATTCATATTTGAGGATATGCCAAAGAAAATAAATACAGCTCGACTGCATCTATTTGAATGGCCTGGGAGACATCCAAGGCATTTGAATAATCAAAATCTGGGAATGCTGTTTATGTAGGGTTCTACTGGCAAGAGGCTACTATGGCACTGCTACAGGTTCTTCTTTCCATTGCAATGGACAAAGGCTGATTCTCTTCCATATCCACCCAATCCTTTTACCTCCTTTGTAATTTTACTATGAAAGAAACAAAGAAAGGATGAGGCAACTTGAAAATAAAAATGTGTCTCCTGCAGACTCTTAACTGTCATTCTCTTAATAATATGAAATCATAACTGACTTGAAAAAAATCTTAAATAATGAAAAAAAACTTGCCTTAACTTGTGTTAATTAATATTTTATGTGTTTTCCTCTAAAAAGAAGGGAAGGATATGCAATGTCTTTGTGGTATTCCAAATTGCCCCTTCCACTTTTACCTTATTTTGAAAGTTCTGTTTGAGGTACAGGATGCATTTCTACACTGAGAAAAAAACTCAGACTCAACACAAATCCACAGTTGTGATATGTAGGGACTTCTAGTGAGCATCCTAGGTTTTTTTTAAAGATTAGAACTTCATCCCACAGGTTTGGAGCTCCATTCCATATGTGTCTGAAATGGAGCACCATGGGAGTCTCATGGAGACCATCATATGATATAAGAGCATCTCCAGTGGGACTCCTATGGTGCTCCATTTCAGACACATATGGAATGGAGCCCCACACCTGTGAGATGAAGTCCTAAGTTTTTTTTAAAAAAAAAACCTCACCAGAATTCCCTATGCATTATAGAGACAGACAGCTGTGGATTGTATCTATTCTTTCTGTAGCTCATGGAAACAGAGCCCTCAACCCATCTTCAGGAATCAGGTGTTACTCAACAGAGGAAAAGTAGGAGAAAATGGAGGAAAGATGGGTATAAATGCAGTAAGGATGTGGGATGGCTGGTCATCCCAGAAGATGGAGAAAGGTGGGAGGAAACAGAGTAAGACGGTTCCCTTGCTTTCTCCCTACTTGTGAGATGAAGTCCTTTATCAAACATTGCTACACTTTAGGAGTATCCTAGGACTTTGTGTCAGTCTGGAAAGCTGCATCTGGTCCACTTTAATCCAATTCTACTGTCAAGATAGACACCAACACCATCACCCTTTCCCTGTACTGATCAGCACAAGGAAAGGAGATGGCTTGTCCTTGTATTGCCCGTTTTTCCTCACTGGTCACACGTCTCCATTCTATCGTCTGGCAGTTGTGGATGGCTCTTCTGATGTCAGATAATCTAGCCTATCCTTATAGCTTATTGCTTAGGTGCCCCATTCTGACATTAACAGATGTGACCAAAATTAGCCAGGTGCTCACAGCAAACTCTGGGTGCTTACAGACAGCATCCAAATCAGCATCAAAGAAGGTTCAAAAAACCTGCTTTGGCATGGATTTGGGCCCACTCCCCCCCCCCAAACCCGGGCTTTCCCAGGAGGCATCTAGATGCCCAGCTGGTAACTATCAGGAGGGCACCCACACCCAGAAGTCTCCCCAAAATAGCCTTAATGTTTTTTTAAAAAAGCTTACTGGGCTGCCATTATTCTGCTCTGGCCATCTTCCTGGCACATACAAATGATGTACCAGGAAGCTGGGGGGGAGAGAGATTTTTCCCCTGCCTCCCCCACCACATGACACATTATTTCTACATGCCAGGAGGACTACTAGAGCAGCTTAATGGCAGCCCAGTAAGTTTTTAAAATTTTCAGACTAGTTTGGAGGGAGGGAGGGAGGGAGGGAGGGGAGTGGGCTTCAGTGGATGATGTAGGTGCCATCTCACACCTTTGGGCTCCAGGAGCCCAAAAGTGTGAGATGGCTGTGGGGACTGACCTTGGGTAGTCCCAAGACTACCCAGTAGTAAGTCCCCATAGGCCCAATACTCATTAGACCTAGGTCATGAAGGTAGTGGTCAGTCTGTCCTGGTTTGTTTGGACATCTGCCCTCATATACTTGGAAATAACCTGCTCAATGATGTGGCCTGGGACCCAACTGAAATGAACTTAATTTTAACCTCAAGAAAGAAAAAAATGTATGACAGTGTTGTGGGAGAAGTGTTCTAAATAACATGGCTAGAATGTTTAATAATGTATAAGAAATATATTTCTACTAAGACAACAATTGTAATAAGAGGGAATTATTTTTTTAATCTTTTAAAAATAATTTCTTCATGAGCCATTGAAGTGGAACTTCAGAAAACTATATGAACAATATGTCCAGCCACAAATTTGTGAGTATAAGGATAGGAATTAATATTATGGCATTTATCACAGGCCCACATTGTCACATACACAATAACAAAAAATTTAAAAGAAAATTGAGCTGTACAATCTTCGTGTTGAACAACAGAGTTCTGCAACTGAACAAACATCCAAATATATACCTGAATGCACATCTCTGTGTATCAACACATGCATCCTTACACACTCATTGGCATCTGGCTCAGCTGAAGAATGACACCAGAAGCAGAACTTTTTGCAAGCTTGACCAAAAAGTAGACATTTTCATTGAACAAGAAAAAGATCCATTCATTTTCTGCAGGAAAACTTACACCTGTATAAGAAAGAGTAACTATCCCCTTCCAACAAAAAGTTAATTGGAAACATGGGGGACCCATGGGTGTCCTGGAGGTTTAGGGTACAAACAAGGATTGAATCCTCATGTGACCCATGACTTGCACTTCCCCATCCCTGTTTTGGGTCCCATCTGTGCTGCTCTATAATGCAGTTTCAAACTACATTATATGGCAGTGTAAATGGGGCCAAAGAGCCACCTTAGGCCAGCTTTGTTCAGATGGATCCCACTATTTCATTACCTTGAATTTAGAAGCCCAATGTGACCTGCTCTCTTTAGGTGCCATTTTTATTTGCTGGTGAAACTCTTGAGCAGAAGGGACATGACACAAAAGCAGAATGATGGTCATAAATAAACTGCCATTTTTAAGAAATTAAACAGAGAGACACAGTTCACCTTTGGCCTCTCCTCTTATACGAAGGTAGCTGAGCTCGACAGCAAATGGAGACAAATTCACAAGGAGAACAAGCCCAACCATCAATTCCACTACTCTTAAATCATTACAAAATGCCTCTGGTTAGAAATAATTAATGGATTAGCCCCCAGAGATAGTTAAATGGATCACTGCAAACATAAGCAGCATCAGAGAGTATATAAGTGATGAAAGAGGTACCGTATCTTGGAAAATATGTGTGGGACTTTTTACTCAAGGTTTGTACATCTGTAGTTACATTCTGCTTCCTTGTTGACAACTATATCACAAGCCAGTTATTAATGTATGTTTCTTTTTCTACACATGTGGGCTGACTATTTCCACTATAGGCAAGACCAGTGAGCAGCCAAAGAGCAGACATGAGAATATTCCTGTGGGAAACACTGTTCCACAGCTGGGTCCAAGCATGGACTATGATTCATGGTTTTGATCCTTGCCTTCATGGGGGGGGGGGGGGGGTTGGCTATGAAACAATCAACCTTTAAGCAAAATCATACCCAGAAGGTTTTATGAAGCACTGACTCTCTTCTCAGACACTTTTGAAGTAAAGGAACAACATCTTGAAGAAATTGTTCTGGCAACATTTGTATATACCTTCTCACCCAATCCACAGTAACAATACTTTAAAAAAAACAAATGCGAAAGAACAAGAATAATGTTTTAATGGGGAAAATAGGCTTACAAAGTGCACATGTGTACAGCATTGTACTAGTGCAATTGTCCTTTAGAGATGCCCTACAGTTGACCCTCTTTACCCACAGACTCTGCATCCATGGATTCCAACATCCAGTGCTTGAAAATATTTGACAACACTTTGGCATATTTATTTATTAATTTTATTTTGCATATTTGTATCCCATCCTTCTTACCCCCGGAGGGAGACTCAGGGCAGTTTCACAACAGGCAATCGTTCAATGCAAACAACAGTAATAAATGGGGGGGGGGGGGAGCAATTAAAGTAATTTGTTAATGCTTTAAAATTACTAAAACATTGTTTAAATCACACAGGTTTGAAATCATAGTCAGGGTCAGACCATTGTCATACTCATAAATTGGGTCTCATTCTAAATTGCTGCCTCTGTTGTTCGAACGCTTGGTTCCATAGCCAGGTTTTGAGTTTCATTCTAAATGGAAAGAGAGAGGGGGCCAATCTAATGTCACTGGGTAGAGAGTTCCACAGGCGAGGTGCCACCACTGAGAAGGCTCTGACTCTTGTCTCCTCCAGTCACATTTGTGCGGATGGTGGGACCAAGAGCAGGGCCTCTCCTGTTGATCTTAGTCTTCAAGATGGTTCATAGCAGGAGATACATTTGGACAGGTAAGCTGGGCTAGAACCATTCAGGGCTTTATAGGCTAAAGCCAGAACTTTGAATTGTACTTGGTAGCAGATTGGCAACCAGTGGAGCTGGCGTAGCAAAGAGGTTGTATGCTCTCTGTATGCCTCTCTGGTTAGCCACCTGGCTGCTGTCAGTTGGATTAGTTGGAGCTTCTGAACAGTCTTTAAAGGCAACACCACATAGAGTGCATCGCAGTAATCTGTTTGGGATGTAACATAGCTGAAATGCTATGAAATCCTGTGATTTGTAGTTTGGTGAGGTAGCGGTACTCTTTGACAAAGGCTAAAATAAATAAATAAATAAAATCCTTATAAAACACCTATAATTTCATACCATTAAGCCATTGTAGTTAAAGTGATGTCAAACTGCATTCATTCACAGTGCAGATGTACCTTTTCTAGAATTACATTTCTTTGAAGGAGAACATGGGGTTCTTATTCTTCCTGACTCTTTGATCAGGGGAAATTAGAATAGGTTTTTCTTTTAGTAGGAAGCAATTTGGGGCACTTTCACATTACCAACAGAATTTTTTGAAACTAGTTTTCAAAACAGGGTGCCCCAGCATTGGTGCAATGGTAGCTTTCTTTTCCTGCCAGGTAGCCAAACAGCATCAAAATATGGTCTTCTCTGTTCTTAGTACAATTTAGAAAGCTACATGATGCTTTACTTTCAGTGCCTTTGTCTTAATGTGGATTTTCTGCTTTGATAATCTGGATTATCTGGCAGTGTAGAAGGGGACCCTGTTATAGCTCTACTATTCCACTTTTAGTGATATAGCGACAACCAATGGGATCCTGGAACTGGGATTGGCATTGTTGTTGTTATGTGCCTTCAAGTTGTTTCAAATTTACAATGACTTTAAGACAGTGGTCCACAATCTGTGGTCTGTGGACCACCAGTGGTCTGCAAGAACTATAATATGGTCTGTGGCTTCACTGTTACTACACCGTTGCAACTAGAACAACTGGTCTTATGAAACCCTTTTATAGTGCCAAGGCTTATTAAACACGGTTTTCTGTGGGCAAGCAGATGGCGACTACTGGATGGCATATTTTCTGTATGGCAATCTAAAACTGATGTAGTCAATCCAATACAATTTTCTGAACCAGCACCCCAAATTATCAAACTGAATCTAAAGTTGACCAAAAACTGATTTGTAACTCTTTTGGTACTAATGTTGGAGAGTGGTTCCTTGTCAAAGTGGTCCCCGATCAAGTAGTCCCTGGTCAAAAAAAGGTTGGGAACTACTACTTGAAGATGAACCTATCATGTCTAAACCTCTTGTGAAGAAATCCTGCCAAGAAAGCCCTATGATAGGATCCCCATAAGTTGGAAATGAGTTGAATGCATAGGACAGTAAATAGTATAAATACCAAAGTCAGCCTAGGAGGAAAATTAATTTAAGAATTTAAAAATTAAATTAAGAATCAGTGAACATATAGAATCCATGATCTGAAAGTTTACCTTATAGGAGGTTTTAAAAAAGTTGTTAAAAAGAAAGTTTGAAGGTTTTCTATAGCTGTTAACAATTCTCCAGAGATTGTTTTTGTAATGGTAGACTAGAAAGCACCTTCCTATTCCTTCGAGTAACAAGCATTTTCAAAGTGGAGAGGGAGGGGAGTATGGGAAATGTTGCTAAGTAACGTCACAGTTCTAACATAAAGAACAGCTATGAACACAGCTTTCAAGGGTCTCACACACACCTCTTCCTCCCAAACCCATGCTGTGATTTCCAAGTATGTCCACATCATTGAAGTTTATAGTCTGTTTCCAAAATAAGGGATCATGTGCCTTTGTCTCAACATTCTAAAACAAATGTTTAAATTCAACTGGATTCTATTTGGGCGCAGCTGGAGTTTGCATGGATCAGCTTACTGAATCAGGTCCTGGATTTCTTTACACACGACTACATTTCAGTCAATATTTAGCCAAACTTGACCCCAATTTACAATCAGTCAGGAAGTTTAAGGCGCATGTACGCATGCCTGAAATCTCCACGCAACCATTTTTCTCACATAGCTAGATGTATGGTTATTTCCTAGAAAATTGTGTGAAAGAATGATATACTGCATATTTATAAGCCCAGAACATATAGGTTGAGCATCCATTTTCCTAAATTCTGATATTTGGAATGCTCCAAAATCTGAAATTGTCCACACAGGTGGCTGAGATAACACTTCTGCTTTCTGCTGATTCAGTTTACAAAAACTTTGCTTCTTGAACATAATTATTCAAAATATTGTGTTGAAAACTGCTTTCAGGCTATGTGCATAAAATTCACTGTTTTGACTTGGGACCCATCTCCTAGATATCTCATTATGTAAATATATTTTAATGCAGGTATTCCAGAATTTGGGGAAAATATCTAAAGTGCAAAACACTTTGGATAAGAGATACCACCCATCCAATGTGGGTGGTGTTGACTGGGAATCATGAGTACTATATTTCAGGGGTTTTGTTACTATACAGCAATAATGAATCAGCCTGTGAGCATTATGAAGTACTCACTGATACCAAGAATGTCATAGTGAATTCTGATTTTATAGGACTTTGTTCTGTCCATTGGATCATGTGGTCTTGGAAGTGGTAGTTGTGAAGTCAATTGAGACATCATTGGTCCCTTACAAATGATGCCTCCATTGTCAATTTACATACCTATTTGGCATCACAAAGGGAAGGTGTGAGAAAACCATTATGATGCCACTGCTCCACAATGTAGAGGCAGCAAGGCTCAGCCAATGGGTTTGAGAGATGGGGTCAACTCCTGTATCTGCCATAAAAGCTCCCTCACATTAAGACTTAGCACCATCCCTTACCTGGTTTCTCTAACAAAGAGCACAGTACAAGGTACAAATTTGAGGACATCTGAAGTTGCTCTCTCTGTGTGTAAGTGTGAGCATGTTTATAAAACAAAGAAAAAATATAAAAAGGAGATGAGTTATTTGAAAGTTTGTTAAATATCTCATTTATTTCTTGTTTAGCCTGAGTCCAAGTACCTCCTCTTCCTCCTCCTCCTCCTCTTCTTCTTGCAAATAAGGTTTTTTTGTTTTCAAAAAAGAGGGGGGAAATTAATTCAAATAAACTATTTGAAAAGGGGAAAAAGAAGGGGAAGATGGTAAACACCACAGAATATGGCATGTCAGTTATGGGGCTTGTTAGTTAAATAGTTCTACACGAGTCTATTGTATCACCAAAGACGTAGAGAGGGAGGGAGTATCATTATACATATTCTGTAGTTTAGGGAGGAAATGAAGTAAAAGAAAAAAGTTCCAAGTATGACATTTTCTCTAACCTGAATAACAAATTATCCTTCATGTCCACCTTATTTTCCTTTATCTTCTTATATTCTTCCTTCTTTTCTTCTCTTCTCTTCCAACTCTGCATAGTATTCTTTCTCCTTATTGTATCCATCAACTAATTCAAACTCTATTTTTCTACTCTTGATGGCAATCAACTGTATATCTTACAGTTAATTTATTTTGTTAGTAGATTAGTAATATACATGTACTGTAAATATGTATTACAATTATCTATCATTCATGGAGGATCTACACATAATACATCTTATATAAATGTATACTGTATATAGTATCAACCTTCTTGAAGTTATACCTTTGATACTAACTGCTTGGAATCAATATCAAAGTCCATCTTATGAGAAGAGAAAATATTTATTAAAGGAAATAACAGATAAAAGTGAAAATAGATTCTTCAGTTTGCTACATGATGATGGACATCATCATACTGATGAGGCCCCTCACTTCATTTCTCTGGCAATTGTCAGTGAAACAGAAGGTGCACAGGGCACCTCGTGGCACCCCACACACCCTCCCTCTTTCCCCCATCACATAGGAGGAACAGGACAAGGTGCATTGTCACCATATCCAAGCCCCAATCAGATGGGGAAAATGGCAGAAAAATGCAGGTAGCTTCTGTGGCACTCAAAACATGGCTTATCTAATGTTTCACCACTTTGAGGATCAACGGGGCAAGGCCAAGCTCAACAGGCCTTGTCCCTGAAGAAGAGCAAAGACCCAAGAAACCCCAGTCTGATGAGGTGGTTAAGGCAAAGACTTTTTTAAAAAGGAGGGGGCAAATGGAAGGGAGGCCAGGTCTGCTTCCTCCTCTGTGACTTCGCCCTCCTGGGAGAATATGATGGCTTCGCTTGCAGGTTCCCTGGAACACACAAGCCCCCTCACCATGACAAGGTGACAATCCACCGAGGAGGCTTCCAAGTAATAACCAGCACAAATCTTATTTACCTTCCAAGATCAGACAGGATCTGATGTCTTTACAATATTTATGCCCCCAACAGGACAAAAATGAAAACTCACATGCATACAACACGTTTTCAAGATAGATTTTAGTAAGTTTATATATGCACTATTTTTCATTATGCCTCACTATGTTGGACTATCCTAGTATATCCTTCTCTATTATGTAGGAAAGTGGGATGTTGATCCAGTGAAAGCAAGCCAGGAACTTCAAAGTAAACCTGGAAACATTAATGTTTTTTGGAAGCCATTCTGTTCTCTCATACAAATTCACTTCTAACAAAGAACAACTTTATCTTCAGAAAAAGGCAATTGCAAGAATTAGGGGTTAAACTTTAATAGAGTATATTAAAAACAGTAAATGATTAAGTTTCATCATGTGACAGCATGGTAACTGGTACCATTGAGAATCTCACCTTTTAGCATTTGACTGGCACTGAAAATACAGTCAGTGTCACCTTGTTACACTCTTCTGTTGTATATCTACTGATAGGAGATTATGTGGTCATGTCCAGTAGAGGAATTAGATCAACTAAATCAGTACACTGAAGCCCTGAAAAACTTTGGTAGAACATATCCTGGGGAAAATGCTTTTTACCAGAAAAACATTAGATATGTACCAACAGGTTTTTAGTTACATTTGCCAGTTATTTAAGCCAAAGACATTGCATCTGAATCTTCAGCCTTAGATTTATTATTCAGGCTTTGACAATTGCTATCATTTGGTATCAGCTTTAACTTATGATGATCCTTATGAATGGGAGATCCTTAAGATCCCCTGTCATAATCTGTCTTGCTCAGGTCTTGGAAACTCAATTTCTAAAGTGACTTAATATTGTTATCTCACATAAACATTTAGATGCATGAAATTGTATACGAACCCACACAATCCCTTCGATCATCCAGAGAGGCCCTGCTCTCGATCCCACCAGCATCGCAGGCGCAATTGGTGGGGACGAGAGAGAGGGCCTTTTTGGTGGTGGCCCCTCGACTCTGGAACTCACTCCCTAAAGACATCAGACAGGCCCCAACTCTGGCAGTCTTCAGGAGGAGCTTGAAGATGTGGCTGTTCCAGTGTGCCTTCCCGGAATAATGATCCCATAGCACTTTGTCCTCCAAAACACTTTACATTTGTCCTCCAAAGCACTTTACATTTCTTTAGGTCTGCTCATATGCCCTTCCACAAACACCAGTATCACCTTTCATCCATGTCCCAGCATTATTTCCAATTTTAACTCTACATTTGGCCTTCCCACTGTTTTTAATTGTGTGTTGTCTTATTGATAATGTTATGTATTTTATTGTCTATGTTTTTTAATTGTTTGTATTGTTGTTATTATTGCTTGTATTGTTGTGTTTGGGCTTGGCCTCATGTAAGCCGCACTGAGTCCCTTGGGGAGATGGTAGCGGGGTACAAATAAAGTGTTGTTGTTGTTGTTGTTGTTGTTGTTATTATTATTATTAATATTATTATTATTATTATTATTATTATTGTAAAATATGCATTGCCAAAAATCTCTGTTGGTGGTCTTTAACATTTTTTCCACCTTAGAAAAAATAGTAAGAACTGCAAGAAAAATTCAAGATTCTGGGTTAACCTAACTTTTCCATGTGTTATTATTTAACACAAAAGTTGTAGAAATGGTTCAAGAATCCATTTCTTGAACCATTGAGATATGGGGGCTACTTCTATGCAATGAGATACCATATGTTATATATTTTTCTGCGATGTTGTTTATTTTATTGTAACTTGTATCTTATTTTATTGTAATTTGTTGTACGGGCTTGGCCTCATGTAAGCCACCCCAAGTCCCCGTTGGGGAGATGGTGGTGGGATATAAATAAAATTGTTTATTATTATTATTATTATTATTATTATTATTATTATTGTTATTATTATACAACACTGACTCACATTTGCCTGTATACATTATTCCTACTGATAACTGGTGGCTATAAGAAAAATAGAGACAGTGTAAGCCATCTCTTTGTTTTTGTAGTTCTGGCATATAAACAGTATTGATAAATTGAAATTAAACCATTGCTGAATATTCATCTGATAGTTTGGTTGAATGTTCCTTTCTAGAGTTATCCCATGTTTCATTTCAGAAAACAAAAATACTACATACACTCTCAAATTTGGCCACCTAATAGCATCACAGAATATAATTTACAGGGTGGTAGTTCCTTAGTGATGGGCAAATATTTAGTACAACCCTCATATTTGCAAGGTCTATGTTTCTAGACTTCAGATGGATACAAGATACTGTGGGAAAAAGTGGATCTTATTGAAATGATGGGCTTCTTATCCAAGTTGTGCTGCAGGACCTCGAAAATTCCTAGAGATGATATACTTTTCAGATATGGATAAATAGAACTGTGGATATCACCAAAGGGAAACTGATTTGGGGGAATTGTTTTTAAAAGTTGTTGAGAAGTCAAAAAAGTTTATTTTTTAAAAGCTATGCCACTATTGGTTCAGCCTTAACTATGACATTGTAGAAATGAAATTTATTATTGTCTTTATAGAAAAGGCTTTTGGAAACCCATAAAAAGCCTACCTATGGTGCACACCTGCATTTTACATGCCAGCTCTGCTTAATGAGTTCCCTTATATTTGGTACTGTCCTCATGGTCCCACGGAAAACATTTCTATTCACAGAAAAGTTACTGCTCATCCCGAGGAAGGATATTGCTATTTGGCCTCAAATGTTATTTCTAAAGATTTCTCAGTGGCAGATTTAATTAAATTTTCTTGTACATATGCATCAGTATATCCATGCAGGCAACACCCTTCCAGGCATTTTTGTTTTCAAAAAAAAAAACATGCAGAGAAAACAAAACCTTGTTTCTGACAACAGAAGAAAACTTAAACCAGTGCTGGCATTTGCCCATAATAACTTTGGTGGATATACCTAAGGGTGTTGTTCTCCCTTGATCAAAAACAATATGACTTGGAAATTACTACTTTAGATCCTTTGATGCAAACGTTCCCATTCCGGTTGTAATTACTTAATTGCTTAAAGACTAAGTAAAGCACAACATTATGGGGGTAGTATCTCTCTTGCAAATAGTGCTAAGGGGCTTGCCTTTCACATTCGGTTACAAGGATAGCAGTTCTAAGTCAAAATATCAGTTACTTATCAGAATTCCTCAGCTGCATGCAGCCATAACTAAGCTCTACTGTAGGAATGTTTTCACACGCTTTTCCCAGCTTCTACAGCTAGAATCAAATCAAAGCTGCAAACTAAAGGCAAAGACCAATTTAAGCATGGAATTGGTTTACTATCCTCATAATGTTCCTCGCCTAGGTATCATGTCTAACAAGAATATGCGCCTCTTCCTTATGAAGCACTAAAGCAGATGTGGGCAAAGTATAGTCACAGGCCAACCGCATAACTTCATGGCTGCTTTCATAGACCCGGAGGATTGAAGTAGCATTTTGCAATGTTTTAACACCCTTCTGGGCCATTTGAAGTCCAAGAGAGGCCTTTTTTTGAAATAAGACGAAACCAGAAAGTAATTTTTACTCCGTAGAGATGTTCAATGTATTGTCGAAGGCTTTCATGGCTGGAATCACTAGGTTCTTGTGGGTTTTTTTGGGCTATAGGGGCCATGTTCTAGAGGTATTTCTCCTGACGTTTCGCCTGCATCTATGGCAAGCATCCTCAGAGGTAGTGAGGTCTGTTGGAATTAGGACAATGGGTTTATATATCTGTGGAATGGCTGGGGTGTGGCAAGGAGCTCTTCCCTGCTGGAGCTAGGTGTGAATGTTTCAACTGACCACCTTCATTAGCATTTGAAGGCCTGGCTGAAACAACCAGGCACATCTTAACACCTCTCAACAGGGGATTTTCCTAGGCTCAGCCAGGCCTTCAAATGCTAATGAAGGTGGTCAGTTGAAACATTCACACCTAGCTCCAGCAGGGAAGAGCTCCTTGCCACACCCCAGCCATTCCACAGATATATAAACCCATTGTCCTAATTCCAAAAGACCTCACTACCTCTGAGGATGCTTGCCATAGATGCAGGTGAAACGTCAGGAGAAATGCCTCTAGAACAGTGCTTCTCAACCTTGGGTCCCCAGATGTTTTTGGCCTACAACTCCCAGAAATCCCAGCCAGTTTACCAGCTGTTAGGATTTCTGGGAATTGTAGGCTAAAAACATCTGGGGACCCCAGGTTGAGAACCACTGCTCTAGAACATGGCCCCTATAGCCCGAAAAAACCCACAAGAACCTAATTTTTACTCCCTTTCTATTTGTTAAAAAAGGCATCAATTGAGTCTAAAATGGCCAAGAAAAGCCTAAAAACATGGTGAAAATATTCTCAATGTCTCTATAAAGCACTTGGAGTCTCGAAAGTTGGTTTCTCTTCAATATGGTGCCGTTTCTAATGCAGTCCTAGCCATAGTTGCCAACATCCATTCTAAGAGCAGGTAAAAGATATTTTGATACCCTGGGGGGCAAGAAAGTATGCACACTGGAAATTGGGGAGGGTCCTCCACTCTACTTGATGCCACCATGCTAGTTTAGGGTGTGCAGAGGGCATGCAATGCTGCACACATAGCCCTGGCAGAGAAGAATCCCAAGTCAGTAAGCAGATATTCAAAGCAGATATTCTGGATTCAGAAACTGAATTATATGACAGAAATGGGATACAGGGTGAGCTTCATCAGGGATGGTTCATTTGTGGTTGCATTTTATTATATCTTCTGGTTTAGTGGCTTGAAATCGACACAGAATCTTCCTAAAATTAAAGACAGTTTTTTCTTCAGAACATGGTGGGCTTTAATCACTTAAATTTTTATGTATGGGCATATGATAACACATGGGTGCTTTGATCTTCAGTGATCTTCAGTGGAGACCCTCCTTTTGCCCCTTCCTTTATCACAGGCCCGACTTGTGGAAACGAGGGAGGGAGCCTTCTCTTCTGTGCCCCCCCCCCCCCCCCCCCCGACTCTGGAACTCATAGCCTGATGTGATTAGGCAAGCCCGCACCTTAGCAGCCTTCAAGAAGGATCTCAAAACTTTTCTGTTGTGCCTTTGGAGAGTGATCAGATATTTCCTTTTGTTGCTCCTCCCATAATGTTTGTCCTCATATTGCACTTCCCCCCACCTGTTTGAAGGCCTGTCTCCACTACTCCGTTTCCTATGAGCTCTCTCATACAAATACTTCTTTTTCATCTCTATCTCATCCTGAGTTTTATCATTTTATCTCACACATGTGGCTGATTTTGCATTGAATTACTCTGTATTGTGTTATTATATTCTTATGTTTTTATTTATTTAATTGTGATGTTTGTTTTGTTGTTCTGGTTTTTTTTTGTTTTTTTTTTTGTAATGTACTGCTGGGCTTGGCCTCATCTGAGCTGCCCTGAGTCCCCTTTGGGGAGATGGTGGCGGGGTATAAATAAAGTTTATTATTCTATTATTGTTGTAGTCTGTTCCTGCTCTATACCTCGAGTATAATCAGATCAGGATAGTAGAAAATAATCCAGCCTCTTCCATTCAAGTATCAATAGTCTGTGATAGCTAGTGATTATGAAAGTTTTTGGACAACACATCTGGAAGGTGCTTTGCAGTGAAATTTTCACTTTTAAAAATCTTTTAGTTTTATTTGATTGTAACTACAATATGATAACAAATTAGGACTGCCACATTTTGACTTCTTTTTCTATGGATTCCTCATCTTTAACAGCTGCACAGCAAAGATCTGACACAGTTTATCCATTTTTTTTAAAAAAAAAAAGTCAAGTCTACTACTCTGAGCAGCATTGTGCTGCAAATTTCCTACAATGTTCTGATAAAACATGGCATTGTTTCATATTAAAATTACAGCTACGACCACCCACCTGTCATAGTTGGGAGCTTTTACCCCTTGAAGATCTGTCTGGTATCACTTACCTTAACCAGGACCCCAAGAAAAAACTGAGTCATACCCATAGACCCTTCCTGAATACAAGTGTGACATACGATCTTATTACATGAGCCTGGTGAAGGCAAATCTGACATCCTGTGTGCCGTTACTTTGTGATAACAGTTCTTCCATCACATGTGGGAAGTATCACCTTAGTGGCAAGGAGCCAATGGAGCCAACAGAATACAAAAAGGCTCCCGTGTTGGGAGGAAAGTATCATAGGAAGCTTCAACTCCAGTTGTGGGCGGGGTCTCCACTGGAAGTTCAGCAAAGGATCTGATGAGGTATTTGATTAATGTGGAGTAAACTGGAAAATCCGGTTTACTTCACATTAACTCGTTTATACCAAAGACAAATCTTGGATAAAATGCCTGTCTGGAAAGGTTCCTTGTTAACACAATGAAATGGGGAATCCATTGAAAGAAATGGGTTTGGAAGGGGGGTTTTTTTCAAGAGAGAGAAATAGAATCAGGCAACTATGAAAGGGTTCTTTTTCCTGCCTGCTAAGGAAAGGAAAGGTGTAGAGCAGTGGTCACTATCATAAATCAATACCCTAGACCAGGGGTCCTCAAACTACTGCCCGGGGGCCGAATACGGCCCTCCAAGGTCATATACGTGGCCCTTGATCAGGGTCAACCTAAGTCTGAAACAACTTGAAAGCACAAAATAACAACAACAATACTATCTCATCAGCCAAAAGCAGGCCCACACTTCCCAATGAAATACTAATAAGTTTATATTTCATAGAATCATAGAATCAAAGAGTTAGAAGAGACCTCATGGGCCATCCAATCCAACCCCCTGCCAAGAAGCAGGAAAATTGCACTCAAATCACCCCTGACAGATGGCCATCCAGCCCCTGTTTAAAAGCTTCCAAAGAAGGAGCCTCCACCACACTCCGGGGCAGAGAGTTCCACTGCTGAACGGCTCTCACAGTCAGGAAGTTCTTCCTCATGTTCAGATGGAATCTCCTCTCTTGTAGTTTGAAGCCATTGTTCCACGTCCTAGTCTCCAGGGAAGCAGAAAACAAGCTTGCTCCCTCCTCCCTGTGGCTTTCTCTCACATATTTATACATGGCTATCATATCTCCTCTCAGCCTTCTCTTCTTCAGGCTAAACATGCCCAGCTCCTTAAGCCACTCCTCATAGGGCTTGTTCTCCAGACCCTTGATCATTTTAGTCGCCCTCCTCTGGACACATTCCAGCTTGTCAATATCTCTCTTGAATTGTGGTGCCCAGAATTGGACACAATATTCTAGGTGTTCAAATTGTTCTTCATTTTAATTATTGTATTGTTCTAAAGTGTTTTTTGCACTACAAATAAGATACATGCACTGTGCATAGAAATGCATTCGGGGTTTTTTTCAAATTATAATCCGGCCCTCCAACAGTTTGAGATAGTCTGGATTTTGGACTTCAGCTCCCAGAATTGCTAGCATTTAGCCAAGCTTGAGAGAGCTACTTGAAGTTGAAGTTCCAAATACTGGAAAGCCAAAGATTCATAGTTTACAATGGATAAAGGAAAACTTTCACTTGAAGACTAAGCTAAATTGGGATTCACAGGTTTTAACACATTGCCCTTCCTTCTTAACATGCTGCTACCTCCTTGCAACCCTAAGGCAACGAATGTATATAGGTCTAGAAAGATCCTCCTTTCCTCCAATTAGCAGAGTTAAGAAATTCAGTAGAAAATGCTTCCTGTATATAACCATTCATAAGCTAGAAAAAATTAATTCACTGAGATTTATGTTAGAAAAAGAGGGAAATTAACTATAATGGTTTTGCTAAATTGCCATCTAAGTTAAAAGCCTGCACTAAACATCTCATTAGAATGAAGATGAAAAATGCCATCTATGCTATATCCTTTTTTTAATCTCCTTGTTTTCCTGTGGAATGTTTTGGTGATGAGGGTGTGTGTATTTATTCCATGTGGATTTCGTATTTTCATACAACTTACGGTACTTATATTTTTTGTAGATATGCTCAGAAGTTGAATGGGAAAGGGGGAGGATCGATTACTCTCACTCAGAAGAAAGCAAAGGAAATCCTTATCTGAACAAATCTTGCCAAGAAAATCACATGGATAACTTTGCCTTAGGCTCAACATAAGTTGGAAATGACTTGAAGGCACTGAACAACTTCAAAACTAATAAAAAACTGTAAATAATGTTAAGGCTGAGACTGTAACTTAAATCAGTCAATTATGTTGAAAATGGAATTTAAAGAAGTTGACCCTTTTGTGAGAATTTTTAAAAGTTAAATGATAACTTAATTGATTGCAATTAACTAATTCCTATCACTACATAGCATTCCAGCACACATTCCTGTGACCCATAGGCAAACAGAAGAGGTTAAGCAGGCAGTCTACAATTAATCATCTTACATTTCTGGAAGTTTACAAGATTCTAAAAGTCCCATTTTAGCTGGCCAAGACTTTTTGGGGAAAAAAAGTAAAAACAATCATTCTCTTGTTTCACTGTATCAGATAACAAGATTACATTGGTTTACCCTGCATCTCTTTGCATTTTAAGGAAAGACCCGCACAGAAATGCTGTCTCTGCCTTTTAATAATTTTCTGGTTATTTATTTCTCTTAATGTTGCAATAATCTGCTCAGAAAACCCAAGGCAGAGGTGATGAGGAGACGATGCAATAATAGCGCTGAGAAGCAGGGTCCTGAGCCAAGAACACGCTTGCTTACAGACAGATGGCAAATATAGCCAACGTTGTGAAACTGCAGCTGTGTGCCTCCAATCCCTTAGATCTATGTGTGCGATCATTACAGATTTTCTAATCATCTAATGGAGCACAGTCTCCTGGAGATTTTGGGCAATTGTGTGTCGCCAAACTCTTTTTGCTTGCTTTTCAAAGAACCACATTCATCTTCTGCAGAACACAGTTAAAGGAAACGTACTTGCTTGCTTGCTTGCTTTTGGCTAAAGTTACACATAAAAACAACACATAAAGCTAAAGGGGACATTGCTTTTTATCAGATAGATAGAATGTAATTTGGATCTCTCTACCTATTCTAGCTATCTGAAATAAATTTGCATAACATTATTATTATTATCATAAGTATTAAATGAAATCATTAAATGAAATACATTTGCATAACATTATTATTATTATTATTATTATTATTATTATTATTATTATTATTTCTTGCCCACCTCTCCTCGTGGCTCAAGGAAGGTTATAACATCGCTAAAAACACATAATCATCGAAAACATTCTATAAAATACACATATTAAAACATATTTCTTAAAAATACATATTAAAATACACAGAACAAAGACTAAACAAGACACAAGTTTAAAATTTATGATTAGAACTGGCTGAGTAAGCCTGCTGGAAGAGATCGGTCTTCAAATGTGGTTTAAATTCTGACAGCTGATTGAGCTGTCAGAGCTCTTCTGGCAGGTTGTTCCACAGTTTTGGGGTAGCTGATGAAAATGTCTTCTGGGTGGCAGTTGCCAGTCAGGTTCTAACTGGTTGGAATAAGCATCCCCCAAAGGACCTAAGTATCCAGAGCCAATTGTATGAGAGAAGGTGATACTTTAGATAACTTGGACCCATATCATGTAGGTCTTTAAAGATCAAAACCAACACTTCTAACTTTGCCCAGAACCTAACTGGCAGCCAGTGGAGTGACATACAGCTAGTATGGATGTAATATGCTCACTCCTGGATGTTCCTGTAACCAATATAGCTGCCGAATTTTGAACTTGGTACAAATGTCAAGCACATGCAGAAGTCTAGCCTTGAGGACACCAGAGCATGAACGGCCATCTTTAAGTCCTCTAAATCTAGGAAGGTGCAACTGGTGTATGCACTGTGTATGCAGCTGGTCTAGCACTGTGTTTTTGCAGACCTCAAAAAAGACTTCAGGACTTCTGAGGATGTCTGCCATTGTTGTTCATTCGTTCAGTCATCTCCGACTCTTCGTGACCTCATGGACCAGCCCACGCCAGAGCTCCCTGTCGGCCGTTACCACCCCCAGCTCCCTCAAGGTCATTCCAGTCACTTCAAGGATGCCATCCATCCATCTTGCCCTTGGTTGGCCCCTCTTCCTTTTGCCTTCCACTTTCCCCAGCATAATTGTCTTCTCTAGGCTTTCCTGTCTCCTCATGATGTGACCAAAGTACTTCAACTTTGTCTCTAGTATCTTTCCCTCCAGTGAGCAGTCGGGCTTTATTTCCTGGAGGATGGACTGGTTGGATCTTCTCGCAGTCCAAGGCACTCTCAGCACTTTCCTCCAACACCACAGCTCAAAAGCATCGATCTTCCTTCGCTCAGCCTTCCCTAAGGTCCAGCTCTCACATCCGTAGGTTACTACAGGGAATACCATGGCTTTGACTAGGCGGATCTTTGTTGCCAGTCTGATGTCTCTACTCTTTACTATTTTATCGAGATTGGACATTGCTCTCCTCCCAAGAAGTAAGCGTCTTCTGATTTCCTGGCTACAGTCTGCATCTGCAGTAATCTTTGCACCTAGAAATACAAAGTCTGTCACGGCCTCCACGGTTTCTCCCTCTATTTTCCAGTTGTCAATCATTCTTGTTGCCATAATCTTGGTTTTTTTGACGTTTAGCTGCAACCCAGCTTTTGCGCTTTCTTCTTTCACCTTGATTAGAAGGCTCCTCAGTTCCTCCTCGCTTTCGGCCATCAGAGTGGTGTCATCTGCATATCTGAGGTTGTTAATGTTTCTTCCAGCAATTTTCACCCCAGCTTTGCATTCATCCAGCCCCGCACATCGCATGATGTGTTCTGCATACAAGTTAAAAAGGTTGGGTGAGAGGATGCAGCCTTGCCGTACGCCTTTCCCAATCTTGAACCAGTCTGTTGTTCCGTGGTCAGTTCTGACTGTTGCGACTTGGTCCTTGTACAGATTCCTCAGGAGAGAGACAAGGTGGCTTGGGATGCCCATCCCACCAAGAACTTGCCACAATTTATTATGATCCACACAGTCAAAGGCTTTAGAATAGTCAATGAAGCAGAAGTAGATGTTTTTCTGAAACTCCCTGCCTTTCTCCATTATCCAGCGGATATTGGCAATTTGGTCTCTTGTTCCTCTACCTTTTCTAAACCCAGCTTGAACATCTGGCAACTCTCGCTCCATGTATTGCTGGAGTCTTCCTTGCAGGATCTTGAGCATTACCTTACTGGCATGAGATGTCTGCCATAGATGTAGGTAAAACTTCAGAAGAGAATGTTTCTGGAACATGGCCATACAGCCCAAAAAAAACTTAAAGCAACTCAAAAAATATTTTTACTATACTTCTCAGAATCCTCCAACCAGCATGGCTAATGAATTCTTGATATTGTGGCAGTTTTTTCCAAGCTCTAGATTGCTGATCACAAATTGGAGCTGTTACGATGTGCTATTGCAACAAAATAAAATATCGAAAGAGATCTGATGAGAGACAAAATCTGACACATGAGGGAAGGGGATGAAACACACTGGTCAGATAGTCTTACAGGTTAGTTGTACCTTCTACACTAATTACTTAAGTCAGTTCCATGTCAGTATTGAAGAAAGTGATTCACTGTGCATATGATTACATAGGAAATCCTGGAACCAATTTGAGAGCTGGATGGTGATTACAGACATCACAGAGCACTGAGGTGCATGAAGGACTTTCTTTTGCCAACTTTTGTGGGAGAGTGTTGTCTAATCGCCACAGCTGAAAACTAGCTTTGAACTGCACTAAATCGTCAGTGTAGATGGGGTCAGAGTTTGGAGAACAAGTCTCGATATCTAGTACCTCAGGACAGAATATAGTGGTACCATAAGTGTGGAAAATCTGTGCTGAGGTCCTACATCATGCAAGTAAACCAGTGGCCAATCTTGGTTTTAGACTAAAATTGTCCACGGTGTCAAATTCAGCTTGGATATCTCCTAGTTAAATCTAAAACTCGGAGTAGATTAACTACCCCATAAAAGCTCCCAGAATATGGATACCAGCACAAGGATGGATGGAACCACTTAAAGTAGTGCTTCCCTTCAATCCCTTGTGCATAATATATATACACCGCTGAATATTTCTATAGTAAAATGTGGCACAGAAACCTTCTTAACTTTAAAACAATGTTAAGATTCTGCGGATGACAAATGCTGTATCAAATAATGGTTCGGAGTCTTTCACAGGGAATCATGGAGTGTATCTACTTTGTAAAATTAAAGCAGTTTAGCATAACTTTAAGTGCTGTGGCTCAATGCTATGGAATCTTGGGATTTGGAGTTTGGTGAGGCACCAGCATTCTTTGGCAGAGAAGGCTAAAGACCTTTTAAAACCATATTTCCCATGATCCCATGGCACTGAGCCATGCATTTCAATCTATATCAAACTAAAATAACTCTATAGTATAGATGCATCAATGGATGGACAGAATGCAAGTGAGAAACCTAAGACAAAATACAGTGCCCAGAATGCTGCATAACAAAACTGTGTAGGGCAAAAGGACTTCCCTGTGTCAAACGAACTAGCTGACTTTGAAAGTTAGTAAGCTGTTAGCATGTTCAATGTATTGTCGAAGGCTTTCATGGCTGGAATCACTCAGTTCTTGTGGGTTTTTTCAGGCTATATGGCCATGTTCTAGAGGCATTTCTCCTGACGTTTCGCCTGCATCTATGGCAAGCATCCTCACCCTCTGAGGATGCTTGCCATAGATGCAGGCGAAACGTCAGGAGAAATGCCTCTAGAACATGGCCATATAGCCCGAAAAAACCCACAAGAACTGAGTGTTAGCATGTTTTTTTGCCTCTCAGAAATCTTTTTGCTTTGTGAATAAGAGGAAAAATCCCCTGTGAAAGCTCTTAAAATGTTTTTGGGAGAAGGGAATGGAGCAATATCTTTCATCACCAGTTTGTGCTTGTGTGCAAACAAAGACAATTTTTCTTACCCCATGGAAATGCAGAACAATTCTGGCCTCCTAAAGGAGCCGCCAGCTCTGGCAAATTATGCCCAGGGCCTCCGAAGTTTCATCTGCTCCTCATTTTCCATCAGCTGTAAAATGACACACTGATGTATATTATTATTATTTTGGGATATAATCATTGTAGTTTGTTTTCTTCTAATTTATATTTCAGAACATTCTGCTTTTTCAGCCTGATTTGTCATGTTAAAGGAAAAAAGAGGGAGTTACATCTCTCTCTTTTTCTCTCTCTTTACAGTAGCCGACCGAGTGGCACCACCGCAGCTCCAAAGCTGAAAGGTTCCAGAACAAGAGCAGAATCTCTGGTTTCTCAACACAAAAGTGAGCAACAAGACTGAGTATCTACATGGTACTTGGGCCCCTTCAGCGCCCCCCTAGAAACCATTAATAGGAGGATAAAATTCTAGCTGGGACAGGAGAAGAACACCTTTCAAAGGCAGATGCATTCCCTTCTCTCATAGAGCTTAGAAACTGAATGATGGATTACATTAATAGACTGGAGTACTCATTCTATTTAGTTGACCACAAGAAGGATCAAGTTCTACTAAGTTACGTGTGGAGTGTTCCATTGTGCCCTTCTGCCATATAATTAAAATTACTGCGGTTCAAATTATACCAATTTGAATAAGGAGGGAAATTTTCTTATTCAGCTTAGCCACATCCCACCAATTGCCTTACCCATACATGCTTGAACACAAATATTCCTATAGCTTTGGGAAAGTAATTTCTTGTACTGGCTGAGTATCCCTTATGTGAAATGCTTAGGACCAGAAGTGTTTGCGATTCTGGATTTCTTCAGATTTTGGAATGCCTGTATTTGCATGTATGTCTTGGAGTTGGAATCCAAGCCTAAACATGATCTTCATTTGTGTTTCATATATACTTTATACACATAGAATGAAGGTAATTTTTTAAGTGCATGAAGCAAAGCGTATGTACATTGAGCCACCAGAAAGCAAAGTTGTTACTGTCTCAGTCACTCATGTGGACAATTTCAGAATTTGGATAATTTAAAATTTTGGAATTTTGGATAAGGAATGTTCACTCCGTACGTCTGCATTTTAATGTGAAAAGGTGCCAATTCCAGGGAATCACGGCAGAAATCGTTTCCATGGGACTATTTTAAACTGCTACCCAGAATGGACAACAATATTCCCACTGCACAATATCAAATTGGCCTATCCATTTTCCCCCTTCCTTTCTTCAGAAAAATTCTTAATGTCGAGGTAAATCAAGAAGAGTTTGGGGAGACACAAAGCTGGACCATAGGGAAGGCTGAGTGAAGAAAGATAGATGCTTTTGAACTGTGGTGTTTGAAGAAAGTTCTGAGAGTGCCTTGGACCACCAGAAGATCCAACCAGTCCATACTTCAAGAAATAAAGCCTGACTGCTCGTTGGAGGGAAGAATAGTAGAGGCCAAGATGAAGGACTTTGGCCACATCATGAGAAGAAAGGAAAGCTCGGAGAAAACAATTGTGCTGGGGAAAATGGAAGGAAAAAGGAAGAGGGGCCAACCAAGGGCAAGATGGATGGCTGGTATCCTTGAAGTGACTGGATTGACCTTGAAGGAGCTGGGGGTGGTGATGACCGACTGGGAGCTCTGGCGTGGACTGATCCAAGAAGTCACAAAGAGTCGGAAACGACTGAACAAATGAACAACAACAAATCCATGTATAATGACATGAACAGAATTGGAACTAGGAGGTTGCCAGGGTGAAAACTGAGATGGACCTTGGACTTTGACTGGTGAAAAATTCAGTCAGTGTCAAAGTGAGAATTTCAGCAAGTGTTGCTCAGCATGCAACAAAGGGGTGCATCTACAGTGTAGAATTAATGCTGTTTGATATCACTTGAACTGCCATGGCTCAATACTATGGAATATGAGATATGTAGTTTGTTGAGGCACTGGCATTCTTTGGCAGAGAAGGTTCAAGACCTTGTAAAACTGTGCACCCCCCCCCCCCATTCCATAGCATTGAGCCACGTCAGTTAAGATGGTGTCTAATAGCATTAATTCTATAGGGCTGATGTACCCTAGGTAACAAGTAATACTTGTGGAAACTACCTCATGTGTACAACCATTACAATAAAAGCGCAATCTTCAGTAACCCTTTTCAGATTAGCAGCAATAGCAAAAGAAGTGGTTGATCAAATGCAGGAGCCCCCAGTGGTGCAGTGGGTAAACCCCTGTGCCGGCAGGACTGAAGACTGACAGGTTGCAGGTTCAAATCTGGGGAGAGTCGGATGAGCTCCCTCTATCAGCTCCAGATCCTCATGCAGGGACATGAGAGAAGCCTCCCACAAGGATGATAAAAACATCAAATCATCTGGGCAACGTCCTTGCAGTTTCTCAAGTCACTCCTGACATGACAAAAAAAATATATGCAAGTGCAAATATTATTCATGTAGAAAGACTACCAAATGTAGGGATGTGATTGATTGATCAGAGGAAGTGATGTCTATTTTACATGCACCCACAACTGCAAACATACACATTACTAAAATATTTTGTAATTTTACACAGTGGAGAGAAAAAGTTTCAAATTTTTCATTTACACTTGCAGGAACAGCATAAGCAATTGTTGACATTAGGTCTGCATAGCAGGGTGGCCATGTTAAACATTCAGAGCTGTCATTGCTCATGCCCAAGATAGAAAGGTTAAACTGTGTTGCAGACCTGATATTTGTCCAGGGCTGCAGACAACACTTTAAAATGTCAAGAACAACCTTAAGGCATCTTTGCCAAAGCTGCAGCTGCACAGCTATCTGAATGTCAGCCCCTTCTCTTGGGCTGATGTCCTTGGAGGATAAAAGGTTCTTGGACTGGGTCAAGGGAGCAGTGCCTCTTCTTACTGGATTGGACTGGAGAAGAAATGGCATTGGAAATTCTCAGTCAAATACAGGAAAATACACCATCCAGGACACCATTCAGGCCAAGATATTTGTTTACTAGATAATTTTAGAAAAGAAGAGAAAATAGCTCAGGGCCCTTCCACAAAGTCAGATGGAAAAGATGTGGTTTCTGATTGAAGGAGCATTAGTCCAAACACCACATCTATAGATGGGAGTGGGGGGTGGGGGGTGGGGGTGGGTCTGGCTTCACTGCCTATAGGTGTACTGTACTGTACTGTGGGTTGCTTTTTTAAAGTTGAGCATGGTTCGGCAAGACTAGGGTTGTACCTATACTGCATAATTGTATCAGATTGACATCACATTAATTGCCATGGCTCAAAGCTATGGAATTCTAGAATTTAAGTTTTGAGAGATATTTATCCTTCCCTGTCAGTGAAGCTTGGTACATCAACAAATTACACATATCAGAAATCCATAAGATAGAGCTGTGACTGTTAAAGTGGTATAAAACCTCTTTTTTAAAAAAGTGGTATAAAACCTCTAATTTTGCTGTGGGGATAGTTTATATAATTTGTTTGCCAGTCCCATAGGGTGTACCAATGGGGAAAACACATTTCAGAAGAATCTGCCCTATGCTGATCCAGGCATGTAGCTGGGGGAGAAAAATTCTCATGGTGGTTCGCGAAATTCTCATGGTGGTTCGCAAAAAGGCCTTACTGGTACATTATTTAAACTGTTATGTTTATTCATATCATGATCTGATCACCATACTCAATATATCCCATATGCATGGGGGTATTGAGGTAATGATACAAAAGGTTTGCTAGGCTAGACCCTCTTTCACTCAGACTCAGCCCCCCCCCCCGAAACTCAGCCCCCCCGAACCCCCCCTGAAATCCCCCCCCCCAAACGAAATCCTGGCTACGAGCCTGTGCTGATCAAAGCATAGGTTTGTCATGGTTGGGAACTAGGGAGTAATTGGATGTTGTTGTTTTTTTAAAAAAAAACCTGCCTCACCCATCTAGCAAATTTACTTTTGCATAAACATAAGACTCCAGGAATTAGGGATTAAGCCAGTCTTTCTCCATTGGTCATTTTATCAGACTGTACTGAAGCAGAACATGAAAAAGTTGCCTTTTAGGTCAGTTTTCTACAGTAACCAAACAACTAAAAATAACAGGAAAACTATCCTAAATGTCTTCAGGTACAAGTTATTCCAGTGCTGTAAAGACTTAAGCTCCACCTAGCTTTAAAGTGTTAAGGCAAAATATGGGAGGAGATGGCAGGGAAGACTATCCCCATCTTCTCACCTTCTGGTGTCCTCAATGGAAGGCATTCAAAATAAAACAAACTGGAAGCTAGCCCAGCCAAAGCTAACTTATTGTAGTACCTCCCTATTTGCTGTCAAAGTCAGTGTGATATAATAGAGGTTTGAAGGTGAACTGAGGGAATCAAGGTTTGAATCTCTGATAAGTCCGAAAGCTCACTGGACTTGTCAAACCTTGAGTGGAAGCTCAATCTCCATATATTCATGGGAAGGCAGATTAAGTATCAAAAAGTAGGCATAAAACGCTGCCTAGTCTCCTTGGAGGAATGATGGAATGCAAATGTAATAAATACATTTTGTTCCACTTCTGTGTTCTTTACTGTTCCATTTCCTTCCTGTCCATGTTCTTTACTTGGAGACTCGGTGTATTTAATCTTAGCCAAAAAGGAATGGAAAGAACTGGGAAAATTTAAGCCAACACTGCAGCAAAATAGTGATGTGAGGATTTTATTTTTGTTTGAGGTAGTCTGTATACGGAGACTGTCACTAGCATTGGCCACTCAGCAGCCACTGTTCACTAAGCAGAACACAGAAGTAGAACAAAAATTCTCTTGAAATCTGTCAGAGAAAAACTGATAAAATAACCTTGAAAAAGCTTTGCAGCACAAGGTCGAATGAAAAGAAAATGAATTTTTTTAGACATATGTGCTTGAGACACTCATTGAATATGACCTCCCTTGACTTATGAGAAGGCACATGCTACTTAGCCCACAAAGCCATACATATTGGCCTGGAAGGACAACCCTCTGGGGATGTACCACATCTCCCCGAAAATAAGACATTGTCTTATATTTATTTTCCCTCAAGAAGACACACTATGGCTTATTTTCAGGGGGTATCTTATTTGTATTAAGTATAGTACAACAATCTACATTGATTCAAATATAGTTAAGTCTACTTCTGGAACATCGTCATTATTTGATCTATTCCTGAGCCTCAGGCCTCCCCCTTATTGCTATTGATGAGGATGGTTTGTTTTTTTTCTCTCCTACCCCTTCTCTCTCCTTCCCTAACCTGCCCCTTTCTCCCCCAAAGGCGGCCTCTCACTTCCTTCTTCTTTCTTTGCTCCAAACAAGACTCGGCCTCTGCCGCTCCTTCTCTTCTTCCTCCCTAAAATGAAGGGCCACCTCTAGTGATGACACTCCCTCCCACTGAAGAAGAAAAGGAGGAAGCTTCTGGGAAGCTTTCCTTCTAGCCCCTCCTTGCAACCCGCCAATCAAAACTGGAGCGTCGCAGGCAGCCAATGGGAGCGTCCAACACACGTCCAAGCGTATGTATCAAAAACTTTTTTCAAAATAATGAAAAGTTGGGATTTTAGTATAGCTAATGTCTGTATGTTGCTTCATTTCTTATTTAGTGTACTCAAGCATTATAGATAAGACTGGCATAACACCTGAAGAAGGTATAACGAAAAAAGGGGAACAACCTGGGAGACCTTGTGTTGCTGTTCCTAGTGTTACGAGTTAATGAAGAATCTGCTCTAATATAGAAGTCGTTATTTTGGAAGCTGAAGTGTTTCTGTTCCTGGCATTATGAGTTAATGAAGAATCTCCTTTAATATAGAAGTTGTTATTTTGGATTTTTTTTTACTACCACTGGTATTGGACTCAAGACCTTTCGCAACTCCAGGACTTATTAGGACTGGTTGTTTCTACATGCTTTTCTTCATGTCTGTTACTTATTTCATAAATAGTATATCCTTAGTTGAATTATAATATGAGAACTGTACTTTTACTACTGTGAATTTTGAAGTCTTTTTGACATAGTAATACAGCATGAAGTAATCTACTCTGGGGCAGAGTTTTGCGAGTCATGCACATACATTGTTGTTTTGTTGGTCCTCACACATCCAGCCAGTGGGAAGGCGAGGGCTGGCTCTGGGGAAGAAGACCAAGGAGGAGGAGGCTTCTCTGGTGTGAGTACCTCCCTCCGCCATGTTTCTGAAGCAAGAGGGTGGTGGTTGAAGCAGAGCCATGAAGGAGTGGGAGAGGGAGCTAGAGAGGCCTATATATATATATATATATATATATATATATATATATATATATCCATCCCTTTGGAGACATGGCACACAAAGAATGACTGCTCTGCTCCGGTATGCTGCATAGCCATGACTCTATCACTAAGTCTTTATTTTCAGAGTATGGCTTATATTGCGCAAATGCTTAGAAATCTTGCTAAGGCACATTTTATGGGTATGCCTTACTCTCGGAGAAACATGGTAGATTTCTTTAACGTGACAAACTGTTAATTTCACATATGTCAGGGTTTATGACTATATTTTATGTTATGTAATCTGTCTTTGTTATGTTGTATGCCGCTTTGAGTCCCACTCTGGGAGAAAACCGGGATGTTGTTGTTCATTCGTTCAGTCGTCTCCGACTCTTCGTGACCTCATGGACCAGCCCACACCAGAGCTCTCTGTCGGCCGTCACCACCCCCAGCTCCTTCAAGGTCAGTCCAGTCACTTCAAGGATGCCATCCATCCATCTTGCCCTTGGTCTTCCTTTTACCTTCTACTTTCCCCAGCATAATTGTCTTCTCTAGGCTTTGCTGTCTCCTCATGATGTGGCCAAAGTACTTCAACTTTGTCTCTAGTATCCTTCCCTCCAGTGAGCAGTCGGGCTTTATTTCCTGAAGGATGGACTGGCTGGATCTTCTCGCAGTCCAAGGCATTCTCAGAATTTTCCTCCAGCACCACAGCTCAAAAGCATCTATCTTCCCTCACTCAGCCTTCCCTAAGGTCCATCTCTCACATCCGTAGGTTACTACAGGGAATACCATGGCTTTGACTATGCAGATCTTTGTTGCCAGTGTGATGTCTCTGCTCTTTACTATTTTATCGAGATTGGACATTGCTCTTTTCCCAAGAAGTAAGCGTCTTCTGATTTCCTATAAATTAATAAATAAATGATCCCTTAAGGCTACCCTTTAGGGAGAAATATACAAGGCTAAGCATCCTGTTTCCAGAATCACAAAATCCAGAATACTCTAAGATTATACACGTGGAAAGCTGAAAGGGTGTCACCTTTGCCTTCTGAGGTTTAAGTACACAAACTTTATTTCATTCATAAAGGTATAAAAATGTTATATAAAAGTACCTTCAGGCTATGTGTATAAGGTGTAGATGAAATATAAATTAATTTTGTGTTTAACTATGAGTCCCATCTCCAAGAAATCTTATTATGTGCATAATGGGAAATATAGGTATTTCAAAATCTGGGGCGCGGGGGGGGGGGGGGTAGTCCTTTTCTCCAATGCTCTCAAAGCAGTCAACATGAATCTCCTCTTTTGTACTTTATCCTCATAATAACCCTGGAAGATAGGTGAGGCCAGAAGAGAGCAACTCGTGGCTCAATGAGGAATACAACCAGGAAACCTCCCAGCTCAGCACTATATCTGCTACGCCATGCTGAGTTTCATCTGTATTGGGGGGGGGGGGGGGGGGGGGAGAGAGAGAGAGAGAGAGAGAGAGAGAGAGAGAGAGAGGAGAGGAAGAAAATATATTCTTGGCACTTTTGCTTTGTGTGCATTTTTCTTCACAAGCATAGAAGTAATCAAACTGGGGAAAAGAAGGGGGGGAAAGCAGCAAATTCTGTAACATGCTTATTTGGCAGTGTGTGTTGTTTTCTTTCAAAAGGCATTAACAATGTGCTTCTCTCACTCGGAGAACTTCAAGAGAAGATAATTATTCTTGTCTGCCTTGTAATATATATTGAAAAAATGTTCAAATGTGGCTTTCTAGGAAATCTGCCAAATATTTGTAAGGCACCAGTTCCAGCTTTAGTTAATTTTATATTGCCTTCTCAGTCTGTTATAAAATATTATTCCATCCAGTATGAATTTGGTGAAAAACTAAAGCTGAAATTTACAACTTCTTATTACAAAGATTTTAATGGGAGGGGAGTCTTTTCCTTGACATTAAGATCTTCAGCTTCTAATGTGACTACAATTTATAGCTATTGCAATGGGGACTGTGCCCTCAAACAATCCTAGATTCTGAAGGTCAATTTGAAATGTTTGGAATTGGTCAAAAGTGAATCTGATTGGACCCAGGCCCGTAGCCAGGATTTCGATTCGGGGGGGGGGGGGCTGAGTTTGTTTCGGGGGGGGGGGCTGAGTCCGAGTGAAAGAGGGTCTACCCTAGCAAACCTTTTGTATCGTTACCCCAATACCCCCATGCATATGGGATATATTGAGTAGGGTGATCAGATCATGATATGAATAAACATAACAATTTAAATAATGCACCAGTAAGGCCTTTTCGCGAACCACCATGAGAATTTCGGGGGGGGGCTGAAGCCCCCCAAGCCCCCCACCCCCCCCCCCCCCCGGCTACATGCCTGATTGGACCATTTAAGTTTTGAAGTGGATTGACCCAATTCAAATTATTTTGGAACAGTTCAGGGTGAGGGATCCAGACACTGTACCCCCACCTATACCACAAAAAGGAAATGTGATACAGTGGGAGATGGCTATAAGAAGATGGCTTTTCTATAATGACAGCTTTGCTTCCAATTTGGAAAAAGATTTTCACGAAGGTGCTCCAGCCACAGTATGTAGATGAGAGAAGGAAAGTATGAGGTCAACAGATTGCATACATACTGTTTATGTCGTTTTCTAAATCTGGCTACTATAGTAGTAGGAGGCCTCTGTCTCCCTGCCTGCCCACCCAATGTGTATCAAGCTTGATCTCAGCTATGAACTTCACTTTCTGGTCTTTATCTGTGCTTGTCAGTACAGCTGTATTTGAACTCTGAATCTCAAATATGGTCTGGAGGCCATAGTTTCCCATTCCAAACTTAGTCATTACAACAGGCTAGGCTTTAGTCCTTACACCAGACCAGGCTAGACCAAAAATGTGACATGGATTCAATTGAACATGAAGTTCTAGTGAAGAATCCCTCATAGGATGATTGAACATAAAAGAAAGAGCAGCAGTCCACCAAATCACTTGTTCCTCTGCCAGACCAAGGAGCTATCTTTCTAGGCTTGGCCTTGACATGGCCAACTGAGCTAATCACACCTCCAACATCTGCATCTGAAGAATTCTTCATATGCAGGTGCCTTTCTTCAAACATGTTTCTCAACTTTCAGGAGTCATGTTAGTACAGCCACCCAGCACAACATAGTGCCACAGTGGAGAAGACAGTGGACTACTTCAAATGGGCAAGGGCAAGATCCTGGTCATGACCTCTTTCCTTCTCCTGTGAGTGAGAACCTTGCCTGTGATTCACACATGAATCTGGTGTGAATGGGTTTAAATTAACTGAGTGAGCTTCTTGGTCAGATGGAGATTTGAACCTGGACTTTTCTAGTTCCAGCTTTAGAAGGACTGGTTATTCTTCCCATATTTCAAATGTCTATTCTCTCTTGCCCTTCTATGTATTAAAGATTATTTTTTCCCTACACAAACTTTGGGATGTCAATTGCTGTCAATTTGACTTAGATTTATGACACTAGAAGCCTACAAGTCACCCAAACCTACCCAAAGCTTGCAGGCTCAGAGTTATGGCTTTCTTGATGGAATTTACCTATCTGTAAAATCTTCTTCATTTCCTACTGACATCCACCTTACGAAGCATTATTGTCTTTTCTTCTCATGATATGGCCAAAGTACAATAGTATCAGGTAATCATCTTGTTTCTATACTGTCCTTATATCCCAATATCTGACCCCAGTTTATCTTTTTATCCTAGATTATCTGACAGTGGAGACTCATATAATCCAGTTTAAAGCAGATAATCTGGGATCAGATTCTGGAATATAGAGCAGAGTGGAATAGGCCTAAAACCTACCCAAGTCTTTAAGGTCTTCAAGAAAGAACTTTGTCTCAGACCTCATCTACACTGTCATATAAAATCCAGATGATCTTCTTTGAACTGAGTTATTTGGCAGTGTAGACTCATATAATCCAGTTCAAACCAGATAATATGGATTCAGAAACTGGATTATATGATAGTGTAGATCCAACATTAGAGAGAGTAATTCATCTATGGTCATACAGCTATGGAATCTGGATCTTCTAAATCTCAGTGTAGCTATGCTGATAATAGCTACCATTTTCCCAGGGTCATATAATGTCAGAGAAAAGTAAACAAAATCTGTCAGCTCTGAGCAACCTCATTCTCAGATGCCTTACTTTATTGATGCCCACTGAACCCATGGCCTTTCTCTTTCGCACTACCACCACTTACACCAGTGTAGTGTGCCAACAAGACGAGCTCATTAAGCTTATTTTTTTGTTGATTTTCATTGTTACTCTAAATGCCTTGCCAGCTTTCCACATCATTGCCCAGATCCAGCAAGGCAGGTGTTTGCTACATATCTTTATTAGACATGCAAGTATGGGAGCATGCTGATGTTATTTTCTATCACTTCTAAGCACAGAAGCTGGCTTTCTTAACCAGACAGCCTGCATGATTCTTGAAAGGTCTCCAGATGATTTGGATCCCCAGTTTTCCAGGAAGCAATGGAATTTATACATGTTGACTCACCATTATAAGATTGATTCAGTGGGTTTACAGTAGCTGGAACTGGCAACTGAATTTAGGCCATCATGTCTACTGAATTACACATATCAGATACATCAAAGAATGGAGCAGAATTTGATCAACTTTTTCATGAACATTCTTCTTTGGGAAGTCTTAATTTATAAGATGAAATTTTCCTATTAAAAAGATACATGGATAAATAAATTATTAAAAATGATAGCATTCAGAAAAAAAGAGTGGAAGTGTTTAAACCAGTGGGAATATGTTAATACTTCTGGCAGAACATAAAGTCATGATACATCAGCAAGCAAATAAAAATGGGGAAATTGATATCCATTGTGAAAAAAATTTGTTAGAATTCACAAGCATGTTTAACATTTGATTTCAATGGAAAAAATACAAAAATGATCTTTTTTGAGGAACTTTAAACCTTTACACCTATTTGTCATTATTAGGACCTACTAGCCTGATCATGAGTCACACCTGCACTAAATGATTTTTCATCCACATGTACGTATTCTATATTAGTTTGTGCTCCCAGATGCGCTAATATGTACAGGCCGACTGCTTGCATTCACATTACTCTGACTTTCTAAAACCAATGTTTTCTTTCTTAGGTATTCAGGATTAAATATACTCATAATAATTTAGAGAATGTAGGGCATGTCAGACTATCGTCCTCATCAGACGGGCTACTTTGCCCATTGTACATCACTTGTTCTCCCCTTTAGCCCTTGAGTCCATTACATAATGCATGTGTACTTCTGGCTGGGCTCTTTGGCAAAGGGGAGAACAAGTGGCATATGCCACCAACACGGCAACATGGGAAGCTTCCCCTGTTGCCTTTAAAATAATGGGGAAACCTGGGCTGCAGATGTTTCCCCCTGTGGGATGGGATACCAGGTAAGTTGGGCGATGCAGGACAAGGGACAACAGGTCCCCCACACACCCCAACGGGATGCCACGATGCATGGCGAATCCCAAAGATAATGTGATAAGGTCCTTAATGTCCATTTAACTCTGGACAGACAGCTGCTGTCTGGGGGGGGGGGTGCTTTCCCATATCTAGCTGGAAATACTGGTGACTGAAATTAAGACCTTGGGCATCGATAGCATGAATCCTATCACAGAGCAACAGTTCAGATACAGTTTGTTGTGTGGTCCCTGGTTTAAAATGTCTTTAGAAGTTTGTTCTGTGTAGCAGGCCAATTATAACCACAGTGAAGTTTAAGCACAAGGTTTGGACACCAACTTGTTCTGAGAGGCCAAAACACTCAAAACAAATGTTAACATTTCACAAAGCCCTGGGCACTCAAGATCTAAATATGCCTGCCCTAGGATTGAGAATCACTGGAGATGCTCTTTTCTTTGTCCCAACATTGGAAGCCATACAAAGCTTCCATCGGAAGATGTATCATACAGTTCCACACAAATATCCTCCCATACACTCACATATAACCTGCTCATTATCTGTTGCAGCCTTCTTCTCAACATAACCACTGACTGACTGTAAATAGTAAAGGTGGGATGCAGCACAGAAGCATCCAGCTCATGTTTCTGTTGCTGCATGCACAGTAACAATGATTTCCAGGAGGGACAGAAGATGGTGTTATCTGCTTTGTATCATGCTATAGAGACATAGACACTAGGGCTGGGCAACCACGGAAAAAATTGTTTCTAAACTCGATTCGTTTTTAGGGTGTTTTTTGCGTTTTGTTTTTTAAAAGAATTCTGAATTTTTTCTTTAAAAAAGTTCGAAATATACGAAATTTCGGAAATTACGAAACAATTACAAAACAATTACGAATCGATTCGTTAATGGTGGACACAATTGCACAATACGCTAAAAAAAACCTCCAAATGGGACAGGGGGAACTTCTGAAGCTTCCCTCTCCCTCTGTTGTTGACTGTTGGTGTGATAATTTATTTTTTATCACTGATAAAACAAACAACAACTATAAAACTTGCACCAGACATACGGAAATAATAATGAAACAATTTCGAAATGATTTCGAAACTATTACAAAACAATTACAAAACAATTACGAAATGAATTGAAAAATTCGTTTCGATTTTTAGTTGTTCCTGAATGGTTCAATATCGGATCGTAAGCTAATTTAAATACGAATCAATAACGAATTACGAAATTAACGAACGAAACCGCCCAGCCCTAATAGACACATACTGCTCCACTTCCTCACCTTTGCCAACCAGCCAGGAAATGGCTGCATTGGGACACGGTTAAGCAGCTAACATGTGGGTTTGGAGTAGGGTTTGGTCTTTGAAGAGTTGGTGGAGGATTCGGACTACATAACAACCTCAAAAATGAGTTACACAAATGTACATTAAACTTATTAACTTACTAATTCGCTAATAGTCTGAGGACACGGAAGAGGGATTGTTCTGCTATGTCACTCTGGTGGTGGGAGGCCCTTGGCAAATAACCTTGATAAGATGGTGACTTTTCAAGACAAGCAAATGGTGCTGTAGGCTATATTTCAAAGGACTGATCTGACAAAGCCACCACTGATGTTCCTTGCCTAAGAAAGGCTTATGAAATTTATGGGGCCACCACAGGTTGACAGGCAGCTTGAAGGCACATACACCCAAATAAGATATTCATGTATTTGTTAAAGAAGAACACTAGTTAAACCTTGAAATACCTGGAGTGGCAGCACAAAAAAGAACGGAGTGCCTTGCATTAGGCAGATAGATGTAACTAGGGCAAAGAGTGACCACTAACAACAGAAAAAAGGGAATGAAACAGCTGCAGAGGCTGGGAGGCCCCTTGCTCTCTTATACCCGAAAGGGAGGGAACCAGTGAGTATATGAGCCAAAGCAGGAGAGAGCACTGCCAGGCAATCTGGCCCTGGGGCAAAGTAAGCAGCCAAGGAAGCAAAGACAGGGAATTGTTTTCTTTTTCATGTTTATTTTTTCCTTATACCACAAGATGCAAGCAAATCTCGTTCTCCTGGAAGAGATGTTCTTATTTAATCTGGGATAGTTTTTTGTTTTGCTTCTTAGAATTCAGAAAGAACCCATATTATAGTAGTTTTGGTGGTCTTGTATGCTTTACTTTAAACTTCTTCCATATTTTAAAATGCTTACTGTTACAGAAGAATTTAAAATGTTTTTAAGATGACATTTTCCTCAGGCACTTTTACAGACATAGTTCAGTGGTACAAGGCAGGTTTTGCCATGCAGAAAGTCATAGTATCTCCAAGGAGGACTAAGAAGGAATTCCTGCTTTTTCATTGTAAACAGTTATTAGCACCATGATTCCACTTTCACCGCTTTGGTTGCTTCCTATCGGATCCTGGGGTTTGGTCAGAAGCACCAGAAGAGCTCCCTGGCTGAAAATTCTCGATGCCCTAAATGGCAAATCCATAATTCCATAGGGCAGAACCATGGAATAATAGCAGTATGATTACATAGTGTGAGTGGGCACCTGGAGGTTTCTTCCAAGCAGTATAGGATTGTCAGGTTAGGGGGAGATAACAGGTTTCTTGTGTAATGCCTATTCAGATTCCCTCTTCTGCAGAACTGTTAAAAAGGACAAGAAATCCTTTATTTCACCTTAAAAAAAACCCTATATTGGTATCAAAAATATTGAGCTAATTCCACCAATGGTCTCACTGGATATGCATTTATACTGAAGACTTAAAGCAACTTGACATCATTTTAACTGCCATGGGTCAATGATATAGAAGCATGGGAGTTATGGCTTTACACATGTTTAGCCTCCTTTGCCAATGGGTTCTGGTGTCTCACCAAATTACAATTCCCATTATTCTATACCATTGGGCCATGACAATTAAAGTGGTGTCAAACTGCATTAATTCAAGTAGGTACAGCATGGGTTTCAGGTAGCATGACCTGGCCCTATGTTTCTTGCAACTACAAAATATGTGTAACAGAGCCCAACCAAAAAAATCTTGGTATTTTGGTTTTTATTTCTATTCCTGGGGTAATTTGAGGTGCCGATTCAGAAAATTGCATTGGATAAACCACATCTTAGATATGGTTATCATGATTTTCTGCAGGTGACAGATGAAGACAGGTAGATGGCATATGTTCTGTATCTCAAAAATGTGAGCTAATGGGGAAAAACTGGTGCCATTTTTGGAAAAAGCAGGTCAAATATACTCAGACACATTTCTAACATTAGAGGCATCAAAATGTGTGTTGGCCAGGGTAATCTGTTTTTGTGAGAGACATTTGAAGACAATTTCAGGAGAATTAAGTATCAGTTCACTAGCCCTAGGCTTCATTTTTTAAAGAATAAAAATAATAACATGGTTGAACTTTATTCCCAATTGAAAGCTTTGAAAGGGAATGTGGAGTTTTATACAGAGAACCAGAAAGAGCATTTTTGAGGCTGCTTTCCGATTGTTTTCCAAACTGTTTATCCATCCACATGCCAGTGGCACCAACAAGGACACGGTGAGGAAGGAGGCAGGTCAGAAAATGCATGGAAACATTTACCAATTCAGAGGAACCCTATAATCCTTTCATGACCAAGATCCGCTGTGTGGGGGAAAAAATAAATACAAAAAGAAGTATGGCAGAAGAGACATAGAGTTGGGGTGCAAAGTACAAGCAGACAGCAGATGATGGCCTAACAGATAGGTTAACAGCTACAGATACTCCTAGAGAAAAGAAAATTATTTCCATTCTGGATGTTTGCTATAGTTGCTACAACCTAATGCAAGCTTTCAACAAAAAAAGAGAAGCAAATGCCATTTCTACAGAGCCAATTTACTAATGATGTGTTGACATTCCCATTTCAGCCAACTGTCAGATATTCAAAATTGCGCTTGTAAAGCCAAGGTTCCCCTCCCACAATGTACACCCTAAAGTCCAGAGATTCAGCAAATTCAAATCCTAAACATGAAACTCAAAATATAAGCTAAATTAAGAGACAAGAAACAATTGGCGAAATCATAATGATTTTGCTTAATTCAAATGCAGTTCTCAACCAATATGGACCCAATGATGCTTCTGTATTGTAATGATCACTGCAATGGAGATGAAATACTTCACTAATTTCCTTTTTTGAAAAACACAATTCTCTCATGTGAGAAAGTTTTCAAAGATTATGTGCAAATCAGATTTTGTGCAAATTTTGCATGTGTCTGTACAGAAAATAGCTTTTTCAACACAGAAAATCATGTTTCAGTGCAGTTTCCTGTGCACAAAATGCTATTTTCTGCACCAACAACAAATGGATTTTGTGTACACTAATTCCGCTTTGCAAAAATTCTCATTAGTCCAGTATGTTCCTCATCAGAGTTTCTCGACAGTTGAGAAACACATTTTCAAATATTTTTGAATATTTTCAGCTATTCTGTCCATACCTCAAATGTAATGGAGGTCTAACTCAGATATCTACAACTGTTTTTTAAGCCTCCGTATAACTATATTTACCATTTTGACTTCCTCCAAAATCCTTCTTCCCTGGGTTGGCTTGATATTTCTTGGCTTGATATTCCACTAGTACTGTGATACTGAAAGGAGAAAGCTACTTTTTCCAGCACAGTAGGCCCATAGGGATCCTTTGTATAATAGGGTTGATAGTATAACCTGGAAACCTATTTTTTCCTACCTGAAAGGAACAATATCATGGAGTTCAAACCAAAGCATATAATAAACTCATGCTGGAAGACTTTGCCATGTCTGAAGAAGTATTTCTGTCTAGACCTCCAGCATCATTTTATAGTCAGCTTCCAATGTAGTTTGACCATAGAACCATCAGTTTGCTGGAAACTCTGGAGTATCCTGGGGTTTTGCAACAATCTAGATAGCTGGATCACCGCAATCCTCTATCTACATGGACACCACCATTCTTTTCCTGCACTGATCACTGTATGCAAGTGCCTAAATGGTGACATCTGCTAGGTCTATGTTAGGTCTATCCCCTTCCTTCTTGCTGGCCCAAATGCACAGCAGACACAACTGTGATGGTCAGACACTCACACATAGCTCTATGGCTACTGAAGAATGATGGCAGCAACACAGGAGATGAGATGACAACCCAACGAGGTGATGAGGTTATGGCCTGAATGGACACCAGCCCCGGACTCAGCACATCCATGCTAAATCTGGGGCCATTCCAAGGCAGATATATTACAGAGTAACCTGAACAGTGTAGGCACAGTTTGAATTTAATGACACTTTTTGTCAAGGTAAATGAGAACAGGGTTGAAACTATGTAACAGTTTTTTTATATAATGATTATGAATATTCAAATAATTGCTTGCCTCCCTATATCAACTGATTAACTATGATTAATTAGCAATGAATTGCTGCTGTCGAAATGCTTGGACTCTCCCACTCCTCTTCAAATCACATCACAAAGCTTTGCAATATGCATATGTTGAACACTGAAGTACATTTTAAAATACTTCAAATTATTCTTGAGTTGCTAGGAAAGGATGATAGGAGCATAGAGAATATGCCGGGAAAATGCCTGAGTTGGCAGAGCAAATAATGAGCGAGCGCATTCCAGATTTTACTTTGTTATCTCAGCTGCACAAAACCATGAAATTGCAACAATAGTTCCATGTATAAACTTCACAATTGTCTTGATCTATGTGAGTGGGGATCCAAATGAGATATTTTGTTTGCCTCCTTCTGGAGATGTTTGTGAAAAATATATATGTAAATGAAGCTTTGTCTAAGAGTGAGACCTATTTACATACAGAATAATCCAGATGTGTTACAGCCTTGCCAGCATGGATCCAATTCATACGTAACACACTACTTAAAACATAATTAGAAATATACAGACTAGGGGAGTATGTATGCTGTAGAATTAATGCAATTTGACACTAATTTAATTGTCATGACTATAGAATCATGAGGGTTGTAGTTTTGCAAGGTCTTTAGCCATCTCTGTCCACACACCCTTAGGTAACAGCTGTCTACATGTAGAAAAGTCCAAGAGAGCAACATTACAATGTATTTTTTTCTAATTGGCCAATTTTCTACATATAAAGCAAAGTATTTAAACATGAACTCTGAAATGGTTTATTTCCAAAACCAACCTTTTATGTGTTTATTCTGTTAGGAAATGTCAGAAAGATTAGCGGATCTCTCAAACAGAGTAATCAAATCACCCAGGCAGAAGGTCAACACGCCCCATCCCATGGCCAAGACCACCCAATGGGTTTCCATTGCTGAGTGGGAATTTGCATCTGGTCTCCCAGGGCACATCTGCACTGACCATTTAATGCAGTTTGAAGGCAGCGTGAGTGTGCAATGTTTACATAATATGTGCCATGAATGTGCACTGCTACACACTTTAAGCTCTTTAAACCAGCATAAGCAAAGTCAATGAATGCTCTCATTTAGAGCCCTCAAAGTGTATCAGCATCCTCCAGTATAAACCATATTGCACAGCAAAAGCAACTGTGTAGAGTTCAAATTGCTGTGTGATCACCCGAAGTACTCTGCTGATCTGCACATGCGCAGTCCTTTGAGAGTGAGTTTTAGAAAATGCATTCCTTGTGTCCTCAAACCTGGAATTGGTTTGAGGACACCATTTGGCCTCCAACCTGGCTCCAGGATTTGCAATATAATCATCTGTACAATGAAACTATTTATTTATTTATTTTTCAAATATTTATACCCCACCATTCTCTACCTGCGAAAGGGGAACCAGGGCGGCTTACAGCCGGCAACAATTCGATGGCCCATATATACAACAGATAAAACAACAGTTACATAAAAAGTAAACAATAAATTAGATTTAAAAACCATTTAAAATAGTGCAAATAGTCCGAGTTTAACAATCAACAACTTAATCCAAAGCCAGTCCATAGTCCGTTTTCCATTGCATTGTCATCATTTTTATTGTCAACCTACTATCCAAATGCCTATCCAAATGCCTGGTCCCATAGCCACTACTTCAACTTTTTCCTAAAGGAAAGGAGGGAAATAGTTGACCTAATTTTGCTGGGGAGCAAGTTCCACAGGCAGGGGATCACCGCAGAGAAACTACTTCCTTCTATGCTGGTTTCACCTTCATCTTCATCATCATCATCATATCTAATTACTTATTGATCACCCTCCATCCGAGAATGCTCTAGGCAATTTACAGCTAAAATGTAAAAGATAAAATACATACATACAGAATTTAAAAATTAACAGAGATCGAATGCTCTAGTAAAAAGCCAGTTCTTAAGTGCTAGAGTAAAAGGCCCTAAGTCACGTGTGGCTCTCATATAGGGCGGCAAGGAATTCCATAAGGCAGGGGCAGAAATAGAAAAAGCCCTGCGTCTGGTACTTTCCAAGTGCACTTCTCTAGGACCCGGTATATAGAGTAAGTTGCATTGGGCTGGTCGTTGTGACCTCCGAAGATTAAGTGATCAGTGTAGATATACATTCAACACTCAAACCACTATCAGACATTGGTCTTTGATTAAATAAAGGCAATGTTAACCTCCTCTGAATAAAGCTTGTCAATAGAAACCAATGACAAGATTACTACCAGAATAGAACTGAAGGACCATAATTAAAAATACATTCAAAATCAATATATCAGCTTTGTAGGCTATATTCCTATGTACACTTGCCCGGAGATAGGAATGCATCATATTTAATTCAATTAAACTTCCTTTTGATTATATATGCATATGACTGCACTGTGGGCTCAGCATACCAATTATAGTCACCAGAAAGAAGCTGTTTGAGTTGTCATGTAAATCATGATGGCATCATCATAATTTCTTTCATGCAAGCTCAACATATTCCTTAGAGGTAACGTTTTTTTGGGTGGGACCCACGTTCCAGGTTAGCAAGGAATTTGAGAGCCACAGTCCGGGAATTCGAATGAGCTCAGGCCCACAGAAATAACTGGGGAGATATGGGGGATACACAGGGTATCTGAACCACTCTTTGTCAGTACTATTGAAACAAATTGGGTGATTTATTCATGTTCAAAAATAACAGCGTATATGTTATTAAATCCCCTGAAGTTCGAAAGACTATCCTCCTTGCAGACAGACTTTAAGAATCATGCTTTGTAGTAAAGAAGTATATCTTTTAATTGGCTTTTGCTTTAGCACCGTGGTTCTCAACCTGTGGGTCTCCAGGTGTTTTGGACTTCAACTTCCAGAAACCCTAACAGCTGGTAAACTGGCTGGGATTTCTTGGAGTTGTAGATCAAAACACCTGGGGACCCATAGGTTGAGAACCACTGTTTTAGCAGTAAGCAATATTTCACCGGGGTTTAGGCACAATCTTTTATTTTTCTGCTTTTGAATCTGTTTGCAGAAGGCTTTTTTCATGTTTTTTTTAAAGGAATGATCTTGTATTTCATAGCCCACAAAACTACTCTGAGTGCCCGATGGGCATACCAAAATAACTTCCTTACCAATCATGTAAAGGCATGCCATGAGCATGAGGGCAAAGCTGGAAGAAGGGGGCAGTACGGGAAGGCGAGGTTTGTTCTTCAAAGAAAAGTAAAGCATAAATGCTCTTGGAGTTTCCCTTTTTCTCATCAAGCAATTCAAAGACCACAAAAAACACACATTCGAATTATAGGAACACAACAATTTGTGCTTCCATCCCTTTACAAAGTGCAAACTCCAAATTGTTTGCTGTGTGTGTGTATGCTGTGTGGCCAGGTATGCATATGTTTTCTTAGTAAAGATAAAGGTTTCCCCTAACATTAGGTTTAGTTGTGTGGGACTGGTGGGTGGTGCCCAACTAAGCCAAAGAGCCAGCATTGTTTGTAGACACCTCCAAGGTCATGTGGCCAGTATGACTGCATGGCATGCCATTAACTTCCTGCTGAAATGGTACTTACTGATCTACTTACATTTGCATGTTTTCGAGCTGCTAGATTAGCAGAAGCTGGGGCTAACAGCAGGAGCTCACCCCACTCCCTGGATGTTTTCTTACGCTGGTGCAATTCACCAACTCCCTTAGACAACATGGCCAGTAATGATGCTGACTGTAGGATAATGAGAATGGTGGTCCAAAAAAAAGTTATTTATTTTATTTACTGTACTCTGAACTCTGAATTTAAGGTACAGTTGCAGCCCAGATCTTGGGCTTGTGGGGTTTTTGTGTTCATACAACAAATCAACTGACATCACTAAGGAAGGCAGAAATCAAACCATGGAAAACAATAGGTTCAATTGTTTTTATTAAATCTTTTCAGTATTATAGTATCTTCCCACAATTTGGGTTCTGCCTGAAAATCGCTCTCTCTGTTTTTCTGTGTGTATGTAATGACTTCAGAAGCTCCCTGAGTAATTAAGAAAGAATGTGACTCTTGCAGAAAGAATTACAGCCAGAACCCTTGGATTCTGCTTGACATAATGGTCCAACACATCAGAACTTGCCTTGGCCATCATTTCCTCTCATCCATAAAACTCTGCCTGTTATCACTTGATTCTGTAACTGACGTCAGTGGGATCTCCTGCGGAAGTAAGGATTATCCCTACAAATAAGGACTAAGAAGCCTTCTCTTTCAGGCCACACAGTGGCCCATTTGATATATTCTTGACTGAAATTGCAGCACAAAAAGCTTCCTACCAGAGATAAAACATGATTTGAAAAACAAATCTATTTCCCCCAAGTACATTAGCATCAACATTATGTGTTGCTCTACAAGTAAAGCATTACTTTGTTATTATTTGATCGTTATTATCTTTAAACCCCACAAACTAGGCAAATGGCCAAAAAAGGAACATCTCCAAAATGACTGCTCACCCAACATTGATTACACAGAATGACTTTTCCCAAATGACCAAATAGTACAGTTTTTGGAAGTAACAGGCAGGGGCGGCTCAACCCATTACGCAAAGTAAGCATTTGCAGTATAGTTGATTTTGCCCAGGAGCGCTCTTGAGGCACTCTTGGGGGAAAAATAGACCTTGACATATGCGAGTTGTAGTTACTGGGATGTATAGTTCACCTACAATCAAAGAGCATTCTGAACTTCACCAATGATGGAATTGAACCAAATATGGCACACAGAACTCCCATGACGAACAGAAAATATATATCAGTGACTAGCTGTACCCTGCCACGCGTTGCTGTGATAGTAAAACTTATCAAAGTTGAGGTAGATATCTGGACTATTATGAAAGAGAGGTACCTACCTATTCCTTCCCCCTTTTCCTCCCCCTTTCTCTCCTTTCTTCCTTCTCTACCTCTTTCTTTCTTTCACTACTTGATTTCATCCTTCTCTCTTTCCTTCATTCCCTCCCCCTTTCTTCCTTTGCCTTTCTTCCCTCCCTGTTTGCTTCCTTCTTTCACTTTTTATTTCCTTTTATTTTACCACCATCATAACAATAACAATAATGCAATGCATTGCCTCTGGGACCTGACACCTCTCCCATTCCCCCTAAAAGGGTCTCAGAGGAACAATAGCATAATAATAATAATAATAATAATAATAATAATAATAATAATAATAATAATAGAAATAACAACCTTTACCCGCCACGTGTTGCTGTGGCCAACCTTCCCTCTTTCTCTCCTTCTTTCCCTCCTTCCTTCCTTCCTTCCCTCCCATCTTTCCTTCTCCTCTTCTTTCTCTATCTCTTTCCTTCCTTCCCCCTTTTTCTTTCTTTTCTGCTGTCTCTCTTTTCTTTCCTTCCATCTTTCCTTTTCTTTCCTTTTCTTCTTCCTTCTTTCTCTAACTTTCCTTCCTTCCCCCTTTTTCTTTACCTCCCTTTCTCTTTCTTCCTTCTTTCCTTCCTTCCTGTCTTTCCTAGATTTTGACAGGGCGGGAAGGGGCGGGGTGGGGTTTGGAGGTGGCGTGAAGTAAAAGGAGGTAAGATTGGGGTGGGGGAGTGATGGAGCGTGGGGTTGCGTGTGTGTGTGCGGCAGCGGGGGGGAGTGATGGAGCGTGGGGTTGTGTGTGTGTGCGGCAGCGGGGGGAGTGGGGTTGCGTGCGGCGGCGGGGGGAGTGATGGAGCGTGGGGTTGCGTGTGTGTGTGTGGCGGCGGGGGGAGTGGGGTTGCGTGTGTGCGTGCGGCAGCGGGGGAAGTGATGGAGTGTGGGGTTGCGTGTGTGTGTGCGGCGGCGGGGGGAGTGGGGTTGCGTGTGTGCGTGCAGCAGCGGGGGAAGTGATGGAGTGTGGGGTTGTGTGTGTATGTGCAGCAGGGGTGTGTGTGTGTGCGGGAAGCGGCGCGGCGGGGCTTGGAGTGGGCATGGTTTCCGCAGAGGGAACGTTGGCCGGAAGGGCATGTGCGCGCGCCAGGGAACTTGCGGCTGGGCGCCAATGCGCATGCTCAGTTGTTTTGCTGTTTTGTGAGTGTGTTGTTGTGTTGTTTTTCATTTTGAGTAGATACGTTTGTACCTTGTGGGTTGTGTTATGGGTATGGGAATTTTGGTTAAGTTTCGTTGGGGTTTTTTTGAGTTTTGTTTTTTTGCCGTTTCGAGTGTGTTGTTGTGTTGTTTTTCATTTTGAGTAATATGTTTGTACCTTGTGGGTTGTGTTATGAGCATGGGAATTTTGGTTAAGTTCCGTTGGTTTTTTTAGAGTTTTATCCTTTTGCCATTTTGTGAGTGTGTTGTTGTGTTGTTTTTCATTTTGAGTAGATACGTTTGTACCTTGTGGGTTGTGTTATGGGCATGGGAATTTTGGTTAAGTTTCGTTGGGGGATTTTTGAGTTTTGTTGTTTTGCCGTTTTGTGAGCGTGTTGTTGTGTTGTTTTTCATTTTGAGTAGATATGTTTGTACCTTGTGTGTTGTGTTATGGGCATGGGAATTTTGGTTAAGTTTCGTTGGTGGGTTTTTGAGTTTTGTTTCCTCGTTGGATGCCCCTAACAAATTTATATATATAGATTGGTTGGGGGGAGGGCGTGCCAAAATACTGTTTGCTTACCATTGAAAATTACCTAGGGCCGCCTCTGGTAACAGGTAAATGTTAATCATTACCCCACACCCCATAAAAAAGCCAAGGTCCTGTAAACTTTTAGTATAGCATAAACATGTGCCAGTATAGCCATGCATGGTGCCACAGTTGCATGATGGGTACCATGGCTTTGAGTTCATCTATTGGACAATGCACAACTAGTGCTGTCATTACCTAATTGATACTCAAAGCAAGGGCTGTATCTGAATGTGCAGCACAATGGGCTGCACTACATATCCCACTGGTGCTATACAACATAAGCCGGGATCCTATATCAGACAGGTGGTGGGCTCTGCGCATGCAATTCCATTGTCTTCCCTCTGCGCCAGCAGTTTTTAAACCCATAGAGGGTCAATACCTATTGCCTGCCCAACCCATGGGATTCCAAGTACTACCCATTATTTGAATTGTCATAATGTCCTATTGCAACAGAACATTGAGACACTGCTGGGAATTAAATGAGTGGCTAGTAAGCCACTGGAGAATTGCATGCACCATTAGATAAAACTACCAGGGTCCATAAAGTGAATGCCTTTAAGTTTAAGTCAGATTCAGAAAGGCTGAACCTGGACTCAGTCATGGAATAACATAAAGTCGCATATGAATATAGTTTCAAATTTGCTCCTTTACTTTTTATAAAATGTAGCATATGCATGATAACACAACCCAACACACATTTTGCTGACTCAGCTATTAGCCCTGTTTTTGGATATATTTGACCTGCTGGTTCCAAAAATGGCACCAGTATTCCCCTATCCACACTAGTGTTTGAGATATAAAACCTATGTCATACATGTCTTCATCTGCTCATCCAAAGAAAATGAAGACAACTATTTCAAAAAAACTAGAGGTGATTTGACGTGGCGGCAAAAAAAGCCAATGGGATTTTGGCCTGCATCAATAGGAGTATAGTGTCTAGATCCAGGGAAACCATGCTAACTCTCTATTCTGCCTTGGTTAGACCACACCTAGAATACTGTGTCCAATTCTGGGCACCACAATTGAAGGGAGATGTTGACAAGCTGGAATGTGTCCAGAGGAGGGTGACTAAAATGATCAAGGGTCTGGAGAACAAGCCCTATGAGAAGTGACTTAAAGAGCTGGGCATGTTTAGCCTGAAGAAAAGAAGGCTGAGAGGAGACATGATAGCCATGTATAAATATGTGAGAGGAAGTCATAGGGAGGAGAGACTGAACTTGTTTTTGCTATCCTGGAGACTAGGACGCAGAGCAATGGCTTCAAACTACAAGAAAGGAGATTCCATCTAAAGACTAGGAAGAACTTCCTGACTGTGAGAGCTGTTCAGCTGTGGAACTCTCTGCTGTATGGTGGAGGTTCCTTCTTTGGAAGCTTTTAACTGAGGCTGGATGGCCATCTGTCGGGGGTGCTCTGAATGCAATTTCCCTGCTTCTTGGCAGGGGGTTGGACTGGATAGCCCATGAGATCTCTTCCAACTCTATGATTCTATGATCTATCCTATATAATTTTCTAAATCAGTGCCCCAAAGAACCCCAGAAACTGGCCTAAAAATGCAGACATGAATATGGCAGGTTTTCATACCCAAGACATAGCTTTGGTGTTCTCTTTTAGATCAAAGAGACAAGGAAACATAAGTAAGATAAATGATGAGCAACTCATTCTACTTTTCAGTGGCAGTCCACAAGACTTTGCTGCCTGAAGAAAAAGACAATATTGGGCCCACCCCAGTCTGAAGACAGAAATTGACTTGACTTGAACTCTGATCATGAAATCATGAGTTTCACAACACCTGTGAATAGGAAGCCCACAAAGGTTGTGTGGTCTTCAGAGTTCTGTTCTCCAAAAGAGAACAATAGATGTGTACAGAGGGACCAGGAAAGGGCCACCACTGATGTCATTCTGCTTATGCTGGCAGCCCTAACCAAGGTATTATTCAGGCTTAAGATAGAATTTACTCTCCTTACACCTATCTTCATGGAATGTGGGGTACCAACCATAATAGATAGGAAGACATTACATCACCTGGTACATGTAAGTATGATGACCTTACAGCTGAATGGCATCATTCCAGCTTCCCCACAGACAATAATTTGTATGTTTAAAATCTGAGATTTGCTATTTGGCAGACATTGATTTACATCCTTACAGAGATGCAGTCAGGGGAAAGAGGAGTTTTGAAGCAAAAGGAGGAGTTAGTGGCAGACAGAAACCAGATGGAGGTCAAGTCCGGGTGGCAGAAAGAGGCGGAATCAGGCCAACTCTAAATTACTTCAATCTGAGATATTTTATTTAAGCTGAGAGCGGTAATGCAAAAATGGCAATTCCCCCAGCTTTAGAACAAAAAAGTAATCATCTTTTTTCTTAGATACCACTTTTATCTATACCTCAATAGCTCCAGGTTACTGCAGCTACTTGGACCTTGATGTCTGTTGCAGTATGTTTATGTCAGCCCTCGATTAACACAGCAAGGAATATCACTACGATGCTTTGGAACTTTGTCTTAAGGCCAAGCAGCAGATAGGTGTGAAATATCAAGCTCCACATTAAATTGCTGTACTGTGACAGTGCCTGAATGAGGCCCATTAAAAAGACAATGGAGGAAGCCTTTGGAATGGGGCCAAAACAGTGAATTGCGAAGTTCAGTTGCATGGCAGTTTCTTGTAAGCTGCAGTCCCCTTTTCCACATATATTTGCTTAGTGTTTCATATGTCACATCATATGAAATATAGCCCTCCTACAGTGACTTATACTACATTATGCAGTGATTAGGAAATCTGAATTCAGAGACATGTTAGATTCCCTGGGTGGGCGCAGAGAAGACAAATTACCATTTGTCAGTCTGAACATTGCATTTTAATGTCTCAAGATCAGAAATAAAACCCAAAATATAAAGAAATCACAGTAAATATTATTATGCCTACAAGATAGTGACAGCCCATTTCAGAATAAAAGCACAATTCATTTCATCTCTATTACCAGGGAATGGCTTTTAGATGGAGCTGTAGTACTTTTACATTATTATCAATTATATCTGTATTAATAATAGAAAGCCTTCATGAGTCACATACTGCTACAAAGCCTAGAGATTCACTTTATGGCTTTAAGAATTTTAACAATCTAAAAATGCTTTACAAGTGAGATTTGTAAAGTAAAAAATGAATATACGAGGGGTATTTTTTAAGTAAGGTCCGTTTTGTTGTAGACACTAGTACAGGCATGGGGAACCTTCGGCTCTCCAGCTGTGGTGGACTTCAACTCCACAATTCCTTGAGGCTCGGCATTCGCCCCAAAGGCTTACCTTGGCCCAACGAGGTTTGTCTGGCTCTTTTTCATGGAGGACGGGCAGCAAAGGGGGAGAGACGAGCGTAACGTAGAGCCAAACAAACCTTGTTGGGCCAAGGTAAGCCTTTGGGGCGAATGCCGAGCCTCAAGGAATTGTGGGAGTTGAAGTCCACCACACCTGGAGAGCCGAAGGTTCCTGACCCCTGCACTAGTAGTTCGCGCGCATACCGCAATGAGCACGTGCGTCGTGTACCGGCATGCCTCGGGAACAACTGTGCTCAGTTTCCACTCTGTAGCTAACCTGTACGGTTCTGTTCTGAGCTTTAAAAATGTTTAAGATTATCAGCTCACCCTCCGCATCTGAGGTTCGCTCAGTGATACGGTTTTTGTCAGCAAGGAACCTGCCTGCTGCAGAAATTCATCAACTGATTTGTGACATGTACAGTGATACTGTTATGAGTGAAAGCAAAGTGCGTAAGTGGGTATGACAATTCAAAGATGGCCATGACAACGTCCATGATGAGGGCCGCTCCGGTTGCCCTTCTTTGATTACAGACGATTTGGTTATCGGAACAGGTGGCAAGTTTTTATGAAGAGGGTATTTTAAAATTGGTTCAGAGGTATGATAAGTGTTTGAACAAACTTGGCAACTATGTCAAAAAATAGAGTGAAGTGTGTACTTTCTAAAAATAAATTTACTTTTTTGAAATAAACTTTTGTTGTGTACTTATGTTCAAACGGACCTTACTTAAAAAATACCCCTCGTATATAGATGTGGGTCTTTAATAACCCTTAGCTCTTTTAAACCGGATGAAAACTGTGACGATTCTGTTGTCTCCCAACAGAATTCTGTTGCCTGGGTAAGAACTTGGAAAGATATCCAAAGGTTTCAAAGTTCCAAAATCCATGTAATATTCAAGTCGGACTTTTCTGTGCTGCCCAGATAGTTTCATTATTGGTGACATCCTGTCCTAGATATTCCTTTATAAGTCCAACATGGTTTATTGTGGAAACCCATCTATTGTGTTTGGAAGAATGCCCTAACCATCATTCTCATTTACTGTGAAATGTTGTCAACTTTCAAATCCCAAATCAATTTTCCATGGCAGTAATGTAGAACTAGACTGTTGCAAAAGTTCATCCTTTACCACCTAAATCAATTTGCTCCTCTGTTTCATGTCCAGACCTAATGCATTAATGTTACAGTTTGAAATCCATACAATCCACATCTCTTTCCTTGAACTTGTACTGCAAACATTATAAAATATATTTTCCAAAAGTGACTGAACTACTTCTTCTTATCCCTTGAGAGACTCTGTGCATATGAGAAGAGGAGGCTGGGGAGGAAGTATTACAAACAGATTGAGGGGCGTGTTATGTTGCAACAACTAATGGCATTGCAATCGAGGAGTGATTTTCCTCCTTGAGGCAGAATGTGAGCTAGGTTGTGAGACATATTAACTCACTTCCTGTTTATAGGTAACAATTACATCAGTAAAATTATTTTATTATATATTATTATATTTTACTGCACTATGTGGGTGTGTATTTTAACTTGAAATCTCACTTTGTGTACTATTATATTTTGGGAGATGTGTTTGTAATGCAAAATAAAATTTAAAAAATTAAAATCTAATAATTGTATTGAATATTTTGTGTGTCCCTGATATCAAAAAATTGATTATAGGCAATGATTTAATGTTTCCTTCTCTCCTGCAGTGCATTGTACAGGAGAAAGGAAAATATCAGGGTACAATGATTTTCTTCCAGACATTGAGGGCCACCCTGAAACACCAAACTACCTGAGGCAGTGTAAATTATTTTGGTGCCTAAGATTGTATACACACACACCTATCAACATATTTTGCAATGAAAACACAATATTAACAGTTAACAGTTAAATAAGTGGCTATTTGCTGCTTGTTTGTGATATTCAAAACAAGCTTCCTAGGGTGACTGCCTCATACTGAGTAAAGTTAGGGCTGGTCTCTTGCTCCATGCAAGACCCATGCTGTCATCCTGCAAGGCAATTTGTTACATAACTCTCTGTTCAGCAATGTGCCAAGGCACTGGGGTTTGCTTGAGCAATATGATCAGTAACATTACAAAGGAACAGCTGCATACACAGTGCTGGTTAATGCTACTGTTGGATAGCACCATCAAAAGAGAGGCTCAAGAGAAATACAGTGACAGCAATCAGTACTGACCAACAGCTACAGCACTTGTTATCATTGGCCACATGTTCAGAAGAAGAGGATGGGTGTGTGTAAGAGTCTTGTTTATCTGCATTGCTATTTGTATTGACTGGAGTTTGGTTCCAGCCCCCTAATAATAAAAACATGGATGTTTCAGTTCCATTATAGACACTAACATAGTCCCTTAGATAAAATGGCAAAATCCAGAATTGTTTTTGAACACTTTTATTTGGGAATATTTTCAAGCCAAGGAAGTTTGAATCCCTAGATACAGAATTTGTGGATACAGGGGGTTGTCTGTATAAATCTTAATTATATTTTATTAATGATGTGGCACTTTAGCTGCATTTCTCTTACCTTTGTAAATTGCCTTCAGTTTTGAGATAGGGGAGGAAGTGGGAAATAAATAAACAACACCTTACAGCATCTTTATGATATTGGATCATTGGGTGGATTCAAATGTCTAAATCCTAAAATATCTCGGTGTCACCTTAGATCAAACACTAGCATATACGAAACACTGCTTGAACACAAAACACAAAGTAGCTACATGCAATAACATCCTGCAAAAACTTACTGACAGCACATGGGGTGCAGACCCAAAATTAATAAGAACACCAGCCCTAGCCTTGTCTTACTCAACTGCCGAGTTTGGCATAAGTCTGCCCATGCAAAGCAGGTGAACATAGTGTTGAATGAAACATGCAGAATAATCACAGGATGTTTTAAACCTACACCTGTTGATAAATGTGAAAGAAATATGGTTGAACACTGTGAAAGTCATCCACCACATGGCTACCAGCCTCCTCCCAGTAGACTCAAATCAAGGAAAAGCTTTATGAGAACTACCACTCCTCTTGGTGTCCCTCCAGTGACACCAAGGGTATCTCTCTGGGCAGCTAAACCAGGAAATCCAACTGGATGGCCCCCCACGAGGGTCTTCCTCCAAGGGCAAACCAAGAATGGGCAACTTGGAAGTCCCTGAACAGACTCAGAAGTGGAGTGGGCAGATCAAAAGACAACGTGGCAAAATGGCACTACCTAAAAGAATCCCACACCTTGTGTGACTGTGGGAGCAGAGCAGACAACTCCGCATCTGTATGCTTGCCCACTATGCCCTGCCTCATGTACAAAGGAAGAATTGTTGGAGGCTGCAGACAATGCCATTGCTGTTGCCCATTTTTGGTCAAAAGATATTTAGCCACCTGCGCTCCTTCTGTTTTTATCAGTTTTATACTAATTTATGCAATGCTTTTGATAAAAAATAAATAAATTGGGTGGATACAGACAGGACTAGAGTCCTGGGAACACTAACTTCCCCTGGGTAGAGGTAACCGTGAGGCAAGAGAATGTATTTCTCAGCACTGTTGTTTCTCATGTTCACCAATGCATGGAGCAGTGGCAAAGAGGCATGGTCTTTCATTTCATCCCAGAAGGAGGTTGGCCAAGAACTGAAGATGGGGCAGATAGTAGAAGATATCCACTCTAGATCCAGAAAATGCACCTCTTCCAGCCCAATAGTCACCATGCCTGAGTGATTTTAAAGTTCCAATATCAATGTGTAGAGGACATTGTTTAAATGTGTATGGAGTTGTCTTCAGGTGCAGCTTTGGCAGCCATAGCTGTAATAAACCAATAAAAGTATGAGCCAGGGTGTGCACAATAAATGATGTTATCATATACTGAAAGTGAGAGCTGATATTCCTTGATAGGTGTAAGTCTATGACAAGGGAAGAAGCTATATAAAAAGAGTAATACCTTTACTTGGTGAAAGATGTGTTGCTTACCATGAGAGAGTTATTATGCAAGGCAAAGCAAATGCAACCCTCAAGATTAAGATGCCATTTATGATTCCCAGAAACTGTTAAGAAGTTGTCAGAGTTTTATTTTATTGAGACTGCTTTTCAGCTCACAATTATAAGTAAATCTGTTTTCGTCTAATAAATCTTAACAGCTCAGTGATATTTGTTCTAGCAGCAGAAATAGTGGATGAAGTTGAGTGTGAAGTTTAATAGAGGATAGGAAGAGCAATCCTGCGAGGGTTAGCTATGCCATAAGGTAGTACTCTCAGGTGGCAGATGCTGGGTAACATGGAGGTGGCCTTGGCAGAAGGTCCTGACTGTTTCCTTCTGCTTAATGAACCTCTCAGACAGGCAGGCCCGTAGCCAGGATTTCGTTTCGGGGGGGGGGGGCTAAAAAAATTTCAGGGGGGGTTTCGGGGGGGCTGAGTTTCGGGGGGGGCTGAGTCTGAGTGAAAGAGGGTCTAGCCTAGCAAACCTTTTGTATCATTACCCCAATACCCCCATACATATGGGATATATTGAGAATGGTGATCAAATCATGATATTAATAAACATAACAGTTTAAATAATGCACCAGTAAGGCCTTTTCGCGAACCACCATGAGAATTTGGGGGGGGGGGGGCTGAAGCCCCCCGAGCCCCCCCCCCCCCCCGGCTACATGCCTGCAGACAGGGGTGGCTCAACCCATTACGCAAAGTAAGCATTTGCAGTATAGTTGATTTTGCCCAGGGGCACTCTTGAGACGCTCTTGGGGGAAAATAGACCTTGACATATGTGAGTTGTAGTTACTGGGATGTATAGTTCACCTACAATCAAAGAGCATTCTGAACTCCACCAATGATGGAATTGAACCAAATATGGCACACAGAACTCCTATGACAAACAGAAAATATATATCAGTGATTGGTTGGGGGGGGGGATACTATTTGCTTACCGTTGAAAATTACCTCTGCTCTCAGAATTGCTGAGGAATACAGAAGAAATAGGGAGCATCATGTTATTGCTACTGGTCCTGGAATGGACTTCCCAAATGGTCAACATAGAATCAATGGTGACCTGAATCCTATATGTATTAGGTTTAATGCATTATCTTTTCTTCATCTTTAAAAAACATCATTGTATGAATTTCCTTTACTATATAATATGACCCCTATATTTATGGGATTGGAATCCACAGTTTCACCTACTGACCTCCAAGAAAATATATGTTAACATCTGTAGAAGTTCATTTCAATAGGGTCCACATAGTTTCCTGTTTCCATAGTAAGTTCAGGAACATATACCCTGTGGTTACAGTGGTATCACTAGGTTTGGTATCATCCAGTGTGATGATATGGGCTTCCTTCCTATGGGCCTCCTTCCATACCAGACCACACCACAATATTGTAGCTAAAATATCAGAATTTTCAAGAACCCAGGAAGGTATCTGAGATGACATTCTTGGTAATTTACTGCATCTTGTCACCTTGCCTCACTTTTCAACATTAATAGGATTAAGCTATAAGGACTGCCCCCATAGCTAACTTTCATTTATATTTCTTTTCTTCTAGTGAGGTGAACATTTGGTGCTAAGAACATCCTGCGTCTATAATTTTTCTTTTTTTAAAAAAAATGACATTCATTTTTAATACTTTGAGCCATTACTTTTCTAAAGTGTGTGCTCTTTAAGTGAAGCTCGAGAGAGACATTGTTTTTATTATAATTCCACCACCATCGAGCATTGGCTTTCTCCTTACTTCCCACCCCCTTCCTCTCCTGACTTACACATACTACACCCTGATAGGTCTGGACAATTTTCCTTTCTTTCCATTACAGAATTTTCACTTATGCTTCCTAAACATGTTCCCATTTGCCTGTATTACACCAGAGGCAGGGAAGCATTTTTCAAAGATATGTCATTTAATATTAAACAAAATTATTACTCACATCTTTAGCAAGACTATGCAGCTGCAACCTGGATAATTAATTTGGGATAGTGTCTCAGTGGAGTGTTGGGCGTTGGTTTGATCATACCTCTGTCTAAACACACACACACACACACACACTCTGTTTGGATAACTCGAAAGTTGAAGCATTGGATTATCTGAAGTTGAAAGAAGGCCAAAAACAAACAGCAAAGTGTAAAGAGGAAATCATGCTCCATTCCGGAAAGTGATTAAATTGAGGGAAAATAGTCAGCTTTTTCTTGCCTAAGGTAATAAAGTGGCTGGATTTTTACAGCAGGCTTTTGGGGCTGGTTCTATCATTAAGCAGAGTGATGCAGCCTCCTCAAGCAACTGAGATTGAGGGGTGTGGAGCATCAGTAATATACTGGAGTACAGAGCCGTATGAAGTGCACAGCCCATGGATGCATCTCCATGGTATAATTACCGTATTTTCTGGCATATAAGATTAATTTTTAACCCAAGAAAATCTTCTCAAAAGTCAGGGGTCGTCTTATATGCCGGGAGTCGTCTTATAGAGTGGGTGCTGAAACTTCCAGTCTGGATTGGAGAATCTGTGGTTGCTGCATATTGTGGGCGAAGCTCAAAAATGGCAGTGGCCGCATCCCTGCCATATGCAGCGACTGTATGAAAGCATTAAGCACAACGCTGTACAAGTACGGTAGAAGAAAATCCATTCATCAGGATTCCTGGGCTTAATACGGTCCCGATGGTGAGGTGAAGGGGCGCCTCACCAGGAAGGTGTAAGTGAAGCGCGGAGCAAGCTGTAGCCGTCCGAGGAGCCCGGTGTATGGAATAAAGAGAGAGAGTGGCTCTAGGCCCACAAAAACACACCTCTTTTACCTGTCTGGCCCGCCCTTGTATCCTATTACCGTACCTCCTCCTCTGCCTCTCAGATCTCGCTCCTGAAGACTGCAGTGAAGAGGTGCAGGTGCGCATGTGCAAGATCTGAGAGGCAGAGAAGGATGTACAGTAATAGGAAAATTACCATACTGAAATCAAATCTGATGCTCACCAAATGACAACTTCCATGATTTGATAGAATTGAGCCATGGCAGACAAAGTGGTACCAAACTGCATTAATTCTACAGTGGAGAGACATCCAACCTTTATCCCCTGGATTACCTTGCACCATCAAAAGCACTGCTAAAGCCTTCAACAGTTACTTCACTCAATTTCTATATGGAAGGGGAGAATTATGTTTTTCCTTCATTTCAGGCAGCACAATATCTTGAACTAGTCATAGAAAACCAATTATTGTGACTGGATTTTCTGTGAGTACAAAACTGTTGAGCACTGAGTGCCATTCACAATTATGAGACATAATGTGTACTTGATCATGTGTGTACCATAATTTCAAGACGGTGCACTAATGCATCAGAAACTACAAAGACCCTTCTAGTGTGCACCTCAGGATAGTTTGACTCTAACTGAAACAAACTTTTTTTTTGATTAATTTTAATTCTTTTAGATCTGACTGTAGTACCAACTTCAGGCACTAGATGTCAGTTATTTCTTAACCAGAAAAGGGAAAACTGGGGGCTAACCTGGGATATTTATTTTTCATTGTTTCTATACTTTATTCTGTGAGGTCCCTGAATTCATTTCTTGTTTTCTTTCTTTCTAGCTAACTTTTTAAATGCCAGGGTTATATTGATATATCTGACATCATCTGGTTGATTAACAATTTATTTATTTATTTATTTATTTATTTTGTATATTTCTATCCCGCCCTTCTCCCCACAAGGGGGACTCAGAGCAGCCTCACATAAGCATCAGAAGATGCTCACAACATAAATACAATTAACAATAAAATCATTTTAAAACATTATATAACATTACCAATAAATTTAACAATATATTAACGTGCCAGTAAAACAAAAAACCAAGCCAGGAGAATCGATATCGCAAAACCCAAAATTCCTTTTCCTATTGCCACTGGCTTCTAATTCAATGCCTGGCCCCAGAGTCAGGTCTTCAGTTGTCTTCTAAAGGACAGGAGGGAGGTGGCCAACCTGATGTCCTTAGGGAGAGAGTTCCACAGATGGGGGACCACTGCCAAGAAGGCCCTGTCTCTCGTCCCCACCAACCACGTTAATTAATGGTATAATTAACTCAATACCATAGACACATCATAATGTTAAGGATTATTGGTTTTTGTAAAAAAAAATAAACCAGGCATAGAACAAGAGATGGCTGAGAAGCTCATTGTTTGGCAAAATGGGACTTTCAGACATTCACACTTAATACCATAAAAACTTTGAAAGGTGAGGGAGATTCAGAAGAAACTCTTGAGAGCTTCTGATGCCTATCCATGGGAAAAAGAGAACTTACATTGGAGAATGTGAGACAGGGGACCAGATTGTGGAAAACTCCAGAGGAGTCAGGAGATGCCCAATAAATATAAACGTTACAAAAAAGGATGTTCTTGGTATCCTTTCTTGCTGGGTCTTGAGGCTACAATACCAAATTTTGTCTTGTGCAAGCCCTATGGCCTGACTGTGAATGTTGCTTTTATAAATTATTTTACTAAAATCTTGGAAGCCAATTTCTCTCTCACCTCACTGTTTGCCTTTTTATCAGATCATTTGTCTAAGAGGAAAAAATTCTCATTAGAGGCCCTTCCTACTAAGCAATAGAACATAAGCCATCCTGAGGATGACCAAAAATCCATCTATAGTCCTTGTGTCTTCAACAATTGCAATCAGATCCCTAAAGCAGATTTTCTCAAACTGTGCTCCTCCAGATGTTTTGGACTTCAACTCCCACAATTCCTAACAGCGGGTAAACTTGTTGGGATTGAGCTGTGGTGTTGGAGGAAAGTTCTGAGAGTGCCTTGGACTGCGAGAAGATCCAACCAGTCCATCCTCCAGGAAATAAAGCCCGAATGCTCATTGGAGGGAAGGATACTAGAGACAAAGTTGGCCACATCATCATGAGGAGACAGCAAAGCCTAGAGAAGACAATTATGCTGGGGAAAGTAGAAGGTAAAAGGAAGAGGGGCCGACCAAGGGCAAGATGGATGGATGGCATCCTTGAAGTGACTGTACTGACCTTGAAGGAGCTGGGGATGGTGACAGCCGACAGGGAGCTCTGGCGTGGGCTGGTCCATGAGGTCACGAAGAGTCGGAGACAACTGAACGAATGAACAACAAAAGTCCAAAACACCTGGAGGAACACAGTTTGAGAAACACTGGCCTAAAGGAAGCTCACATGAAGGATATTAAAAAGCTATGAAGCATTTTGTGTCCCTTAATTACTGCTATTCCAAGATATGTTGCATCTGATAGAAGCAATATATGGCTGCTGGCATCTGACAAACAACAATTTGTTGACCAATCCCAGCTAAAAACATAGTGTTATCTAATGTTCCCTTTATGCCATCAGTGCCAATAAACTATCATCACTGCATCTTGTAGAAGACAATTAATTAATCAATTAATAATGCATCATAGAATCATAAAATCAAAGAGTTGGAAGAGACCTCATGGGCCATCCAGTCCAACCCCCTGCCAAGAAGGGGAGCTTCAAAAAAGGAGAGCTTTCTTTTGTTTGTTCTGAATATAGTGCTCATAAACCATATTCAGACTGCTTATATTAAAGAAACCATTCCTATGTTGGTTGCATGGATGGCCTTATTCATCTTTCTGCAAAGACGTGATTTCCTTTCAGTGATATTGGTCATACCTTTCATGCATATCAGCAGCCATATCTTATGACTACAGATTATTCTATTACTTTTTTCTTTGTTGGCCTTAAGCCATACTTCAAGGTGCAGCCATGTAACATAGATAAATTTCATGCAGGTATTTGTAACAGGAAACAAATACAGAGTTTAATTTTGTACCTAGTGATAAGAGAAGTTTGGAAATGAGATTCTTTTGCTTTCACCTCAATAACCAACAAAGTACGAAAGTCATTTTTCAATAGTCCCCTTTAAATCAGCAATGGAGACCACTCTCTTCTGGCAGGCAGATTAATTTTAAATTATAGATTTTAATTTTTTTGTTGTTGATGGATTTTAATACTATTAGTTTTATATGCTCTTTTAACTGCTGTGATGTGCTGTGTCCATTCAGAGGGAGAAGTGGGTGTTATGTTGTTGTTGCTGCTGCTGCAGTAGTAGTAGTAGTAGTAGTAGTAGTAGTTAATGTTATTATTATTTGGGCATGTTTAAAAACTGTTGATTGTTTGGACTACATGAGGAAAAACAGCCTCTATATTCCTTTTTGCTCTTATTGTCAGAAAGGTTAGCATGAGCTAAAGCCCTCAACCCAGATATAATGCAATATTTACATCAGTGATGAAAAATGCTTTTCCTTGCAGATTTTTCTGGCCTGATAATACCCATCGGTCCTAGCCGGCATAATCAGTCATGAAAACTGATGAGAACTGCCGTCCAGTGAGGGTCACAGTTTCACGTACCTTGTCATTTCGATAGCCTGAAATTGTGCATTCTGTACCTTAAATCACACACACACAATGTCTTTAATGTTATCAAAGTTAGTGAGATATGAAGTCCAAGTTCACTACCATTTGGGGACCTCTTGGTTCAGGGGTGGATGAGACCTTGAGAAAGGAAATACCCAATTGTAGTTTTCCTTTGTGATGTCATTCTGGTGACACATGCCTAATCCAGTAAAGTCCAGCAAGCATCACAATGCCTCTTTTGTCATTTCTGCCTGTAACACTGATAGGAGGCTGGTAAAGTTGACACTTTCATTATATCTAACAAGGAATATTACCACACCCTGCATACAGTTTCCTGTTATAGGTGGTGACTGTGCATGGGAAAGGAAGCATGGCTGGGGCAAAGGAGAGTGTGGGTCATACCACAGCGTAGTGGTAATTTAAATTCAGAAACCATCAGCTTCAGTCTCCAACAGAAATGGATGCTGGATTGCAAAGCTCCATCTGAAACTTTTGAAAGATCATCATCATCATCATCATCAGGCTTGTGTACAGATTTGGTGTGGTTAGTTCCCTTCGGCCCATCCGGTTTGTTTGGCTTGGTCAGATGGCCATAACAGTAAGGGCCCAGCCGTCACATTTTTTCATCCATTACAGGACCACGGGGCAGCTCTTCCTCCCCATTCAGCATCATATCGCACGTGAAGAGCTGCCGTGTGCTGTTCACATGAGGTTTCCCTGTGAGCCCTGCCTATTGGGCCAATCTGAATAGAAGAAGACCATGACATGTTTTATGCAGTCCATTGTCCAAATCCAGGCTTCCTTGAAAGGAAGGAAGAAAAGGTTCCCAGGAAAGGTTATTCCTTCACTCCATTGCTCAAACCTAGGTTCCTTTGAAAGGAAGAAAGGAAAGCAACCCAGGAATAGAAAGGGTAGCCTTGTAAATTCTCCATTGCCATCAATTGGCCCGATCTTCCCAGATCTTTCATCTGCCTAGCCGAAAACAGATATTTCCATTAGCCAATTTTCGGGACACTCCCGAAAAACGGATCTGGATGCCCGATGAAATTTGAATGCCAAAACCGGATCGCCCTACAGCTGAATTGCACAAGCCTAATCATCATCATCTTTATAGTCCACCTTTCTCCCCTAGGACTCACAGTGGAGCTGTTGCAATAGAGGAGTTGTATACTCCCAGTAGCCAGCCCCAGTTAACCGTTAACTGAAAGAGGGGAATGGAGCAGCCTCCTCCATCTTGTTGCTCTGCCCCCTCATGAATGGGCCAGCACACCAGCTGACTCCTACCAAGTCTGGCCCCTTCATAGGGTCATTCAAATTCTCCTCCTCCCCCCCCCCCCCTCCACCTTCACATGCATTTAGCTTTGCTCTGCTATGGGGGGGGGGGTTGCCTGGTGCTTTTGGAACCAACTGAAGTTTCTGAGCACTTTTCAAAGGCAGACCCATTTACAGTGTATTACAGTAGTCCAACCAAGATACAACCAAGGCATCTTTCTATTTTGGACTATAGATCCTAGAATCCATTAACTAGCACAACCTGCAAATCATAGTGGCAATGGAATTCTAGGAATTGTGCCTGTGTACATTTCAAAATTCTGGATATAGGATACATAGACCAATGGACAAAACAAGTCTAACTCAGGGGGAAACTGTACTGTAGAATGAATGCAGATTCATATTATTTAAATGCCACAGCTCAAGATGATGGAATCCTAGGATTTCCAGTTTGTTGGGGTACCAGCAGTCTTTGGCAGAGAAGGCTAAAACCCTTGTAAAACTACAACTCTCATGAGCCGATAGCATTGAACAATGGCAGTTAAAGTAATGTTAAAGTGTATTAATTCCACAATGTAAATGCATACAAAGCTGCTGACATTTAGAAGCCCATGTTGAGTTGCTTAACATGTCTTCACTTACAGAAATTCTATAATTAGACATTGATCTGCCTTGCAATAAATGGTCTATTAACTATCTATCTATAAATCTAAGTATTGTGATCGATATTGGCTTCATAAATGCATCAGTTGACACAATTCAGAGACAAAAGATGAAAAACAATGAGCGATCTGCAGCGAGGTGTGGGTGAGTAAAGGGTAAAGATTGCTGGCTTCAAAAACCAGATTGTTTTAAATTTTACAATAGTACTGTGCAATTTTGGAAGCTAGACAGTAGAGGATCGATACAGTCTCTAAGGTCTGTGTACGAAATAACACAATCCAGGAAAGCAAAAGAAGCACACTGGGAAAGATTTTTTTCTTCAATATTTCTGAACTCCCACAGAATATTTGAAGTTTTGCTGTTTGCTGTAGGACACATAGTGGAAACAGACATATGTGTCCGTATATGTGCATCAACTTTTTAATTTATTTTAACATAACCGACCCTATGTTTTCCTCTAAATCTGCATGTTTACATAGAGAGCTAGCTGCTGGGTATTGACTTCACCACTCAATCTCAGTTAATCTCTCCCTAGTTCAGTTTCCAAATATATCGCTCCCTTGAATTCTTCAGGAATCCACCTCTTCACACTTTTTCGGGTGTTAAACTGGCAAGCACCCAAGTTTTATTGACATTTCCCTTCAAATCTGTACTTCTGCAAATTTACAAATTAATGAAAAATTGTACCAAGCTATTTCTCCAGGACCTGTCAAAGCTTGCCGTCTTTCATTTAATTTTTAAAAAGAATTGCTCACTTTATTTGCTTTTCTCACAGGCAATTGCTGATTTAGTTCTTTTTCATGCTCACCTCCTTAATCCTAATCTGTGGTATCAATATTGTATCCATAGTGACAGGTCTGTGATTTCATTACAGGAAAGACAGAGAAATATAAAGGTAAAGGAAGAAAGCTTTTGTTCCAAATACAATTACATACAGGAGACCATGGATGATGCATCAGAGAATAGATAGATGATAGATTGATAGATAGAGATGATAAATAGATTTCCACAAAATTCACAAGTTATGGTTTGGTTTTGCTGCCATTCATTGATTAAAATTGCCCTGCATTTTCCATCTGAGTAATATAAATTGTCATAGGGGCTGAACTTCTATCCAACCTCCAAGGCCCCTTCCATGCTTTCCCTATATCCCAAGATCTAATGTGAGTTTATCTACTTATCCCAGATTATCTGGCAATGTAAACTCATATAATCCTGTTTAAAGCAGATAATCTGGGATCAGATCCTGGAATATAGGGCAGTGTAGACGGGGCGTAACTCAGCCATCCCTTTCCTGATATCTCAGTTTGAGTTTTGAGTTAAACTACAGGGGTATGAAAATCCAACTCACCTTAAGTTGTCTCCTGGCTGTCCTCACACATTCCAATATGTCTAGTGCATGTTGCTGCTTTACCCCATTTCAAAGTGAAGAGATTCATAGTGTCCCTTCTTCTTTCATAAAGAAATGTCACCTGGTCTAACAGTTGAGTCCCCAATGCTGTTGCGAAATCAGTCTCTTCTACATCTGAAAGCAGTAGGGCTAACATTGCAAATCATAGGACAGCCACAACGGAGCACAGCTCTCTCCCACAACATGTTATTGTCATTTTTGCAGCATCTGCTACCTAAGACAACCATCACACTCTGAGTCGTGGTATGATCAGCCATGGTTTAGAACAAGGGTCCTTAAACTTTTTAAACAGAGGGCCAAGTCACAGTCCCTCAAACTGTTTGAGGGCTGGATTATAATTTGAAAAAAATGAATGAATTCCTATGCACATATCTTATTTGTAGTGCAAAAACACACACTTAAAAACAATACAATAATTAAAATGAAGAACAATTTTAACAAATATAAACGTATTCATATTTCAATGGGAAATGTGAGCCTGCTTTTGGCTGATGAGATAAGGTTGTTGTTGTTGTTGTTGTTGTTGTTGTTGTTGTTGTGTGCTTTCAAGTTGCTTCAGACTTAGGTTGACCCTGAGTGAAGGCCAGGGAAATGACCTTGGAGGGTCGTATCCAGCCCTCGGGCCTTAGTTTGACTACCCCTGGTTTAGAAGGATACCATACTGGTGTAGACCAAATGAATTACTTTGGACCCTGCTTCTAGAGTTATGCATTTTCTAGGCTGTTTATAAATTAGTATTATACAGATTTAATATACCTTATCTGAAATGTTTGGGGTTTCCCCAAATTTTGGAATACAGTAAAAAAAAAACCTCTATATAAAGGACCTCATCACATGGAGGTCTTTAAGCTGGGTGACTGTGGGCCTCTGTGGGGCAGTGGGGCAAATCCATAGGGCAGCAGGGTAAACAGTTGGTACATACCCCACATCACCCCCTTCCCATCTCATACTGGAATCTGTCTGGTTACTGAATGATAACACAGGTAGTAATCCATGTTCTCAGAATTACCACTTAACATGCTGCTGAGATGCAGCATGCATGGAGTTGGCATGAAGCCCTGCCAAAAGTAGCCCTGTGTCATGTGATGGGCTCTGATGGGCTCTGTCCCGGCTGCAACTCAGCAGTGACCTAGGACAGGGCTTAAAACCCTTGTAATGAAGTCAAAACTGGCATAGGGCAGTAATGGAAACAGTGGTAACCTTCAGCCATCAGATACACATTCTCCAGGTTCCCCAGCTTTTGGAGAGAGGATAGGAGTATGTTGGGAGATGGAGAAGCCAAATTCACAACCAACATTGCCCCACAGTTGCCACTATGGCTGCTGCTGCTTCCATACTCCCAATCCTCAGTCAAAAAGTGAGATGTGGCACGGTTTGTACCAGCACCAAGTGCTAATAACTATCTCCAACTTTAGTCTGGAAGAGACTTGCATAACAAAAAACCTTTCCTCTTTCCATTATTTCCACCACAAAAGCCTGGGTCCCAATTAGTCCCTTTCCTACCAAGTTTTCTGCAGATGGAAACACAATAATTACAGCCAACTCCCAGTGGTAATGGTATTGCCAAGGCTGCTGGCTGCATCCTTCATCCTTTGAGGTGGTGGCTGAAGTGCTCTTGCTTGTTCATTCAGGTGGAAGAGATGCAAGGATCCATGTAAAGGCAGGAGACATGGTTTCTCATTTCACTATCCTTGAATCTCTCTCCAGCCTTGGACATACAGTACAATTATGTAAGTGTTGCAGCTCCAAAAGTTTAGGGTTTTGGAACACTTTGGATTTTGGAATTTTGGATAAGGGATACTCAACCTGTATTTTCGTAATTATAAGATGATTTATTTTATTTTAAAAAAATTAGGACCACTAGTTAACCGTCTCCTCCTCCTCTGCTGCCTGCTCTGCCGCTTCCTTTCTTGTTTGTTTTAATTGAAACACTGTAACTTTTGGACTTGAGCAAAATCTTCCTTGTAGTCTCAAACAGGAATGTTGCTAGTTCAGAACAAATCAAGGAGCTGTAAAACTGTGGCTTTGCATATTGACTATGGAAGCATTTGAAAGAAATGAAACCCACATCAATACACCTTTTAGGTTTCAAGTATGTGTAAAGCCAAATTAGAAGGAAAAAGCTGTTTCTGGACTTGACATGCATGTTTCCATAGCTGAATGTAAAGGAAATGAATCATTCCCTTTTTGCTCTTTTTTAATATGTACTGTGAGCAGCAACAAACATAGAAATTCCAAAAAGAGGAAAAGAACAGAGTAAAACTTTTCAGCTGACTAACTTGCCCTGTGTGTTTCTTTCAAGTGTCAACATTTTCCCTCCTTGTGTGCCTTGGTTCACTGCCAACTAGGGCAAGCATCCTCAACCAACTTACCTGGTGAGAGGCAGCCCCACTGAATTCAGCACCGTCTATTATTTCAAGATAGATTCGTATGGCACAATGTAGCTAGCTACCAGTGCTATTCTGGCACTGCCATCTCCAGCTTCCTTACCTGCACATTTCCTCACCATTACTGTACCATGTTACTCCACTTTTTAAAATGGCAGAACATGTCTTTCTTAATGTTCATTACATCACAAGAAGTAATAAATAAATCCAAGATGGACCATTTATTCCCCTTATATAGGAAGGTCAGCTCATGGCTTTCCACTAGGGTGAGTCTCTTAGGACTTTATCACATGAACCCACTATTCCACAATAGTTGTATTATCATTGATAATGAAGACATATGGGGTTGCGTTCCTCCAATATAGTATCTCTCTTCATTAGCACAATACTGCCAATTCACTATTTGTACTCCCACATGCCCTCATAACCCTACCTTCATACACTATTGCTATTTCTTATTTTTTATTTTATTGCAATCACATGATTTCAGCACTTTGAAATACACATATAAAATCTCTCTATATAAAAGTCAAAGTATGTATGTAGGTATGTATGTTGGTTGGTTTGCACCACAAAGGGTCCTACATGGCTTGATGGATCTGGACCAAACTTGTCACACATATCCTTCATTATTCAACTTAAAATAATTGAGGGGATTGATCTTTAAAAACCTATCCCTTTCAGGTCCAGAGCTGAAGGAAGGAAAAAGAGCAAAGCAGATTGACTGTTGAGTACATTTGATAGTAAATGAGTACATTTATTTATTTATTTACTTACTGTAAATAAGTAAGTAAACTTTATTACAGCTGATGACCAGATTATAACATACTTCTGTCAAAAAAGAAAGAAGAAAGGAAGGTGTGTGAGGGAAAGCAAGAAACGAAACAAATGAAGGAAAGAAGAGAGGAAACAAAGAAGGCGAGAGAGTGGGGGGGGGGTGTATGAGGAAAATGGAGGAAGGAAGGAAAGAGCCACAAAAAAGTACATACCTAGGCAACTCTTTATATATATGCTAAAAAATAAATGGGAAGTAGTCAGCTTGGGAATTGTGATGGAAGAGTGGGAGAGATTCAAGCCCTTTACATGATACAATTGCTGACATATTGATACCAAAGGGAAAAGTACCCATCGCATCAAGGGTTTTTGTGTGAGTGTGTGTCAGGAAAGATTTGAGAAACTGCAAGTCGCTTCTGGTGTGAAAGAATTGGCTGTCTGCAAGGACATTGCCCAGGGGACCCCCAGATATTTTGATGTTTTACCATCCTTGTGGGAAGCTTCCCTCATGTCCCCGCATGGGGAGCTGGAGCTAACAGAGGGAGCTCATCTGCAATCTCCTCGGATTCGGACCTGCGACCTGTTGGTCTTCAGTCCTGCCAGCACAAGGGTTTAACCCACTGCGCCATTGGGGGCTCCAAGGTAGGTGATGGAAACATTGAGGAATTGGGAGCTATTGATGGATTTTATGAAATAATAGCTAGGAACAGGAGAATCAAGGAGATAAGGCAGATTGGCAGTGAGATGATAATGGCATTGTGTGATAGATACTGCAATGCCATTTTGCCTGCCTAATGCAACAGACTCCTTAGTATCACCAAAACCTTAAGATACACACAGTATTTTTTTTAAAAAAAGTTTAGTGTAGAAATAAAGCAATATATATTGCATAATGAAGACTTTCACTCCTAGGTCCAAATACTCTCAGAGATATATAAATACTTATATACATATATCCTTTTACAATAAAAGCATGCACCCCCTTCTCAAACAAGTCATTAAAGATCAAGAACACAACTTTGCACTTCGTCTAAGTCCTACCCACCCAGTAAGCCAAACTGTGTTCTTTCTGGGTGGTTTAGAGAATAGCACATTAGAGTGGAAACACCCATGTATTTCATTTAGTGACATTTATAATATTTTCCACTATTTGCAGATAATGAATTCATTCATTTTTGCCAAGATTATGCAGTTTATTTATTACCCAAAATTATCCAGAAAATTGTCCCTCAACATGTTCTCATATGATTTTTTTTTCCTTTTGGGAAGAAAAAGAAGCCATTGCCCTTGATTTTCCATAAGTGCTTAGTGGTTCTCTTGGAAACAAAAACTCACATCAGTGCTATTAACAATGCACAGCAGTAACTTTGAACCATCCCGCTCAGAGCTGGAAGAGCAACCGATCCCCAAAGGATGCTTGCTTCAAGGGTTTTAATTGTTTGGGATAATTAAATACAGACACAAAATCTGGATTTCACATTAGTTTTCTTTCTTGCAAGCATTTTCTCAGAAACCCCCTTTTGTCTTTGTCTCTTTTCTTCATTTTAGCTACTCCTTATAGCTGGAGTAAACCCTGTTACTTACTAAATTAAATAAGTCACATGCAATTGCAACCCTAACATTTACTGTACCCATAAATGTTTGCTCAGCATTTCACAATGTGTGAAGTGTGACAGTCTCTATTTACAGGTTCTGCATCGATCACAACTGAGTGGAAATTTATGTTATTATACTGTAAAATGTGAAAATATTTCCAGGTCAGTTATGAGTTGGATCTTTGGGTCAGGGTTTTGTTGTTGTTGTTGTTGTTGCTGCTGTTGCTGTTGCTGTTGCTGTTGCTGGTGGTGATTTGTTTTCTTTTCTTTTGTTTTTCACAGAGAGTGTTAATGAAATAAAAATTGAATTTTGGCAAGACAAGACATTCTTCCATTTCTTACGTTTTCATCAAATCATCTATGTAAAAACTACCCTTTTTCTAAGCTATCCAATGGCCAAAATATTCTTCTCTTCTTTGATGGGCAGAAATGAAGAATTCAACACATGGCAAAAGGAGACACTGAGCTCATCAGTTTTATTTATTTTTATATTTCTGCTCTACCTTTGCTCCAGCAAACTCAAGGCACCATATTTGGACATCCTCTATGTTATACCCACAATAATTATGTTTTCAGTAAGCAAACCTGAAAAATAACAAATAATTTAAGGTCTCTCCATGTGCCTCATAGATGGCTGGTGCTTTGGCCTCCTTACATTAGATTCCTCAGTTCAACACTATTTTATAACACTTTGCTCTACAGTAAGACCCTGTAGCCACTTGGGTAGGCAAGAAAGGAACTTCAGACTGCAATGCTGAGACTTAAAATGAAGGACAATTCAATATGAATAGAATTTCCCCCAAATCTATATTAGCAAACTCTGGGGTGTGGGCATGGATTATCTGCCTCCATATATATATATATGGCCTTCCTTTGTCAGTGATCCGGAAACTGAAGCTGGTGCAAAATGCGGCGGTTTGTCTTCTCGCCGGGGTGCCAGCGAGGTGTCGTATTACCCCAATTCTCCAACAGCTGCACTGGCTACCGACTGAGTACCAGATCACTTTCAAGGTGCTGGTATTAACCTTTAAGGCCTTATGTAGTCTGGGGCCGGCGTACCTGAGGGCCCGCTTATCCCCCTACCATCCCCAGAGATTACTCCGGTCTGAAGACCAAAATCTGCTCGCAGTCCCTAACATCCAGACTTATCATTTGCCATCTACTAGGCATAGAGCCTTCTCAATCGTAGCCCCTTATTTATGGAATGTCTTGCCGGTCGAAACTCGAACCATCCGAGACCTACTTGCTTTTCGGAAAGCCTATAAAACTTTTCTTTTCCGGCAAGCTTTTGATGGGTGAACAACCCGGGCTATGCCTGTTCTCGCTGCCTATTGTTATTGTTATGGTTATTTTTAAAACTAATTGTATTGTTTTAACTTGCTTCTGTAAACCGCTCCAAGCCAAACTGGGAGTAGCGGTATACAAGTCAAATAAATTATATATATATATATATATATATACACACACACACACACACACACACACACACATATATACCTAGATGGCAATATTGACAATCCATATTGCAGTGCTTTCAATGGGATGTACATCTCTAATTTTATCTGCAAAACTAGCTTTGCATGCTTTTGTTTAGCAGGCAACAAAACAGCAAGGGCAGTGTCACAAGAAAGAGAGCATCAGAGAACTTGCCTAGACACTAAATTATTTTCTGCGAGATTAGATTAAATGATAGTGTCAGATTCTTGGGCCATTCATAATGTTATCTAACCAATCTGTTTGCCCACTTCCATGCCAATAGGTTGATGAATCATCTCAGGTTTTGGATTGCATTAAAGTAGCTCTCCATGGTCCTGAACTAATTTGGGCACTATAGTTCAGCACCTTGGAAAACCCATTGACTGTCTCAGTTAAAACATAAAGTCAATTCACACAGGAGCCACCAGTTACTCCCCTGAAGGGCCGTGTGGCACAATAAGTGTCTGCAAAGTCACTATATGATCCCTGCCTATGATCAGAACATTTTTTTTAAAAAAAGAGGTGCCCAAATAGCACTAGATTAGTAGCTCACCTTTCTAAAAGGTGTAAAAAGTGGAAGATGGATTTTTAAAACAGCAAATGTATTTTTTAATCTCTCAAAAGCCTTGTATACCACAGAACTGAAATAAAATCCAATGCAGTAGCATACATTAAGTTTTCCTTCCGACTGAACTGTTTCCAACATGGAGATGAATTAATTCCCTTCCCACAGCTGAGAGAACTTCCAAATTAGATTAAGAGAGTTAAAGTCAAGGAAGAGAAAATTCTGTCATTCACATGTTATTCTAACATGTCACTGGGTGCATTTTGTTTATCAGGAAAATGGAATACGTAGCAAAAAACAGGCTATTGTGCAATCAGAAAAGGGCCAATTTACTAATAGTAATAGGTGAGGGTGAAAGGTTAAGAAATAGAATATTATTATTGCTACTGCTGCCTTTCAGTCTTCATAACAGTATATGTATGGTATATTCATGGGAATTACTACCTGACTCTGAATTAGACTCCAGTTAATGTTGCCATAAATATTGTAAGCTATATCCAGAACTTCTTTTCCAGGGGTCACTGGCATTTCTAAAGCACCAATTTTCCTCATGATCTTTTGTAATGGCTCTCACTTTGCCATACATTTTGGTTTAATTTCACAATGCCCTAGTGAAGCAGAATCTGGGCTCATCCAGACAGGCCCTCAATCAAGACCTGTCTCGGTTTTACTGAAGGTGTCCAAATGATGCAAAAATAACACATGATGCTAGAAAGATTGGATAGAAGCATCTCCTTGGTAGCATAATCTGTATTTTTGTATAGAAAGGAAAAATAAGCTCTGTCACACAAGCAGACTTTCACTTATACCACATTAGATTCAACCCAAAATGAAAGCTGGCAGTTTCAGTTTAATCTTTCAAATGTGATGGCACCCAATAATAATATGTTCAGGCACACTTTTAAAAAAATCTGTAGTCCATCTGAAGTCATCTGAAATTATGATCAACTAGTGAAGCTAAAGGGACATATTAGTCACAATTGACTCATGTAAACTACTTGGTCACAATTAACGTGACCCGGAGGACAGCCTTTGTGCTTGGAGGAGAATTTTCATTACAATCATTTGTAGATGTGTTATTATCTGTCACTAGGTTTAGTTCATTAAGTTTACCAAAGCTATGCAACACCTTTTTTTGTGGCAACTAGCAAATTGTAATCCTGAGTTTATTTTCCGCTACCATTGGGATTACACTTTAAGGATCTGATAGATCTCACCTCATTGCAGGTGGTTGAAACAAATAGCCTTTGAGGTTGTTTCCAGGGTCATAATTCCACAAGTCGTTCCTGAAAATGAGTGCAAATTGCACGGATGGTAATAAAACTCAATAGCAATAATTCTAAATGAAGATAAATGGCAAGGGGGTGATTGTACTTTATTTTTTCACAGCTCTAAATTAAAGCAAAATCAAAGCAATAAATTTCTCAGCATTAGATTCTTTCTTTCATTATATTATCACTATTTGTTTTGGCACTGCTTAGGACTGAGTGAGAAGGAGGAGGGATGAATTTCACAGCCAAGTCTGATTCTGATTCATGGGGCCAGTTTGGGTTCTGAATTAATTTGCTACTGATTGGACATTTAGTGGGTATGGAAGCAAGCCACACCGAGAGTGGAGACAAAATTCTGAGAATGAATGGCTACAATTTGAATGAGGAAAAATCATTTACTTGGTTGTGGACTCATAACTGTACTCCTCCTTCCTCCTTATGAGCAATATTGATATGAATGATCTGTAATTATTTTAACAGATTTCTTATGGGCTGGATCCAGTCTTAGGGTGTACCTACACTGTAAAATTAAAGCAGTTTGCACTGAAGTAACTGCCATGGTTCAATGCTATGAAATCATGGGAATTGTGCTTTAATAAGGTATTTAGCCTTCTCTAATGCTGATGCCTCATTAAGCTACAAATATCAGAATTCCATAGGATGAGGTCAGGGCACTTAAAATGGGATCATATTGCTGTGTAGATGTATTCATGATGTATTACCTGTCCAAACGTATTCTCCCCTATGAACCATCAAGAGTGTTAAGATCATCTGAAGAGGCCCTGCTCTCGGTCCCACCACCTTTGCAGTCGTGTCTGGTGGGAATGAGAGACAGGGCCTTTCCTGTGGTGGCCCCTCGGCTATGGAATTCCCTCCCAAATGAAATTAGATCTGCCCCGTCCCTCCTGACCTTTAGGAAGCTAATGAAAACCTGGCTGTGGAACGAGGCCTTTGCAGAATGATGGGTGAGACCAGTAATTCGACCAAAGTTATTGACCACAATATATGGACTGAATATACGGACTGAGTTGGACATGTTTTTATCTTGGCAAACGGCTTTTATGTAATTTATCTTATATATATTTGTTAATTTATTGTTGATATATGATATTTTTAGATTTTTACTGTTACCATTGAATCCTTGCTGTCAGCTGGTCTGAGTCCCTCTACGGAGGTAGAGAAGGTCAGGATATAAAAGTTTTATATAAATAAAATAAAATAAATACTGTAAGTCAGTCTATTGAGATTTAGGGAACTGGATTGGATCAAGATAAATATGAGTCTTACTGATGTCAATGGGTTTCCTTGATACATCATCCACACTACAGAATGATAGCTGTTTGAAACCATTTTAGCTGCTATGTTTTCATCCTGGGTTTGTAGTTTGTTCTGGCACCAGAGCTTCCTGATGAAGAACAATAACTATCTCACAAAACTACAAATCTTAGAATTCCTTAGCATTGAGCTATAGTCATACCACAGTATATGGCATCATACTGCTCTAATTGTGAGCTATGGAAACAGCCTTAAGTCTACAGCTCATGGCAACTCTGCAGTTGGATTCAGCCCATCCTCCCCTCCAGCGTTCTAATTTTATTCTGTATTTGTTTAAATTATTAATATCATACTGTTAAAATAAATACTGATCTGGCTTATAAAAATAAAAGATGCTAAGTGTGAAATACATTAAAATATGCATCAATTTCCAGAAACATTTAAACCAACATAAAACATTGAATTAGAGATTGCTCAAATTCTGACACCAAAATCAGTTATGGGATAGTTTTTGGAATGAAAAAGAAACATTTTCAGAACCCTGAAAACAAGAATAGAAGAAGCTTCTATTCTGCTCACAAGTTGGTTTTTGAAGCTGGAATCATAGTGAAAGTATGATTTGTTTTGATAGAGCCAAGTTTTTGAGAATTTTAATGTATCTACCTTTGTCTTCATGGTGATGTTTATGATAATAACAAAGATGACACCAACTGCATGAAGAGCTAAAATGTTGCCAAATAACCCATTAAAATATACAGTGGGGATTTCCCCCTAAATCTATCATCTGGGCGTCCCCTGGGCAACATCCTTACAGATGGCCAATTCTCTCACACCAGAAGCGACTTGCAGTTTCTCAAGTCGCTCCTGACACGACAAAAAAAAAGACCATAATCCTAATATTACTGTCTACATTTAGATGACCTTTAGGAGTAACTTTCCTCTGTCCCATATTCATAGGGATGTATGTGTGAAGGGCTGAAATGCAAATAGAAACCTGCTCACTCAAACACTGGGCATCCTTCGCACTCAAACAATACATATAGGAGCTCTTTTCATGCATTCTTTTGAATTCGTGGCAGTTGGGAGCATAGGCAAAAGGCATTCCAGTTTCAGAAATGGAGCCAACCAAATGGTTTGCCTCTTTTCCTTTTCCCCTTTATTTTTATTTAAATGAATACCCGTCACTCCTGAAAAGAATGGGAACATATCACAAACCTCTTTGGAACATTGCTTTCCAATGCTGACAGCTACGTGGCACTGGGTGGGTAGATGGTTGAGGAAATCATATCCAAAGCTACCTTGGGCATGGAGAACTATGCTGTGTGATTCTATGAACCCCGGATTTACTTATGAAATAGGTCAATACATATTGCCTTCCACATTTGTAGGTTTAACTTTTGAAGATTTGATTATTCATATATTTGAATCATATAGTCTCTTTGGGAATCCCTAGGTTTCCCAACACAACTCCGTGCTCAACTCCCAGTAAAGGCTAACCATAGAGTCACATTGGAGGACCAAGGACCCCTTCATATGTACCTTATTCCAATGGCAGTATTTTTTTCCCTTCAGCCACGGAGCACAATGGATTCCATCACATGCCAGAGAACTACTCTGCAGCTCTGTGTCTGAAGTACCACTGCCACTGAAAAATGGCGGAGGAGGACAATGGCAAGCTCCCCATGTTTCCATAAGGAAAGATGGGCCAAGTTGCTGAAAATGGGCTTCCCCCATGTGATGAGGCAAGGGGGAAGCTGCAATGGGATGGGGCATAGGACAATAGGTCCTCATGCCCCCTGCAGAACTGCCACTGAGATACAGCAATCCACATCAATTTTGGCAGCACGTGTGACAAGGTGTCAAGAGATTCCTAGAGAAATGTTGCTTCGAGTTTAAAAAATAGCATTTTCATGGTTTTTTAATCCATGTTTTCCTCACCTCTAACCCCCATGAAAGTGGAGGGCCTGTTGTAATATTAACACATTTTATTGTGAAGAGAAACAAATAAAGAGTTTATTTCCAACACTGAACCAAACTTAATGAAGATATTAAATCTCAAGTGTTTTGGGGAAAACTTTTCTCAATTAAATAGCTTCAAACAATTAAAAGACACAGTATATTATTTGAAAACACAGAAATGCTGGACCACACCAACAACCACCATGTCAGACTACACAGAGAAGCCATTGAAATCCACAAGCATGTGGACAATTTCAACAGAAAGGAAGAGACCATGAAAATGAACAAAATCTGGCTACCAGTATTAAAGAACTCTAAAATTATAACAGCTAAACAACAGAGAGGAAGAAACCAGGCACAGATTAACACCTCCCAGCAACAGATTTTCCCAGATTCAGGCAGGCCTTCAAATGCTAATGAAGGTGATTAGCTAAACACTCACACCTAACTGCAGCAGGAAAGAGCTCCTTGCCCCACCCCAGCCATTCCACAGATATATAAACCCATTGTCCTAATTCCAACAGACCTCTACCTCTGAGGATGCCTGCCATAGATGCAGGCGAAACGTCAGGAGAAATGCCTCTAGAACATGGCCATATAGCCCGAAAAAACCCACAAGAACTGAGTGATTCCGGCCATGAAAGCCTTCGACAATAAATTAAAAGACACACAGAAATATACCCATAACAACAAAATGAGAGGGGTTCTTCAACATTTCCTCTAGGCATAAGAAGCTGAACCTCAGAAGTTCCATATACAATCATAAAAAATTGTAGTAACTCCACAGTACAATATAAAAATGCAACTTCTGATCCATGATCCATGAGCAATAGACCTAAAGAGAATATGATAACAAAACAAAACAAGAGAAGAATATATGGGTGATCACATGCTCAGCTAGTCTTTGAAAACAAACACATTGCTTGTGATGTACATATGGAACATTTGCAACCAGAAATAAAAGGAACTAAACTGGCTGAGTATATATATTTTTCCAGTACGATATTAATATTCTGTCCAACAACATCTGGAGAGCAACAGATTGGCTAGCCTTGGAGCTGGTGTTTCAAACACTGATACAGCAGTGCAGATACTGAGAATGTGGGTATAGTTTTATCTTCTAGACTTGGCCTGCACAACCTGTTGCCCTCCAGGTTTTTGGGACTTCAACAACCAGAAGTCCTAGCCAGTACTCAGCCTGTTCAATGGCCAGGAATCATGGGAGCTGAAATCCAAAACACCCAGAGAACCTTGGGTCATGCAGGTCTGTTCTAGTCTATCTCCACCAGAAATTCACCTGTAATATGGCAATGAAATACTGCACACAAACTAAAGCAGAAAGATTCTGTGCTGAAAATGAAACCAAGAGGAGATGGTCAAGTTATCTTTTCTCACAGCCTTCTTCCACCCCAAGAGAGTTTGCCCAGATACCTTTGGAACCAAGGTGCTCTATCTAATGCTTTGAACCTCAGTGAGTCAATGGCACTGTATTATCAGGTGTAGATTAATGAAGCACAATTCTACATGAACAGACCAAACCAGACAAATGGACCTTTGACAATGGAAAGTGGAATCCAAGGATAGCCAATCTCAGCAACTGTAATTGATTATTTTGTAACAGTAATTTTTCAAAGTCTGTCTAGGAACTATTGCTAATTTTCCATTTCTGGTATTTGACGTGGCCAATGATTTGACACGGATGACTAGGATGGTTTTAAATGGTGTATTTTAATATTTTGATAAATGTTTTTAATGTTTATGTAATGTATGTGAATTGTGTCCCGGCATGTAATGTTTGCCGTGTATATGCTGTGCTCTGCCCTTGAGTCCCCTTCAGGGTGAGAAGGGCAGAATATAAATGTTTTAAATAAATAAATAAATAAATAAATAAATAAAGACTTTATCCATTCTTCTATTGTTGAGAGGTCTGTCTTCTTCCAGAAATGTGCGTACATTGTTCTTGCTGCTATGATCATGTAGTGTAATACTTTATAGTATAGTCATTTTGTTTGGTTATTTGACATTCCCAATCAAAAATAATTCAGACTCCAATTGTATCTTTGAATTTAAAAAATCTTGTAACATTTTTTGTATCTTGCTCCACAATTCTCTTGCTTTTTTTACAGGACCACCACATGTGGAAGAAAGTTCCTTCCTGTTCTTTATATTTTCAGCATTTTTTGTTTCTTCCCTTATACATTTTAGCTAGTTTATAGATTTGTTTATATATTTTATGACTATATATATGATTATATATTTATGATTATCTATATGATTATATATTTTATAATTATATATATTTTGATTATATAAAGGTCTCTACAGTCACCTATGAACCTACCGGCAATATCCTACACTTGGAAGGCAATCATTCTCAGCCGCAATTGATAGCCTATGATGACATACTGAAGTAATGCAAAATGAAATAATTTTGTCATTTTTAGAAAAAAAAACCCTCTTATTTTTCTTTTTTAATAACACGTTGTTGTTGTTGTTGTTGTTGTTGCTTTCCTTCAAGTAGTTCCTAATGTATGGCAACTCCAAGGGAAACCTATCACAAGATTTGAGAGTTTTCCTTTGTCTTCCTGTGAAAATGAAAGAGTATATGGCTCGTCCAAGATTACCCAGTGGGTTCCCATGCCTAAGTGGGGATTTCAATAATGGTGTACCACAGCCTAGTCCAATGTTCAAATCATTAAATCATGCTGTCACTCTTTTTTTAAAAAAAATTAAACAATATAAATATACTCAGGAATTGTAGCAATAGTAAGGGTATTTATATTTTCAAGAAAAATAGATGTGTCTGGTTGTTCAACTATGCTACAAGAAATTCTGGACATCATATAACCCAGCATTTATTAACAGAACAGATTTCTCCAACACTGACATTAAAAAAATAGAGGGACTGATATTTTCAGGAATAACAACGAATAAATGGGAATAAAAAATCTGCAAAAAGGTGTTCAAGTGTTCTTTGCAACGTTCAGTTGATGAGTCAAATTTTCTTGTAACCTTACTTTCCAAGTACTGTCCATCTATCTTCTTATTTTCAACAAGAAGATAATTCTTCCCTTGGGGAGGAGTTTTGGACAAAGAATTGGGAATTTTATTCTTGGACTGGTACATGACCACAAGAATATCTCTCCCAATTTTCCAACCCCACAGACATTTTACTCATTTCCAAGGCTTAAAGAAAGAATGCTACATTGGCATCATAACCTCCCATGCTCACAAGACCTGCAAAATGCCTCTATAAGAAACCACATCAAACATTCCTCTGGACTGGCCAGGACACACTTCCCTGGGGCCATCCTAGATTGGTAAAAGGGTACTAGCAGCTTTGCTTTCATCACATCCTTCAGCAAATCATTTTATATCTTGTACTACAGAAAAGAACTTACCTTCTTTTCTTCATTATTCCTAAAACAAATAGAGATGCTTCACATGTATAGCAACAGGAAAAATCCCACTGAAGGGAAACCCATTGATATCACTGAGCTAAAAGCATATGCCAATCTACTGTTATTGATGGATAGGCCTGGGTAACAACGGAAAAATTTGTTTCTAAAATCGATTTGTATTTGGGGGGTTTTTTTGTTTCGATATTTAAAATAATTACAAAATTTTCCTTTTAAAAAGTTCGATATTTACGAAATTTCGTAAATGGTAAAAAATTAACAAATCGATTTCCGAAACAATAACGAATCGATTTGTTAATGGCGGACGCGACCGCGAAATACGCTAAAAAACCTCCAAAACCTTCTGAAGCTTCCCTCTCCCTCTGTTGTTGACTGTTGGTGTGATATTATAATTTTTTTTTCACTAATTAAACCATAAAACTGGCCCAGACATGCGGAAATAATAACGAAACGACCTCAAAACAATAACGAAACGAATACAATATCGAAATACGAAGCATTTACAAAACGTTTTTGAAAATTCGTTTTTTTTAATAATTGCTCCAGAATGGTTCGTTATTGTTTTGTAATTGAAAAAATTAACGAATTATTAACGAATTACGAATTAACGAAACAAAACCGCCCAGCCCTAATGGATATGTATCATGGACAGCATAAAATGTTGGAAGATTTGAGTTCATTCTTGGGATACTGCCATTTTAGAGTCATAAAGAAGAAATGTTGTGCACACACACTGTATTTAAGATTTAACGACCGAAATTTTTGCATGTATGACAAGAAGAGATTAACCACCCCTGAAAATCATGGTGGTAGGACATTCAATGATGTTGCTTTTTTTTTCAGAGAAGGTTTTTTTCTTCCAACTTTGTGTGTTTTCTGGTTCTGGGCCTTTGGGTAAACATCTCTGTGGATATGAAACAAATTTCCATGGGGTTATATCAGAGACACTCAAACTGCAGCCCTCCAACTCACAGAGCCTTAGCCAACTTGTTCAATGGTCTGGAATTCTGAGAGTTGGAGGCCCATTTTACTATAATATTTGAGGATGACTGGGTTAGATGGCACCTAGAAGGCACTCAAGGCAGGGGATTTTTTTATCCGTAGGGATAAAGTTTCCAAGCAGACCAGAAAAACAGGAGCTTTTTTCCAGTGGGCAAGACAGAAAGCATGCCTTGGGCATTGTACATAGCCTACCCAGAACATTTTAAAGAAACCAGATAGGTGTGAATCCACATTATAGGCTTTTATGAGACATTTTGACTCAAGAGAGGAAGATTTGCATCTAAATTTTCCCTCAGAGATGCCTTCCAAGCATTTTCTTGAAAACACCAAAGGAAGACATTTCTCCAAAATGTTTTGGCAGCTTGTTCTTTTGCTGACTTGTACATAGATCTATGGGACTCCTCCTAACTAGACTCTAAAACTTTCCTCCTTGTTGCTTAAATCTGTGGACAATTATCCTGGATAAGAGCTACAGGTTTGTTTGTTTTATTAAAAAAGATAGGTTAAGCATTAACACTTGCAGACTAGGGGAATAATATTACAGCAATCTGTTGCAAATGGTGTTCCTCATAAAGATTCTGTTCATTGGACTCCTTGCTTTCTCTTACCTTTAATGCTTGTCATATTTGTGTGAGAAAGCATAAGCTTCCTAAAGCCCATCATATCTGACAGCTCAGGATAATAAGAAATTGCTGATGAGAATATGATTGGGACCGCTTACAAGGATTTTGTCAGCCCAGACAAGCATGTTCGGCATTAATTGCTAATCTGCTTCAGCCAATTTGGCCCTGGGACAAAAGCAACTGTCCGTAGCTAACTGGCAAAGGGACATGAGAGTTATTCTCACTATCTGCGCTGTGCTTTCAGAGTGCTACATCAGCCTTTAATCCCAGGTGCTGTGTTCCTTTATAAATATATTAGCACCATAATGGAAAGCTTTTAAATGGGATTATAACTACCCAAGCAGCTGCTCTGCTAGTCAAGGGTGAGCATGGCTGACAATACGGTTTAAGAGAATGAATGGGAAGCGGACTGGCAAACCTGTAGCACTCAGCACAGAAAGAACTACATTGCTTAGCAGTAATTGGATCATGTTGCATCTTTCAATAGAAAACTAAATATGCCTAATAAGAAAGCCCTTCATGTATAGTCATCACTTGCTGGGACTCAAAGCAAGGGGAAAGGGGATGGATTATGTCCACCAAGCAAGTTTACAATGGACAAATCAAGAAGCACTGATCTTTTCATATAACAAAAGTGGATTTGAAAGTGTAGAAGTGGCAGGAGAAATTAGTTCTATCACTATCACAAGTTGTCAACAGTTAGCAAGGCTTGAGATTTTGACACACTCTTCATTTTTCTTCTGCATGCTTCATGGAACAGCTATAATCTTTGAACAGGGTGAGTTGTGTGGACTTCAAAAAGTCCATGTGGGTACAGAAATAGACATAGATGTGGACATGAATGTATGTACATGTAAATAGATTGGACAAATCTCGCAATGGGAACAGCCAGTCAGTCCTAGGAAAACTTCCACAGGAAAATATGGGAAGCAAGAAAACAGATATTTCAAGTTGTGTGTGGCAATGGGCTCTTTCTCACAACTGTTTTATAAGACTATGATTGCACTTTAAGTACCATGGCAATATCTTATGGAATCACAGGGTTTGTGGTTTGGGACCAGAGGAATTCTCTGAATAAGCTTTCTAAATGTCCTTGCCTGGACTTCAAACTTCAGTATCCCATATGATGTTTCCACAGCACTGAAAATGTAATCTTAGGGCATGTCTACACTGGCTACTAAATACATGGATTGGCCTTGGAGGTATCCAGATACAACTGGCCAAACCTGATGCAGCTGGACCTCATTGGAGCTGCTGGACAAACCCTTCACTTTCTGTTTAGCAAGTGCCACTCCCAGTTAGCCACAGAACTCTGTGCAAGATCCTAGTAATTATGGGAACCCCATTCTGAAAACAGCAAAGGTGCCACACAACCAGAAAGAAGGTGGCATGGCAAGCTGAGAGCAGCAGTGACTGTGACACAGACATAATCCATCCCCTTTCCCTGCACTGATGAGTGCAGGGAAAGAATGATAGTACCATTATCCTTTCTGAACAGCAGACTGCTTCAAATCAAATTTGATTCCATTATCCACATGGGCCTGAAGCCACAAAATACTCTGGAGTATTCCCCAGTACCCTGGTGTTTGGGTAGCAAAGTTGGTTCAACACTCTAAAACCCATGATACTCACTGAAAGTCAGCAAATGTCATGAAAACTGCCAGAAGTGAATGCAAGATGAATTCAGGTTCTCTTGCCCATGTAGACTTGCACATAGTGCTATAATTATGTACTGTAAAAAGAACCCCTATATATGATTTCTAAAGTCTCATAATGTCAATTAAAAAAATTAAAGGCTCCACACCTTCAAACTTTCCCAATTGTTTAACAGCAATTTGGAAAGTTCTTAGTAAAAGAAAGAAAGAATCGACAACATCCATAGTACTTATCTGTCCATACTATGAAGAGGTCCAGCTTTGGGGCAGGTAGCAGTGTGTTTCCACAAGAAGTACTGAAGTTTGTTGGTGAACAAATGCCAGTTCACCAGAAATAGGGACCTCTTCACACGGGCTGTTTTTTGGGTTTTTGGTAGTATTGCCATGGAGCTCAATGACTCCCATCACAACCCAGATGGCTTCCATCACAGTGGCTCTGTGGCAAAACTGGCAAAAAAAAAACCCTGCCACTGCCAAAAAATTACCAGCAGTTCATGACGGAAGGATTCCCTCTTTCCATAGGGAAACATGGGTTTATCCAGCTTACTGAGGCTTCCCCCATGTTATGAGGTAGAGAGAAGCTGGGACAGTGCCGGATGCAGGGCAACAGGTTCCCATATCCCCTGGGTGGGCACTGCCAAGAGAGTGCTGTAATTTGTGGCGATACTCAGCTGAACTCCATGAGAAATGGCTGTGTGACAAACTAAAAACAATTACCTTTCTTTTTGCCCCAGCTATTTTTTACCTTCCATCTGGCAAAGGAATGATCACAAGATGGTAGAATGAAGATCTGATTACCTTCTAAAGCACATGAAGTAGGCACTAGCCCACCAGAACTGTTGAGTTAAGTCATATTGGTGTACCTATCAAATAATCCTCAATTCCCTCCAAGAGAAAATGAAGTTTAGTGCAATATTTGATACGTTTCTAAAAACACTTTGAAATATTGCTAGCTTTAAGGCTACAAACTGTGGCATGGGTGGAGTTAAAATCAAAACTTATTTAGACTGTGGTGAACGCATAAATCTAAACTAGAAAAGATACAGGAGAAAGAAAGACCACCAGGGTAGACTGTAATTGCAAAGCTACCCATAATAAAACTATATTTAAGTTCTGATTCGATACCCAGAAACTCATTTCAATGATCTAGCAAAATTCTTAGCTCACTGGCTCAGAAAGAAAGTGTTACCAATTAAGCAAAAGAAACTTTAACAGTCACTTTTAATTACATAAGAGATTCGCCAATCCATCCTCAGCTCCAGCTAAACATTTGACGGGAAAGGTCTGGAACCAATTTACATGCTTTTCATGTTGTGTCTAGACTTTAATAAGTGGTTAAGTACCAAGCAACTCTGTGTAAGGATCAAAGTATCTCTGCTGCATAGGTAGAAAAGTACCATCCTCTCTGAAAACTCGTACATTACAGAGTCCCATTCCTTCATGATGAACTTTATTGTACAAATCTACTATTCCACTACAGTTGTGTTATCAGTAATAATGGATACATATATGGTTGAGTAATATACCAGCTCTCTTCATTAGTATAATTGTGCCAATCAATGGTCCCATGATCATACTTCTGCACATCTTCATAACTCCACTTGCCTTCACTACTGCTGCTCTTTAGTTTTTCATCTTTATTTTTATTTTACACAATTGCACACTTCCAGCATTTAAAAATAAACAAAAAGGCAAATATAAAATACCATCAAGGCAGGTGAAGGGAAAGTTGTAAGATTGCAAACTATTGACAGGTCTTACCCATTAATTGCTAGGGACAGGAGAATATACAGGGAGAAGGTGAGATCTAGACTAGCAGCAGGATGCACATGCTGTCATGTGATATGGACAAATACTGTTTTAAAGTTCAGTGTCTCCCACACAGTGAACATGCTCACTGTACCTCGAAGAAGTCATTTAGGTTCAGAGGATACTATCTAAATTATCACCAGTTCAAAGTGGTGGTGTTTCCTTCTTTGGACATCTTTAAAAAGAGACTGGACATCTACCTGCTGAGGATGCTAGAGCTGTTGATCCTGCATTGACTAGTGGGTTGTGTTGGATTTCATCCCTGGTTGCACAAGTCTCCAGCCCTCAATATGTAGTTGGCCTAGATAGATTAGAGTTAGGGATTCCTTCCCCAAATTCCCTATGCATGCCTCTCTCAAGAAGGGGCTTAGAAGGGGTGTTGTTATACTCCTCCTGCACGCCACTATTTCTTCCCCTTTTGAATATTTAGCAATGTGATATCTTTGAGGGATGAGGTAACTTCCTCTTTTAAAAGTATTTTTGTTGCCCTGGGCTGGTCATGCAGCCTGTCTCCATTTTAGCTCTGTCTTTCTTTTGTTTCCCTTGAGTGAGGACACATCTTGCCATTCTCTAGGCAAAATGTAGATGCATGGCTATTTTGTTATTTTTATCCTTTTTTCTTTACTTAGAAGATAGTCTAGTAAGCTAGATAGCTCCAAGAACCTTTCCTATCCAGAATGGATTTCTTTTGACTTAATAAACATATTATTTTTTAGAACCTATGAAATTGTGACTCTCTGCAATCCCGTTTGATCCTGTTGAATGGAGACTAATCCTTGCTCTCTACACATAAGCTTCTGCTGGTTATGAATTGTGCTTTTGGCACTCGGCTATATTTTTGTGGAATCATCCCAAGTGAGGGTCATTTCTGAGCCTAATAGCTCTTGATTCCTATCAGGTTGGACTCCCATGAAGCTTCTTTAAAATCTATGATTCTATTATTTGTAATTTTAGAAAATATGTCATTTTTTATTTTAATTGCACTGGTGGTGGAACATTCCATAAATTATTTATGAAGAAAGGATTGCTTCATTGCAGGGTTGATGAAAACCATAATGCCAAGATTCAATTCAAATCGGTAGAACAGCTATGCAGGAGGTTTCCTAGCTGGGCAACTATTGTGCCTCCTTCTAAGATCATGGCAGACATAGCTAAATGTGAGAGTATTTGGAGGGTAGCCTGGCAGAAGGGCAAGGTAAACACATCTGCAACTGAGTCAGAACTAGCCAAGCTGTCATCACTCAGCAATCAACCTCTATAGAACAGGCCAGCCACAAATGTAGTTAGGGTGCTGGAAGCAAGCCTCATACTTCAGATGGAAGATGTCCTTGCCAGTTTAAAGACCAACCCTTGATTTCTCTGACACATAGAAATTGATCTCTCAAAGATTGGGAAATGCGACCCAACCCCCCAGGTCTAAACTTTTTTGGTCGCCAAAAGCCTGTCTAGCATTTTCTAACATGAAGTGAAACAGAACTTGATGCTATTGCCGAAGACACTTTCTGTTACACAGAAAGTCCTCACTAAGGCCTTTAAAAGCCCCAGAAGACCTCCCAAACATCGCAAAATTGCCATCCACCTCATTTTTGCTTTTTTGTTTTTGGTAACAGGATTATGAAGGGTACAATGCTTCAAAGTCTCTTGAGGACCAATGTGGCTTTCTAGCCCAATAGTTGCTCACTGTTACCCTGCTTGGTCTGTTTGCCAAGCTTTTGACTGACATACTTGGCTTCTTGATGACCAATGTTAGCTCACCTTATCACTTAACAAAGGACTTTAGGCACACACAACATGGGGGTTCTCCCAAAGCAGCCAGGTACCATCCTTCTGGCTTTGTATAATTGTGAAGGGAGTGGGGGTGCATAAGGAGGTACAAAATATCTCCTTGAACAATTTTAGAAAAACCCATCATACTAACCAGGATAAATCATTTGCAGACTTACAGTCTCAATTAGAAAAAAACATCTCTAACCTACAGCCTCATCACAAAATCCAGTGGGGCAAATCTTTCACCCCACGTGCAGTCCCCTCTCAGTGACACTTTCCCCATCACACATGAGAAGCATCACCCTTCCAGCGAGGACCTGTGCTGGCTCCATTATAACCAGCAGAACATGGGCAGGCTCCTGTGTTGGGAGAGAAGCATCCAAGGTTGGTTCCACCTCTGTTGGAGGCAGGGCCTCTGCCAGCAGTAGGACAATGTCATGTGATGGTTGGCATGGGTGGAAGCATCCTAGGACACTAAAATTGCCCTGTCTGATGAAGCCCTTAATCCTTGTTTGCAACATCCATAATCTCAGCCAAACACACTTGCATGCATACATACATACAGTGGGAGATATGTAATGAAATGGAGGGGTGCCAGGCTGTGGAAGGTAGAGAAGATAGATAGGAAGATAGATGATAGATAGATAGATAGATAGATAGATAGATAGATAGATAGATAGATGATAGATAGAGTCTTCACTGCAATTATACTTATAAAAATATTCCACAAAGCTTTCATTGCGATGGGGCCCACTTCATGGAAGGTCCACCCCAAAGAGACATCTTCTTTTGTCTTCCCCAAACTACAGTTTCATGAATGCTTTCTCAGATGAATGCCCCCTCATGCTTGATTCTGTGCATCTAAAAATGTTGTTTGTTCTAAGTATTGAGAGATTTGTACAGTTGTGGAAGTTACACTGCTGAAAGTTGCACTGGGTACAGGTACTTCTAGAAGACTAACTCACAAAAACAACAAAAATAGAAACAGTAGTAGTAGTGAAAATAAAATTAATACTGTTAATTATATGAAACTACAGGCAGATGTACAGCAAAAGGTGGGGCCTCAAATCTAGGCTTTCATTCAGATCGCTTCCCAAAGGATTTGTGTAATGTCAGCGTATAGCTGTACAGTGTGAACTGCAGATGTTGAGACTGGGTGAGAGGATGTTATAGTTGTCTGCCAGTTTTTGAAAATGCAAAAAAAATTCCATTATGCCTTCGGATCGCAATGTTCCCACCACTTCAGCCATAAGAAAACAACATTTGGCATTTTAGTATTTCATTCAAAAGCAAAAACGTGTTTGAGAGATGCTTCATATTTTCAGACTTTATGGCTGAAAAAAATTGAAATACCATTCCCATTATGGTTTCAAGTCCTAATCCGGGCACATCTTATTCAGCTTTCTGGAAAGGGGAATTGTCAAAAAGTTAATAATAAAAAATCCATTTGGGACACAAGGACTTATTGCACAAAGTCATTCTCCTAAAGCCATTCTCTCATAGCTGCCTTGAGTTCCCTCTCGGGTCGAGAAAGGCAGGGTAGAAATGAAGTAAATAAAATAAATAAATAAATAAAATTCACACAAGCAGAGATAGCAGCAACTTAGCAGAATGTTTACTTTCACCATTGCATCTCTCCATAGTAGTGGAACTGTGACAATTTACAGCTACATGTTCTTCTACATGTTTACAGCTAACACTTTGGTTAGCAATGGACCTCCCACAGTTCCACTATTCCAATAAGTAGAGACATCACACTGGTAATGAAGATCCCACATAGTTAAAGCAATGATATTCCCCATAGTAACCTATGGATGTGAGAGTTGGACCATAAGGAAGGCTGAGTGAAGGAAGATAGACGTTTTTGAACTGTGGTGTTGGAGGAAAATTGTGAGAGTGCCTTGGACCACAAGAAGGTCAAATCAGTCCATACTCCAGGAAGTAAAGTCCAACTGTTCACTGGAGGGAAGGATATTAGAGGCAAAGATGAAGTACTTTGGCCACATCATGAGAAGACAGGAAAGCTTGGAAAAGATAATGATGATGAGGAAAATGGAAAGAAAAAGGAAGAAGGGTTGACCAAGGGCAAGATGGATGGATGTTATCCTTGAAGTGACTGGCTTGACCTTGAAGGAGCTGGGGGTGGGAACAGCCAACAGGGAGCTCTGGCATGGGCTGGTCCCTTAGGTCACAAAGAGTCGGAAGCAACAGAACGAATAAACAACAACAAAATATATATGCACACACACTAACGCACAAGTAACTTCACAATTTCAGCTAAGGATAATAAATGTAAAAAATATAACTCAATCAATCCCTATGTGGATGGGAATGAAAGAGGGAAACAATCCTGTCTTAGGCATTACTTCTGTTCCAACATGCCGACATTGAAGCAGATCAGGCTCATCATGAAAGATAAAGGCAGGGCTATTGCGATCAGGGCTATTGAAGGGTTTCCCCATAGATTGCAGGAGGCAGATGTATCACAGGTAGATGGCAACCTGGTAATGAGTTGTGCACAGTTTCATGCAATAAGGAAACATCAACAAACATGACTGTCCTGCTTCAATGCTGGCTTGCCACCTTCATGTGATAAAGTCCTGAATGCAAGCACGCAGATGAAAGAATGCCCCATTCAATTCAGCAAGAGTTTCCAGACAGACGTGGAAGCTAGGTCATCCCAAACTGAAGTAGGACTTGTAGAGAACATCTTTTGAAAAGGTTTTATATATTCCCATAGTGTGCTATACAGTGCTAAAGGTCCCACCTTAAGGTTTGAGTTAATATTATTTGTTTGATTGATTGATTTATACTGCCTCATTGTTCTGTGTTACGTAAAAGTGTGTCTCCTTTTGTATGGCTTTCATTTTGCTCTTTCTTCATAACTTCTGTTTGCTCTCTCTTAGCATCTTTTGTTGAGCTGCAATTAGCCTCGGCATCATAAATCACTCCACAATCCTCTTTGCTGGCCTGGACCTGCTGGGTCAGCCATCCCTGATCTTACTTTATGATTAAGCTGAACCAGGCATTAATCTTTGTTTGAAATAAGCTTATTGATGACTACTCTCTCCAGTAGCCGTTAAGCTGTTTGCAAACAAAAAGTTGACGGATTTCAGTGACCCAGGTAGAGATAGTGTGGCAGGTGGATTTAGTCACAGGTTTGCTCAACTTAAGAGAGTAAACAAGAAACTTTACCTGATTCTTCTTGGCTTTCTAATGCACTTTGCAGAAGCACTTTCGGTAGGTGCATGTTTGCTAGTTTCATTTCAGGCTTTTCTGGGTATTAATACTCATTAAAGCTAAGGAAGTTATCCATAAAAGAGAAGTAATGACTCATTTCCCTTTGTATTTTAAATGATAAGATGTGCATTTATTACCTAGTAAATGGGGGAAATGGAACAGATAGGGCTCCATTCAGTTCAGTTTATGAACTGCTTGCTAAGCAGGCCCGTAGCCAGGATTTTGTTTCGGAGAGGGGGGGGTCTGAATTTTTTTCAGGGGGGGTTGGGGGGGGCTGAGTTTTGGGGGGGGGGTTGAGTCTGAGTGAAAGAGGGTCTACCCTAGCAAACCTTTTGTATCATTACCCCAATACCCCCATGCATATGGGATATATTGAGTATGGTGATCAGATCATGATATGAATAAACATAACAGTTTAAGTAATGCACCAGTAAGGCCTTTTCGCAAACCACCATGAGAATTTGGGGGGGGGGGGCTGAAGCCCCCCGACCCCCCCCCCCCCCCCCCCGGCTACATGCCTGTTGCCAAGGATAAAAAAATAAGTACAATGGAATTTTTTTCCATTACCCCATTCAGGCCAAAATATGATTTGTTTACGAGTGAGATAGATTTACTTTTCTTGATGCTTCTGAAGGTGCATCTACACTGTAAAAACTAAGTAATTTGACACTGTATTGTCGAAGACTTTCATGACCAGAGTCACTGGGTTGTTGTAGTTTTTTTGGGCTATATGGCCATATTCTAGAGGTCACTACCTCTGAGGGTGCTTGCCATAGATGCAGGCGAAACGTCAGGAGAGAATGCCTCTAGAACATGGCCATATAGCCTGAAAAAACCTACAACAACCCACTAATTTGACACTACTTTAATTGTTGTGACTCAATGCTCTGGACTCATCAGAGCTGTAGTTTTACAGGATCTTTAGCCTTCTCTGCCAAAGAGTGCTGGTGCCAGAATAAGGAAAATTCTCAGCAATATGCCCTCAGAATGCACTTTAGGACTGACTGCGTCCCCTCATCTCTCTTTGAAAACCCTACACCAGTTATATCCTACCTTGTTCATGCCTAGCGTTTATTTTTAATTTTGTTATTTTTTAACTATTACATTTGGCCCGGCCATAGGTTTTTAAATCCTTGTGTGTTACTGTTTACTGTTTATTGTTTATATGTAGTTTATATTAATTGTATTGTATTAATTGTTTTTGTTTATTGCTTTTGTTTATTGATGTACTGTTGGGCTTGGCCTCATGTAAGCCGCTCCGAGTCCCTTGGGGAGATGGTGGCGGGGTATAAATAAAGTATTATTATTATTATTATTATTATTATTACTTCTACAGAAAAGATGCACCCTAAGTCCAGTGTTCTTTTCCTACAGTTTCCAAAGAGATGCCCAAGAGAAGTAGGAAAGAAAGGCAATAGTACATTCTTATTAGCATATTTCAATAAATGGTACTAGAAGGCGTATACTGTTTCCTAGCAACCACTATTGCATTTTCCCAGACATCTAGAGAGTAATCTTTCTTGGAGCATCCATTGGAATAATAACAGGGGAATAATAGCAGCCACAGTGAAAGAGGGGAAATCATTCTGCACTTTTTCTTAGTCATTAAAGAGAAAGGAGGCATGATAAACCTGCTACAGCTGGAATACCAAGAAGACCTTTCCTCTTCCTCTTACCATTAACAGCAACAAGAAGCAAAAACAAAAGTGGCCATAGGACAAGACAAATCTGAATGCTAATCCAACGGAGTATTTTGATGTTAATTAAAAAGTAAAATGACTGGTCAGTGCACATTTCAGTGCCTCAAATGTTATTTATTTATTTTTTTATTTTTTTATTTAAAACATTTCTATTCCACCCTTCTCACGCGGAAGGGGGCTCAGGGGCACAGCATATATACGGCAAACATTCAATGCCAGGACAAGAATGCATATATGCATATATAAACATTAAAAATTTATCTCAATATTAAAATGCACCATTTAAAACCGTCTTGGTCATCTCCGTCAAATCTAATTGACCTGGTAATCTTTCCTATTGCTGCTTTTTTGCCCTGTCCCGAAAACTTGGTCCCACATCCAAGTTTTGACCATCCTTCTAAAGAACAGGAGGGAGGGGGCCGATCTGATCTCACCAGGAAGGGAGTTCCATAGCCAGGGGGCCATCACTAAGAAGGCCCTGTCTCTCGTCCCCACCAATCACGCTTGTGACAATGGTGGGACGGAGAGCAGGGCCTCCCCTGAGGATCTTAATCTCTGTGATGGTTCATAGGAGGAGAGGCATTCGGACAGATAAATTGGGCCGGGGCCATTTAGGGCTTTATAGGCTTTATATGGGTTATATTTGATCTGCTGGTTCCAAAAATGTCATCAATTTTCCCCTATCGGCACTAGGTTTTGAGATACAGAAACTATGCCATATACCAGATACCATCTGCTCACACATAGAAAATCATGATAACCATAACCAAACTTGAGCACCCCAAATACCCCCTGGAAAAGGGTTAAAAACCAAGACACCCAGAAAAAAATACTTTTGTTGGGCTGTGTTATTTTAATCCCATTTCACAGCGCTGTATAAAACCAACATTGAACTGGATTATATGACAGTGCGGGCTCAGTTCAAAGCAGATATTGTGGATTATATGCCTTGATATTCTGGATTATATGGCTATGTGGAAGGATCCTTAGTTAAGTTATAGTAATATTGATCCAGCTTTTTAACAAATTGATCGTGTGAAGAAAGAAAACGAAACTGGGAAGAATAATAATGGACTGTGAGGTTGGAGTGAGGAGGTCACAAATGTCTTTTTGTCCATCCGGGTTTTTTCTTTTTCTTTTTTTCTTTTCTTTCTCATTATGGGAGAAGCTTCCCGTTTTATTATAATAGTAAATACTGAACAGTTTTTCCCCTTTTTTCTTTCTTTCTCTACTGTAACTCCAACTCCCTTTTCCCCTATCTTTCAATAAAACATAATTTAAAATAGGGATTGCATGTGTATGTGTTTAAATTAAATTGACCAAGATTTCAGTGAAAATAAATGGAATGACAAACTATCATATTGGATGTGGCCCATAATGCACTTGTTACACAGTAACCCTATCTTCCTGGTTGGCTACTAACATTGGATAGAAAAGCAGTCAACACAGTGAACCTGGCATTAAAATGTTGCCATTATTCCCAGTTCAAATAAAGAAAATCAAGAAATATCCAGTCACTTTAATGATGCTACTAGTGGAGTATTTTTTGACTTCTTCATTAGCCATCAATGAAGTCATTGGGTTGAACAGGGCCAGTATAAAATATTATTCTGATTGAAACATGGGACAAAATGCCACTCCCTTCTAGTTGATATACAAAACCAAGTTGAAAGCCAGGTGAATCTTTCAAGAAGAAATAACCCCCATCTCACTTGAAGATAAAAGGACATATGGGGGAGAGGGCTCATATAGCATGCAAGTCTTTCTAGCAGCAATTTGCAGCTGCTTGCCATCTCAGGCAACTTTCTCACCCTGCCCAGAAGAAAGCAGGGGCTCATGCAACCACTGCATTTTCTTACATGTTGATGCATCAGCTGTAAACTAAACAGTGATCTTTGGGAAATTCTGATGGAATGAATTATGTGCCATGTCCTATAGTTCGTAAAACTTGACAAACTATGAATGGTGGCTCCAAACCTGTCAAGTGTTATCAGTCTTTGAATGTATGAGTCCATTGTGGAATAATACACAATAACAATGCTGACCGTTTGGCCTGCCATTTTTCTTCTGAGCCCTGCTTGTGTGCTTTTGGCAGCTGCGTAATATTGCACAATTATTAATGGGCTGAAACTTTCTCCACGGCTTATTTAATGTTCATCAGTCTAACGTCCGTGTTGCAGACACTGTTGCATTAAAACAGGTGTGTTTGGAACAGGGAAGAAGATGAGGGTGATATAACCATGTTAGAGCTGTTATAGCTGAAATGCTACTAGACTTGTAATGTGCCCCTCCCATCCCCTTGAGTGCCTCCTCCCCAGTGCTTTGACCCATCCTATCAGTTTCTTTCCCCCTCTGCTCCATACCTGCTACATTAACCTATGTTTTTCAAACTGTTTCTAATTTGTTTTTCAATAACTGTTTTAATGTATTGTCGAAGGCTTTCATGGCTGGAATCACTAGGTTCTTGTGGGTTTTTTCGGGCTATAGAGCCATGTTCTAGAGGCATTTCTCCTGACGTTTCGCCTGCATCTATGGCAAGCATCCTCAGAGGTACCTCTGAGGATGCTTGCCATAGGTGCAGGCGAAACGTCAGGAGAAATGCCTCTAGAACATGGCTCTATAGCCTGAAAAAACCCACAAGAACCTAATAACTGTTTTGATAGGAAAATGTGTTTTCCCTTCCCAGGGCACTTGTGCCCCACTTTGTGCTGGTCATGGATTGTAATAAAGTTTTGTATTGTATTGTATAGCCTTTACCAGATCTTGGTAAACTCCCAGAATCCCTCACTCAGCCTTGTCCATGCTGGTCAGAAATATTATTGGAGCTAAAGTTTAAAATTGTTATTTTTGCAAACTCTGTTTTTTTCTCCCATACGTCAAGCTGAGATTGTTTTGTTGTAGGACTTTATCACACAAGGCAAGTACACTAGACTAGACCATCACCAAAGGTCTGCCTCCTCCCCCTTATTAACTGGTCCCTCACTGTTGATGGGAAAAACCTGTTAATAGCTGATAATCCAACTGTCTTCTCATCACCTGCTATTTGAAATGGATCCATTGCTTTTCTGTGCTAGCAGTGGACAGGATTCTCCTCCTCTCCCACTCTGTCTTTTCCCTTCACTATTCCCAATAGTGAAAGGACCAAGGCAATGGCATCTCCGGCCCACTCTCTGTATAAGCCGGCGCTCCAATGCCTTAAATCAAGAAATAGTTTTCTAAGATCTACAGAGACACTCACTGGAACACCTCAGCAAGTGAGAGTCCAAAAGTGGCAGGCTCAAATCCAGAACCTCAATCAATGGCTGATACCAAATGAGGGACTCCATCCTGGGCACACAGAAGACTGGGTGACTTGGAAAGCGCTGAACAGACTGTGCTCTGGCACCACGAGATACAGAGCCAACCTTAAGAAATCCATAACATGCTAGTGTGGAGAAGAACAAACCACAGACCACCTATTGCAATGCAACCTGAGCCCTGCCACATGCACAATGGAGGACCTTCTTGCAGCAACACCAGAGGCACTCCAAGTGGCCAGCTACTGGTCAAAGGACATTTAATAGAATACCAAGTCTGCAAACTTTATGTTTTGTTTGGTTGTTTGTTTGTTTTTAATGCAATACAACTGTTTCGTTCGCTCCTGACATGATAAATTAAATAAAATACTATTCCCAAGCTATTTGTTTTATATTGAATTCAGTTGCAGTCCCCCTTTTTGTTTAACCATTACTGAAAAACTGCAAATAAATTCTAAAAATTATGGAGCAGAGGAAAGATGGAATATGGGGCTTCAAGTGTATAAAGAAGTACAATAATGGGACCATGATTTGGCAATTCAGTGCAATTGCACAAATGAAGAGAGATGTGACAATGGAAGTGCTATTCCAGATATTTATTTATTTATTTATTTCACGCATTTCTACCCCATCCTTCTCAACCCCCAAGTGGGGACTCAGAGTGGCTTACAAAAGGCACAATTCGATGCCAACACAACAATAAGATAAAAACATATATAAACAGCAATTATAAACAGTTAAAACAATCAACTATACATCATAATCAATAAAACCAATCTAGTGCTCAGCGTTTGCCAGCTCATTGCACATTGTCAAATCCTATCAATTCTAGTCGTCATTGTCCTTTGTCTATCTGCCAGATTACCCATATCCATGTTGTTAATTTCCTTCTAAAAGAGAAGGAGGAATGTCGATGACCTAATTCCCCCAGGAAGTGAATTCCACGGGTGAGGGGCCACCACCGAGAAGGCCCTGCTCCTTGTCCCCACCAATTTCACTTGTGATAGAGGTGGGGCCGAGAGCAGGGCCTCCCAGAAGATCTTAAACTCCGAGGCAGGACGTAGAGGGAGATGCGTTCAGACAGATACGCTGGGCCGGAACCGTATAGGGTTTTGTAGGTCAAAACCAGCACTTTGAATCGGCAGCCAGTGGAGCTGACATAACAGAGGGGTAGTATGCTCCCTGTATGTATGTATGTATGTATGTATGTATCTGCTATGTATGATTATGTGACTGCCACATATGCAATAAAGAACACAGTGCACAAAGTGATATACATTATTTGGGTAGAAGTATTTTATTCCCTTATGAACCTTTCAGGAATTTAAGATAATCTGGGGAGGCCCTGCTCTCGATCCTGCCTGCCTCACTGGTGCACTTGGCGGGGACAGGGCCTTCTCAGTGGTGGCCCCTTGGCTGTGCCCCCCCCCTCCCTCCTGACCTTTAGGAAAAAATAAAAACCTGGCTCTTCAAGCAAGTTTTTGGAACCTGATTGTAACCAGATAAAATCCATATTTTGAACGAATATGGAATGGCTTAACAATGCAAATGGATATGGATTTAAACCCAGAAGTCATTGATTTTAATAGTTTTAAATTGTTTTTATATGAAGTTTATTATGTGATTTAACCTGTTTTAAACTATGTATTTATGTATGTTTGGCATCTAATTGTTGCCAGTCTGTATGCTGCCGTGAGTCGCCTTCAGGTTGAAAGGGGTGGGATAAAAGTGTGGTAAATACATACATACATACATACATACATACATACATACATTTATAATTCTTATTTAGCCATAAATTCAAAAACGAAATGTTCATATTTTGATCTAAATCACAATTGGAACTTTTCGAAATTTTAGAGAGGATGTACAACAAGCATCCTGAAGGCAGAACTACCATCATGACAAATTATAAGCAAACAGAAGGCTAAATGCTCTTCAGGTATTTGGTGGAACTACCTCTTGTGCTATCATACTGGGTTGTATCACATCCATAAACCAATATTAAATCACATGTAGATGACTTCAACGTTTAACAATTCCCAAAAACAAATTAAACATGTATTCATGCCAATACATATCAGCATTATTATATCAATACTCTGATGGCACCCAGTTTGATATGATTATGTGAGACAATTTCAATCTAACGAGGAAATGATGGTCAGAATGGGTAATCATGCAATATATTTGTCACCATAGAAAAGCCACACTGGGAAAGATGCCCAATGGAAAACTGCCTGCCTTGTCTCTATAATGACTGTATTGTTTTCCCTGCCACTTAACCCAACACAATTAGAAGTTTCATCTGCTTAATTTCAACACATGAGCAAAGTTGATTTTTAAAAATCCAAAACCAGAGCCTAATTTTCTTGTTGCTCTTCTTGTTGTTCTGGAGTCTCAGCAATGATTCAATTTGTAAAAGTCATCTTTGGAGCTTGTGTACTAGGAGAGGATGTTCTTTATTATTAAGAGTAGATTCCCCCTGATGTTCAAACATGCATACGCTTAGTGGAACACAGCACAACGTCGCTTTCGATGTTGTTAAAAGGCCCTCTGTGCTTGAATCCATTGATATACTAATCTCTCCTTTTTGACCATTTTATAATAATGAAATCTCAAAAGAAGAAAACAAGCAGCTGGTGCTAAAAAATGAGCAAGATACATCTCCCCCTTCCCGACCCTATTGCAAAGCCCCTCTTTCTTTTTAATAAATCATTGTAGCACATTGTGACAAGGCCCTGTTATCCACACAGCTCTAGCAAACAGCTTTTCTTTCAGCCTCTATTCAAGCGGCTGCCAGGGCTGCAGGGACGCAGGCAGGAAACTGCCTGTAATTCAATTAGAAAAGCAAGCATGAAGTCAATATTCATTGCAGCTAGCCAGGAATCATTTGGCACAATGTAATGATAATGAGGATGTTTCACAAAGGAGATAAGCTCAGCACTACATTTTTAAAGGAGTTGCTGTGGCATGTGAGCAGTGTATGAAACTGGCAATCACGCAGAGACATATGGAGATTCCACCTCTAGGGACTTAGCACCATTCCCGGCCATATGTAACGGAGGCAGAAGGCTAGCTTAGGAATCCAAGAAAATCCCACTATTATTCAGCTGCCCATGAAGTGAATGAGCTTGTCCTTTAAACACATGGCACACCAAGGAATACGTATGCTTTTTTCTGGATCATTGGCAAGAAAATGTTCTGTGAACCATAAATTCATTCTGTAGGCTTGGGGGCATTCAGAAAGTCTGAAGTTAGCAAGGGGTAACCAATGCAACATATGTAAATGAGAGATCATCCGTATCTTGTGCTTTGAACAACTTTCATATGCCACCCAATGGCCACCCAATGGCCCTGGAAAGTGTTCCATGTTGAGAAGCTCTGTCCATTAGAGAAGAAAAAGCAATGGCATCTTATAAGCAAACAGTATTTTGCCCCCCCCCCCCAACCAATCATTGATATATATTTTCTGTTTGTCGTGGGAGTTCTGTGTGCCATATTTGGTTCAATTCCATCATTGGTGGAGTTCAGAATGCTCTTTGATTGTAGGTGAACTATACATCCCAGTAACTACACTTGCCATACTTGCTCCCTTGCCTGGCCCACTTTGGGTCCGGAGGTGTGCCTGAAGATCCTGGCATGTGCACCAAAAGTCACCTCTTCTCCTGACTTTCTCCTCAGCCATTGGGACCAAGAGAGAGAGAGAGAGAGGTGATGCCCACCTTTCCTGAAGGTAGTTGCAAAAACAAAGGAGGGAGCGGAGGTGGGAGATACTTCCAGCCAGAGGGGCTCTCTCTCTCTCTCTCTCTCTCTTGGTCCCAATGGCTGAAGAGAAAGTCAGGAGAAGAGGCGACTTTTGGTTTGCACGCTGGGGTCTTCAGACACGCCTCCAGACCCGAAGCGGGCCAGGCGCGGTGGATCCGCCCCTTGGCCCACCCGCGGGTTGGGGAGAGGAGAGGAGGCAGGTGGAGTGCCAGTCATGGGGAAGGGATTGAATGCGGAGAACGATTGAGCACCGCCTCTGCTCGTGCACCCAGTGGCCGGGTGGAGCAAGAACGAGAGGGGCTAGGCGAGGCTCAAGGGCCCGGCCCCTTTGGGAAGAGGATCGCCTGGCAGCGAGGCAAGAAAGCCGAGGCTCCCCCCGGACTGCTAGGGCTGTTGTGAGCTGAGGGGGCGCTCCTCAAGTGGCAGTCGAGGGGCATTTACAGAGGCGCCTCCGCGACCCTGGCAAAAAAAAGTGTTCTGCGACCGCTTACTTCGCGTAATGGACAAGCCGCCCCTGGTTACAGCCTGTGTTGGATGGAGTTACATTCCCCCTGAAGATGCAGGTTCGCAGCTTGGGAGTGATCCTGGATTCATCACTGAGCCTGAAACCCCAGGTCTTCTCCCAGCGGTGGCTGGGAGAGCTTTTGCACAATTAAAACTTGTGTGCCAGCTGCGCCCGTACCTTGGAAAGTCTTACTTGGCCATGGTGGTCCACGCTCTGGTTACATCCTGAATAGGCTACTGCAATGCACTCTACGTGGGGCTGCCTCTGAAGTCTGCCTGGAAGCTTCAATTAGTCCAATGGTCGGCAGCCAGGTTGCTCACCGGAGTGGCTTACAGGGAGCATACAACTCCCCTGTTATGCCAGCTCCACTGGCTGCCAATCAGCTTCTGAGCACAATTGAAAGTGCTGGTTTTAACCTTTAAAGCCGTAAATGGTTCTGACCCAGGCTACCTGTCCGAACGTATCTCTTGTTACAAATCATCACAAAATTTAAGATCATCTGGAGAGGCCCTGCTTTCGATCCCACTGCCATCTGTAGTTGCCCCCGTCTATGGAACTCCCTCCCCAGGGACATCAAATTGGCCACCTCTCTCCTGTATTTCAGAAGGAAACTTAAGATCTGGCTATGGGACCAAGTGTTCGACCAGTAATAACAGCAAGTAAAAGAAGTTTTAAGACAATGAATTGACCCAGACTGGACTTTGGATTCTGTATTTTGGATTCTGATTTTAATAAGCGTGTTTTTATTCAATTGTTTAATTACTGTTTTTAATATTTTAATGTATTGTTGATTGTTTTTATGATGTCGGCATCCTATGATGCTTTTGTAAGGCTGCCCTGAGTCCCGCCTTGGGGGTGAGAAGGGTGGGGTAAAATATAGGAAATAAATAAATAACCCTGTGGGCCTCCTTAGTTCTATCTCTTCTTCACTTTCACCAGACAAACCAAACATCAGAGGTTTCAAAGAATTAGGACTCACTTCAGAAACTGTCGTGTTTTCTGGAAATAGGACAAATTGTGGGAAAGCCATCTTGTTGATAACATGTTTCTAGAGACTTGAAGGTCATGTGAAGGGGGCATCAATGAAGGTATTAAATGATATAATGGTTCAACACATGCTTTGCATGCTGAAGGTCAACAAGTCCAGTTCCCAACATCCACAGTTTAAAAGGATAACAGGTGTCAAGTAATTAAAAAAAACCCTTCAACCTGAGCTTGTCAACCAGTCAAAATAGCACAGGGCAAAATATACATATGGCTCATATAGACAGGCCTCTTAATGAGCCAGTCCAAAGCAGCGATTATCTGGACTGCTCCTAGGAGTGACTACTAGGGTTGTGCAAAACTTCATTTGTAATTAGTTTGTCGTATCTATTTCATACATACAGAGCAATTATTAAGAAACACAAGGGGCGGCCGTGCAAAAATAAAAACTTAAGATTCAAAACACTGACATCTGGAAGAGTCATATAAGTTTCGTAAATGGCTCCAGGTCACTATCATAGGCAGTGTTTCTACTCCAAAAGGCTGGGTTTGCTTCTTCTGAGGAGGATGGTTAGGCCGGAGTGGAGGGAGAAGCCTGCTCTTTCCCCAAAGAGGGTGGCAAGAGAGGCCCGGGGTGGGTGGACAGAATGGATGGAGGAATGCCTGGCTGATGTCCCTCCAACACACGGCCTACCCAGGCAGAGAACACACTCACATTGAGGCTTTAAGATGGGCAGCCTTGGTATTCTGAAGCAAGAAAAATTCTGGGAAATGTAGTTTAGGAAAGGGCCTTTTGAATTCTCTGCCACACCTTCCCAAATTTTGTTTCTCAGAATTCTGCTTACTGCTTTGTGCCACCTCCTCTCCTTCCTCCTCCTTCCTGAAAGTTTTGGTGGGGGGAAAACCTGTGGGATTTTGAGATAAAAGGGGATTGTTGGGAATTGTATCAACCCTGTGAGATAGGCAAACTTGAGAGGCAGTAACTCCAAATTTACCTAGTATGTTCCCAATAATAATAATAATAATAATAATAATAATAATAACAGTACTGTTTCACTGAGGTCTTCCAGTGAAACAGTACTGTTAAGTTTGTGTTGGTTAAAATTCCCTAAAAATCAGTGGATGTGCAAATCTTTCTTAAACTTGCATGGGGGGGGGGGGGGGATGATGCCCTGCTTATGTTGTATCATTGAAAAAAGAAATTCAAGATAGCACTTATCCCAATAACTCTAAAAATGAAGGAGAAAGGAGCCCCTGAAGTTTCACCATTGGCACAATTACTTAACAAAACAAGTAATGAAAAAGTAGTTATCTCATTGTAGTTAGGATGTGGACCCCACCCAATTTAGAAAATGACTCCCCTTCCTTCACCCCCTAATTTAGTAATGCATATTGAACTTTTTTTCTTTTCTTTTTTTTTTGCATTGATCGCACAGGCCAAATGGCTACACTGCCCATCTCTCTTCTTCTGCAGTGGTGGGATGGAATCTAGCCAGAACTCACTGGACAGTCACCCTTACATGTATTGTTGTTGTTGGAGTTTCTAGTTGATAGTTAGCACCTTTGTCAATGTCAACAAAGGCACCTGCAGACTTGAAGAGGGGAAGAGGGGAGGAGGGGGAAAAGGAGAGAGGAAAGTGCTCTGAATGTTAGGTTCAGCCATGGAAAGCTTCTGAATCACCTTGAGCAAATCACACTTTTTCAACATTGGAGGAAGACAATGGCAAACTTCTCTGAATAAAGTTTGCCTGTGATAGGGTTGCCAAAAGTCAGAGTTGATTTAAAGCTACACAACAACTACAACAACAACTCCATCCTACCCTACTATCATAGAATTTGCATATCATGAAAATAACATCCATGTTTTCTATTGTTTATGTGAACTAGATGCAATTATTCTCCTTTATGGATACGTTCTGGGGGTTTTCCCATATGAATTCTCCGTGTTACCTGACTTACCATCATAGCAAAGCACATAAATATGAGCCTATTCCATATCTCTGAGTATGCATGCCCAGTGTGGAACATATCTCACCACGCTAAAACAGTGGATGTGGCTCTTAATGAGACATGCCACATTATCACAGGGTGACTGCGCCCTACACCACTGGAGAAATTACACTGTTTAGCTGGGATTGCACCACCTGACATCCACTGGGAAATAACAACCAATAGTGAAAGGACCAAGGCAATGACATCACCGGCCCACCCCCTGTTTGGGTGTCAGCCAGCATGCCAATGACTTAAATCAAGAAATAGTTTTCTAAGATCTACAGAGACACTCACTCGAACACTTTAGCAAGCGAGAGTCCAAAGGTGGCAGGCTCCAACCTAGAATCTCAATCAATGGCTAGTGCCAAATGAGAGACCCCCTCCTGGGCACACATAAAACTGGGCAACTTGGAAGGCGCTGAACAGACTGCGCTCTGGCACCATGAGATGCAGAGCCAACCTTAAGAAATGGGGCCACAAAGTGGTATCCACGACATGCAAGTGTGGAGAAGAGCAAACCACAGACCACCTGCGGCAATGCAACCTGAGCCCTGCTACATGCACAATGGAGGACCTCCTTGTGGCAACACCAGAGGCACTCCAAGTGGCCAGCTACTGGGCAAAGGACGTTTAATAGAATACCAAGCCTGCAAACTTTGTGTTTTGTTTGTTTGTTTGTTTTTTAATAGAGTACAACTGTTTTGGTTCGTTCCTGACACAATAAATAAATCAATAAATCCATATCTCTAGAGCACTTAGTTTGATGAATGCTACTTGTTCTCAGAAGTACACTCAGGCCCCTTCCACAAGCTGTATAAAATCTGCACTGGATTATATGGCAGTGTAGACTCAGAAAACCCAGTTCAAAGCAGATATTGTGGATTATTTGCCTTGATATTCTGGGTTATATAACTGTGTGGAAGGGCCCTTAGAAGTCTTGTTTTATTTTATAGTTGCTCAGACATTATAAAACAGAGCGCCTAACCCTTAGGAAAACCAAGACCTGTTTAAAAAACAACATACCTTTCAAAAATGTGGGCATCTCATACTGCTAGGTGTTCACTGACATCTTTTCAAAATATATTCCATGCTGAGAATTCTGTGATTCCTCAACTGAGTCATCTGTTGATCAGAAAGAAAGAAAAAAGGTCAAATGTCCCTATGTAACTCCTGCCAGTAGCAGCTGGAAATTATTACATTACTTCCCTTTCTTGTCACTTATTTTAGAGTCAGAGCTGTTATGTATCAAAACTGAAGCCTCTAGCAACTAAAGTGCCCCAAAAGATTTTCTCAGATTCCATGTAGTCTCTCAGTTAAAGGATATTTTGTGTGAGTACTCCTGTTCACGTTTTTAAAAAGACCCTGAAATATTACCCCAAATAGATTGTGGGACTGGATTATACAGTAATACTCAAATTTCTTCTCTCCTTGCTGACACTATCAGACATTCTGTGGTTATTATAGAGATTAATGGTTTGGGGAGACTAGCCAACATCAACAGCCCCACCTTATGTTTGTTTACCTATGAGGAGGACTCGGGAGGACAAGAGAGACAGTGGAAAGGAGATTATTAGTTATCAGTCATCCTTCTTTCCTCTTTATTCCTTCTCCAGCCTCATACCTAAAAGAATCCCACACCTTATGTGGCTGTGGAGCAGAACAGACAAGTCTTTTGCAGCAGAACAGACAAGTGTATTGTGGAGCAGAACAGACAAGTGTATTGCAGCAACTGTTAAATGCTACTGCTGATCATTAACCAAATAGTAAGAAGATAGGTGCCTTTTTTTCTTTTCTTTTTTAAAAATTGTTACTTTGGGACAAACAAGAATTCATCTACATGGGGGGGGGGAGGTATGCTTACTTTGAATCTGATGTGATAGGGCTATACAATGTATAAGAATTTCTGCTGAGAAATGGCTTCTTTCAGTCTTCAATCCACATTGTTTTGAATTTGGCGGGGGGGGGGTCTTGTATTTTTTACATTGGGCTGGATTTGGATGGGAGAAGCTGGGGCAGATTGGTAGGTGGCAAGCGTTCTCATTGTCTGCAATGTGTAGGGTTAAGGCGATGAATGAATGAATGAATGAAATTGCTGGTCCCTTCTCAGAGCAACGATCACCACCTTACTTGCAAATCACCACCCTGCTGTCCCACTGTTGATATCACTCAGTCTGAGATTAGAAGGAGCTACCCAGGCATCTTATCAGGTTTGATCAATATTCACATGGCTGATCTTGTTCCAACACTAATGCAAGCAATGTCACCAGCAGGGCTACAGGAAGGTACTTTGCCAGAAAGGTGGCAGTTCCAGCAGCCAGAGAAAGAATGGGATGACAAAGCTGTGCTGATTTGAATTTAGGTAGGGGAGCTGTGTGGACAAAAGACAACTTCAGATCACTTTATTGTCAAGGATTATGGTGCAAATATGTAAGCCTAGCATTGCTGTGGGGCAAAATATTCTGGTTTGCACCTAAATTCTTTTTGCAGCTGTAGACAAGTCCCTGACAAATCCAAGGCTGGGGTTAAAATTGCTGGATGAAACATTAACAATCTTAGATATGCAGATGATACCACTTTGATGGCTGAAAGTGAGGAGGAGCTGAGGAGCCTTCTAATCAAGGTGAAAGAAGAAAGTGCAAAAGCTGGATTGCTGTTAAACATAAAAAAAAAATCAAGATCATGGCAACCAGACTGATAACTGGTGGTGTTGGAGGAAAGTTCGGAGAGTGCCTTGGACCGCAAGAAGATCCAACCAGTCCATACTTCAGGAAATAAAGCCTGACTGCTCATTGGAGGGAAGGATATTAGAGGCAAATATGAAGTATTTTGACCACATAATGAGAAGACAGGAAAGCTTAGAGAAGACAATTATGCTTGGGAAAATGGAAGGAAAAAGAAAGAGGAGCCTACCAAGAGATGGATGGTATCTTTGAAGTGACTGGCTTGACCTTGAAGGAGCTGGGGGTGGTGACAACCGACAGGGAGCTCTGGCGTGGGCTGGTCCATGAGGTCACGAAGAGTCGGAAGTGACTGAATGAATGAAGAAGACAAGTCCCAAGTCTTCTTCATATGGGTCGACAATTTTAAAGGAACAGAAAGAAGTGGAAAACCCAGTTAAAAGAATATCACATCAAACTGCTGAACTGTGCAAAATACACCTGCTCCTTTAAAAGACTGAATGTTGGTCAGCAAGTAGCGTTTCAATGCTTTTACTTTGAACAGCCTCTCAGTTTGACAAATGTATGTCACTTCAAGATAAATGCATACCAGAGGGACATCTCCTCTGGAGCAGCAATTGTGTAAACAAGCCTACAGAAAAACTCTTTTCTCTATCTAAGAATTGTCATCCCCAGAAATGTTCATGAAATATGTCGTGTCAACTTGCTGGTGACAGTTATCTATCCTTAAGGCCAGTGCTACACCACATGCCCCTCCTTTCTTAACCAAGGGGGATTTTCAAAGCATTAAGATAGATACTTCTGAAGCTGTCTTTCCTTCTCAGTATATCTGATGCATTTTACTTCTTTTTACAAGTAATAAAATAGATTATTTGAAACACAAACATTCCAAATAATGGAGATGAATCTGATTCTGTTTTTAGCCTTTATGTGTCAGGTACCTGAATTTGCATCCATCCTTCACAACCTGCCTGTTAGGAGTAGAGCAAATGTGTTCTGAGATTTACAGATTTCTGGGGACAGGTAACTGAGGAAGAGATGGGGCCATTTCCTCCCATGTTCTCTTGCAGTTCACATTAGTACAGGGGTCCTGAAACTTTTTAAACAAAGGGCCAGGTCACAGTCCCTCAAACTGTTGGAGGGCCGGATTATAATTTGAAAAAGAAAGCATGAATGAATTCCTATGCACACTGCACATATCTTATTTGTAGTGCAAAAAACACTTTAAAATAATACAATAATTAAAATGAAAAACCGTTTTAACAAATATAAACTTATTAGTATTTCAGTGAGAAGTGTGGTCCTGCTTTTGGCTGATGAGATAGGATTAATGTTGTTGTTGTGTGCTTTTGTTGTTTCAGACTTAGGTTGACCCTGAGCGAGGGCCGGGTAAATAACCTTGGAGGGCCGTATCTGGCCCCGGGCCTTAGTTTGAGGACCTCTGCACTAGTACATTTCAGACATACCAGGAGTGACACAGTATGATTTAGAGCCATCATTTTGCCCAGTTTGGGAACATATTTTATTTTTTAGTGTTTGGAGACTCCAAGGGATTGGGGGAAGCAGATCACCTGCAAAGTGATATCTCTCTCTCTCTCTCTCTCTCTCTCAAAGTGAGTGCCTGATGGAGGGATTTAAATTGGGTTGAAGGAAAGAAATCAATAGTAGTCAAACTTGAAGGGGGAGGATTTTTTGTGTGGAAAAATACCCAAAAATTGGTCCACATTGTTTTTAGTTGTGGTAGGTATGGAGGCTTAGGAGCCACATGCCTGAGTCTTAAAGGCTACATGCAGCACCTGAATCTCATCTTTACAATTTGGAATAAAACCCTATGAATCTGCACCTTTGTCATGGAAGTCACTGAATCCCTGATATGGGAACCACTCTTTACAGCTATGGGATTGGTAATGCCTACACAGAAGGTTCAGTCCTGTGTAGACTCTGGAGCAAAACATGTCTCTGGGAGACTGAGATGTCTTATCCTAGAGTATGAGTGCTAAATGTATGCTCATATGAGTCAAATTTTGCATAATTGAAGTCTCAATCATGTTTAAAGATGTGCGTCATTGAACTTGCTGCTTTTTTTTTGTCATGTCAGAAGCGACTTGAGAAACTGCAAGTCACTTCTGGTGTGAGAAAATTGGCCATCTGCAAGGATGTTGCCCAGGGGACGCCCAGATGTTTTGATGTTTTATCATCCTTGTGAGAGGCTTCTCTCATGTCCCCACATGAGGAACTGGAGCTCATAGAGGGAGCTTATCCACGCTCTCCCTAGATTCGAACCTGTGACCTGTCAGTCTTCAGTCCTGCAGACACAGGGGTTTAACCCACTGCACCATCGGGGGCTCCATTGAACTTGCTGAGGTCTATACTCTTTTGCAAGCTGAAAATTTTGAAATGTAAAAGTAAGGCAGGGGTATATGAGCAAACTGATTTTTAACCTAATATATTAGGGGTGGTGGGCATATGTTCGTTTAGATATTGTAGGATTGCAATGCCTGTCACCTCTCACATGGGCTGTCCTGGTAAGATGATGTGAATGATAGACTTAGGACTTTATCACAAAGGCGTAAGAATTTGCCCTGTGTCGTGAGGGTGTGGGGAGAATTTGTTGCTCCATAACCCACATCACCCCCTTATCTTGGGAGGGGAGCATCGACACCCAGATTTCCCTCATTGATCCAAAGCCAATATGGGAAGCATCCCACGTTACTGTGGCAATGGCACACATCTCTTACTCTCCCCTTTCAGCACAGAGCTGGGCTGGAAGTACATATGTGTCATGTAATAGGTTCTGTGTCAAAAGTGGAGCGCGAGTACAACTGACAAATCAAAACATCTGATGAGGTGGTAAGAGAGCTACTTATCTCTGTAGCAAAAAGACTTCCTTCTAAGGAAAAAGAGAGAAAGCAAAAAGGAATGAAGAAATCAATCCTGATTCTTTCCATGTCAGTTAAGTGGTGAATTTATATCGGTTTTAGCGCCAACTTTCATGGAGTTATTAAAAGTGCTCACAGAGATAGGCTGTAGTATTAACTTTGTTGCATCAATCACAATAAGCAGCAAATGGAGAAAAAGAGGAAAGGAAGAGAAAAGGGGTGTCCATAGTATAGAATGAATGCAGTTTGACACCACTTTAACTGCCATGGTCAATACTCTGAAAGCATAGGAGATGTGGTTTGACAAGGTCTTTAGCTTTCTCTGCCAAACAGTGGTGGTGCCTCACCAAGCTACAAATACCAGGATTCCATAGCACTGAGACAGGGCAACTAAAGTAGTTTCAAATTACAAGCAATCCCTGAGTTACAAACATCAGACTTATAAATGACTGATAGGACCCTTCTACACATGACTAAATCCCAGGAGAAACTTTTATAGCCCAGTTCCTCCAAGGATTTAGTTCCCACTCCCAACTGAAACCCTGGGCTTTCCCTGGAGCAGGTGACTATATGCCCTCCCTGGTCAACAAGAGGGCATCCAGACACACCCCCCCCAGTCCCCCTCCCCATTCAGCCCCTAAATATATTTGAGGAGCATAGCTACATTCTCAGGCCCCTCCATCCAGAGCTCCCAGCATGTCAAAATAACATGCTAGGTTATTGGGATGGGGGAGGATTTTGATGCACCAGGAGCTCTGGACAGAGGGACTGACCATGCAGCCAAGTCCCTCAGGAGAGTTTGGAGGCTAAATGGGGGGGGGGGCACTTGGAGGGTAGGGTGGTGATCCATCCTGCTCCTTCAGGCTCCAGGAGCCCGAAGAACCAGGATCACTGTGGGTATTGACCCCCAGAATCATGAAAGCAATCCTGGGAGTCAATCCCCACAGGTCCAGCACTTCAACAGATTTGGGCCTTTTAGGAAATCTCAGTTTATTCCAAATTAATCTGGGCTTATCTGAGGCATCATTTAGATGCCTCGGGTAAACTCATTATCCATCAACCATATTTGAGTATGTGTAGAAGGGCCCATAGTTAAGAACAGGGGTGAGACAACAGGAATTGAGAGAAATCTACCCCCTGGAAGGGAAATTCCTTCCTGGAAGAGTTCTCATGGAGAAATCTTTTCCACAAGCCAAATTTTCCAAAATCCAATTATCACAGGAACAGAAAGCAAGGTAAAATCTACTTTTTAAAATGTACCTGTTTTGACTTCCATACAAATTACAACTTATGAACAAACCAACAGAACCTACCTTGTTTGTAACTTGGGGACTGCCTGTACATTAATGCTACAATGTAGATGCAACCTGACTAAAGGGAATGGTGGAGAATAATTAAACAAATGGTTAAATAATATACAAGGCTGATCTTGTGGGTATATGCAGAACTGATTATAATCGGGGTTAATTATTGCTATGAATGAATTCAAGAGTTTGTGCTGACAGTACTCTCTTAATTAATCTAGATTTAAGAAAAAATATTCTGGAAAATCATCTGAAAATCCAAAACAAGAGTAAAATACAAGTATGAATAGTTTGGCAACAGTATAAAAGAATCACCCTGTGATTCATATAGATACCTTTCTGGGAACCACAAGATGGTTTGGAATTTGATACACACTTTCCTAGGGCTAAAACTCATTGAAAGCAGTGGGAAGTGAATGTGTGTATGTGCCTTCAGTCACCTGTTGACTTATAGTGACCTCATGGGTTTCACAGGGTTTGTTTAGGCAAAGAATCCTCAGAAGTAGTTTCGTCAGTTCCTTCCTCTGAAATATAGGCTGGATATACACTGCTCTATATCCCAGGATTTGATACCAGATTGTCTGCTTTAAACTGGATTATATGAGTCTCTGAGCCCTTCCACAGAGCTGTATAACCCAGAATATCAAGGCAGATAACCCACAACTGGATTATCTGAGTCCACGCTGCCATATAATCCAGTTCAATGTGGATTTTATACAACTGTGTTGAAGGGGCCTCCACTGACATATAATGTGGGATAAAAACAATAATCTGAGACCAGATCTTGGGATATATGGCAGTGTAGAAGGGGCCCCAGTCTACAGCGCGAGATATTCATTGATGGTCTCTCCTCCAAGTATTAATAGGACTGGCATGCTTAACTTCCGAGATCAGACAAAATCTAATGCCTTTGGGGTATTTAGGCTTACAGTGTGATGTATATGTTCTTTGATTACATGTAAACCAACATGGAGCCCAATGGGGAAAGAGGATGTAATTCTACAAATATAAGAACAATAACCAAACAATCCTACCAATATTTATGTGGAAATTTATCCCACTGTAGATCACACTGTATCTTCAAGCAACTATTGGTAGGATTGTTTGGTTATTATCCATTCTTACATCTGTAGAATTGCAGCCTCTTTTCACCAGGGAGAACTTGGCCTCCCTGTTTATCTACACATAATAATAAAGCCTATATTTATACTATGAATTTATACTCATGGGAGCACTATAATGGGTGATTCCTGAACTAAGCACTTGTAAGGAGACATCAAAGTATATACAACCAGGAATCCATATCAGATTGTTTGGTCTATAATCCCCATTAAAAGTGGAGGGATAAACATTGTGGACAAGAGAAGAGAATCTTAAGGAAAATCGTCAATCACCGTTGAGTGGACTTGGGAGTGAGGACAAAGAATGAGTATGAGAATGGATGTGTAAATATTAATTTTAATGGACCAAGAAATATACAACGTGAGAGCAGGAAGGTAGAGAAAAGAGAGAAATAACTGAAACTCTTCAACATATTTTCTTGAGAATTTAAAATATAATAAGCACCAACACAGCACTAAAATATTCCACAGCAATATCTTCAGCAATATCTTTTGGAAGTGTCCATCAGAACAGTCTAAGCTCTCTGCAATAGCATGAGGCACATTTCCTAATTTTTTTATTTATTCTAAATTTTTAGCTCAGCCTCTGAAAAAATAAACTCTCTCTAACCCAAACCACCAGTGCTACTCTAGAAAAGAAGATAAAAGTAATATCATGGCTATGAAACAGGAATCAGCTGAACAAATAGTTTACCTGCCTAGGACAACATTAGCTAATGAAATAATCTCCCAGGTGATTTTGATTAATCCAAGACCACAAAAAACGGGCTTGCAAATACCAAAACCAGTTTTAAAAGGCAATATTACACACTTTTTAAATCATAATTGTATTTACCAGTAAAAGAGGCATACAAATAATATATGTTACTATATGTGTTAAAAGATATCAACCAAAGGGGAATTATTTACTTACATCCACACATATGTTGCTGAAATGCACTTGGTATTTCTTGGCAAGATCCCATCCAAGTGATAACAAGGCCTGATTCCCTTGAGCTTCCAAGATCTGATGGGATCCAGTGTATTAAGGATATTTAGGCTGCTAAAGGCATATTTTGGCAGGTGATATACTTCATCACTAAATGAACTTAGATCTGACTACATACATTGTGCCTGTTTACGAATGCAAAGTGTTAGATGATTTTAGGTAATATGGGATATCTGTTTATGTGGAGGATCTCTTTTGATTTACCTTTGAAGTTTTCAGCATGAGTTCAGGATTTTTTTTACAAATAAGCATATAGAAGATCATAGGGGCTTGAAGACCACAATAACTGAATTCCTTCTTTAAGATATGCTCCCCCCCCCCCTCCAAATCAAATCAAATCATTTATTTCGGTCATTGACCAGCACAGGAAATAGAGTCACATTTTCATACAAACTTGGTATGTTTGGTACATTAAAAATATAAATGTAACTACTAAAGCACAATATGGGTGAGGGAGCAGAAGGGGAAACAGGATAAAAACATACAATGCCCAGGTCCATCACCAAATTGCAGATTCAGGGAAGAAGATTACTAGACACACAGTTGACTTTGGGACTAGTCATTCCCTGACGGATTTTGTATGCTGCTGCACATAACTTTGCAACATTGTAGATTGTAGCTGAATTAGTATCTGCAAGTATCAGGGAGGTATAAAATTGTCCTGAATGGCCTGGGTGCTTGTATAATAGAGGTAAAATAAGCCTGGCACGGATATCCCTGTAGAATGGGCACTGAAGGAGCACATGTTCTATTGTTTCTACATGACCCGAATCACAGGGGCAGAGTCTCTCTGGGAAAGGGATCTTCCAGTAGCGGCCTTCGAGTACAGCTGATGGGAGAGCGTGGCATCAAGCCAGGGTGAAAGCCCTTCGATGAATGGGAACCTCTAAGTTTGTTAAATATGCCATAGGGGAGGAAAGATATCTGCTGTCTTCATTGATAAGGAAGGTTGGAACCGAGGCCAGATCTAGTTGGCGCTCTGTGTCTGTGATACGTTGTTTCCCCCCCCCCCTCCGAAATCATCAATCTCTCTTTTGTCCATCAGATTGGCCCAGATAACACAGAACACACTGCACTACATGCAAAAGAACAAATAATGGGCATTACACCAACAAAACCCCAGAGTTTCCTATTACTACGTGCAGCCGTGTAGCCAAAAAAACAAAACAAAAAAAACGGGAGGGGTTGAAAGTCCCCCGCCCCATCCAGAGATGACTTCTCAGATCTATATTTTCAGATCTGGCACGAGATCTCAACAAGGCCCTGAAATTGCCATCATTATGCAAAGGTTCTTCATAGGTAATCTGTGCTCCCTCTAAAAGCCAAAAGACAATAGTTTCCACAATTAGCAGAAGTTTCTTTCTGTTTTCTTCTGCTTTCTTCTTATTTCCTTTATCATGATGATAGGTTATATCAAGACGTTTTGCACTGTGAATGAGCAAGTTTTCAGCCAAACTCAAGTTGTTCTGATGGTACTCTGTGTTTTGGCATCTATTGAAGACTTCTATTGCATTTTTCCATCACACAAATGGTTTAGCCACCAATGCACCAAGCTTCTGATGACCACCTTAACTCCCCACTCCTCCTCCAAACACCACACCATACTGACAGGGTGCAACTTGTACATGAAATGCTTAGACTAACTTAGGGAAATCTGATGAATTATTTGGGTTGAAATCTTAGATGCCTCTCCTTCTCCTTGGGAAATACATATCTTGTTGAGAGAGTGTATGGATTTTGCACTAATTGAGCTTTTACTTGATCATCAGAAATAGTCTTGTTCATATAAAGTCCGCTGATACAGCTTCTTCTCTTTGCTCCTCTTCCATTGTTTCTTTCACAGGGTGTGGATTAGATGAACCAGTGGTAGACACCTCAGTTTCCACAGTTTTCACCTGCAGTCCAGATCAAATCCCCTGCCCCCTGCCCCCGGTCCCATGCTGTAGGATTTACCTGCTGGCTACCACATTTTGGCAGCTTCCACAATCGTCACTTCCACAATGTTATTGCTTCTATTGCAATATAAATTGATAGAAAGGTCTAGGTAATGATAGTGTGAATAATCAACATTTGATTGAAATACTGCTTGTAGTTCTGGAGGGACCCTAATTTTTGCTTCTCATGGACTTGGCATGGGGATTTGGTTAACTAGTTAAAATTCATGAGTAAACCAGGCTTTTTTTTATCTGAAAATTTTTTGGGGTGGTTTGAACCCCTAAATCGCCCCCTTCACTATGAAGACTGCATGTGAATGCCAAAATACCATACACAGAGAAAGGAAGACCATTCCTCCCCCTTATTCCAAGGTTGTGTTTTTGGGCCTGACAAATCCAGTGTGTGATTATTATTTCTAATAGCTCACGCCGTGGAAGAAAGTCTATGCTTTCTTTCCTTTTCTCAATCCTTGCCCATTGGATTCCGACCCCTGTTTGATCAAGCACTTTATTCTTTTTCAGGGACCCTGTTCTGTGTCACTTAAATTTCACCAGTCTAGGAGGCCACTAAGGTCAAGGAAGTACCAGGAGTTAAATTTCTTAAGTGCAATGTGTGAGACACTATCTGACACTGTTTATAGATAGAGTTTGCCTCTGATTGACCACAGGATAGAAGTTAAAAGCATCAGTCCAGGAGTTCAAACACGTTAACCTCTGAAGTGATGTTTGAATTAGTGTAATAAAAGGCTAAGGCTGGGGGAGCTAGAGGAGAGTGTTGATACGATACCCAAAAAAGGACTAAAAAGGTTGGAAAATATTTTGGGAGGTGATGAAAGTGTCTAAAGGTGATGGTGCCAAGTGCTACATTATCATGGACTCTGGGGTGGAATTTATTTATCAGTTTTGTGAATTATGAGACAAGGCTCCAGTAGTGAAGGAATAACACAGCTGACAAAATTTTCCCAGAAGGTTACATAGTCATTTCTGAATGCTATTGCAGGCATCTAAAGAAACCAGTAGCAAACATGTTTGGCAACTCCAGAGATCAGTTAGTCCTAAGAAGGACCATGTACTTTGGGTAATCTCCCAAATATCCAACATTAGGTGCCAATATAAAGCAGAGGGGAAAACAGAGGCACAACACCAAAGGTTTGTTCACTTCTTGGCAACATGTTACATCCCATAGATTAATGGATTAACAAGCAGGCCAAATTAAGAGTGCTGGAACTAGTCGGCAACATTCTTCAAAATGTTTTGAGATGAAAGCACCCAAGATGTAATGCATAGGTCAGCCAAGGGTGCTGGCATTGAATGTAGAGCTCACGTTTAGTTAGTTATTAACACAGAGGGGGAGAGGGACTCTGCTAGGCACCAGCAATTTCTGTTTCTATTGACATGGAGAATTTATCATATTATATACGATATGGATCACTGTACAGAGAACCAGGAGACAGAGACACAGAATCTTGAAATTGGGTTGAGGTCATTTACAATAGAAAGGGGTCACTTACAATGGACATCTCGGTATGTTTATTCAGAAATAATCCTACCAGGTATAATGAGATTTTACCCTATGCTATGTAGAGTTTGAAAGTAATGTGTTACTTATAACAAATTATGTTGTTAACTAGTAATCTTTTGCAGTAATGTAGTAGAACAGTGATCCCTCACTGCCTGTAACAAGTCAGGGGTATGATTCACTACTTACAAATTAATGACTTACATTTAGGTTTTGGGACATGTGACCAGAGATTTGAAAGGGAGGGGGGTTACTACACCTCCTAGAATCTCCTGACCAGATGACCTCTGAACAGGTTGACTGGGGGATTCAGGAAACAAAAACATAACTTTCCCGATATCTGAATGGGATGTAGCAATTTAGTAGCTGACATCAACATATTTGGAAGCAACACTGTCCAGATAGTAGGATGTCTGAGAACCCTTGTTGTTTATTCATTCAGTCGCTTCTGACTCTTCATGACCTCATGGACCAGCCCACCAGAGCTCCCTGTCGGTTGTCACACCCCCCCCCCCCGTTCCTTCAAGGTCAAGCCAGTCACTTCAAGGATATCATCCATCCATCTTGCCCTTGGTTGACTCCTCTTCCTTTTTCCTTCCATTTACCCCAGCATTATTATCTTCTCCAAGCTTTCCTGTCTTCTCATTATGTGGCCAAAGTGATTCATCTTTTCCTCTAATATCCTTCCCTCCAGTGAGCAGTCAGGGTTTATTTCCTGGAGTATGGACTGGTTTGATCTTCCCGCAGTCCAAGGCACTCTCAGAATTTTCCTCCAACATCACAGTTTAAAAATGTCTATCTTCCTTCACTCAGCCTTCCTGATGGTCCAACTCTCACATCCGTAGGTTACTATGGGGAATACCATTGCTTTAACTATGTGGGATCTTCATTGCCAGTGTGATGTCTCTACTAATTGAAATAGTGGAACTGTGGGAGGTCTATTGCTAACTAAAGTGTTCACTGTAAACATGTAGAAGAACATGTAGCTGTAAATTGTCACAGTTCCACTACTATGGAGAGATGCAATGGTGAAAGTAAACATTTTCCTCCAGCACCACAATTCAAAAGTGTCTGTATTCCTTTGCTGAGCCCCTCTTGTATTCCAGCTCTCCCGTCCATAAGTTAGTATGGGGAATACCATTGCTTTAACTATGCAGATCTTTGTTGTCAGTATGATGTCTCTACTCTTCACTATTTTATCAAGATTGGTCATTGCTCTCCTCCCAAGAAGGAGACGTCTTCTGATTTCCTGGCTGCTGTCTGTGTCTGCAGTAATTTTTGTACCTAGAAATACAAAATCTGTCACTGCCTCCACGTTTTCTCCCTCTGTTTGCCAATTATCATTCAGTCTGGTTGCCATAATCTTGTTTTATATATAGATATTTAACTACAACCCAGCTTTTGCACTTTCATTTTTTACCTTGGTTAGAAGGCTCCTCAGCTCCTCCTTTCAGCCATCAAAGTGTTATCATCTACATATCTGAGAGCCCTTACACATTTCCAAAAACACTGCTTTTCTCCACATTCCTCAGCCAAACAGGGGGTCAAAACCCCACCTTTTTGGCTGGGGGTGGCCGGATACCCACCCATGCTGATTGACCATTAGCACAGGTGGGCATGGGGATTCCCCCCCCCCCCCCGTTTAGTCCTAAAAAATAGAGGCATGTCTTATCTTCCTGGGGCTTGAAAATTAAACTATGGGGCTCCTCCCCTCTCAAAAGCTCCTCTGCTAGGAGGTTTTGTCTCTATTTGTAAGGGCTAAATGAGGGTCATGGAGGCTGGCACTGCCTCCTCTCTTCTCCAGACTGACTGAGCCTGAAGAAGAATAATGGCTGTGAGGATGCCTTTTGGGTTCACGAATACTGATCCCAGAAACAGTCCCCACTGACTCCATACCTGCAAAAGTTTGGATTTTCTATTAAGATCCAGACCTTTGCAGATATTTTTCAAACCTGGATTAAACCTCAATAATCAGGATTAGCTTGGGGAGTCATTTAGATGTTCCAGGCTAAACTGCTTCTTATGATACATTATATGGTTTGGTAGATGGGACCAGACGTGATTTCAATGCAGGATATTATCTTCCAAGTAAAAAAGACTACAAGAGTAAATGGTTTTATCTCTAAACTGAAGACAATTGTCTCAAGACAATTTTTTTCAGTACATGTACTAGTGCCCATTTATGGTGATTTTGCAATTTGACTCTGTGCTCAGTAAAAACAAAAAAAATAGAGACCTGGCAGTATATTTGCTTATCTCTCAGAAGAAACAAACCATTCCCCTGCTGAACAAATGCTCTTTTAGGTGCCAGTAAAATACATCCACCAGAGAATCTTTGTCCTTTAGAATATGAAATATTATGAGGATATGAGGTTTGGATGATGGTTCAAGCCCTCCTCATCACTGAGGGAAGAAATAATATTTGTGACTCTACCAATATGAAGAATGAGAGGGGAAATCACACAACTGAATGTTATATGTTTTTAAAAAGGTTGGTGATGGGAATAATGATTACCTGAATGTATCAAGAGAAAGTCAAGCCCATATTCTTCTCTCCAACATGTTACTTTTAGATGTGGAAGGAATTGGGAAGAGCTCTATGTAGCGGCATTCAGTTATGCATGTGTCAGTTAAGTATTATTGCCTCTATCTATCTATCTATCTATCTATCTATCTATCTATCTAATCGACCTATATGCACACACAAATGGTATACCATATATAATAGTAGCTATATTGATTATTTGAACATAAAAATACATATTGTAAAAATGATTTAGAGTTACAATTAAATTACAATTTTATGTAAGGAGTTCAAATGATCGTCTCTGCACTGCACTACATTGTTCATGCTTTCAAAGCACATAGTTGCAAACTTCAGTTAAAGCTTCTTTTGTAATTTGATAACACTTTTTATTATTTATTTATTTATTTATGGCATTTATATGCCGCCCTTCTCACCCAGAAGGGGACTCAGAGCGGCTTACAATATATACTTTCATACAATATATTATATACATATATGGACTTTATTGAAGAGAGAAACTGAGATAAAGCAGCTGAGAAGTGGAACAAAATAAGATTGATTCAGACTGTCCATAGCCAGTTGAAAAAAATAGAAGGAACAGAATCTGGCCACTTCCAGAAGTTTTCCACACATTTTTGTAGCCTCTTTGGTTTCTGGAAAGTGCCAGGATGGGAAATATGCCCACAGACTCAAAACAGTTACCTTCCTCAGCTTTTTAGGATCTGAATCTGTTTAAAAAAAGCAATAAAGAATGCTTCAGTAATGGGTTGTTGCAGGTTTTTGGGGGCTATACGGCCATGTTCTAGAGGCATTCTCTCCTGACGTTTTGCCTGCATCTATGGCAAGCATGCTCAGAGGTTGTGAGGTCTGTTGGAACTAGGAAAATTGCGTTTTCCTAGTCCCAACAGACCTCACAACCTCTGAGGATGCTTGCCATAGATGCAGGTGAAATGTCAGGAGAGAATGCCTCTAGAACAGTGGTTCTCAACCTGTGGGTCCCCGGTTGTTTTGGCCTACAACTCCCAGAAATCCCAGCCAGTTTACTAGCTGTTAGGAGTTCTGGGAGTTGAAGGCCAAAAACATCTGGGAACCCAAGGATGAGAACCACTGCTCTAGAACATGGCCTTATAGCCTGAAAAAACCTACAACAACCCAGTGATTCCAGGCATGAAAGCCTTCGACAATTCATTGCTTCAGAGATGTCACACGACGGTCAAGAAATTACCAGGCAGTTATGAAGTGTCTATGCCACTGCTGTTTGTATGTGTTTTCAAAACCCAAAATGACTACCCAAACTATCTTGTTTGAAACAAGGATTCAGAATAACAGCAGTACCCAGTATACTGTTCATGGAATATGCACAGGAATCCCTCAAATCTAAAAAAAAAAAATCTTTCCCACTCTCCCACCCACTGAGATGAGAAGTGGGCTCAATGATACAGTCCCTAAATGCATTTCTGCTAAGCAGAGCCAGGTACTGCCTGTCAAGACTTTGGAAGGAGCTTTGTGGTTGGCTACAAAGTAAGCTGAGTTAATCCTCCCCTCATAGTTCTATCTGTCCATCTGGGCTTACACACTGTCAGAAGTAGTATGACAACAAGAAGAAAGGAGGGGCCAAGGATATGCCAAAGTGAGCCTTATGGAGTCAGTGTGAAACAGCAACCACTTAAGCACAAGTAATATAATAGCTTTTGAGTGTTTGAAACCATTTTAATTTAATCCATAACAGTGATAGTGGAGTTCCAAGTGTCTGTGGACTTGTCTACAAGGATACACAAAGTGGAGTCACCACAAATCCAGTGCTGGCTGTCTTCATAATATATGAGGACTTCCCGTAAGTGTCCCAGTTTTCTACCCTTAATCTAACTTTGTTCCACTTTTTTTAAAGCAAAGTTAGAACTTTCCTGCAAACTTTTCAATATCTATGTGCTTCCCAGAAGTTTAGGTAGCAGTACTGACTTCAATTCAGCCCCATCCTCTGTCCCAATGGACACTGCAACCATCACCCTTTTCCAGTACTGATCAGTTAAGGAAATGAGGATGGCTTATCAGCCAGGGAGATTGTTGCAAATGCCTGACCATTGTGATCATATCTGCTGATGTCAGAATGGAGTGCCCAGATGACCAGCAAGAAGAAAGGTGGCATTCCACAATCTGGGGGGGGGGGGGGGGGGCTGTGGCTAGCTATGAGTGGCAACAGTGACACAGGAGAAAGCCAGTCCAAGGATCGGCATAACCATCTAGACCAGTGTATCACAAAGTGGGTAATATTGCCCCCTGGGGTACTAGAATGATTGGGGGGTAGTAGTAGCCTGGGCTAAACTTAAGGGGAATTGAATAAAAATAAGGTGGTAGTAGAAACATAAAGAAAGAAGAGATGAAGAAATTGAAAGACTGAATATTTCATCTGTTGTGTAACATAAAGCTGTAGTGATTATTTTCCAAATGAACACACAAAATACAAGCTAGAACCAATCAGTGGTCAGATCTGCCGACAGATCTTAACAAGCAAGTTTTCAAGTAACAGGAAGTCCAACAGGCATTGATAGAAATATGTGTATATAATATCTTGCTTACAAGATGATACTGTAAATAGGCAACATGTATGAAATCTAATTTAGATTATTTCTGAATTGTGCAAATACAATAAACTATTTTTTAAAAAGTAATTCGTGTTGCTGACAACTACAGAGCTGAATCTTAACACATTGGTAGCAGTGCACCAGGTTCATCCTTCTCATTTAGGATTAGTTTTAATGTTATTCATAATTTATATTTCAATATTATCCTTCATTATCTTAATTTTCTGGATATAATGCAAATGGAACCATGATTGATTTTAATAAATAATGTTATAATTTGAAGCTTTAAGTTGTCATATCAACATCATCATGTAGATATGTTGTAGAAATATATACATAAAATGCAAATTTCTGTTTGTTCACTTAAAGAAAGTAGATTTTCAGAGGGAGACTGAGGGTATTTTTAAAGGGATGTTGAACCAAATATGTCTGGGAATCACCAATCATGGATATAGCAGGTATATGCTGGATCCAGAGCTGCTCTGGGTGAAAATACACCAGAGTAACCCGCTCAATATATATATACAGTCTTTGTGAGTCATCTTAGTTATCTTGTACTAATTGGCAGGAACATACTGAAAAGTATGTGGAAATTACATTGTTTCCCGAAGAATTGGACAGAACAAAGCCCACAGGTTGTTCCTTATAAGAATATAGAGGGGAAATCCAGTCTTTCAGCACATCCTTCATATTGCCATGCTACACATTGAATTTTATCATCTCACTCCCTAACTGTTTTCCACTTCCACCTGCATCCATATTCTGAACATTTGCATTTGCCTGATTCCCAGTGGCATTTTGGTTATTCTGGTTTAAAAAAAAAAAAACCTGAAAATTCAGAGGAGATGAAAACTGTACTACAAACCTATGTTCCTCAGGTAATAATAATAATAATAATAGAAACTTTATTTATACCCTGCCTCCAGGCATGTAGCCGGGGGGGGGGGGCTTGAGGGGCTTCAGCCCCCCCCCCCCCCCCGAAATTCTCATGGTGGTTCGTGAAAAGGCCTTACTGGTGCATTATTTAAACTGTTATGCTTATTCATATCATGATCTGATCACCATACTCAATATATCCCATATGCATGGGGGTATTGGGGTAACGATTCAAAAGGTTTGCTAGGCTAGACCCTCTTTTACTCAGACTCAGTCCCCCCCCCAAAACTCAGCCCCCCCCCCCGAAACTCCCCCTGAAAAAAACTCAGCCCCCCCCCCCGAATCGAAATCCTGGCTACGGGCCTGCCTGCCACCATTTCCCCAAGGGGACTCGGGGTGGCTAACATTAGGCCAAGCCCAACAGTCACAGTAAAGCAAAAGAATACAACATAAAATCATAAATTAATACAACAAATAGAATGCAATAAAATCAAAGAAAAAAATATAAAATAAACGCAAGGTAAAATGTAAATAACAAAACAATAACCAGGTGGGGCAGGGCCAAATACAATGAATAGGATTTTTAAAAATCTGGGTGAGATGGATGAGTAGGGTGATACATCTGGTGGGAGTTTCGGATGGGACAAACAATGGGATTTAGTTCACTGAAGGGTGAGATAAAGTGCATCAAAAGACATTATGTGCTGAGTTGGTCAAGATGAGGGACTTGTTGGGTCTGATTTGTGTATCCCCCATACTCATGAAATCAATGAAGAGGAGAAGAGTGGCCTCTCCTTATCGATTCCATGTCTGGGCACCCTTTTCTGATCTCAATAGAAGTGACAGAGTGCTGGGAAAGTTTCTAATGGAACTACAAAGCTGGTGAGGAAGCAGTGGCACCAAAAACCTGGGACGAGTCAGCAGGGCCAATGTGGTGCCAGTCCAGCTATCCTGTGTAGAAAATTACTCAGCATCACACAGGATTCAGCCTAGTGGGATCATCCTGGATTAAGCAGTTAATGTAGACATTGTTACAATTGCATTAAATGAAACCAGGGTGGAAACCCTAGTATTCATTTATTGATGATGATGATGATGATGATGATGGTGATGATGACGACGACGACGACAATGATGATGATACTTCTGTATCAGTCTTGGATAATTCCATTTAAATGTAATCTGCCTTGAGAAGGACCTGTCTGGCTCTAACATTTTCTGAGCATGACTCAAGCAGCTTCATGACACTTGTTTTTAAAACCCAGTGTTCAGGGAACTGGGAACCGAACAACTGCACAAGGTTCCCGTGTGACTGCCAAGCTGTTTCCCACTAAAAGCTATGTGAAGCCAAAAGCATCCTTCAAAGAGTGGAATAAATATTGAATGTAATATGCTAAAATATATCTTTTTTTAAACTTCTATTTTAATTCTGCAGCTGGGCTTTAAACCAAGAGGAATGTTTCTTTTCTTGAGCTTTTCTAGTCAAAAGACTACCTCAACAGCTAGTGGGAGAATGTGTGGCATCCCACCCTGAAAGCAATGAAAAACACATTATCCATACCACTAGACCTGTGTAATGGATAAATAGTGGAAAATCAGAGCAGGATTCCACCCACTGTCTCTGGTCCAAACTCTACACAAATATTTGCTTAATTCAGTGGTTCTCAATCTGTGGGTCCCCAGGTGTTTTGACCTATAACTTTCAGAAATCCCAGCAGGTTTACCAGCTGTTAGGATTTTGGGAGTTGAAGGCCAAAACATCTGGGGACCCACAGGTTGACAACCACTGGCTTAATTTATTGTCTAGCTGGCCGGTTAACTAGTTACATATAAATGTAACATATAAATGTTTCTTACAAATCCAAGGTAGTGTACATAAGCCTAAATGCTACTAATCCCTCCAAGTAGAGCAGATCCATGGAAGCAGTTGTTGAATGGTGAGCCAATATTTATGCAAATCTCATTTATTCAATGGATGTAATCTAATTGAGACCAGTACAATCAACAGTGACAAAAAGGCCACCAAAGCAAAAGTGCCAGACAACATCATGACTGTGGTGGGAACCAGCATTGCCCCAGGCGTCTACACACCACTGAAACATAGTCAACATCCCCAAAGACGTTTGGATGAATATTCATGGAACACATTCAGCAGCAATCTACTGCTGCTGAAGGATCACATGTGTTCCTTGAACTTTTGCTTGTTGAGAAAGATCCCCAGTTTTGAATGTTTCCTTTGCAGCTTTAATCTGTTTGTTTTAGGACTAAGGACACATTTCCAAGCCAGCTGTGAAGAGTGGAAAGCCTTCCATGCAAATGTATTCCACTTCGGGGCATACATGGCAGCAGTACAAGAGGCAATTAAAAAGATCTGTAGGAAAAGGGAGAGAACTTAATGGCCAGCTGTCCTTGTGTTTTGGAGTGTAGGGTTAGAGGAACTAATAATAGATGAAGTTTGACATGTTTTTCTTATGTTTCAACCAGGGCATGTTGTGTCATTAATTCAGCTTGTGCCTGGGCACTTACAGTATGAATTCCCTTTGTGGCCTATTCTACATCTCCACTTCTGCATGTGACCACATGTAAATGTGTATATTTCTTAAATAGCTCTGTAATTGAGGACATTTACATCCCCCATTGCTTGAGAGCTCACAATGAGTCTGAGCCACACAAGCTCGTTCAATGTTTGGCTCAGATTGCATGCTTTTTTCCCCTGACTGGGTTTAAATTCTTACTCAATCTTCCCCATCATCACCACACACACGCTTCAGTATATGCAATGCAGCAAAGATAAGATCTTTGTACCCAATTAACCCTGCAGGGCCTGTGAACAGGCCTCATTAAGAAAACAGTCAAACACATTTATATTTAAGTACCAAATTCACTTGGAATTTAGATCAGATTTCCGACAAAGAGATTAATATGCTTCCTATGCACCAGGGCAGAACTTGTTTCTAAATGGGGAGGTCTGGAGTCCTGTCTTTCTTACTTTACAAAATTTCACCAACCAGGGGGAGAGACATATAGTCTTTATCCTACTTCTTTCTTTTTGTTATGAAGAGATAATAAGTTCATTAAATGTTGGTGCTCTTAAAATCATAGGTGGAGAGATGACAAACCAAATGAACTCCATCCCTTAACTTCACCTTCTAAAGTCTATGCAGTCATGCAATCCACTGCATTTGAAAAATATAGCTGCAGGGGCTACCATGAAAGGAAAAGGTCTGGGTCAATTTACTCTGAAGTTTAAGTACCAATTCATATGTATTACATCAGAAAGGAAAGTCCTACAAGCAGTAGCCCTGGCAGACATTTGCCTGCTTCTAGATAGGGGTAAACGCAAAGCAGAAGCAACCTCTTGCCATTGATCACCATAGTCTGTGGAGGATTCTGTGACCACACTTGACTGAATCCGTTTCAGCATTCCTGTGAACAGGTACCTAGCATATTAGAGTTTCTGCTCACTGTAACTATACTACATTGAACTAGCTGTTGTTAGCTACCATTGAATTGACTGAACATGTGGCAACCATCTAAGTCTGTCTATCAGCAGCAACCTGCTCAAGTCTTGTAGATTCAGGGTGATGAATCTGATTAAATCTATCCATCTGGAATGTGGCCTTCCATTTTTTACTACCTTCCCAGGCATAATTGTCTTTTCTAGTGGGTTGTGTCTTCTCATAATATATGAGTTCAACAGTCTTATTACCTCATCAGATGGGTCTGTTTTCGGCAGCATATGCTGGTTCCTCTGCAGTTTTGCCGGCTCCCATCCCATGACTTATAGAACTACTTCCAGTGAGGCTCTGTTACAAAATTGGAGATGAACTGGCACATGCAGCCACTACGGCAACACTTCTCCCCATGGGATGACATAAGGTGGAAGCCAGGCAATCCAAGGCATGCGGTGATGGGTTTTCCATGCTGGGCACCACCAAATTTGCCACAATCCAAGGTGATTCTGGTCGCACGTATGATGAGGTCATTAGTTTAGCCATCCTAGTATCTCAGGATTAGTTAAGGATTTATTTGATCTGGGGCGCATTTATTTGTCTTTTTTTTTGTGCAGTCCATGGTATTCAAAAGACCCTTCTTCAGCACTATATCTATAGTAGGTTTATTCTCCACCATTCCCAGGGTTCCATAGGGTAGAACCATGGCAGTTGAAATGTCAAAGCATTACAATTGTATGGCATGAAAAGGCCTCCAGGAATTGACAGGTCACCTCCAGTTTTGTTTTAGTTTTGGAAGCCTTTTTTAATGGTCACCATACCACATGGCAGAATTAACCCAAAGCAGTTGTCCATCCCAATTGGCTCATATGTTAAATTATTACTCAGGAGAACTTTGGAATAAAGCATGCTTGTATCATGAACAAAATAGGAAACACTCGACAAGCTAAGATAAACCTGAACAATCTCTCACCTTCATGTTAAGGAATATAAAAGGATGTTGTATGTCGAGCACTTTGAATACATGGAAGCAATATATAAATGTTCAGCATTATTTAGTTAGGGAAGGTGATAAAAACTGAGATAAGCACCATTAATATTATCAGTTTCATAGTGTTATCTTCCATTTCCATAGCCGTGCTTATCTGAAAATCTTTCAAGTGGCCATCATATGACACTATCAGTGAAAAGGTATTGTTCTTCTGTTTCGTCATTTCTTTCTTAGTAAATATAGCCAAGGGTGGGTTACAAGTAGAAGAGGATGTCATTTGAGCTTCATGTAAAGTTCCATGATCTGGGAAGTTGTTAGCACTATAACAAGGGCTCAAACCATATAGCCCTCTAAATTTTGAGCCGTACCCAAGAAATCCAGTGGTAGGAATGCTGGAAGTTGCAATTTGAAGTGCTATATGGTTCACACCCCTGTATTATAATTTTAAGAAGATTAGTTAAGCTCACCGAATAAATGATTTTGTGTTTCCCTCTCCCACACCCAATTTTAGCTTCAAAACCATAAATGTTAGTGCACAGTTAGGATATGTGCACAAAAGTATCTCTATGAAATCAAGTCTCAACATGATATCAAACTATCTCACTTCCAAGTCTTGGCGGCTGGATGGTATTTAACAAAGTAGGGCCAATTTCCCTAGCTCTGGATTAGTCAACATTAGGCTCATGTGTCTACTATTTCACAAAATACTTTCCCACATTTGTCCGACTGCAGTTTGAAGGGTGGAGCTGACAACATAAATGTGCCCTAAGGGGCATATCCTGATCTATTTCCCTTGGGGATTTCTGAGTCCATCCATTACATATGCAGATGTCTGTAATCAAGAGATCGCTATGGGTTCTGATAATTATTCCTTAGACTTGGCCACTTGCAATAAAAATCCCATTTGTCACAGTTTGTTTGCCGCACTGCACTCATTTCCATTGTGGTGGCCCTAATAAGCAAAAACTTGCAGAAAAATGTGCCATTTATAAGCAAACACCAAACTACACAACGTAACAAAGGGATTCCTTTACATTCCTAACTGAACTCCCAGAAACTACAACTCCCAGAATCCAAAACTCCCAGAATCTACAACTACCAGAATTGGCCAGCATGGATGTTGGTATCATTCCTTCAGCTAAGGTGGATGTAGACAAATACCACATTTGTAAGTATTTGGTGTCCTGTTGTTGTGTGCCTTCAAGTCGTTTCTGACCCATGGGGACTCTAAAAATTATCCAATCACAGAGTTTCCTTAAATAGATTTATTCAGAAGAAGTTTCCTCTGAAGTTAGGAGAGAATAACTTCCTCAAAATCTCTCAGGCCACTTCCATAAAGCTGAATAATATTCCACATTTTCTGCTTTGAACTGGAATATATGGCAGTGTAGACTAAAATATTCCATTTCAAAGCAAATATTGTGGGATTTTATGCCTTGATATTCTGGGTTACATGATGTGTGGAAGGGCCCTCTGTGGCTTTCATATTTCCCTGCAAAAAAAGCAAGAAATAATTAGAGGGTATGAGAAGATATACAAGGAGAACTTCTCTTACAAATTTCCAATGCAATGGCTACGGAAATCTCACAGATAATAAATTCATATCCCTTGATAGTATAGTGCTAGTGTTCCATGTTAATTGTCATGGTTGCATCCCGTAGAATCCTGGGATTTGCAGTTTTGCTATTGGAGTACTCAGCCAGAGAGCTCTTATTGTGCTTCATCAAACTGCAAACCATAACATTTAAAGTGGAATAATAGCACAATAATTATTTGGCCCGAATGAGCCTCTGGAAAGTTGCCGTCAGGCCCCGGTTCATGCCAGAAAGCCTCAGTCTTATAGAATGGCTTCTAAACTAACCTTCCATGAAGACATGAGGGTATTGGAGGGCTGTTATAAGGCAACAGATCTCATTTGATCCTGGATGCTAAGAAAAATCAGCCCAGCTTAGTACTGGATGAAGGACCACCAATGAATACCAGATGCTGTAGAATTCATTTCAATCGAAGGGATTGGCCAAACCATTGCTGAATATTCCTTGCCTAAAAAAAACCCTATGAATTCATGAGGTTGCTTATCTGCTTTACAGTTGCCATAAGTAAACAGGTGACATGAAGGTCCAAATATAAGTTTTCTAGACCTTAGGGTTATTGTCCTACTGAGTAGGGAGGACTTCTTAACATCAATGCCTTCCTCAATGCAAACATTAAAGAACAGAAAAAGCATCATGGGATGAATGATGGGGAAGGAGCTCATGTGAGTCTTCTCACATCTGCAAGGTCATCCAGGCTTTGTTCCTAATCTTTCAGAGGCTGCCTACAGCACCAAGCAAACAGAACAAACCTCAGTCCCTTCTTCTGTGGAATTTAGCATCTGCCTTCAGGAAACTAAAACAGATGGTTTCCCTGTGAGTTTTCCCTTTGCTTTGAATTTTGTGCCTTCTTGGTTGGTCTAATAAAAATATTACAACAATATGGGCTTTGGAATTTGTCTTGTAGTTGACACATCAGACCCGACATTTGTATGAGTTTTTCTTTTGCAGCTTTCATTCATTTTCTTTCATAAAATTTCAAGCAAACAGAATATTCTTCTAACATATTTCATTTCAGAAACAGTTTTGTTTACTGATGCGCCAAGGCTGGCTTTTTTCTCCAGTACTTTAAAACATGCTTCAGAGACATATTATGAAAATACTAAACAAACAACTGTATTTTTGTATGTTTTGGATGCATGTGTGCCTTTCAGATTTCCTGTTGACTTTATCAGACAGGGTGAATTTAGCATTCTAGGATGTGTTCATCCCATCTAATAGATGGAGCCACATGATGATGTGGGAGTTCCAGCAAAGGCCCCCAACTGAAATAAAATTTTCACTGGATATGTTCTTCCCAGCATGGGAGGCTTCCCATGTAGTGCTGGCTCCAATTGAGCCAGCACAGGGCCTTGCTGGGAGGGTGGCGCTTTCCCCATGTCTTGGGGAAAGTGTCACCAAAGGGAGTTGCATTTGGGATGACGGATTTGTCCCACAGCCCTTCTTCTTTCTCTCGGATGCCAGCCAAAGCAGGACATTTCGCCTGGCCTTTATAATGAGGTCCTTAGGGTGGTCCAATGATTTTCATAGGGTTTCTGAAGCCAGGAATACTCAGAAGAGGTATTGGAAGTTCCTTTCTCTAAAATACGGCATATAGCACCTAACATTCATTAATGGCCTCCCATCCAGGTACTAATCAGAACTGACTGCTGAATTTCTCAGATCAGATGAGATCTGGTGCCTTCCACCATCACACAATTATGGCTTTAATTACCAATGGATACAGCATGTACACAACTTAATTGATTGCTCTCTTTTAGACTCAAATATGGTCAAGACTGCTTGGTGCTAAAGCGAATGATGCTACACAGATATTCTATCAAGCTAAATTGTTTAATCCAAGATGAAAGAGAACACTGAAATAGAAGAAGGTCCAGTTGGTGTAGCTCTGCTAGAACATCCATATTCAGTTCCAAACATATGGAAAGCAGTATTATGGAGACATGACACCTGCTGCTTACACAATAAAGAAGTGGATGCTTGTGATCCCTGGAAGTGTCAAACCACTTGCACTATGATCTTTTGCACCAGTGGTTTCCCACAGCAGAATCTTGGCCTTCCATAGTAACATTTGGTGCTGTTTGTTGTCTGTCTTTGTCACAACACATGATTTTAACATGGTAATTCTACTTTATTTGCCATGGCATCATTTTATTAAATCCTGGAGTTGGTAATTTAGTGAGGTGTGTTGAGTAACCTCAGCCAGGGATTTCTCTCCTAGTGCCTCTGACCAAACTATGAATTCCAAGATTCTATGGATGGAACTATGGCCATTAAAGTGGACTCATAGCACTATACTGATAAAATATTTAGTCTGTCTCCCTGGATGTCTTTGAGTGACTCACCCACACAGTCTCAGTCCTCCTGGTGAAATGGTACTCCAGCATCAAGCATGTTTACAATGATGGATGAGATGAGAACCATAGGCCCTCCACCCAATTACTATAACTGCTCATGTTAATAACTCAGGTCTAATTTGATGGACTGAGATTATTATGGAACCAAACCTAATAAAAAGCAAGGGCAAATGATGTGAGGCATTGAGTTGGGATGGGGAGGGGGAGTAAGACAGTTCCAGTCATTCTCACGCTTTTCTGCCAATTAAAATTAATGAGAACCACCTTGACATTAATTTAATACATGGAATGAAGACTGCAAGTGACACCTCTTTGTGTTAATAATATAGTCAAGGATTCAAAGTGGGATTTGGTTAAAGTCGATTATATTAAAGACCAATTAGCTATCTTTCTGCCTATTTTATCCCTGAGCAGACTCTATTAGAATATATTTTAACACCTCAGCAAATCCATACTATACTTAGAAATGACCCTCAATCTGACAGGGATTATCCCTGCTATCATAATGATAATTTCTACAAGGCCGCATCTATATCGGGCAAGTTACTACGGTGGAACTCTAACCCAGAGCTGAATCTGTTGTCCCATGGGCTAGGACTGGATCAGCCCTGTTAGGCTGCCCCTCAGTCTCTGCTGCCACTCATAGCCAACTAGAGAGTTTTCTGCAAGTGTGATCATCTCCTTTTATGTCTCTAAAATCAGAATAGGATATTTGCACAACCAGCGGGAAAGAGGGAGTTGATCTCCCCTCATTCTTGTTGTTCAAGTGTGCACCCTGTTTTGTCATCAACAGACACAACTATGACAACCAGTAGCTCCAAGGCTGGCAGGGAAGCACCAACAGTGCCAACATGGGGATAGCTCATCCTCTTTCTCTATGCAAGGAAAGAGTGTTGGTAGTGGTGTCCATCTAGACAGGGGATCAGTCTGAAATGGACCTGATTCAGCTCTCCATACTGCTGCAAACCCCCCAAATACTTCAGAATTTATCTCAAACTCTGGGTTATCCCCCAAAAAATGCCTAAATTGGGCAAAGTTAGATTAAGCAAACAAACAAACAAACAAACAAAAAACAACAACCCGGAAACAGGAATGTTCACCAGAGGTTAATATACATTGTGAAGACTGCCAGTGGTACAGTGGTGAGTCCAGTTTTTTGGCCAATGGAGACAAGCCCAGGGTGATTGATAACACTGGCCAACACACATTTTGGTACCTCAAATGTTAGACCTGTTTCTGGGTATATTTGAGCAGTGGCTATCTGCTCACTCATTTGTTATTGTTATTGTTGTTGGTCATTCATTCAGTCGTTTCCGACTCTTCGTGACCCCATGGACCAGCCCACGCCATAGCTAACTGTTGGCCGTCGCCTCCCCTGGCTCATTCAAGGTCAATCCAGTCACTTCAAGGATGCCATCCATCCATCTTGCTCTTGGTTGGCCCCTCTTCCTTTTTCCTTCCATTTTCCCCAGCATAATTGTCTTCTCTAAGCTTTCCTTTCTTCTCATGATGTGGCCAAAGTACTTCATCCTGGCCTCTAATATCCTTCCCTCCATTGAGCAGTCGGGCTTTATTTCCTGAAGTATGGACTGGTTTGATCTTCCTGCAGTCCAAGGCACTCTCAGAACTTTCCTCCAGCACCACAGTTCAAAAGCATCTATCTTCCTTTGCTCAGCCTTCCCTATGGTCCAGCTCTCACATCTGTAGGTGACTACAGGGAATACCATTGCTTCAGCTGTGCGGATCTTCGTTGCCAGTGTGATGTATCTACACTTGACTATTTTATCAAGGTTAGTCACTGCTCTCCTCCCAAGAAGTAAATGTCTCCTGATTTCTTGGCTGCAGTCTGCATCTGCAGTAATCTTTGCACTTATAAATACAAAGTCTGCTCACTCATAGAAAATAATAATTTAAAAAATATTAACCATATCTAAGAAACTAGAGCTGAAGTTGCCTACCAAATGCAATTTTCTGAACTAGCAAATAACCCCGGGAACAGCCCTAAAAACTAAGACACCAAGACATTTTTTTTGTTTAGCTGTGTAATTCTTTATACCAGGAAAAAGATTGTTCATCAAGGGGAATGGCCTTTCTTTTCAAATGTTGCAATCACTACTTCAAGAACTTCTGAGATGGCTAAGTTCCTTCTGAATGCTTTTAAAGAGGTGCAGTTCTGTCCAGTTCATTTTTTTCTTTACTCTCTCAAGAACAAATAAAAGAGCTATATTTAGACTCTGCAAGCAAAGACTTCAGATAGCTTATATTTAGCAGGTCTAGTTATTGTTTATTTTTTTGTCTGTGATGGATTTTGATAAGTTGCATGCAGAAAAATACTTTAAATAGTTTACACAGAGTTTAGAAACAATTGTGTGAAAATAATCAAACCCTCAACATCAGTTTACAGGATATACATCTCACATTAGGAACTTTAGAAGTATATCAATTCTAACCTCACACTGACATTTGTAAATAATGATAGTAGTAGTAATAGTAGTAATTACATTTCTAAGTAGCAATTGTAAGTAACGCTGAATTTAAAATCTAATGTTACATGTTGCCAAGGTCATTTCATGCATTCAAGACATGGTGGATTTTTTAATTCTTTGAAACAGTTGCAAGTACAGTAGTCCCTCCAGTTTTGTGTGGCTTAGGGGTGCAAGATCAACAAAGGCAACAAAGATCCGCATAGTCAAAGCCATGGTATTCCCTGTAGTAACCTACGGATGTGAGAGCTGGACCTTAGGGAAGGCTGAGCGAAGGAAGATAGATGCTTTTGAACTGTGGTGTTGGAGGAAAGTTCTGAGAGTGCCTTTGGACCGCGAGAAGATCCAACCAGTCCATCCTCCAGGAAATAAAGCCCAACTGCTCATTGGAGGGAAGGAAACTAGAGTTGAAGTACTTTGGCCACATCATGAGGAGATAGCAAAGCCTGGAGAAGACAATTATGCTGGGGAAAGGTAAAAGGAAGGGCAAGATGGATGGATGGCATCCTTGACGTGACTGGACTGACCTTGAAGGAGCTGGAGGTGGTGACGGCCGACAGGGAGCTCTGGCGTGGGCTGGTCCATGAGGTCACGAAGAGTTGGAGACGACTGAACGAATGAACAACAACAACAGAGGTGCAGGGCCTCACAAAACTGGAAAAAGTCATGAATGAATAAACTTTTTTTCTTTTTTAATAAAAAGAATATAACTCTAGGTCCTCCAGAACAACTCTAGGGACTTCATCACATTAGGTGCCCTAATGTGGATGACAGTAGGGGAATTCGCCAGGCATTGGAGTTAATCTGTTGGGCAGTGGAGGAATCACATGGGGGAAAGCATCACTATCTGGATTCCCCCCACACTGGTCCCATAGCTGCAACAAGAACATGGGAAGTCTCCCATGTTCTCATTGGTCTATCCTAGGATGCTTTCAGTACAGTTCAGGGACAGAGCCCGGTGGAAGTAATTGTGTGTCATATGATGAAATCTGGCAGGTTACATCTCCAAACTGTACTGAAAAGTGTCCTATGACAGGTAAGTTTGCCCAAGTAATGAAGTGGTAGGGTCCATGTCTGGCAGAAGGTCACCATAGGGTTGCACTATAGAGAGAACATATTAATGAAATCCACCAAAAATCATATCCACTAAAGGTAATCCTACAAATGTGAAGGGCTAACTGTTTAGTATGTCTTCATTGTTAAGGACCCAACATTTATCCTCACACTTTACTATGGTTTTGTACCCAAAGCGATAATGATCTATTTTACATTGCCTTATCCTTACTACTGCCATATGACCTATGCACTTTATTCACCAGACCTAGTCCACCCACCCGTGACTAGAAATGAATTTCATTATGGGTTGCTGGTTTTGATGCCTTTTGTATATATTGTTATAATGTTGTTTTATTTCGTATTGACTGTTGTCATGTATTTTACTGTGTTATGTTTTTATCTGTGTTGATCAGTCTTGGTCCCATGTAAGTCGCCCCGAGTCCTTTCGGGGAAATGGAGGCGGGGTACAAAAAATTAATAATAAAGTTATTAATGAGGCTGTTGGAATTTTTTTTTACTTAGAATCATTTACAATTATATCCAACTCATAATATATCGCATAATATATCGGTTCTTCAACATGGTGAAGACATTAAGTGAAATTTATTCCATTCAAAGCACATTTTATCTACTTTCCCTCTTTATTTAATGAGCTACCCTGTTTAAAAAAGTTGAGAAAGCTAGAATCTTTTCAAAATTACTCAAAAGACAGTCTCATTGAACTCCAAAGGACTTACGTTATGGTAAACATGCTTTTGTCAGATTGTTACTTAATACCCTTTGAAATATTTAAAGAAGAAATACTCATCTTTGAGCATGTTTGAGTTGCTGTTTCAAAGTAGGACTTTTATTTGTCAACCCATTTGTTCACATTTAAGTTTTGTCACCAACATTTCAAATGTCTTGTTTCATGCTGTTCACACTGAGGCATGAAAAAAATTAAATTACAAACCTGTTTTTTCACCATATTTTCTCTTACTGAAAACTGATGGTTTTATTCAGTGAAAGCTTGTGAAAGAGGAGCCTCCTTTCTGGCCATTCTAAGTGATGATTAACTAAAACATATTTCTGGGTTAAACATTTATTTTTATTCATGTCTCAAACTGCTTTCTAGGTTGCACTGTTGCTATGAAAAAGAAAGCAGGTAATGGTAGTGTTAGCATTCCCTGTACATATGTATGAGTCTTCTGCATCCCATTCTGGAAAAAAGACGGGCTATAAATCCAATAAATAAATAAATAAATAAAAATCTACATTGGCTCCAATGGTTGCAATACTGTTTAAATAAATAGGCTTGATAAAAATATTCATTGTGAGACAGCTGGTGCAAATTTGTGCTGCTTACAAACAACAGATCCACGTAAAATTAATGGAATTATTCTCAGGCCCTTGATTAAATGGTTTTTACATACTGAAATTGTTATTGTACATGCATATCCATTTTCGGAACATTCTTTTCATAACCCTGTCTCAATTATCATCTGGCCTCTAGTTTCCCTTCCTCATTAATTCAATTTTCAAGTTAAGTATTCCTTGTCCAAATGCTTGGGACTAGAAGTGTTTTGGATTTCAGATTTTTTATTTATTTATTTGAATTTGAAACACCTCTATGGGTTTGTATGTATGCACATAATGGAGACAGAAGCCAAGTGTGAACACAAAACAAATTTGTGTTGCAATGCATATACACCTTAAAGACATAGCCTGAAGGTAATTTTATGCCATATTTTTAATAACTGTATACTTGAAACAAAGTTTGTATAGACGAAATCATTAGAAAGCAAGGTGTCCCTATCTTTGTCACCATGTGAACAAATTTGAATTTTGTAGTATTTATTTATTTACTACATTTATATCCCACTCATCTCACCACCACTCCTCCCAAGGAGGACTCAGAGTGGCTCACAAAATGCAGCAATTTGATGCCGTACATATACACATGTAAACCGCCCCGAGTCCCCGTTGGGGAGATGGTGGCGGGGTATAAATAAAGTTTATTATTATATTACAGGGTGAGGCAGCATAACTTCCTTGTTAAAAATGCACACCATTCAGTTGGTTGAAGACGTAGCAGAGCGCAAGTGGTCTCGTTTGAGAGGCGGGAGTATAAAGTTTTGTCCTGACACAGTTCAGTCACCATCATGCGTTGGAACAGTGAGGAGCATGTTTTTGCCACTGAGGCCTACTTTTTGAGCGGATTTGGAGTGGCTGGCCCGCTCTCCAGATTTGGCCCCTTGTGATTTTTTTTCTATGGGGTTTTTTGAAATCCTGTGTTTATGTGAACCATCCAAGGACCCTACAAGATTTGAAGACCAACATCCAGGAAGAAATTGCCAACATAACACCTGCTATGCTGGCAAGAGTCATGACAAACGCCAGAAATCAGTTTATTCAGTGTATGGACAATGGAGAATGGGGGATGTCACCTACCTAAATTGATCTTCAAAGCTATGTAAAACAAAACTTTAGGTATGCACCTACATTACATAAAAAAAATCTGATTCATACAATGGGTTTTATTAAGTTTTGAAAAAAGGAAGTTATGCTGCCTCACCCTGTATTATAAATACATAAATGTAATAAATTCAGGATTCTAAATAGGGGATGCCCAAGCTGTAACTACAAATCCCCAATGGTAACATTTTAGAATTCATCAACTGAAGTAGGCATGAAGGGCACAGTATAAGTGATAGTACAGAATCACCCAGGTTGCTTCTAATTTCATACAGAATAGGGCAGGAGGGAGAAACACTTAGTTTGTGGAGATGCCTGTCCTTGATGTCATTTGACCCACAGTGGGAAAGGATTAAGGAGTGGAGTCTATCTTAGATGGATACGGGTAAAGAACTATATTGTGAATCATTCCAGAGATCAAGCCATAAGAAATAAGATACAAATGTTATATAGTATACAGGATGGAAATGTATAAAGATAAAGATATAATTATTGTCTCAATAAGAAATGAATGTGTGAAAGAAAATAATCCTCGTGTTGGTGGTGGGAATTGTAAATGTTTTGTGTGTGCACGGTATGTAGTTTTTGTATTGTAAAAATAAAAAATTGTTTAAAAAACGGAGTGGAGTCTATCTTTTCACCCATTTCCAGCCCTCTAACCCTGCAATAGACTGGCAGCACTTCCACACAGGGCTTAAACCATGACAAAGCGGGTTTAAGAAACCTGCTACATCATGGGTTGAAGTCCCCGCAAATGAAGAAAAACCCGGGCTCTCTGGGGAGGGTGTTCCCATTCCAGCATGGGAACTGCCATGCTGTAATGGAGCCATCCCAACCCCACACCCCCCAAAAAACCCTTTTTTTAAAAGAAATCTTACTGAGTTGCCATGAGGCTGCTCCAGCAGCCTTCCTGTTGCATACAAATGACACGCCAGGAAGTGTGTGTGGGGGGGGGGGGGGATTTGAGAAACACTTTTCCAAACATCTAGGACATTGGTTCTCAACCTTCCTAATGCCACAATCCCCAACCATAAAATTCTTTCTGTTGCTACTGCTTGACTGTAATTTTGCTACTGTTATGAATCATAATGTAAATATCTGATATGCAGTATGTATTTTCATTCACTGGACCAAATCTGGCACAAATATGCAACACGCCCAAAACTGAATACTGGTGGGGTTGTGGGGGGGGGGGGGTTGATTTTGTCATTTGGAAGTTGTAGTTTCTGGAATGTATAGTTAACCTACAATGAAAGAGCATTTTGAACTCCACCAATGATGGAACTGAACCAAACTTGGTACACAGAACTCCCATGACCAACAGAAAATACTGGAAGGGTTTGGTGGGCACTGACCTTGAGTTTTGGAGTTGTAGTTCACCTATATCCAGAGAGCACTGTGGACTCAAACAATGATAGATCTGGACCAAACTTGGCACAAATATTCAATATGCCCAAATGTGAACATTGGTAGTGTTTGGGAAAAATATGCCTTGACATTTGGGAGTTGTAGTTACTCAGATTTATAGTTAACCTATAATCAAAGAGCATTCTTAACCCCTCCAACGATAGAATAGGGCCAGACTTCCTGCACAGAACCCCTATGACCAACAGAAAATACTGTGTTTTCTGATGGTCTTTGGTGACCCCTCTGACTCCCCCATGACCCCCCCCCCCAGGGGTCCCAACTCCCAGGTTGAGAAACACTGATCTAGGAGAACTCATTTTCCCATACCCAAATGAGATGAACTCATTGTTCTGGGATTCTACTTGAGGGGCAATTTACCTTTTAAATTGTATTGTCTAAGGCTTTCATGGCCGGAATCACTCAGTTCTTGTGGGTTTTTTCGGGCTATATGGCCATGTTCTAGAGGCATTTCTCCTGACGTTTCGCCTGCATCTATGGCAAGCATCCTCAGAGGGTCTGGTTGCAATTGGTGCAATGGGTTTATATATCTGTGGAATGGTTGGGGTGGGGCAAGGAGCTCTTCCCTGCTGCAGTTAGGTGTGAATGTTAGCTAATCACCTTCATTAGCATTTGAAGGCCTGCCTGAGTCTGGGAAAATCTGTTGCTGGGAGTTGTTAATCTGTGCCTGGTTTCTTCCTCTCTGATGTTTAGCTGTTAAAATTTTAGAGTTTTTTAAAACTGGTAGCCAGATTTTGTTCATTTTCATGGTCTCTTCCTTTCTGTTGAAATTGTCCACATGCTTGTGGATTTCAATGGCTTCTCTGTGTAGTCTGACATGGTGGTTGTGAGAGTGGTCCAGCACTTCTGTGTTCTCAAATAATATGCTGTGTCCAGGTTGGTTCATCAGGTGCTCTGCTATGGCTGACTTCTCTGGTTGAAGTAGTCTGCAGTGCCTTTCATGTTCCTTGATGCGTGTCTGGGCGCTGCGTTTGGTGGTCCCTATGTAGACTTGTCCACAGCTGCATGGTATACGGTAGACTCCTGCAGAGGTGAGAGGATCCCTCTTGTCCTTTGCTGAACGTAGCATTTGTTGGATTTTCTTGGTGGGTTTGTAGATTGTTTGTATGTTGTGTTTCCTCATCAGCTTCCCTATGCGGTCAGTGGTTCCCTTGATGTATGGCAGGAACACTTTTCCTCGGGGTGGATCTTCATCTTTACTCTCGTGGTTTGTTCTTGGTCTTGTAGCTCTTCTGATGTCTGAGGTGGAGTATCCATTGGCCTGGAGAGCCCAGTTGAGGTGGTTCAGTTCATCTTGGAGGAGGTGGGGTTCGCAGATTCTTTTTGCACGGTCTGCCAAGGCTTTGATGGTGCTTCTTTTTTGACTTGGGTGATGGTTGGAGTTTTTATGTAGATATCTATCTGTGTGTGTGGGTTTTCTGTAGACGGTGTGACCCAATTGTTGATCTGGTTTGCGGATGACTGCGAACCCCACCTCCTCCAAGATGAACTGAACCACCTCAACTGGGCTCTCCAGGCCAATGGATACTCCACCTCAGACATCAGAAGAGCTACAAGACCAAGAACAAACCACGAGAGTAAAGATGAAGATCCACCCCGAGGAAAAGTGTTCCTGCCATACATCAAGGGAACCACTGACCGCATAGGGAAGCTGATGAGGAAACACAACATACAAACAATCTACAAACCCACCAAGAAAATCCAACAAATGCTACGTTCAGCAAAGGACAAGAGGGATCCTCTCACCTCTGCAGGAGTCTACCGTATACCATGCAGCTGTGGACAAGTCTACATAGGGACCACCAAACGCAGCGCCCAGACACGCATCAAGGAACATGAAAGGCACTGCAGACTACTTCAACCAGAGAAGTCAGCCATAGCAGAGCACCTGATGAACCAGCCTGGACACAGCATATTATTTGAGAACACAGAAATGCTGGACCACACCAACAACCACCATGTCAGACTACACAGAGAAGCCATTGAAATCCACAAGCATGTGGACAATTTCAACAGAAAGGAAGAGACCATGAAAATGAACAAAATCTGGCTACCAGTTTTAAAAAACTCTAAAATTTTAACAGCTAAACATCAGAGAGGAAGAAACCAGGCACAGATTAACAACTCCCAGCAACAGATTTTCCCAGACTCAGGCAGGCCTTCAAATGCTAATGAAGGTGATTAGCTAACATTCACACCTAACTGCAGCAGGGAAGAGCTCCTTGCCCCACCCCAACCATTCCACAGATATATAAACCCATTGCACCAATTGCAACCAGACCCTCTGAGGATGCTTGCCATAGATGCAGGCGAAACGTCAGGAGAAATGCCTCTAGAACATGGCCATATAGCCCGAAAAAACCCACAAGAACTGAGTACCTTTTAAATTGTTTAACAATAAAAAATACCAGGTTTATTTTATTTTATATATTTGACAGTCTATACAGCCTGAGGAGAGTCCTGGAGCAGAAAACCGATGCCTGGAGACTCCAGAGTGGTTCACCTGTGCTATACCTTTGCCATTTTGAAGTGCATTCTGTATGCTGGCATGCAGAAATGGTCTGACAGGGATTGATGGCAGCCAGTATTCTAGAAATCTTAATTCAGAACACAACATTTGACCTATAATAGAGAGAGGAAAAGATTTAACCACAAATTGAGATAGCCAACCTGCAGCAAGAATATGTGGAAGCAATTTCCGTTTCTCATATTAGCCAAGATTCTTGACAGATACAGTAGGCCATAAATGGGTAGCAGCCTTGCCGATTCTTTCTCTCTTTAGTTTTTTCCTCCTCCTTTAGAAAATCTATAAAGCAACTTCAGTTTTCAAGAATCCCTTTGATCAGGCTTTGCAACAACAGCTCTTAGATTTTGCTCTGGGATTGATTCTGAGATCTCCGTACTTACACCGCACAATAGAAAAGTCTTCGTCTCCCTTCTCATTAGAGTTCTAATCTGTTCCACTGTGTTCTTTGTGAGACAGAATGATCCAGCTTTAAGAGCATGCCCAATTGTGGACAACAATCAGACTTATAAAATCAGCTTAAGTAATTGGATTGCTATATGGTATTGAATTTCTGACAACAAATGATATCAATCTCTATTCTACCCCTGCATCTTTGTTCCTGCCATGAATTCATTTAGTAATGCACTTGGAGAGGTGCAGTCACTGTTGGGGAGCGAGAGAGCAAAAGCAGCTGGGGATACAAAGACAGAGCCATCTGATGAGCACCGAAAAAGCCACAGTGCCCTTCCAAGAAGTTAATTACAGTGAACAAAAGCAGCAGACTATGACTTGTTGATCATTACCATAATCACATTACAACACTCTTTGCTCGTTCCCAGCAGCAGTAGGCCTTTTTTGCCTTTTGTTTGACACTTGTGCATCTCATTATATAATTTGTGTCACTCAAAATGAACCAAAGAGGGATTGGGAAAGGGGGACAGAGAAGAACTCCTGCTGGGAGAATTATCACAAAATTTACAGGGAAATCTGTTGGATATTTTGAGCAAAATTTCCTTCCTTCCTTCCTTCCTTCCTTCCTTCCTTCTTTCTTTCCTTATTTCCTTCCTTCCTTCCTTCTATCTCGCTTCTGAAAAACTTGGAAGAAAATATATAGGAATCCTTCGCTGTTACAGCTGGCAGTCATCGTTTTCACATTATTTCTGCCAAGAAAAGAAAGAGATTTATATGGCGAAAAGGAAACACCCATAAAATTGTCAGATCCTTTTATGGTGCAGACTTTCTAGGTTACAATAATAATCTATGTAACCTTTGCTTTCATAAGAGCAATGTTCCAAGGCAAGTTCTACCTTCAACGATGCTTATATTACGCTCGTGAATTGATGGTGGCTGCTGTGAGGCAGTTCTTGATTTCTCTCCGACCAAAAGACTCGTCTTGTTTAAGTGTTTCATTTCTGTTGTGTTTCATAAGTGAAGTATGTACTAAAAACTTCACAATTTAGAATCTTAGCTAAGTGTTCCTAAACATACAAACAATCTCCCCACACAGACATCCTAGATCTTTGTTAATTTGTATTCAAATTAATGGGCTGTATTCAAGCGTAGCTGTTGAACTTAGGTTCCATTGAATGAAATCAATGGGACAAGTTACCTGTCCGAACGCATCTCTCCCTATGAACCAACTAGGTGCTTAAGATCGTCTGGGGAGGCCCTGTTCTTGGTCCCACCTCCTTCGTAGATGTGATTGGTGGGAACGAGAGACAGGGCATTCTCAGTGGTGGCCCCTCAGCTATGGAACACCCTCCCTAGAGATATCAGATTGGCTCCCTCCCTCCTAACATTTTGAAAGAGAGTTAAAACCTGGCAGTTTGAGCAGGCATTTGCAAATACTGTGTAACAGACTAATTTAGATCCACAGAACGATTGGACAATGTGACAGAAAAATGATTTTAGTGATGAGACACTGAGGGTTTGTGTTTTATGGTTTTTATTGTTATATAGCTTTTATATGGTCTATATTATATGTAATGTTTTAACTATATTTTATGTTGTTGGGGGCATTGATTGCCGACTTTAAACCACCTCGTCGCCTTCAGGTTGAGAGAGGTGGTATATAAATACGGTGAATAAATAAATAAAAGTTACCCTTACCAAAGGTGTTAAGGCAAGGGATTAGAATCATGTGGCCCTTCAAATATTGGCATACAACAACTACCAAAGATTCCTCAGAGAGGCCTGCTGGTGATCTCGCTTTTCCTGGTTACATGACTGCACCCTGATGTGACTTCACCAGAAGAGATGTCACCAGAAAGCCTCTGCAAGGAGGTTGCTTGTGACTAGTAATGCAGCAATAGGTCCATTCGATATGTGAACAGTGGATCAGGCTGAATCCACTCCAATCCAGCAGACCACATCTCCAAAACTCAAGGATCGCTCCAGAGCTTTCTTGATACAGTTGAACATCTGGATTCAGTTCTTCTGCTATGAATCTAGCCGTCTGTCATGTGGACTCCCTGTAGTGGGTCAGAAGTGAATCCACATTATTTTGCACATGTAGACACAGTCCATTATTTCCAGGGCCACTAAGATTATGCTTGGTAGATTTTTCCAGGTTTCCCAACTAGGTGGGATTACCAAGCTCACAACATATGGACCACTGCTATTTTGGGGGTGTAATTTGAAGCCATTTTTCTGTGAATAAATGCTCAAGGTTTTTCTATTGTGAGTATGGCTGGTGCTCACTCTTCCTAGTCTTGACAGATCAAAAAATATGGGGTTTGGGAGTACTCTGCCCTAAAGACACAAACATATACAACAGATGAAGTCTAGCCTTCAGTCCTCTTCTGGATTGCCTGACCCTTTTGACTTCTACTGTCCTCCATAAACTCTATCGCTACTCTACACCAACCTACTCAGAAGTAAGGTGCTTGCCATTGTATAAGCACAGAATGGCAACTTTCGCCCTGCTCCAAACCAGTGTTGTTCTCAGAGAAGCTGTCCATCTCATCCAATTAACAGAAAAAGAAGCTGTTCACAGTGAAGTAAAAAAAGACCTGTCTATGAATGGGAGAGTTTCCTGGAACTTCGAGTAAATGCTGGATGGCATCCAGAACAACTTCATGCAGTAATTAGTCTTTTTGGATTTCCCGGGAAGGCTACAAAAAGAGAAGGGAGGGTCATTTTTCAAGTGATTTTTCTCTTCATTGCGCTATGATGCCTTCCAAACAAAATCATGTCCACTGTGGAATGTATGAAAACCTTATAATGCCTCAAATATATGTTCACTGCTTGGTTATTTTACATGTTCTGACATAATCATTCTCTCCAACTGTCCTGATTTGTCAGGAATAGTTCCAATTACTGTAATCCTGCATCTCACCATTTCTTCTGCTTCCTTCAAGAAAAAAAGAAGTGGAGAATTACAATCCTAGATGGCAATCATCCTAGCAACCACCAAGTAGGCAATACTTCTACCTCTGGGAGATATTTTTCATATCCATTAATATGTCTGCATTGACTGTTGCCAGATACGTGGGGTGCCATCATTGAAAGATAAGATGGGTCAAAGTATCCACATTTTAAGTGTTTGTATTTAATGCCCTTCTTTTCACCTCTCTAAGCCATCATTACCACCAGATTTTATTTCTGGGTAGATTCCGAGTGACTTGCAAGACATGCAAAGGAGTCAGGATGGTTTAATCTCTCAACCTGAGCAACATTTTCAGATCTTTGTGATTTTACCTAAAATTTGCCCATGACACAAAAATAGATTACATCTTACCTAACTCAATTGGAGAGAGAGCATAGACTTTTCATGACAAATGGATTTTCTGTCTCTCTCTTCATTTCCCCCTCATCTTATTTCTTTTCTTGCATTCAGCTTTTTCTCTAATTTCCCTTTCCATTTTACAGCTTTGACTGCAAATAACAGCAGGCTGTTCTTTACATACTGGAGACATTCCCATGGGGTTTTTTTCAGCATTTAAATAGGAGATTCCTTGAAGTAAACCATTTACCATCTTGCTGTCAGACAGTGCCTGACTGGTGGCATGAATTAATGATGGCATAGCAAAATATGTGGAGAAATGGGTGACAGCATTTAAAAGGCAAGAATGCAATTCTCTTTTCCTCACTGAACACCTGGACCTTTTCTACAAATGAGATCAGAGTGGTGACATCCAGATTATACCAAGGCTTCCTATATAAAGAATCACAGAATTGAAAAGGTAATCCATTAAATCTCATTTGATGAAACATCAGATTTAATTATTTGCATAACTAAAGCAGTCCTGAGATATGGCCATCCAACCTCTGAGGTTGGGGGCCATGGTGGTGCAGTGGGTTAAACCACTAAGCTGCAGAACTTGCTGACCAGAAGGTCAGCGGTTTGAATCCACAGGACAGGGTGAGCTTCTGTTGTTAGCCCCAGCGTCTGCCAACCTAGCAGTTCGAAAACATGCAAATGTAAGTAGATCAATAGATACCGCTTCGACTGGAAGGCAACATGGTCCACGCAGTTATGCCAGCCACATGACCTAGGAGGTGTCTATGGACAACACCGGTTCTTCGGCTTAGAAATGGAGATGAGCACCATCCCACAGAGTCAGACTCAACTAGGCTTAATTTGGTTGAGGCTTCTTCTTTGGACACTTTTAAACAGAGGCTGGATGTCCATCTGTCAAGGGTGCTTTGAATGTGATTTTCCTGCTTCTTGGCAGGGGGTTGGACTAGATGGCCAGTGAGGTCTCTTCCATTCTATGATTCTATGTCAGGGGAAAACCTTTATCTTTACTTTTAACCTCTGAGGTCATCCATTTCAACACTGAACAGCTGACTAAACGTGATTCCCAATAGTTAGGTAGAAACTGTTTTCTTGTAATCTAAATCTATTTCTTTGTGTTCTAGTCTCTGAAACATCAGCAAACATGATTCATTTGCAATATATGTAGCATTCCTTCATAATATAATCATTTCATCAGCAACAAATCCTGTCCAAAATTATGGATTTCTAAGGTCATTTCAGTTTTGCTGCAGCAAGTTATGACCTTACTTTAGTTGTACTGTCCAAGGAAGAGTTCATAGGAGTAAAATAATCTACTGGATTTTGAATGGCAGCTTATTTGCTAAATGCATTTGCTAAATGATGGGAACCAGACCTGCTAAACACTCTAGGTGGTACTCCTAGGATTATCCAGTGGTCTCACAATGCACATGCAACCCTGAAAAAACATGTCCGTCTTTGCAAAGCTGTCATGAAAGCCCAGTCAGTCACTTGCATGAAAGCATTTACACAAGGATTCTAAGCTATGACTTAACTGGCCAAAATTGTGCAAAAAAGGTACTAAGCAGTGGTTGTGTAGTGTACAGAGTATTATTTCTGTGGAACAATGGAGATAATTTGCCATTTAGAATGTCTCTGCCAGTAGCCAGGCAGGAGAAGTAACCTGATATCCATAACCAAATAATGCTCACTGTTTTCCTGAGAAAACTGCAATGAATTTCTCTCAACAACATTGCAAATACATTCCGGCAGAATAGATTTCTCTTCTAAAAGATGCTTTGTATTTTGGGGGTTTTTTATACACAAGAAAGACTTTGAAGGGAACTCAAAGTCTGAGATTTCCTCTTTCTCTACCTTGTAGAATGTCCCAATGTCCATACAGATTTTACAGTGTTGTTCTCTTAATGATACAGTGCTCTTTCATAATAGTTCTAAGCACTTCACTGAGCAAAAACGTGTGGCATTAGGGTTACCATGTAACACATTATTCAAAGCTCACAATTTCATAGTGGTTTTACTGGTGGAAACAGGGAACCACACCAAATGCATTTCCCCAAATGACTGTGGAATGGACTTTATGCAAACACAGCAGCACCAGGAGGTCCTCTCAGGTTGACCCCAGGAGCTAAATAACTTCTTCAGACAGGGCTAAATTCGGCAACATGCACCGATTTAACCCCGGTTATCCATCAAGCTGGCTGGCTCCCATCACATGACGCCAGCACTGCTCCGTGGGTGCAGACTCTATTAGGTGGGCTCCCGTGTTGCCATTGCAATCCATGAGGGGAAGCCAAATGCACTACGTGTGCTCATGTTTCCCCGCCATCTGATCACCCTCAGTTGGAGACGGGCAATGCACGACATGGGGTGCTGGGTTCCCCACACCCCTCTACAATGTGAAACACCTCCTATGGCCATCTGTCAAGGTCTTAAGTCTATTTGTAGAAGGTGGTTGCTCAAGTTAAATCAAATATATTGCATTAGGCCTGGAGATGGACGGGTGGGGCAATGGAGATTGCTTGTATCATATCCAGTGATTCTTCCCTTGAACCATACTTGTTTTTCTCCACTTATTTGTGCATCTGGTGTGGGACCCCAGCTGGACACAATTTAAAATGGTTGAACAGACACTTTCAAGAGAAAAGTTGCAATCAAGAGATGGGTTCTGAGTCTCTCTTTGCTCATCCTTTCTCCCTTGAAAGTACCCCAAACCCTACATAGGTCTAGTTCCAGCTTCAGTCTGCACCTAAGCTCACAAGCTGCTTAATAATGAGCAAGTGGCCAAACTTTCGCACACAGGGTTGTTGTAGGTTTTTTCGGTTGTAAGGTCACAACCTCTGAGGATGCTTACCACAGATGCAGGTGAAACGCCAGGAGAGAATGCCTCTATACATGGCCATATAGCCCGAAAAAACCTACAACAACCCAGTGATTCCAGCCATGAAAGCCTTCAACAATACATTTTCACACACAGCCAAAAAGAAAAGAAAAAAGAATATGGAGCAAAAGAATGCATACCTCAAGCACTGCAAAAGAAAGATCATTAAAATTCTCCCAAAAGCAGCAGACTCAGCAACTGTTTTGTAGTACCCAACACATGACTCTTTAGCAAGCTGACCTTCAATGTAATATGAACACTTTGCCCACTTATAGCATCTCTTCCTTCCCTGCTGACCCTGTTTGTTGTTTTATGCATTTCTGCATCATTTAGAGAGTTCCCTTTGATGTACATTCCTCCTGGATATGCAGTTTCCTTTCCAGATAATCAAAAGGAAGAGAAAAATACTTGGGTTTTTTTTATTAAAAAAAAAGCATTGAAGACTCATAGGGCAAAATACTTTATTTTTAACCAAAGGAGACTTGCTCCTTCACAGGAAAAGAGCACACGTTTGAGGCCTCTTTTGTCCTCACTGTCAATTATTTTTCAGTTGAAGTAAAGGGTGTGTAACATTTTCTTTTTTCTTCGAACTATAGTGTGAGAGCACTTTATACCTTTAGAAAATTGGCTATGGCATTCTTCTGATTCAAGCAATTCTAAACTTTACAAGAAAACAGATCTACATTGCATTAAGAGTTGTTTTGTGTACACTCCATGGCTACAGAGGTGAAGAAACTATTAGGAAGGTATCCTGGACTGAATGGATATCAACCCCAACTACTCCCTTTTGGGGTAAGTGTGCCAATGTAAGTGTTAACATTCAGTGGTTTGTATTGTCTACCTATACCAGTAGCAGGTAGTGGCTTTCATGTCAGTGAGGTGGGGAAATCTACTTTGGTTGTAATCTGAATTTTGAAGAAGCCATCCAAAGTGCTAAACCCTGCAAATAAGCACCCCATCTTGAATGCTTCATTTAAAGGTCAGACTAAAACCCAGAGTGGATTCTGGCATGGGAGCTGCCAGTCACTAGTGATCTAGACCCATTTCATTTTTGGTTCATGCCTTCCCACATAATGAGAAGACAGGAAAGCTTAGAGAAGATAGTGATGCTGGGAAAATGGAAGGAAAAAGGAAAAGGGGCCGACCAAGGGCAAGATGGATGGATGGTATCCTTGAAGTGACTGGCTTGACTCTGAAGGAGCTGGGGGTGGTGACAGCTAACAGGGAGCTCTGGCATGGGCTGGTCCATGAGGTCACAAAGGGTCGGAAGTGACTAAACGAATAAACAACAACAGCCTTACTCTAGACAGATCATCCTTACTGAGATAAGGCAAGGAAATTGCCAACCCATGGGACTTTCTTGAACTCTCAGAAGATTTTGCTATCATTGACCATTACATTTTAATGGACCACTTCAGTGGAAGCATTGTGCCATTATGTTTCTACTCTCATATTGTTCTAGACTGGGGGAGTGGGGATGGAGAATGTGCCATCTTCCAGATACAGTTGTGCAGTAACTATTTTAAATCCTTGCCAACATAGCCATTGATTAAAAATATTGGATGCTGCAATTCATCAACATCTGAAGAGCTATTCTAAATAGTTTCTTGGCCCTTGGGTAATTGAGCTTAAGGGTGCCATTGGAGCATTTCTATTTAGCATCTATATGAATGTGAGAGACACTCAGGACATTTGGAGCATAGTGGTAACACATAGTTCTACTAGTCCCTCATTACTAACTATGGTTTGATTGTACAGGTACTGAGTGCCCGGATGACATGGTAGCTTGTATGAGACTGAATCCTGACAAAACAGAAGTCTTGAGTGGTTCCTAGGCTTGTAAAATAAGCAGATTACCTGTTCTAGTTAAGACTATACATCTTTTGAAGGCTCAATTTCCTGACATAGAATTTTAGCACTCTTCCATACAGCCATATAACCCAGAATATCAAGGCAGATAATCCACAATATCTGCTTTGAACTGGTTTATCTGAATCCACACTGTCATATAATCCGGTTCAATGTGGATTTTATACAGTTGTGTGGAAGGGGCCATAGAATCATAGAATAACAGAGTTGGAAGAGGCCACATGGGCCATCTAATCCAGCCCCCTGATATGGAGGAAACATGAGGGTATATATGTATCCATCCTTGTTGCTGGGTTCTGCCAACAACTAAAGTAACTCTAAAGCAGAGATTCACAAAATAGCCTTATGTTGCCATATATCTTGAAAGTAACATATCAAAGTAGGGTCCAAGCAGTTGTAATATAATGCCTTTCAGACTGTGCTACTATTTTGTGATTGTGCTGTGACAGCAATAAGGTTTCTTGATATTATACTGGTCATCTGCTGACACTTGCTGACATCTAACATCAACCAAGCTGTTTCGATTTATCTCTTGTTCTAAGTTATATTTATATTCCACCTTCCCTCCAGTAAGCTCAAAATGGCATACAGGGCTCTTCTTCACTAAACCATATTCTCATAATAATCCTTTGATGTATGTCAGGCTGAGAATGCAGAGACAGGCTAAAGGTTGTCAAGTGAGTTTGATGTCTCACTAAGGACAAAAATATGAAACTTCCAGGTTGCAGTTGAACACTCTAACCCAGGGGTCCTCAAACTTTTGAAACAGAGGGCCAGGTCACTTTCCTTCAAACTGTTGGTGGGACGGATTAGAATTTGGGGAAAAAACATGAATGAATTCCTATTCACACTGCACATATCTTATTTGTAGTGCAAAAAAACCCCTTAAAACAATACAATAATTGAAATGAAGAACAATTTTAACAAGTATAAACTTATGAGTATTTCAATGGGGAGAGTGGGACTGCTTTTGGCTGATGAGACAGGATTGTTGTTGTTGTTGTGTGCTTTCAAGTCGTTTCAGACTTAGATTGACCCTGAGCAAGGGCCGGGTAAATGACCTTGGAGGGCCGTATCTGGTCCCCGGGCCTTAGTTTGAGGACCCCTGCTCTAACCAGTCACTACACTGAGCCAATGTTATTTTGTCAGATAGAGATATATCGTATTCCTATTTTACCTTAATGGAAAATGATGCAGTTCCAGTGGTTCTCAACGTGGGGTCCTCAGATGTTTTTGGCCTTCAACTCCCAGAATCCTAACAGCTGGTAAACTGGCTGGGATTTCTGGAAGTTGTAGGCCAAAAACATCTGGAGACCCCAGGTTGAGAACCACTGAGTTAAACTATGATGTATTTTATGGAGTAAAGAAACTTTGGGGAGCTAGTTATGTTTGGCTTGGAGAAAAGAAGACAGAGAGTTGAAATTACACCAGTCTATAAATATCTGAAGGGCTGTCATGGAGAAAATGGAACAAGATTATTTCCTACTGTCCCAGAGTACAAACCAATGGATTCAAATTACCATAACAGGAATTCCACCTAAATATTAGAAAACATGTCCTGAGGGTAAGAGTTATGTAACAGTAGAACAGAATGCTGTAGAAAACAGTAGACTGTCCTTCTTTAATAGTCTGCAAACAAAGGTTCATTTGACATCTCTCAGGGTGCGCTGTGTTTTCTTTAGGGCTGGGCGGTTTCGTTTCGTTAATTCGTAATTCGTTAATAATTCATTAATTTTTTTAATTACAAAACGATAACGAACCATTCTGGAGCAATTTTTTAAAAAAACGAATTTTTAAACACGTTTTGTAAATGCTTCGTATTTCGTTATTGTATTCGTTTCGTTATTATTTCCGCATGTCTGGGGCAAGTTTTTTGTTTAATTAGTGAAAAAAAATTATAATATCACACCAACAGTCAACAACAGAGGGAGAGGGAAGCTTCAGAAGTTTTTGGAGTTTTTTTAGCGTATTTCGCGGTCGCATCCGCCATTAACGAATCGATTCGTTATTGTTTCGGAAATCGATTCGTTAATGTTTTGTAATTTTTTTCACATTTACGAAATTTCGTAAATATAGAACTTTTTAAAAGGAAAATTTTGTAATTATTTTAAATAACGAAACGCAAAAACCCCCAAAAAACTAATCGATTTTAGAAACAAATTTTTCCGTTGTTACCCAGGCCTAGTTTTCTTGAGTGCCAGACTATGTTGGACTATGTTGGCCAACTCTGTCATTCTATCATTCCATTATTCTGTGGTTTCTTGTGCATTGCTTCCATACTGGAGTTGTATATAAACAGCATTGCATTGACTGATAAGAAGCAAAGAGTGTTCAAATGAGAAAGGAAGCCAGGTTCTGTTTGACTGCAACCTTGAGATGACTTGCTGACTGTGAAACAAGTTATTCTACATGTCATTCTTGGAGGGCTATGTTCTTTCACCTTTTGCTTTCTTCACCAATGCTGTGAGGTGAAAACTGAACAGAAAAATGCAATAGTTGTTTTATTATTATTTCAGGCATCTTTGCCCTTCATTCTGCCAAAAAGGATCACAGAGTAGCTGAGATATAATCAATAAAACAAGATGTTCTCTGCCTGCAGGTTTACATTCTAAACAATGTGACACAGAAGAAAAGAGGGCAGTGAGAGAGAAAAAAATTCTTAACTCTTAAACCTAACTCTTTTATGGAGCTGGTCTCATGGTTTTTGTGCCTGTAGCAACATGCTGTGATGTTAATATACAACATTGCAATTCATGGCAAACTATAAATATTGCTATGAACAAGATCTCTCTCTCACACACAGCCCAGTTCCAAATGGAGGTGAAGCTCAGTTTCCACCAAGGTGATGATAAGCACTCAATGACGGAGAACAAAAAAAGGAAGTTAACAATGGTGCACTACTACAATATAGGTCACCTCCTTGGGAGGAGACCAAGGGAAGAAGGATGCCACCTTAATGCTCTAAAGATCTTACTTCCTGGAGGAACCAACAACTAGGAGGACAAGTAATTTATATGGTAGGACCATAACCAAAAAGTACACAAACCTGGTAAAAAACCAATTTGCAGGGATGCTTCTAAGTTCATTCTTCTTTCAATTTTATCAGAAACAGATAGGAAAAAAGGGCCCCTGGTAAGCAGCCATGTTGGACTTGTGCTTTCAGTGTCAGGCCATGCTGTTGGGGCATCATGGAAATTGCAATTCAAATAAGGAATTTTTCCAAACCCTGAAACTTATTTGTTAACGCAAAATGTGATAATTAAATCCGACTTTAATTATAATTTGGTTTGGAATGATTTCTTGAGGTGGCACAATGGGTTAAACCCTTGTGCTGGCAGAACTGAAGATCAACAGATCGGAGGTTCAAATCCGTGAAGAGTGCAGATGAGCTCCCTCTGTTAGCTCCAGCTCCTCATACAAGGACATGTGAGAAGCCTTCCATAAGGATGGTATAACATCAAAACATCCGGGCATCCCCTGGTCAACATCCTTGCAGACAGCCAATTTTCTCACACCAGAAGCAACTTGCAGTTTCTCAAGTTGCTCCTGACACACACACAAATCCTGACGGATTCAGTGATAAAAAGTCAGGTTTCAAAAGTAGGATATTACCAGTAATGAACGTTGGACTGAAAGTGAAATGAGGTGTTGGTATTCATCCTCTAGTTTCAGTAATCTGAAAGCCAGGCTTTCTTTGTGGGATTAAGAGCCTTGGTGTTTTGAAGAATTAGGCACACCTAAGCCTAAATCAGTGAGTTTAAGTGTTCCTTATCCAACATGAGGATTTATATACGTGTATATACATATCCTGCCCTTTTTTAAAAAAAATCCTTTTTGAGACTATATGAGGTAGCAGAGAATGCAGGCAAGCAGTATCCATTTCTTAACAGGCTGGGGGTTTCTATTAATTTTGTCAATCTTTGTATTTCTTTTAATACATTTTAATAAAAATAAAAATAACAACAACTATGGAAATTATTTGTTGCCAACCTCTGTTTGTGGTTTTTGTATGATCTTTTCTTTCTTTAATGTTTGCATTGCATTCCTCTAGATATTTACTCCAAACCAAGTCCACTGTCTTCATTAATTAGTTAAAGAATTTTTACCCCACTGTTCAGTTAAAAATGCTATCACAGTCATTTACATAAGATCAGGGGCAGCTCAACCCATTAAGCAAAGTAAGCATTTGCAGTATAGTTGATTTTGCCCAGGGGTGCTCTTGAGGCGTTCTTGGGGGAAAGTAGACCCTGACATATGTGAGTTGTAGTTTATTTTTTATTTTTTTTATTTACAGCTTTTATATTCCGCCCTTCTCACCCCGCAGGGGACTCAGGGCGGATTAAAGTGTACACATATATGGCAAACATTCAATGCCAATTTTTGACATACAAACATATACAGACATACACAGAGGCTATTTAACTTTTTTTCTGGCCACCAGGGGAACTGTCGCTTTCTTCTTCTTCTTCTTCTTCTTCTTCTTCTTCTTCTTCTTCCTCCTCCTCTTTGCTGGCATAAAAGTGAAATGGACCCATTGCATGGGAAAATTGTGAGGCAGCAAGTTATTGACAGGTTTGGCCGATCAATACCAAGGCATGTTTGCCTGCCTCATGATAAAGTCCTTTTTCTAATGTTGTATTGCCATAATGGAAAAAAACACAGTTTCTTAACAGCAGCAGTTTTTTTTTCAGAGTAACTGTCTGATATGTTCTTTCACTTTATTTCCTAGAGATTATCCATCATTGTGAGAATGTTATCTTGAAGATTGGTGTCCAAATCCCTGCTAAGCCATGGAAACTCATTGAGTTACCTTGGCTAATACACCTTCTCAGCCTAGAGGAGGGCAACGGAAAACCTTCTGAACAATTTTTTCCAAGAAAACCCAGTGCTTGATTCACCTTAGGATTGTCATAAGGTGGAAACAACTTGAAGGCACAGAACAACAAGAGATCAATTCAAACAGTCCATCATCATTTCAAAAAAAAAAAGAGAGAGATCTGTATGTGATAATATAACACATATAGTAGAGGCCAAAATGAAGTACTTTGGTCACATCATGAGAAGAAAGGAAAGCTTAGAGAAGACAATTATGCGAAGGAAAATGGAAGGAAAAAGGAAGAGGGGCCGACCAAGGGCAAGATGGATGGATGGCATCCTTGAACTGACTGGATTGACCTTGAAGGAGCTGGGGGTGGTGACGGCTGACAGGGAGCTCTGGCGTGAGCTGGTCCAAGAAGTCACGAAGAGTTGGAAACGACTGAACGAATGAACAACATAATAACACTGCAGAACAATGTAATAATCAATATTTTTCTTAGTGTCTTCATCTATTGGTGTGGTTAAAGAAAGTGGGCTTGAAAAAGGTAAGACGTGTTGTTGCCATATGAATCTCAACGTTTTTTATTTTTTGGTCAAGCTGAATCTAGAGATATCCTTCCATAAACTGAAGATCTCTTCCCCGTGTATGGCAGGGATTTGACTTAACAGAAGTGATTTGTATAAGCAAAATGAAGAAACATCTAGGGGAAAAACCAACAGTTTTATGACACCTTAGATATGCCATTTATTATGGCATCAAGGTTGTTCAAGGAAATTAGAAGAAACATCTTGAATTCCAGGGTCATAATGCTGGTGTATGCCAAAGCCCAAGAATAGTTGGGATGTGCTTTGTCTTCCTCATTCATCTCTTGAAAAGGACAAAAAATATCATTCAAAGTTAACATTTTATCATAGGGTCTTTATTCAAAAAGTAAGAAACGAGGTTCAACTTTTGCTGCTCTAGTCATTCAATAAATCCTTTCATTCTCTCACTCCCCTTCTGCCTCTTGGGCTTCTGTGACATGTTTCTCTTTTGTTTCATCAAACAATCTCCAATGCCTTGTGCTTTTGTTGGATCAGTCACTATCTATTCCGCTGCATTAGGCTCCATCTCGCACTCACCGCTTCAGTCTTTGTGCTGCTTTCAGAATGCCTCATTAAATCATGCCTGTGTATCCATGAATCCCAATTCCATCACTGTGTGAATGGGGTAATGGTGGAGTTTAACATCCTTCTAATTAAAGATAGCAGGGGGCATCCCTATCCTTAAAAGCAATAAGATTCATAGAGTGTGAAAGGATACTACGAGTAAGTCACGATGCTGGGGAGTGTGGTGAGGATGTTTTTTGGATCTGCCATTTTCATGGCAAGGTTTCTATGTTCTCAATGGCTGCATAACTGGGAGAAATTCTACCAGTGAAACTTTCTATGTCTTCAGAACAGACAATTCAACACTTCTCTCTTTAATTGAACTTCTATCAGGATATGACAAAGCAGCCTTATATGCAGGCTATCTTTAATAGTGAAATACAACCTCAAGTAGTTACTAATGCATGCGGGTGTTGTTATTATTTTAATTACTGTTTATGAATCATCACTCATGCATATTATATTTTACAGACAAAGTGGCTTATATTTCAAGTAAGTGACAGCTTCAGTTGCTTATGACGATGCATGATGTTTATTCGCAACAGAAATATTAACAGTTCTCCTGCATTCTCCTTCTCCAGGATGAATATGAAGAGATAAGAAGCTTTCCTGAATGTTGTGATTAACTGCCTCCATACTCTCAACTATGATTTGCTGAAACATGCCAGTTTCCTGGTTTGAGATTAGAAGTGAAATGACACCAGAGGTTGGGATTCTCCTTCTCTTTCCTCACCCCACTTTTCCAAAACTATCCATTTTCCAACCTGGACACAGCATTTTATTTGAGAACACAGAAATGCTGGACCACTCTCACAACCACCATGTCAGACTACACAGAGAAGCCATTGAAATACACAAGCATGTGGACAATTTCAACAGAAAGGAGGAAGCCCTGAAAATGAACAAAATCTGGCTACCAGTATTAAAAAACTCTAAAATTTCAACAGCACAACAACAGAGAGGAAGCAGGCAGGGACAGCTAATTACCTCTCAACAAAAGTTTGCTCCAGGCACAGTCAGCCCATTGTATGCTAATCAAGGTGGTCAGTTGAAACATTCACACCTAGCTCCAGCAAAAAAGAGTCCTTTGTCTCACCCTGGTCATTCCACAGATATATAAACTCCTTTTCCCTAGTTCTAACAGACCACACTACCTCTGAGGATGCTTGCCATAGATGCAGGTGAAACGTCAGGAGAGAATGCCTCTAGACCATGGCCATACAGCCCGAAAAAACCTACAACAACCCACTGTCCATTTTCCATTTATTTTATACTAGCGTGGCTACCCAGCAATGCCTGGATTATTTGAAAAAGGCATTGTTTGTTTTTGGATGTTTGGCAATAACGGTTTGGTAATTTGTAATGTTATTTATTAGAAAAAATCATTCCTTGCTTTTGTTATTTATGAATGCTTCCATTAGAAAATGCATAAGGATATGGGTGAACTACAATTCCCAGAATTGTGGGTCAATCCTCCCAAATCCCGCCAGTATTCAAAGTAGGCCATGTTGGGTCTTTATGCCAAGTTTGGTCCAGATCTGTCATTGGCTGGGTTCAGTGCTCTCTGGACGTGGGTGAACAATTCTCTGAATGCAAATTCAATACTTCCCTGCCCCCCCCCACCCCAAAAAAACCCTCCAGTATGTTCAGTTGGTCATGGGGGTTCTCTGTGCCATGTTTGCTCCTGATCCATTGTTGGTGAAGGTCACAGTTTCTCTGGATGAAAATGAACTACAACTCCTAGAAATCAAGGTCAATTCACCCCAAACCCCTCCAATATGTTCAGATGGTCATGATGGCTCTGTGTCCAAAGTTTGGTCCAGGTCCGCCATTGGTGGGGGTTACAGTAGTCTCTGGAAGTGGGTAAAGGGACTACATACCCCATTGTCCATGGTCTATCCTCCCCCAAACCTCACCAGGACATAAAGTGAGTCATGGGGGATCTGTGTGCCAAGTTTGGTCCAGATCCGTTATTCATTAGGGTCGCAGTGGTCTGTGACTAGAAAAATCGTCATCCACAAGCACTGCCACCAGCATACAAACATTCACTTTTATGTATTGTTGAAGGCTTTCATGGCCAGAATCACTGGGTTGTTGTAGGTTTTTCGGGCTATATGTCACTGTGTGTCACTGTCTCTGATGTTGTTTATGGAAGAAGATCTTTCGACAACATAGAAAGTGTTATTTTGTGTCACTGTGCCTGACATTGTTTAATTGTTATTTTGGAAGCTCTAGTTTCACTGTGTTGACAAAGTATTGATAAACTATCTTCTATTTATAAAGTCTTTAATTAATCGTGTGAATGTTCTTATGTTACGTTCAACGTAGTAACTCTTGGAACATAGAAATTGTGATTTGCAATCTACAATTTTTGTAATTGTTGTTATAGATATCTGTGCATGTTACACTTTTCGGGCTATATGGCCATGTTCTAAAAGCATTCTCTCCTGACATTTTGCCTGCATCTATGGCAAGCACCCTCAGAGGTAGTGAGGTGACTCACTACCTCTGAGGATGCTTGCCATAGATGCAGGCGAAATGTCAGGAGAGAATACCTCTAGAACATGGCCATATAGCCCGAAAAAACCTACAACAGCCCATTCATTTTTATTATAAACAGATCTGCAAAATTGCTCTAATCCTAAAATTTTAAAAAATATCAGAACAGCAGTAGTTCAGGAAGGCAGGTTTACAAGGATATGTAAGATCATGAATTATCAAATTGGCATGATATCAAAAGTGCTCAAACCAGTGTGTATCTGCTATCAATGGAATAATGGGTACCTGCGATAAAGTCACGACACTTTAGCTTCAGACTGGAAGTGGAGACTTATGTGATGTAAAGACAAAACCATAAGGCAAGATTTCTATGTGTACAAAAACATGACGTCAGGGAGAAAGTTAAGCCCAAAGCCTTTTTATCTAACTCCAGCTTTGTGAAAGGGATTTGGTCCTGTTGTCTGGAGGAGCAAATTATACAATCGAAATAATACAATCCAGTGCAGTTCAATCATGTCCTCTGCTATTTTATGAGAACTAGGCCACTGAGATGTACTATCAAAAGACCCAACAAGATTTTAGGGCTTTACCTCTTAATCGGTGTGAGAGAAGTTCGGAAACACTGGCATTCTCAAACTGGATTAAGGCTTTCCAAAAAGCTAATAGGTTTCCAATGAGCTGGGTCGTGGCGGCAACAGCTGCTCTAATTTGAGAATAAAAGAATGCCGGCTTTGTGGCAAGGGATCTGCTATTGATCAGCACAAGGTTAGGCGAACAGGAGGGGAGGGCAACTCTTCTTCTTTTGAAGTGTCTGCATGTGTATGTATGTGTGTGTTCTTTTCAGCCTCACATTATCTAGTAGCAACACCAAAGGCCAACCTCATCGCACAAGCTGCTCTCTGCAGGATTGCACTTGTTGAAAATTAATAGCATGCACATACTTGCATCATTTCTCCCATCATTTCCTTGCAACTGGCTTCATTGTGGCCTCACAAAACACACCAGATGGGTCTCCAGAACTTCCAGCAAAGGGACAAGAGCCTCTTTTCCCGAACTACCATCTGAGTCCCACCCTTCATCCAAAGCCCTGTGGAAATTAGCATCTGAAGAGCACAGATTCCTTAGCACATGCTTCCAATAAATATTTTGAAAAGAGGAGGTAGTAAAGGCGTCACAACACAGAAGGGCAAACAGAAGGGCTCATCCATCTGGTTGGAGAATGCGTCTACCATTTTAATAAAAGCACAGGGTTAGTACTTACTCTTTTCCCTTCCTTACATTTTCTCACTTGTTAGCAGCCTCCTTAGCTATAGTTTGCTGTGGCACACTTTTCTGGACACAATAAGAAATGTATTTATTTAGGGCTTTTATATCCCGGCCTTTCTCAACCTCCGCAGAGGGACTCAGGACAGCTAACAAATCGGCACCCATGGTGCCCACATCAAAACATGAAAATACAATTTAACAACAATATAATACAACAGCAATGTAAGCAGTATAAACAGTATAAAACCATATGAACAATATAAAAACAGTATAAAAACAGACAACAGTCAGTGGTCACTGATTTAAACATTATCTGGGGCAGTCCAACAGTTCTATATAGGTCAGCACGTTAGCAAGTCAGCCTACTCTCCAAAAGCCTGATCCCATAGTCAGGATTTTACTTGTTTCCGGAAGGACACAATCTAATTTCACTTGGGCGGGAGTTCTATAGCTGAGGGGCCACCACAGAAAAGGCCCTGTCCCTTGTCCCAACCAAACGTGATTGCAACAATGGAGGGAAATTGAGTTATTTCATTCATCCATTTGTTAAGTGGCAGTTCACTAAATCCAGTTCTAAAATATCGAATTTAGAAAAACAAAAACAATTATAGCCATGGGGACTGTTGCAAGGTGAGAAAAGGTAAGGATGAAGAAAAAAGTCTGTACCACCACCAAGCTGTTAAAGGGTGTTCAACCTGTACCTTAATTTGCATATATGTAAATACTGAGATATCTTGGAGATGGGATGCAAGAGTAAACCCAATGTTCAAAAATGTTTCATATGCACCATATACACATAGCCTGAAGGTGATTTTATGCAACATTTTAAATAATTTCATGCATGAGAGAAAGTGCACTGAACCATCGGAAAGAAAAGGTACTGCTTATCTAAACCACCCATATGGTTACTTTTGGATTTTGGAAAAGCAATACTCAACTTGGACTACATAGCCTTCATTCTAGCTTTGTAATGCAGACTGAATTGCTATAAGCCTGGTAACGAGATGCCAGTTTGCCTGCCTTACACAATAAAGTCTAAAAATTTTTTAAAAGATCATGAAAAATTCTCAAGAAGCCAATTTATAGAGACTCAAGATGGGTAAAAAAGTCTTAAAAAGTACCAAGACCTTCCCTTTCCTACACCCATCCTAATATACAGTATTTTGTTTATTCCACAGGTTTTTAACAGTGTCGTGCTTTTGTTGCTGTTTTATTGTTTGCTTATTTATTGTTGCATTGTATTGCTGTCTGTTGTGTTTTTGTTAATGATGTACTTTGGGCTCAGCCTCTTGTAAGCCGCACCGATTCCTGCGGGAGATGGTAGCAGGGTACAAATAAAGGTTTATTATTATTATTACTATTTTTATTCGTTCAGTCGCTTCCAACTCTCTGTGACCTCATGGATCAGCCCACACCAGAGATCCCTGTCGGCTGTGGCCACCCCAGTTCCTTCAAACTCAAGCCCAGTCACTTCAGGGATACCATCCCTCCATCTTGCCTTTGGTCAGCCCCTCTTTCTTTTTCCTTCCATTTCCCCCAGCATCCTTGCTTTCTCCAAGCTTTCCTGTCTTTTGATTATATACAGCATACGCATGGATTTCAATCTACTCTCTTTTTTGAAATATCTAGTGTTTTCTTCCATCCCTCACCTCCTTTCTTCTCCTTCCCATCACATTCGGTCTCATTGAACATTTCAGAAACTGAATTTCAGAGACTTTTTTTAAATTTAGGACTTCTAAAGTGCTAAAGTGCTTAATCAATATTACGATTGTTAAACATTAGGATCACTTTGTTTTAGTGCTCACACTGAAATCTCATATAAAGTTCCATCTTTATTAATGTCCTGAGGTGCATTCCAATAGTGTTTCTTTCTTTATCAAATGGTCTTCCTCCGCCTTTAACAGCAGCCACATCTCCATGGGGGAAACGTGGAGAGCAAGCGAGATTTCTGATTTATTTGTTTGCCTGTTGTTATGTGACATCAAATCGACTCTGACTTATGGCAACCTTATCTTAGAGTTTATTGGCAACATTTATTCTGTTGCCTTCCTCCCAGTATAATCTGCAGCAATACTTCCTGAACTGCGTGATGTAAAAACTAGTTATTGTTTTTCCCGACGAGATGATGACTGGGGTCATATTTGTACCCCTGGCTACAATTGTTTTTCTTGTTGCGTGGAAGCTTTCCAGGGACTGGCAGCTGGGGCTCATGGTCCATGGACCACTATTTTCAGTATCATTGGCCTATAGTGCTTGGTATTTATTTAGGTTCTTGTGGGTTTTTTCGGGCTATAGGGCCATGTTCTAGAACATGGCCCTATAGCCCGAAAAAACCCACAAGAACCTAGTGATTCCAACCATGAAAGCCTTCGACAATACATTGGTATTTATTTATTTGTTTATTTGTTTATTTATTTATTCAAAACATTTATATTCCGCCCTTCTCACCCCGAAGGGGACTCAGGACGGAGCACAGCATATACACGGCAAACATTCAATGCCGGGACACAAATTCACATACACATACATACACATTAAAAAACATTTATCAAAATATTAAAATACACCATTTTAAACCATCATCCTATACCCCAGCATTCTTTCATTCAGGTATTACAGATAGTTAGCAACCCTTATCTGGAATTCTGAAATTCAAAATAATCCAAAATTCAAAATTGTACACATGGGTGGCTGAGATATTGATACCTGTGATTTCTGATAGTTCAGTGTACACAAACATTGTTTCAAGCACAACATTATTAAATTATTGTGTATAAAATTGATTTAATGCTATATGAATGATAAAGTATACATGAAACATAAATGTTGTGTTTAGATCTGACTCCCATCTCCAAGGACCTCATCACATAGATTTCTGACTCAATTCTAAGATGCATCCAGCCGCAGCCCTTCACATGTTGCAGGGCTACTACTAACAGGGCTCCATCCTGGCTGCATCCTGGAAGTGTCTTAGGACAGAGCCTTGAGAACACAGATGGCTACCAGTGTTCACAAAGCCTTTAACAGATCCAGCATACAGGAAAGCCGGGGAGCAACACTTTCCCCCATGTGATGGGGAAGGTGGCGATGCAGGCAATTTATGGCATGGGATAACAGTTTTCCCTGCTGTTCTGTCGCACGCTGGGCCTGTAAAGAATTGTCTTTAAATTAGGACGTGCAACTTGAGCCCAGCGGGAAGCCAGGGCCTCCCGAAGAGAAGCTCTCAGGGATCTTCCACCACAAATGGTCTTTAGATGGCTCGTGAAGTATAACAAAGTCTTTTATTAATGAACAATCAAACAGAAACTTTTCTTATCTTCAGTAAAGTTAAACAAATGCTCCCAGGCTTTTATGCAACTGGTGGCTTCCTAATCTTGTCCTCAAAGGACAGGCAACTGTCTTCAATAACTAATTCTTTGCTTTAAAGGAAAATAACCTTTTTAACTTCTCCCAGGCTGGCTGTAATCTTAATTCTTACCAATGTGGGCTCCGCTAGCGGGTCGAATTGCATCTCGAACGCCGAGTGGACCTACCAGTAAGGTTAGTAGATTCTCCAACTGGAGTTCTTTGGTCTTTAGGGCTGTTTCCCTGGAAACCTTTGGAGACTCTTAAGACTGTTCTCCCCTGGAAAGTCTTAAGGGTTGAAGCTTTTGTACAGAAGGAGCTTGTACACATCCTGTACATTAGGTTTCCTTACTGAGACTAACTAAAAATGGCTCCCTTCCCTTCCCAATTGCCCTGAACAAGGGGCGGAACCAAACTTAACGATGATGGACAGGTGACTTGCCCTATGACTGCAACCAAAGGAAGCCACCTATCTGCAGAGTCCCTGAAACCTTGGACTGCAAGCAAACATTTAATACAAAACAAATAAAATTGGAGCTCCTGGTACAGCCGTACCAGAACACCTGCTGCCCCACAGATTTGTCATGCTACCTAGCAAATTCCCCACTGTTACCTGGCTTGAGGACCACAATGTGATGGAGTCCCAAAAAAATCTCATTATGTATATATATGCAAATATAGGTATTCAAAGATCTGAAACAAATATTGGTCTCAAGCATTTCATATGAGGGATACTCAATTTAAAGAAAGTATTATTATAGGATGCCAATTATTTTTGGCTGGTTTATTTTTAATTGCATGCTTTAAAATGTTTTAATGTTATTAATAGTTTAATTTTAATGATAATTTTGAAGTTATGTCTATATTGTTTTCGTTTTGATTTGTAAAACTTCTTGAGTCCCAAATGTGAAAATAAAGGCAGGATAAAAAAAAAGTGAATGAATGTGTAGCAGTTCCTTTGTGATTTCTTTATCAGTAGTACAGCTTGCAGTGCCAGGTGTAATAGCAGAAACCATTTGTTGAAATCTTACAAAAGCCAGTCACTCTTTCAAAGAGTGGTTTTGTAATTTTTCAAGGAATAATGACTTTTATCCGTGAGTGCTAGGGCACTGTGGTAGTAATTTTCCAGAGTAGATCAATCTTTCTGGACAAATGTATCATGCTCAGTCACTCTGTTAGGAGGAGAAAGGGGAGGGGGAAGAGGTGATCGTGGTTCAGGAAGAAGTTAGCTTAGTAGTAAATCCCTTCGTTTGTATTAAGGTTTTCCCCTGACATTAAGTCCAGTCATGTCCGACTCTGGGGGCTGGTGCTCATCTCCATTTCTAAGCCGAAGAGCTGGCATTATCCATAGACACCTCCAAGGTCATGTGGCCAGCATGACTGCATGAAGCGCCGTTACCTTCCCACCAGAGTGGTACCTATTGATCTACTCACATTTGCATGTTTTCAAACTGCTAGGTTGGCAGAAGCTGGAGCTGACAGCAGAAGCTCACATCGCTCCCCAGATTTGAACCTGGAACCTTTTGGTCAACAAGCTCAACAGCTCAGCGGTTTAACCCACTGCGCCACTGGGGCTCCATATGTATGTATATGCAAATAAACCATCTTGGGAATAATGAGGACAGAGGTGGAAATGAGAAGAATCCCACCCATTGATTTCATGTGACTGTCGGTATGCTAGCAGAGAAGCAGTCAAGTAGTGAGCTATTGGTGGGTAGAACACATCAATAGCTAGGGACAGGGGAATCATGGGTGTGGGGGGAGGAAACCATTATAGGGATGCACACAGCATTGTATGATAAGGACATCATCAAAGATGGCAGTCCAGCTGCAATTCCAGACTGCTTGCCTTATGTGATAAAGTCTATGATCGGAAATACTTATTCTGCTGTTGATTCACCACTGAAGTTTTCAACACATAGCTATTAGAGTACTAATTAGATGCCAAATGAAACAAGTATGGTAAATTTCAGACCATTGTTGGTTCTTAACTACTCATATCCATATCTACTGCACTTACTGACCTCAAGAAAACAAAATAAAGAATAGTTCTGCTTACATATTAGAAAGCAAAATGTTCAGGTATCAAACTGGACTCTCCTACATGTTTCACCAACCTCATATTCCTTGACCTCAATGAAAAATTCCTGGAATACTGTATTTTTCAATATATTTTGACTCACTTAAAATGGGTGCTATATTTTAAAATACAAGCTAAAATTAAATAATCCTTAAAACCCAGTCCTAGAATTAATGCACTAGCTTTTCCCCCTTCTTCAGTTTTCCAAGATTCGTGTCATATATTTGTCACACCTCAGAGTAGAATCACCTTGCTTCAGACACCAAACAACACACAAGCAATAGTCTTTATGGTTTATTAAAGTAAAAGATAAAAAGTTCAAAAAAGGCAAAAGTATAGTCCAAAGATCAATATAAGGTAACACTGGAAAACAGTAGGCCTGGGTAACAACGGAAAAATTTGTTTCTAAAATAGATTTGTATTTGGGGGGTTTTTTTGTTTCGATATTTAAAACAATTACAAAATTTTCCTTTTAAAAAGTTCGATATTTACGAAATTTCGTAAATGGTAAAATATTAACGAATCGATTTCCGAAACAATAATGAATCGATTCGTTAATGGCGGACGCGACCGCGAAATACACTAAAAAAGCTCCAAAACCTTCTGAAGCTTCCCTCTCCCTCTGTTGTTGACTGTTGGTGTGATATTATAATTTTTTTTCACTAATTAAACCATAAAACTAGCCCAGACATGTGGAAATAATAACGAAACGACCTCAAAACAATAACGAAACGAATACAATATCGAAATACGAAGCATTTACAAAACGTTTTGAAAATTCGTTTTTTTAAATAATTGCTCCAGAATGGTTCGTTATCATTTTGTAATTGAAAAAATTAACGAATTATTAACGAATTACGAATTAATGAAACGAAACCGCCCAGCCCTAGAAAACAGGATCCACGAAGACACAAGCAAGGCAAAGTCCCATGAGAACATGACAAAGTCCTGAAACCATGAACATGAAAACTGCAAGGTAAATCCTAAGTCTCTTGGCTGAAGCGAGAAGTTGCTCTTACACTGGGGTATTTTCAAACAGCCTGTTTAATACCCTTTGGAAAACGTGAAGGCATTCCTCTGGCCCTTGGCCTCCCTCTCTCTCTTACTAGCCATTCTTATACTTCTTCGAACCTTAAATTCCAAGCGATCAGCTCGATCTAAAGCTCCGGCCTCATCAAGGTCAATCTGTTCATTAGTGCTTTCTTGCTCATTATCTGGCTGAGAACAACTGTCCTCCCTTCCTGAATCAGAATGCACCTGGCTTTCAGTAGTTTCATTATCAACAGTGTCATCCCTTGCTGTGGGAAGCAACTGAACTTCTGTACCCTGTTCTTCCTTGTCTATCACAGGGACATCACTTTGTACCTGACTGTGAACCCAAATCCCATCATCCTCATCAGAATCATTGACACTATCACTCTGTGATTCCAGCTGAGTCACAACAATATTCCTTTTACGATAGCAAATCTCCCACTCTATATTATTCACCTAATCCAATACTTGAAACAGCACTTTTTCATATATTTCTTTTTTTTTTTTTGTATAATTTTTATTACAGTTTTTGATTGTTGTACATCAATAGGGTGTTAATCATTGACATAGCATAACATTTATATCTTAAAAACGGGGATGGGGGGGATTGGGGGGGGGGAAAGAGGTTGGGAAGGCCCTATTTGCTATTGACGAAGGTTGGAAAAGGGGAGGGGAGGAACAAGGTGACCCTTATCTAATGGGGATGGGGGAAGGGGGAAGGGGGAAGTGCATGTGATGGGGGAAGTGGGACGTGGAGTGAGTTAGTATTTCTTGATCTACTATATTTACTCATTAATTTCCCCCTCAGTTAGTTGGTGAGTGTGTTGTCGTCTTTGCTTGTCTGTTATGTTCTTTTATCTTGAATCATCTGGTTCCTCTTGTGTTCTTAGTTTTCTCCGATATATCTTTTTATTGGAGACCAATCGGTTTTGTGTTCTTTCGTAGAATTTTTTGTTCTGACATATTGTGTGAGAATATCCATGTTCATTATGTCCATCAGCTTAAGTCTCCAGTCTTCTAGTTTAGGAGTTTCCTCGTTCTTCCATTTACTTGCTAGTACTAGTCTTGCTGCGGTAGCCATGTGAAATAATAATCTGTCTTTATTTTTGTCTATTTCAAAGTCCAGTATTCCAAGTAGATAGTATTCCGCTTTCTTTTCGATTTGTATGTCCAGTATTTTGGTTGTTTCTCTGTGGATCTCCGCCCAGAATTTTTTGGATTTCTCGCACGTCCACCAGAGGTGTAGAAATGTTCCCTTCTTCTCTTTACATTTCCAGCACTTTTCGTCGACGTTTTTGTAATATTTAGCTAATTTATTTGGTGTTAAATACCATTGAAACATCATCTTCAACCAGTTCTCCTTTAAACTATAAGAATTAATCCATTTTAATTTCGTCTTCCATATTTTTAACCATTCCGTTTTTTCAATTTGCCGGCCCAGGTTGCTTGTCCATTTTTCTATATATCCATCTATACTGTTGCCGCCCGTTTTCCAACTCAATAGGGTTTTGTACATCTTTGTAATTCCTTTGTTTTCCGATTTCAATATCTTTTCCCATTGATTTTCCTTGTCTTCAAAGCCCGCCTTTTTGTCTTTATTGAATATCTCGGTTATTTGTCTATGTTGAAACCATGTAATTTCACTATAGGTTGTTCTTATTTCTTCTAGTGTTTTAAGTTTATATCCATCTCTTTCCTTCTTTAGGATATCTTTATATCTGGGCCATGTTTCCCAGCCTAGTTCTCTTCTTTGGATTGCCTCCAACGGAGATATCCATAAGGGTGTCTTTTGATAAAGTTTATTTTTATACTTTTCCCAGGTTATGATGAGCGATGACCGTACGAAGTGGTTACCGAAATTTTTTTCTATTTTCTTCTTGTTGTACCATAGGTACGAGTGCCATCCACTGCGTAGGTCATGCCCTTCTAATGCCAAACTTTTTGGGTTATTGATGTTCGCCCAGTCTCTTAGCCAGAGCAGTCCACAGGCGTCGTGGTAAGATTGAAGGTCTGGAAGTCCCAGACCGCCTTGCTCCTTGTTTTCGATCATACTGGTATGTTTTATTCTCGGCTTTTTTCCCCGCCATATGAATTTAGAGATTTCTTTGTTCCAATTTTTTATTATTTGAATGTTCCTGATTATTGGAATAGTTTGAAACAAGAAGAGAAGTTTCGGTAAAATTACCATTTTGATAGCTGAGATTCTTCCCAGTATGGAGAGGTTAAGGTGTTTCCAATTCGTCAAATCTTTCAGAATTTCTTGCCATTTTGTATCATAATTATTTTTTAGTAGATGTGAGTTTTTTGCTGTGAGGATAATGCCTAAGTATTTTATTTTTTCTACTGTTTGTATCCCACTACTGTCTTCCAGTATTTTTTGTCGCTCTTTAGAGATGTTTTTTGTTAGCCATTTTGTTTTCTTTTTGTTTATAATTAGTCCTGCTAGTGTACCGAATTCTTCAATTTTGTTTAGCCAAAGCTCCGAATTTTCTATAGGGTCTTCAATTATACACAGTATATCGTCCGCATACGCTCTCATCTTGTAAGAATGTTTTCTGATTTTTGCTCCTTTTAGTCTATTATCATTTCTTATATTGTTTAATAGTATTTCCAGAGACATTATAAAGAGTAGGGGCGATAGAGGGCACCCTTGTCGCGTTCCTCTTGAGATCTGTATGTTTTCTGTGGTACATCCATTTATGCTAATTTTGGCTTCTTGTTTGTTATATATAGACTCTATAGTGTTGATAAAATAGTATCCCATATCTAATTCTTTGAGTAGGGCTTGAAAAAACTCCCAATTTATTCGGTCAAATGCTTTTTCCGCATCGAGCGAGAGTAGTGCACATTCCTTGTCTATGTTTTTTTCGTAGTATTCAATTATGTTGACGACCGTTCTTATGTTATCTTTAATTTGGCGGTGCGGAAGGAAGCCTGCCTGTTCTTCTTGTATCCAGTCTTTGAGGAATTCCTTTAATCGTTCGGCAATTATACTTGCGTATAATTTGTAGTCCACATTGAGCAGTGAAATCGGGCGGTAGTTCTTTACGTCTGCCTTGTCTGTGCCTTCTTTATGTATCATTGTAATTTTTGCTTGCTGCCACGAATTTGGGATCTTTTTAGTTTCTCGTGCTTGATTCATTAATTTTTTCAGTTTAGGTAATAATTCTTTCTCGAATGTTTTGTAATACAAGGCTGGGAATCCGTCTGGTCCTGGGGTTTTGGAGATGTCAAGTTTTTTGATCGCATTCTGTATTTCCTGATTTGTAAATTCTTTGTTTAGGTTCTCTCTGTGTTTTTCTGAGATTTTTTCCAGTTTTTGTTTGCTTAGATATTGAGTAATGTCATCCATCCGGGGTTGCTCGCTTGAGTATAGTTTACCATAGTAGTCGTTGAATTGTTTTATTATGTCTTTATCTGTGGTGTATTCTTTATCTTTTGTAATGATCTTTGTAATGAATTGTTTTTGCTTCTTTTTCCCAATTCTTCGTGCGAGCCACGGTCCAATTTTATTCGCGTTATAAAAGTATGATTGTTTTACAAATTTTAATTTTTTTGCAATTGTTTCTGTTTCCATTTCTATTCTCATTTTTTGTAATCTTGCTATTTCGATGTTTAATTCCGAATTGTTCGGGGTTATTTTCAGTTTTCTTTCGGCTTCGTCTAGTTTCGTTATTATTTTTTGCATCTGCGCGTTTCTTTTCTTGTTTTTTATTGCTGTTTGCTGTATGCACATTCCGCGCATCACGGCCTTTCCCGCGTCCCATATTGTTTGCATGTCTATGTCGTCTGTTTCATTAGTTTCAAAGTAATTGATTAGCTGTGTTCTGAGGATTTGCTGTGTTTCTTGATCTTTCAGTAGGGTGTCGTTCAAACGCCATGTATTTTGTCTTCTTTTTTGGTTATAAATTACCTCTAGTGGGCTATGGTCTGAGTCTTTCCTGGTAAGTATTTCAATTTTGTCTATTTTGGATGATAGTGAAAATGAATTCCACACCATGTCTATTCTCGTCCAGCTTCTGTGTCTCCCGGAAAAAAAAGTGAAATCCTTTTCGCCTGGGTGGTGGATTCTCCATGCGTCTACCAAGTCTAGTTCTTTTAACAGGTTTGTCATTGTCTGAGGTAATAGATTTGTTTTTGTACTTTTTTGGCTTCTATTTTCCGATTTTCTATCTTCATTGCTACTTATAATTCCATTGAAGTCACCCATTATGATTAGGTGTTCATATTCTGTCTTTTTGATTAGATTGCTGAGCTTTTGTATAAATTTTGACTTGGGACCATTCGGTGCGTATATGTTGCATACTAGGGTTTTTTGATTGTCAGTGGTTAATGTTATTCCAATTATCCTTCCTTCCTCGTCTTTAAACGCGAATTGTGGGTCAAATATTGGGTTCGCGTATAGGATTACTCCTCTCTTCTTTTCATGTGCTAATGAGGTAAATTCTTTGCCGATTTGTTTTTGAGTTATGTGTGCGACATGCTTTTGTGCAATGTGGATTTCTTGTAAGGCGACCAAGTCATATTTTCCTAGTTTGATCCTATTGAAAACTCGCCGTCTCTTGCACGGCGAGTTCAAACCATTGATGTTTTGGCTATAACACTTGATTGTCCTTTCCATCTTCCTCTTGTCTTTCCATTACCTTTTCCAGTCTTGCAATTGATGATGACGTACATGGGGTTGCCTCTAGTTTTTCTGGGGATTCTGTTCTCGATCTTTTGACTTGCATTTTTTGTCCTGGTATGTATTCGTGTTCTTGAACCTCCTCTTTTTTGTTTCTTTGTATTGTTTGTAGGAAGACTGCTGCCTTTTCTTCTGAGGTTATCCAAATTTTTTCGTTTTTATATGTAGTCATTAGGCCTTCACCTTTTTCCCATCTGAATCTAATGTTTTGTCTTTTAAGTTCGTCGGCTAGGTCCTTATATTTTTTCCTCTTTTGAAGTGTTAGTTGCGTGTATTCTTTCAAAATGATTATCCTTTTGTCCTTGAAGTAGGGCGGGGTTTTGGCACTTTTCTTGAGAATTTCGTCTCGAATGTATTTTCTTCCAAATTGCACTATTACATCTCGCTCCACTTTGTGTTTCTTTGCGTATTTTGTTGTTATCCTGTATGATCTATCAATATTGGTTGCTGCATCCTCCTCAGAGATTTCCAGTAATTCTGCTGTTATTGAGGTTATTATTTGTCGTAAGTTTTCTTGTGCCTCTTCTTTTATGTTACGGAACCCTAAATAAAATTCTAGTTCTTTTTGTTCAGCCTGTTCTTGCCTTGCTTCCAGTCTTTCTTCTCTTATTTCTATTTCTGCTAGTTTATCTTTTATCTTTTCCTGTGTTTTTTCCAGATTTGCCATTTCCGTCTGATTCTTTCTCATTTCTTGTCTCATTGCGTCCATTTCTTTTTTCATCTCTCCTAGTTCGTTGGTTATCTCCTTTCTCATTTTAGCCATTTCCTCTGTTATATCATTCTTTAGTCTCATTCTTTGGTCTTCAGCTATTTTTTGATATGCATCTTGCTTTTCTTGATATGCCTCCTGTTGCTCAAGTATTTTCTGTATTTCTTTCAGGATTTCTTTCCCTGTTGGGTTGCCCGAGACCGATCCTCTTCTTTGTTCTGTTTGTTCTGTTTTATCATTTTTCTCTGTTTTTTCTAGCTTGGTTTTGGGGGTTGTCATATTGAGCCAAATTTGAAATCTTCTTGTGAGTTTTACGGTCGTGATTTTGGATTTTCTACAGTTAGTTAGTTTATTAAATAGAATTAGGTGGTGTTTTAGGTAGTGTTATGTGATGTTCTTATGGTTTTATACAGAAACGTCTTCTGTTAGTTGTGTGGTGTGGGCTGGTATATTTTGTTTTGTTTGATTTTTTAATTTAATTTTCTTTCTTTCTTTTTTTTTTAAATATATATAAATATTATTATTGTTGTTATTATTTGTTAATATTTATATATGTATGTATATATATTTATATCTTTTCCTCGGGTATTTATTTTCTCAATTTATTGTATAATTTCCAAATTCATTTAATTTCAGAGTTCATTTCCTACCTCTCTAAATTCTTCTTTTCAGTCCTTTTCTTTTATCTCACTCCCTTCTGGTCCGTCACTTCCGCCTTCTCCCCCCCTTTAGGGTGCCGTTTGACTGTTTGTTCCTTCTTGTGGGGAGCGCGCTTTGTGGTTGCACCACTTCCGCCTTCTCCCGGCTGGAGCGCCGCGTGGTTTGGATCTTTCTGTATGGGGAGCGCGCCTCGTGGTTGGACCACTTCCGCCTTCTCCCTTCCCAGGGTGCCTCACGCGTGCTTGGCTCCTTCCTTGTTGTTCCGGATGGTTTGTTCCCTTGCTGCCTCTGCGGGGGGAGTGCGCCTCGTGACTCTGTCTTATCTTTACTTATCGGGAGGAGAGTCTCAAGATGCCATGGAGAGTTGTTTTGGCGTTTTCAAGGCCGCTATGGCGGGTGAGCTCTCTTTTGTCTTTTACCTCTCCTGGGTTGTGATTTCCCGGCTTTATCTCCACACCTTCTTGTAAGTAAATTCTTAGTTTTTGGATCACTAGGATCAGTTTTTTTATTTTCCGTTGTTTATGTGTATATATATATTAGCTATGTTTTCCCTTTCTCTATTTAACGATTCTTATTTCTTCTTTCTTTTTTGTTTTCAATATTCTCTTATATTTTTTGTTATATATCCCGAGGCTTTCCTTATCATCTAACCTGCACTTTCTCCACTTGCTCCGCGTTCTTTTCCGTATTGTCTTTTTCCTTTAGAATTCCATACTGTTCTGATCTTCTCTAATCTTCTCTCAATCTTGATTTCTCTATGACTTAGTCTTGTTAGTTTGTTTCCTTTCCTTCTTTGCTTGGGGGGTTCTGGGCTACTCACCTTCCCCGTGAAGTTCTCCAACGTCCTTAAAAACCTCGGTGTTCGGACGGCTGTAGTTCCCCGACCTCAGTTGCCTGGGTGGGGATACCTCTTGCACCAGTCGCTGCCCTCTCCCGTCCGGGTCTGCCGGCTGGTCCCCTTGAGGGGGGCCCGCACCTAGACCGTCGGATTGGGATTTTAGAGGGTTTTGCGTTGCTCCGGTACTCGATCCGACCGGAGGTAGGGGGCTTGAATCGCCTCCACTGGCCTAATCAGGAGGTTGACTCAGAGGAGCTCTGAAGTCCAGCCAGCCGCCATGCCACCGACCCGGAAGTCCACTTTTTCATATATTTCTTATCCCAAACACAAAATTCTGAACAATTGCTTTTGAAAACATGCATTCTAAATAACATTCAATTATTCTTACAAAAATTACATAACATGACTCATTGTATTATGTAGCACAAAGCTTTAAAAACATAGTAAAGGAAAAACCTCATATCATGCCAGGATAACATCTTTGGCTCCCAAAGACAGTTTGCACGATCCATCATATGATTAAATACCACGCATATTTCTTAATATGATATCCTGGGAGAAAAGTAACACTTTATTTTCTTTACTTAAAACCTTGTTTTTTCAAACTAGCTGTTGTATCTTGCCACATATATAAAGGGATAGTGTTTAGTTTATTGGCATTCATTCATTTGAAAACCCCAAATATTACAACACCAAAACATTGCAATTTTCTACTTACCTGGAGCTTTCGTAATTTTATATCTTAACCACGTATCCATCACTCTTTCATCTGGATGTGGACGGTGCAATGTAAAGTATGCTAATCATTTGTTCCACATCATTTAATACTCCAGCCTCAACATCTCCGGTTTCCAGCAACTTCAAAAAGGTTTGGGTTACATTCCTGATTATGAATGTTTTATTCTTAAGACTAAGATTTTGAAAGGAAATTATCATCTTTAAAAAAATTATCTCAGGTGTTTGATCAAAATCCCAAATCAGGCCATTCCCATAGAAACCAGAGACATCGGTCCCAAAAAGTTCCGAAGGGTCCTTTTTTCTACTCTCAGTAGTTTCCGAACTTTGATCCTCCAGTTATTTTGAACATCACCTTCCAGAATTCCTATCTGTCAAGCTGATTGAAGCTTCTGCAAGCTGATGTTCAAAACATCTAGAAGACCAAAGTTTAGGAACCTATGAAGTATACAAATATAATGTTATTATTTTATTTTAACTGCCTTGGAAAGACCCTATGGAATTCTAGGGTTCGGTCAAAGATTCTATCCAAAAAACTCGTTATGATTTTCACCCCTGGAAGCAAGCCAGAGAAGACTTCCAGGATGGACAAAATGACCCACATACAGAAAAATTCTGAAAAAACAGAATGGAATATATCAATTGAAAACACAAGATGATATCAACAGTCATATAAGAACATTTCTTGGTACCAATATATACAACTCAAAGAATCCTATAATAAATATAATAAAATACGATTTGCAGACTAAGAATCTTTTTGGTACAAAATAATTCTAATAAAAAAGAAAATGATTACAAGGGTATATAAAAAAATTCTGGAATGAGCAGAACAGATAAAAGAAGCCATGGCAAAATGGGCAGCAAATATAGGTTGCCCAATACAATTAGAAGAACAGGAATGCATGTGGAATCAGAAATTAAAATATACCTATGCAATAGATCTAAAAGAATTGGTATAAAATGTTCTATAGGTGGTATATAACACAAATTAGGACGTTTTACAAAAACATGCAGAGCAAGTGTTGGAAATGTGGAAGGCAAGAAGGTACTTTCCACCACATGTGGTGGACGTGTGAAAAAGCTAAAAGTGATTGGAGAGAAATTAATGAAGTATCCCAAAAGATTCTCAAACTCAAGATACAAATGAAACCAGATCATTTCTTACTCGGATTAACAGATACGGACATTGACATAGACATAAACACAGAAATCCTTTTTAGTTACCTTACAACAGTGGCAAGAATTGTATATGCTAGAAAGAATTACCAACAAAAGCACAAAGGTTAAACAAAATTATGGAAATTTGGCCATGGACAAATTAACCCAACTAATCTCGAAGAGTCGAGGAAAACGCAATTATTTAAAGATTATATGAATATAAGAAAAAAGAAAAAAGATTATGATAATATAACCCAAGCAGACAACTATAGGGGAAACAGTCCCAACAAAGAGAGAGAAAATGAGAAGTATACTAAGGAAAGAATAAGTGATTGGAGAAGGAACTGACCACAAAGAGGAAGACTGGAAGACAACAACACGCCCCCCCCCCACACACACACACCTCCTTTCTTTTCCTTCCCTTCCCTCTCCGAGACCAAAGCCATTCTCCCCCCCCCCTTCTTTTTAGCCTCCCTTATGTCTACTGTACTGCCACCCCTATACTATATCTGCCCTTTTTCTTCTTTCTTACTTGTATGCACACACAGAAAACTTTTAATAAAAATTATAAAAAGGAATTCTAGAGTTTGTAGTTTGGTCAGAGACATCCTGCTGAGAACTACCTATCCCAGGATGTTACCATGGCAGTTAAAGTGGGATCGCAACACTCTATTTGTGTAGAATGAAGCTAAGGTCTGCCTCCAAAGTATTGAGGTGTAGTCAATAGCTTCCATCTTGTAAGATAGGCCATTTGGTATCCCCAAATTTATTTTCAGATGCCTCACAGTTGATTCTCACTGCCCACATGTGCTTCATATGTTGAGCTCCCTCATATTTTGGCTAAAGATAGGGCCAGTTCTATATATCAGGACCAATGTGCTTCATGTGTTTATAGATGTTTATAGATCTATAAACTGATGTTTATAGATATCTGTACTAATAGATCTGTTTATTGAATAGACCACTGACCATATCAACAATAAAAGACAAAAACAAATAGACACAAAGAAATGGATACTAATCGCTATCCTAAATCCCACGTAATCATTAAGTAAAATAAAATAAAACACAATAAAACTTAATTGAATAATAAGTTTGGTAAAATGGGATTAAATTATAAGCTGAAAGCAGGGGAGTAAAATGATGAGTGTAAAAGAAGTGTTAATGTGGTCAGTGGATTAATCAATAAACAGATCTAGTAGTAGTAGTAGTAGTAGTAGTAGTAGTAGATATCTGAACAACATCATTGATGGTTTGGGCAGGACTAAAGAATGGTCTTCCTTCTCCTGTCTTCTTTCCCTCCTTGGTGGATGAATGACAGTAACTTTCCCAATGTTTGACAGCAAATCACAGGAGCTGTCTTTGCAGTTAGAAAACTGAGAACGGTAGATCAAACTAGTTTCCTCCCTCTGCCTCACATGTCTCTCACCCTGGGAATTATTCCCCAAATTCTCAAATCTTTCAGTTTTTATAGTAGACCATATAATGAGCTTGGGCTGACCCAGGGTGCATATCAAAAATGCTGACAGCATATTTGAGAGTGTTTTAGTTGTGTATTTCTAATTGACAGAATTCCTGCAGTCCTTTGCAGCTCTTTAGCTGTATAAGATGAGTTAGGGATAGTTTCCCAAGCTGCTAGCTTCTTTTAGGGAAAGATCTGTTAAAAGAGAGATTCCTTCAGCAGAGCAGAAAAATTTCTAGCATCAATACTGCCCTATATCCCAGGATTTGATCCCAGATTATCTGCTTTGAACTTGATAATGCGAATCTGGGATAAGGAGAAAATCTGGGATCGATTCCTGGGATATAGAGCAGTGTAAATCCAGTCTAAGACATGATGCCACTTTAACTGCCTTGGTTCCATCGTCTCCATTCTAGAGAATCCTATAATGTATAGGGTGTTGAGGAACTATGACTTTCCTAGTGACTCCCCTGAATAATAACAATAACATAGTACAGGTAAAGGTTTCCCCTGACATTAAGTCTAGTCGTGTCCTACTCTGGGGGAGGGGGTGGTGGTGCTCATCTCCATTTCTAAACTGAAAAACCAGCATTGTCCATAGACAACTCCAAGGTCATGTGGCCAGCATGACTACATGAAGCACCATTCCCTGTGGGGCGGTACCTATTGATCTACTCTCACTTGTATGTTTTCGAACTGCTAGGTTGGCAGAAGCTGGGGCTAACAGCAGGAGCTCACCCTGTCCATGGATTAGAACCACTAACCTTCCAGTCAGCAAGTTCAGTAGCTCAGTGGTTTAACCAGCTGCCCCATGTCTTCTAGCACAGAATGCTAAATACTTCATGGAACTAGAAATTCCAGGATTCTATAGGATGGAGCCATGGCAGAAATCCAAGGGCTATGGTTGTGTAGTGTGAACCTATTGTTACTTCATAAAAACACAAAATGAGGAAACAACTTTATCATTTTTTATTTATTTAAGATGGCGAAAAGACTTTTGATAATTTGAGCTGGGTCTTTTTATTCATAATTTTGTCTGAATATGGAACCTGCACTATTTCAGGTATCCTTGGACTCCAGTCTCCACCAGTCTCAACCAGCTTGGGCAGTGATTGTGGATGAAGGTTGGGAGCTCAACAAAATAGAGAAAGACACCAATTTACCCATCCCTGGCTTAAAGCTCAGACAAGGATCTGGCATAGTATTATAGTCTGAAAAATCATCCTAGGCCACCCAGTGTGAATTTTCAGAATCTGGCTCAGCTTCCAGTCTTTATCTCTCTCTCTCAAATCTTGCTTTTATTCCTGTTTTGCAGAGTAGATCCCAATCTTGCATTATGATTGGGGTGTTTCAAAATATGTTGCATAGGCCAATGCAGTATCATAGTCTTATTTTGAGCCCAAAGCTGTATATGTACCTTGATCCTTCTTCTTGTGAAATCAGAGGTTGTGTAAGATCAAGACAAAGGCTAGAAAAGTTACTTTTTGGACTACAAGGTTTTTAAAAAAAGCACAGCTATATGATTAGTGGCTTCTAGGAATTACAGAATTACATTTTCCACACTCTGGACCAGCATATGAAAAAAATGAAACTACATTGCATAATTAAAGCAGTTTGACACCACATTAATTAAAAACTGCAGTGGCACAATGGGTTAAACCTTTGTGTTAGCTGAACTGCTGACTTGAAGGTTGGGGGTTCAAATCTGCGAGATGTGGTGAGCTCCCATCTTTCAGCCCCTGCTTCCCATACAGGGACATGAGAGAAGCCTCCAACAGGATCCGGGCATCCCCTGGGCAATGTCTTTGTAAGACGGTCAATTCTCTCACACCAGAAGAGACTTGTAGTATATTCTCAATTTGCTTCTGACACGATAAAAGAAAACACCACTTTAATTGCTATGGCTCAATGCTATGGAATTCTGGACTTCGTAGTTTTGCTAGATACGAGGATGAATGAAAAGTAATGCCTCCACCATTGTTACTTGGGTTTGGATGGGAATATTTTAATAAATCAAACACAGAAACAATCCTTAGATTGTGCTTTTTTAACCTGCTTGAAATTTCTCTCTGAGTGATATGACAATCATCCTGAATCAATCCATCAACCTTTTGCTTGTGAAACTCGGTGGTTGCTGTCACAGGACATCCAACTCTTTGTTTGTCACGCAAGTCAGATGTTCCCACTTCAACGTCTTTAAACTTACTCACCCAACGACGCACAGTACTCACATCAACACAATCACCTTAAACATCTTGCATTCTCTGTTGAATCTCCTTTGGAGTTACACCTTCTGCTGTCAAGAATTCAATGACTGCACGTTGCTTAAGTCACATTGACCGACCGTCTGTGCAGCGTTCCATACTTTAACAGCACAACCGTCCAATGCTAAGGCTTCCCACCAAAATGGAACTGAACAAGCCAGTACCTGCCATCTGTTGAGGAGTTACCAAGGTGGAGGCATTACTTTTCATTCAACTCTCGTATTTACCATTAATTGACTGAGAACTTTGGTGTCACAACACTGTAAATTCCAGAATTCCATAGGATGAGGCTATGGAAAAGTGGTGTCAAACAGCTATAATTCTGTAGTGTGGGTGGAAAGCTAGTCATACGTGAAACAGATCCACTGACACTGGTAGAACTTGATGTCAGTTGGTCTGCTCTAAAAATGACTAAGTCTGGAGTCAATTCAGACTTTAAAAAAGAGAAAGAGAGACATAATGTCTGTACTGTGGAGGCCAGGTGTCATAAAATTACATGCATATCTCCATGTGCCGGACAAATATGTATAATTCCCTTTTTGCAAGTTTTGTGACTCACTGAGTTACTGCTATGACCTGATTCACAGGATCTTTGTAAATACCACCATGATAACTTCAAGTAAGCACACAACTTTCTGTAGGATAACGTGTTGACTCAGGAGCCTAGGGGTGTGGCTGTATGCCAGGGAACTGAAGCAACTAGCAAGTGGATGTGTGCGCCTCCTTTCTCCCTTTCCAATGCCTATAACAGGAGCAGGGCAGGTGGAAATCCAACAGGCAGAGTTTCTCAACTCACTTAAAGCAGTGCTTGTCACTCATACCCTCCTGGGGAATAAATGCCAGCCATACAGCTAATCCCTCTAAAAAAGAAAAACAATAACAAGGAGTTATAGCTACTGTATGTCAAGGTGTGCTTTCATGAGGAACATGACAAGCAGGGCTCCTTTGGAGCTAAAAGAGGCCTCCCACCGTGCCCCGCAGGGCACTTTTATCTTGCTCTGATGCTGAAACGGATCCCCTTCACTCGAATGCCTGCCGTGGTGTCAAATATAATGATAGTGCCTGCCCAGCTTCACGGCTGACTGACGTGCATTTCAGAGTGGTGCATTCCACAAGAGGAGCCCATTTGCACAGCCGAGTGATCTAAACTTGAAAGCTAATTTCTGTAATTACCAAGTGCGATTGAACTCGGGCAAAACTTTTCATCACCTGCATGGGCTGGGAATTCTGGCCTCCATCACCATTTAGCACTTGGGGAAACAAAGAGTGGGGTGGGGAGGAAGAAAAGAACTAATTGGAAGGTATTTTACTGATGGAGCCCCCCTCCCTTAATTACATATTTAACAAATGGGGAAATCAGCATCCATAATTAGAGAGTTGATTGAGCTGTTGAAGCTTTCACAAGGTTGGTGTGCCAAACATAACACTATACTAAACCTTATTTTCATCTCTATAAGGATAGTATGCTTTTTTATGCAGGAGACATTTTATAATGTTGGGATAAATCTTTTCTTTAAAAAGCTCAAGGACTCTCTAAATCTGGTATATTAAAACTTCTAGAATTTTCTGTTGGTTGTGGGAGTCCTATGTGCCAAGTTTGGTTCAATTCCATCGTTGTTGGGATTGTTGGGGTTCAGAATGCTCTTTGATTGTAGGTGAACTATAAATCCCAGCAACTACAACTCCCAAATGACAAAATCAAATTTTTTGAGTGATGGTCACTCCTTGGGGTAGTAGGTGTCTTGTGGCCAAATTTGGTGGCAATTCGCCCAGTGGTTTTTGAGTTATGCTAATCCCACAAACGAACATTACATTTTTATTTATATAGATTATCCCACTTCAACTGACATTGTTCCATCCTCTGCAATGCTAGGGTCTATAGATTTTTTTCAAGCATAAGGTAACCCTTCCCAAATTCCAAAGCCTAGGATTCTTTGGGATACAGGTAGAACATGGCACTATAACTGTGCAGTATGAATGCTAGTTGCCTCAATTCTCTTGTATCTTCAAATGGACCAAAACATGACTGGAAACCTGTAGCCCACCAGATGTAGTTGGACTCCATTTCCTATCTGCCCCATCCAGTTTGAGGAAATATGGAATGTGAAGTTTGACAATATCTGGAGGATGTTAGGTTTCCACCATAAAGTATCCATTATAAGTTAATTATTGTTAAAGTCCCAATGCAGACATTCTAGGAACTGCTGGTACCTATTACTAAGAGCACTTCTCATCAGATTGGTGTGTACATAAAATCCAATTTCACACATCCTTTTGGTTGGACAACAAAAATTTAAAACCAGCCCATTCAGTAACAGAATCAGCTCTCCACATTCAATTCTGACCTCTGCAAAAGGGAAAAACTATAAATTAAAAATGGCTGTTTTTTATCTGAGGGAACCCTTCTCTAGGAATCTCTAGATCAGTCATGGGCAAGCTTCGGCCCTTCAGGTGTTTTGGACTCCAACTCCCACAATTCCTAACAGCCAGTAGGCTGTTGTAGTCCAGAATACCTGGAGGACTGAAGTTTGCCCATAACTGATCTAGATCCTCCAAGATGATTCTAAGATCAACATCAGATGGACATTGATCACAGAGTCATATTAGAGGACCTAGAGATTCCTAGAAAGAGCATTGTACTTAAATCAACAGATGTGAAACCTGGAAATGTACAGGGCTGCCTGAATAGTTCAGTAGGTCATTTAGGGGCACAGAATATGTTTCCAGTGCAAGCTTCATCCTAGAAATACCGCAAGATAACATAATCATCACTGTTCACGTACAGTAACCTAACCAGCAGTGAGAAAGCACAGATCACTATGTGTTGGTGTTCAAATGAGCAGTTTTAACACTTCACATACATGATCCGGCTGAGGAGAATTTTACTACAAAGTAGGAGATGAAACATGGGCATTGAAAAAATTATTCCAGTATGTTACAAGACACACCTGCTAAAACTGTCTGCAGAAGTATTAAAGGGACAGCAGTCCTGTCCTGTTGTGTGTGAGATAACTTGAGATAGAATGTATGGATTGATGTTATTTCTTTGCCAGTGGACACTAATTTATAAACCCTGTCCCAGCATTTACTTGGCATGACTTATTCAGAGGCGGTTTGCCACTGACTTTCTCTAAGGAGGAGAACATGCAACTTTCCCAAGTGAGTTTCAGTGGCTAGCATTAGTGAATGTGGAGTTATCCCATCCCTTGATTTCATCAATAAATTGGGAGTGAAAAAAGTCCAGCCCTTCAGACAATGTCAGATTACAACTCCCAGCAATCCCCTCCTTGACTTTGCTGACCACAGCTGATGGACAAGAAGAGGACTGTACTTTGAGCATCACTCCATAAATCCTGATGGACTAACTTTCTTGCTGTATGCCTTCAATTCATTTCCAACTTATGGGAACTCAAAGATGAACCTGTCATATGGTTTTGAGAGGCTAAGAGTGTGTGACTTGCCCAAGGTCACCTAGGGCCCTTTCACACAGCCAGGCATGTAGCCGGGGGGCCTCCCCGAAATTTTCATGGTGGTTCGCGAAAAGGCCTTACTGGTGCATTATTTAAACTGTTACGTTTATTCATATCATGATCTGATCACCATACTCAATATATCCCATATGCATGGGGGTATTGGGGTAATGATACAAAAGGTTTGCTAGGCTAGACCCTCTTTCACTCAGACTCAGCCCCCCCCCCCCGAAACTCAGCCCCCCCCTGAAAAAAATGCAGCCCCCCCCCCCGCCCGAAACGAAATCCTGGCTACGGGCCTGCACACAGCCATATAACCCAGAATATTAAGGCAAAAATCTCACAGTATCTGATTTGAACTGGGATATCTAAGTCCACATTGTAACATATTCTACTTCAAATCAGATAATGTGGGATTTTATTCAGTTCTTTGGAAGGGGCCCTAGTCAGCTTTCATAACCAAGTGGGGATTTGAATCCTATCCTCCAGAGTCATACTCCAATGCTCAAACCACTACACTGGGTATTTATGGACTGAATTACTGTGCGCCTATTCAGTATTAACTACTTAGTGATCCATATGCATGACGCTGCAGATTGGGTACCATACTAAGGATCCCATTGCAAATTTTTAATAAATTATGAATAAAAAACAGTGTTGAGAATCCAATTCCATGCCCATTTACTTGGCAGTAAGCCCCATCCCATTTAACAGTACTTATTTTTGAGTCAATCTGCAATGTGTTTCTACAGGTACATTTAAAGTTATGTACTGAAGCTTAAGCAAGGACAAAGTAAAAACAAACTGATGCTCATATCTGTTTCTTAACTGACAGTCATAAAATGGTTCCCACGGGTATCACAATGCCACAATCCTATATTCACATTTTAACACCACTGAAGATCATCCTAAATATACAGCATCACTTCAGCTGGTGCCTATTTGGAGTGATTCTTTGGGTTTTATCTGAGCTGTATCATGTTAAACCCAAGCTCCAGCAGTTGCAGTAAGAAACTGAGAATCACGCCTTTGGGGTTTTACCCAAGCTTACCAGAGACTCCCCATATCATTTGGGTAGACAAGCAATCTGTCTGTGCCACCCTTGGTTTACTATGCGTAGCATCTTTAGGCTGCAATTCAAGCTATAATTACAAACAGCTTAAAAAGCCATTGGGAGAAATGTGCCAGATTGAGAGGACCATAACAACACACTCCAGTGCATATCTGCTCTAAAGTAAAATCTGTTAAATTCAATGGGATAAATTCCTAGATGTGTTGGCAATAGTATGATAGCTGGGACCCTACGCTAGTTACGCAACATGGGCCAGAATTAATGAAGGGAAAATGTGCATGAGACAGCGGCGCAAGTGAGAGATGAAGCTGTGATGGGATAGCAGTGAAGTAATTTAACTCAGGAGGGACAGGAGAAGAGTGAGGTAATGTAACAGTATTTCCCCCCTCCTTTTTATCCTTCCATTGCAACGACTCCGCCACAGCTGCATCTCTCATACACGTGTTCCCCTATTTCATACCTATATTGCTCATGCAGCATAGCGTAGGTCCCAGCTATCATACTATTGCCAATGTGTTTATGGGAATGGGGCTTAAGTTTGCAACCCCAGGCAAACTATCACACATGATTTCACTCGAGGTAACCTTTGCAAAGTTTGACAGTAGCAGCAGCCTCCATGTACCCATGTTATAAATGAGGAAAGACTTTTATATCTAGCCAGACTGTTAAAGCAAAGATGGGAAGACTGAGGATGCATCTATACTGTAAAATTAATTCTGTTTGACACCACTTTAATTGTCATGGCACAATACTATGAAATCTTGGGTTGTGGCTTTACAAGGTCTTTTGCCTTCTCTGCCAAAAAGTGCTATTGCATCATGGTAGTTTAAAGTGGTTTCAAACTATATTAATTCTATAGTGTAGATGTGCCCTGGACCCTAAGTGAGGGATCTAAAGTTCTGCTGAGGCTATACCACTCTAGAGCCCACACACACACACCACTCCAAATCATGCCTTCATTCCTCAGTGTTATCTAGCAAAGAGGGTCAGTCAAAATAAACAGCAACTCAGGGAGAAGGAACATCATCTAGACATGGTTGAACTATAACTCCCATCACCCCAATTGGAAGTTATGCTGGGAAGCCCAATGCAAGCTAGCTATTGTCCAATAAAATCTAGAGGGCCAAAGGTTACTCACCCCTACTTTACTTGTACAAAATCTAATCATTTTATTTAAGGTGACACTGACATGCTGCTACAAATAACAAGGAGTGGTGCATCAGATGTGAGTCAGGAGATTGTCAGAAGCCACTTCTTGCTAGGCCTTTAAGAGCAAGAGTAGTTTTTTTTTCCCCTTCAGCTGCACCAGAGAAGAGCCATTCTGAGATTTTCATTTTTAACCACAAAGAAATTAAATTATGGGAAAGAGATGAGTACCTCTGCTCACTTAGAATTTAATAAGAACAGGAAGGAACTCATAAAATGTAAGGTCGAAATGTCTCTTCCTTTCAGGTCCAACCTATTTGATCTTCACCCTGGATGATTTCTCATGGGATCTGAAACTGCCAGTGAAAAAAGTGACATTTACAATAAAGACAGATCACATTGCATTCCCTAGTTCCAACAATGACATAAAAGTTGTTCCCTATGCAAGCTGCAGGAAATCTCAAGTATTTCTGGAACATGGTTGGCATTGTCAAGGACCAGAACAACAAGGTGGGTACATAGTGAAACCATTAGTAGCCATCTAATAGTTGTCAGTCATAAATCTGGGCTGTGTGATGCTATTCCCCTTGCCCTTTGCCAGAAAGTCCAATCTTTGGCTGTTTTCTATGTCTCTTGGAACATAAGGCAAGCCCACCAAAACCTTGCCTATGAAACTAATTGGCGCTCTGTGCTGTGTACTTAAGAGATCCACCATATCTATGGCATGAGTAAGATGACAGTGCTTCTGTAACTTTAACAGTTAGAGAGAAGAGAGAATTTCAGTAAGAGTAGTTTGCACCACAAGCTACACCTGGTGAAATGCTAACACAATCATTAAAGGTACAATAATCCTGACCTGTCTTTCATGTGGTGTCTTTAGGCTAGTGGCTGCATGTTAGCCATGAGATCCTCATTCAACCCACAGAAATGGAATGGGATACATTGGTTTGCCAGTAGGACTTGAAAGCAACTTATGGTTTTGGGTTGGGTTCCACCTATGCTGTCCTCCGCAATACTAAATACAACTCCCTTGCTCCCTCTTCCAGCTCTGTACTTACTGAGCATACTCATTTCCACTGAAATTTTGAGGTGTTTAGGGTGTGTCTCCTGCTACCCTTTGGGAATGTTTTCCCTTTCTTTTTGTATGTCTGCAAACCTTAGAGTTGCCCCTTTCCAGATGGTTTTAGTTATGCTCGTGCATCAGAATAATTGGACTAGTTATAACTATGTAGGATCCAATTGCAGTCCTTGGACTGCTTTGATTCTAAGTCATAGGAAAAGTGGAGATAGTTATTTATTGATTGTGTGCATTAAGGAGACACACAGACTCCAATAAGATAATGAATAGGAAATAGATCCAGAATAAAACTAGTATCTTCTTCATAAAATATGCAACTGATATTAATAGGAGGCTTTAAAGAAACATTTGACCATTTAATCAGAGAGGAGAAGAGGTCTATCAGTACCTACACTGTCACAAGTAACATATATTTGGATGATGGTTGAGGGATTTTTTCCCCAAAAGTTTATATGTGACCTTTCTTAGAAACAACATAAGAGAAGATGCATTTTAGGTCTGATCCTACAGTATTGTTGATTGCATTGCCCACTAGAATATACAGCTCATACCTGCAAAAATAACAAGACATAAAGGTCTACATATATAAAAGAAGCTTAGAACATCACATTTTTAAATACAACATATTATACAACTCATTATAGTCCCTGCCAAAAGAAACCTGGCACAACTGGCACTTGAAATGTGTCCAAGGCCATTAGACAGAATAATATGCACATAAGGCAACAAATTTTAGGGGATGGAGAAAATGTTGAGATACTCAAGTCATACGCTCACTATCCAGTCTGCCTTGAGGCCCAAGCATGATAAAAGCAACCACTACTGAAGAAAAACTCAGCTGCCACGCTGAAATAGATTGGGGACCATTTTGTCCTTCATCTTAGACAACAAACACATCTTGACAAACTCTGGGATGTAATGACTATTATAGATAAAAGGACTGCAGACAGCTGAGGTGTACAGTACTTACAGAACATCTCTTAAATCTGGGAGGAAATCGCATGGCCTACCAAATGTTGTTGGGCTGCATCTCCCAGTATATCTCGCCCTTTACTATGTGGACTAGAGCATCTAAAAGTTATAGTCCAACTTCAGAGGCAGGTCTGCATGATTCCTGTTGTGATAACGTCACCAATCATATAGAGCACCAGGCATGTGGCCGGGGGGGGGGGGGGGGCTCGGGGGGCTTCAGCCCCCCCCCCCCCCCGAAATTCTCATGGTGATTCACGAAAAGGCCTTACTGGTGCATTATTTAAACTGTTATGTTTTAGTAATATCATGATTTGATCACCATTCTCAATATATCCCATATGTATGGGGGTATTGGGGTAATGATACAAAAGGTTTGCTAGGCTAGACCCTCTTTCACTCAGACTCAGCCCCCCCCCCGAAACTCATCCCCCCCCGAAACCCCCCCTGAAAATTTTTTAGCCCCCCCCCCCCCCCCCCCCGAAACGAAATCCTGGCTACGGGCCTGTAGAGCACAGTTCTCATTATATTTGAGGCTTCACCATCTTTCCACTATTTCTTCATTACTCTTCTTCACTTTTAGCATCAGAACAAATCCTGTGAAGGGACTTAGGGTATTCGAGCTTAGAAAAAGTTACTTGTTTGAATCAGAAGTTTGAACCAGAAGTTTGAACCAGAAGTTTCCCAAATCCCCAGTGACAATGCTGGCTGTGAGATTTTGCAAATTGTCTCTCCAAACAATTTTTTCCAAGGCCTGCAAACAGTGGCTAGTAGATTTCAAGGTGCCTAGTAGATTTCGGGAGCCCCCTCTTTTTCAAGCTCAACCCTATGACCAAGCACACAGACCTCTGCTCAAAATCTGCCCAATTTCTACTGTGATCCTTATGGAAGTTTGGATCAGGGGTCCTCAAATGTTTTAAACAGAGGGCCAGGTCACAGTCCTTCAAACTGTTGGAGGGCCAGATTATAATTTGAAAAAAATTATTTGTAGTGCAAAAAACACTTAAAAACAGTACAATAATTAAAATGAAGAACAGTTTTAACAAATACAAAGTTCTTCTGGTGTGAGAGAATTGCCCGTCTGCAAGGACATTGCCCAGGGGACGCCTGGATGATTTGCTGTCTTTATCATCCTTGTGGGAGGCTTCTCTCATGTCCCCGCATGAGGAGCTGGAGCTGATAGAGGGAGCTCATCCTCCTCTCCCCGGATTTGAACCTGTGACCTGTCGGTCTTCAGTCCTGCCGGCACAGGGGTTTAACCCACTGCACCACCGGGGGCTTAGCTTTTGGCTGATGAGATAGGATTGTTGTTGTTGTTGTGTGTTTTCAAGTCATTTCAGACTTAGGTTGACTCTGAGCAAGGGCTGGGTAAATGACCTTGGAGGCCGTATACGGCCTCCAGGCCTTAGTTTGAGGACCCCTGGTCTGGATTATACCAGCCCAAAGTTTCTCTACTTGAATAGGCATTCCCTCTCTTTCAACTTCAGTTCCATTTCTAAAATTATGAGATTGGGGTTTTCTTTTTTAACCAGGGTGAGAGTCATGCATAGTAATTTATATAACGGGACTTGGGTATCCATGAATTTTGGTATCCATGGGGGACCTTGGAACAAAATCTCAGCAAATATCAAGGTATCACTGTATTCTCAAGTCCTTAAGCCAATGCATATGGAACACTCTGAGCACTCAAAGAAAAGCTCAGACTTAGTAAACAATGGCTTACTGCAGTACTGTTATTAAAGCTCGCAGCAATGTATCCACTGAAAGCTCGCAATGTGTGCACTAAAAGCATGACAAGGCCTGTTGTTCCAGCTTTGAATAACTTATGTTTCCACTACACAGAATCCTCCTTCCCAAACGATTCTTCTTAGACAATATATGGTTTTCTCAGATGTCCCACGTAAGTCCGTCACTTCCTAAGGAGCACATTTCATGACTGAAGCTCAACTGCTGGGCACAATTTCCTTATATGATGAACTCCCATAGAGGAGTGGCTGCCTTAGACTCCACTACAGGTGCAAATTCCATAGCAACTGGATTTCTCAGTCAAAGCAGAAAACAGCTACTCAGAAAGAAGTAAGTGCTCCATTACCGTGTGCTGCTTTCGATTGTCGGCACACAAAATTGAGGCAGGTGATTAACTACTTCTGGTCTAATTTCCTCTTTGGTTTTGAAGAAACACTTGAGAAATCCCTCTAATTGCCAGAAATAATTTTTCCTTCAACAATCTCCCATCATACAACAGATGTCACACACTTTGATAGATTTCAGGAAGGCGAATTCTGCTGCCAAGAAGTTACCTTCACTGCAGAGAAAGTCAGCTTTAAGTATACACACACCCTTTTATTTCTCCCCAGGGTGATGATTTGTCTTGAGACAACCATTTTCCAGCACACGCCTCTTTTTCCCAGTGTGATTATCTCCTCTCTCCTTCACACACCCCTTTCCCCCAGCCATTGCTGCGTATGAGCCAATCCTGCGCAGGTTTACTTGGAAACAAATCCCACTGTGTATGTGTAGGGTTTTGCTGGCAAGTAAAGGGTGCAAAGGAGGCTTGTTACATTACGCCCTTTGAAGGTTTTGCTCCTGCCCAATTCAGTGGCATTAAATAAATTAAAAACTGAATAAATTAAGTTTGTATTATCAAAGGCTTTCATGGCTGGAATCACTGGGTTGTTGCAGGCTTTTTGGGCTGTATGGCCATGTTCTAGAAGCATTCTCTCCTGATGTTTCGCCTGCATCTATGGCAGGCATCCTCAGAATATGTGAGGTCTGTTGGAAACTAGGAAAATTGGGTATATATATATCTGTAGAAGGTCCAGGGTGGGAGAAAGAACTCTTGTCTGTTGGAGCTAGGTGTGAATGTTTCAATTGGCCGCCTTGATTAGCATTTGATAGCCTGACAGTTTTTAGGTGTGGCTTGTCACTGCCTGGGAAAATCCTTTGTTGAGAGGTGATCAGGTGTTCCTGAATGTTTCTTGTCTGGAGTTCCCCTGTGTTTGAGTTTTGTTCTTAATTTACTGTTATAATTTTAGAGTTTTTTTTAATACTGGTAGCCAGGTTTTGTTAAATTAAATTTGTTGAATTGGTGAAATAAAATGTAAACCGCATCGAGTCCCTTGGGGAGATGGTAGCGGGGTACAAATAAAGATTATTATTATTATTATTATTATTATTATTATTATTTTATTACTGAAGAGAAAGAAAACACAATTCTCACACAGTTCCAAGAGTTAGCAAAGATAGGGGTTATAGGACATTAAACTCTCTCATTCTTTCATACACACTTCTGTTTCCTTCCTGTGGTTCCCAACCTTTGGTTCTCCAGGTGTTCTGGTCTTCACCAGCCACAATTCCTAATAGCTAGTAAATTGGCTGGGATTTATGGGCATTGAAGACCAAAACACCTGGAGGACCAAAGGTTGAGTACCACTGCTTATGTGGATGAAATGGCTGTTTTTATTAAGGGATGAGGGAAAGGCACTTGTGTCATGCTCAGAAATATTGGACTCTATTGCACAAGCAGGGGAAATGGTATAGCATTGTAACTGGACCATGATTATGCCATCTGTGGCTATTGAAGGATTAAACTGTATGCTGTAAGCCGCCTTGAGTCCCCCTCAGGGTTGAGAAAGGTGTGATATAAATATAGTAAATATGTAAAACCTGTCAATAGCTCCCAGTCTCACAATTATTTCATTGCCTACCATGCTGCAATGGGTCCCCACCACTTCTGTACCATTATGTTGGCAGTAAAGAGGGCAGGATACTGCTCTTCTCCCCTGTCCTCCTCACTATTTCAAAACCATTCTCTTTTATTCATCACTAGCTCTACCCACCTTGTGTTGCTATAGCCAACCTTCCCTCCCCCTTTCTCTCCTTTCTTCCCTTTTTTCTTTCCTTCTTTTCTTCCTCCCTTCCTTCTCTACCTCTTCCCTTCCTTCCCTCCCTTTATCTTTCCCTTTTTCTTTCCCTTTTTCTTTCTTCTCTATCTATTCTTGGATCAATCTACTTACCTATCTATTTATCTCTATGTAATCTTTCTATCTTATCTATCTGGAGGATTGATGAGAGTTGCAGTCTAGGAATAGGAAACTGAAAATGTGCACTGTGTTGTCTTTTAGCTTTTTTTGGTTTTTAAGTCCTTTCCGCTGTTTCTTATTTGGGGGGGGGGGGGTGGGGTTATGAGTGATGGTCACTTAAGGAGGGGAAATAGTATGGCATTGTAACTGGACCATGTTAAGGGTGGAGTGTCCAAATTTTGTGTAAATTCATCCAGTAATTTTTCAGTTATGTTAATCCCACAAACTACCATTACATGTATCTGTCCGAACGGATCTCCCTCTATGTCCCACCTCGGAGTCTAAGATCTTCTGGGGAGGCCCTGCTCTCGACCCCGCCTCTATCACAAGTGAGATTGTCGGGGACGAGGAGCAGGGCCTTCTCAGTAGTGGCCCCTCACCTATGGAATTCACTCCCCGGGGAAATTAGATCAGCGACATCCCTCCTTTCCTTTAAGAAAAAATTGAAAACTTGGATTAGGGACCAGGCATTCGGACATTCTGGCAGCTAAAGAAAGGACTTGACGATGGACAGGGAATTGACTAAACGGAATGGAATTATGGAACTCTGAACGTTGAACATGAGATTAGTTTTATTGATTGTGTTATGTATTGATTGTTTTAACTTGCTAATGGTTTTAACTGCTGTTTTGTATGTATGTATATCTTGTATAGGCATCAAATCATGCCTTTTTGTAAGCCACCCTGAATCCCCTCCCCGGGGGTTGAGAAGGGCGTGGTAGAAGTACCTGAAATAAATAAATAAAATTGTTATTTATATAAGATTATATTTGTGTTTTATTTGTTTCTGAAAGCTGGAATACTGTATTTCTGGAATTGCTCTAAAATGAAAATTTAAAAAGTACACATCAGAGGGAGCCCTTGGTGGTGCAGTGGGTTAAAGCGCTGAGCTGCTGAGCTTGTTGACCGAAAGGTCACAGGTTTAAATCCGGGGAGCAGCGTGAGCTTCCACTGTCAGCTCCAACTTCTGCCAGCCTAGCAGTTCGAAAACATGCAAATGTGAGTAGATCAATAGGTACTGCTCCGGCGGGAAGGTAACGGTGCTCCTTGCAGTCATGCCGGCCACATGACCTTGGAGGTGTCTACGGACAACGCTGGCTCTTTGGCTTAGAAATGGAGATGAGCACCACACCCCAGAGTCAGACACTACTGGACACAACAGAGTGAAAGACAACAGAAATAGTGCACGGATGTGGGATTATAAAGATTATAAAGAAGTGTGATCATGGGACCATGAATTGGCACAATTGTGCAATTGAAGTGAAGTGAGAGACTGAAGGTGCTCAACCAGGTATGTATCCATTATCAATGACAGCACAACTATAGTGGAATAGCAGGTTCCTGTGATACAATTCATTGATCCCAATTCCCCACTGAATCCACAAGAGTCACATAAGCACTGATTTACCATTCAGCAATAGATTCTCAGGTCTGTTCTAGTGAGGAATACTTATTGGTATAGGCCATGTCTTTGTTATTAATGGCTTTTAGAGCAGAGATAAGCCAGAGATTTCAGACACTGTTCTAGCACACGGGCCTGTTTTATTCTTCCGCTCACTTTCTGCAGCACAAAACAGATTTTTTAAACAGATAAGGGTTTTTTTTTTCAAATGCAGCTACCAAGAGAATACAAATTTTGCACAGCACTTTATAATAGCGCTTTCTTAAGGTATCTGATATGGTGGATGAACTGGATGTATTATTTTCCCCCCAGTATGCTGGGAGTCAGCATCTTTTTGTGCTCCACTGACTATAATAATAATCATAGAATCATAGAATTGGAAGAGACCTCATAGGCTGTCCTGTCCATCATGACCAACCCCCTGCCAAGAAGCAGGAAAATTGCATTCAAAGCGCCCAATAGTAATAATAATAATAATAATAATAATAATAATAATAATATCATCATCACTACTTAGAGCCCGCCCTATCTCCCCAAGTGGACTCAGGACAGCTTAGAACAATAAACACAATGGCAAACATTCTATGCCAAAAACATATAACAAATCAAAAACAGCTTAAATAAACATGAAATAATACATTTTATATATTTAACATATTAATCCCATTCAAAAACTCTTAAAATCCAAGTAAAATAATTCGGGTTCAGATAGTATACAGCAGATTAATAATGCTAGATGTTCAACAAGGCTGGCTGTACATAAGGTGTAATTAGTTTTCCTCCTTTTCCACTGGTTAGGAGGCCCAGCAGCCACTTTCCTGGTCATTCCTAAGGTGGGCAGCCTTTTTAATTCTTCAAGAAAGGCAAACATTTAGTGTATATTTATCCAGAAGTCAGGAGCCCCCAGTGGCGCAGTGGGTTAAACCCCTGTGCTGGCGGGACTGAAGACAGACAGGTCGCATGTTCGAATCCGGGGAGAGGCGGATGAGCTCCCTCTATCAGCTCCCTCTATCAGCTCCTGCTCCTCATGAGGGGACATGAGAGAAGCCTCCCACAAAGATGTCCTTGCAGACAGCCAATTCTCTCACACCAGAAGCAACTTGCAGTTTCTCAAATCACTCCTGACACAACCAAAAATCCAGAAGTTGACAGGGCTTATCTACAATTGTTCTTTTCTAAGCACCACAAATCAAGCATCCTGGGATGTTTCCAGCTTGCTTTGGGGTTGGAGCCCCATGCCTGTCATCGCATGATGTTCCGTGACTTCTGACAGGGGCTTCACCCTCAACCGGGGTGGAAGCATCCTTCCTGTATTGTGCTATCTCCAATGGAGCCAATTCTGGAGCCAGCACACTTCTGGCCAATTTGGGTGACACTTCCCCTGTGTGATGGGGAAAGCGTTACTACACCAGAATGGCACACAGAGTGACTGAGTTGCCCCTTATACTTGCTGTTTTGTCACAAAATTTGCCAATAGTTGAAAACAGCAGCCCACAGAACACCACTTTGAATAGCATGGTTCTATGAGATGATTTGGTTTGGTGTCTGCATGCTTGTTTCACTCTAGCTAACACGCTGGGACTTATCTTTCATTTTTAATTATGTTATAGTCATTAATCAGATAAATGGTGGATAAAATAACACCACTTTTAGCCCAAGCCATTGTCTGGTCACCTATCCACCCTCCACATTTTTTGGCTTAGAAACCCAGCAGTCTTCTGGGCACCACAATTCAAGGTTATTTATTATTATTATTAACTTTATTTATACCCCGCTAAATCTCCCGAAGGAATCGATGCGGCTTACAAAGGCCAAGGCTGCCAACAACAACAACATACAATACTACAATAATAAAACATCAAACAATAATAAAACATCAAACAAACAATAAAACTATAAAACAATGACACCGTGACACAATTAAAAACCTAGAGGCCGGGCCAAATGTAATGGACAAAATTTAAAAGTGCTGAGCCTGACAGGTAATATGTAGAAGTATTTGGAGGTAGGTGCAATGTGCAGATAATCCTGAATCTCTAACAAAGTGCATTTGGGACTTGAAGACAGGAGTTTCCTATTCTGGAAAGGCACACTGGAACAGCCAGGTCTTCAGGCTCTTCCTAAAGACAGCCAACGTTGGGGCTTGTCTGATGTTCTTAGGGAGAGAGTTCCAGACTCAGGGGGCCACCACAGAGAAGGCCCTATCCCTCGTCCCCACCAAACGCGCCTGCAACGCAGATGGGATCATGAGCAGGGCCTCTCCAGATAACTGGAGGGAGCGTGCGGGTTCGTAAACGGAGATGCGGTCACACAGGTAGGCAGGTCCCAAACCGTTTAGGGCTTTGTAGGTGAGTACCTGCACCTGCAAGGTTGACTCTAAGCTGGAATGTGTCCAGAGGAAGGCAACAAAAATGATCAAGGGTCTGGAGCAACTTAAAGAACTGGGCATGTTTAGCCTGCTGAAGAGAAGGCTGAGAGGAGACATGATGAGAGCCATGGATCAAGATGTGAGGGGAAGTCATAGGGAGGAGGGAGCAAGCTTGTTTTCTGCTGCCCTGGAGATTAGGACACGGAACAATGGCTTCAAACTACAGGAAAGGAAGGAAGAACTTCCTAACTGGAAGACTCATTCAGCAATGGAACTCTCTGCCCCAGAACGTGGTGGAGGCTCCTTTTTTGGAGGCTTTTAAGCAGAGGCTGGACGTCCATCTGTCGGGGGTGCTTTGAATGTGATTTTCCTGCTTCTTGGCAGAATGGGGTTGGACTGAATGGCCCACAAGGTCTCTTCCAACTCTAGGATTCTTGCAAATATAAAAGTGGGAGAAGGAGAAATTAGTTCTTCCTCTCTAGGGTCAAAACACCATTTTTCACAGAAGTATTTAACGTGAGCTCCAGTATGGTGCAGTGGTTTGAATGAAAGACAAGGATTCTAGGAAGCCAGAATTTTCATCCCCACTGTGGCAGAGAAGTTCACTGGACAACTCTGGGTCAATCTTACTCTCTAAGAAGAAGGCAAGGGCAACCCTCCTCAGACTAAACATTGCCAAGAAATCCCTAGGATATGGTTGCCATGGATCACAATCAACTTGGAGGCAAATACATTAACTTATGACCAGGGCTGTTATCGTTCAGAAACGAAGGGAAAGCCTGCATTGATTTAATCCTTCTTCAGACCAAACAAATCATCCAATCAAAAATCAATGGATGGCAGTGATCTCAAGACCAGAGGTTCCAATGACATACTTGATTTCTATGCCATGCTCACTACAACTCAACATGGGTTTCTCAAGAACAGGTCATGCCAGACTAACCACCTCTCTTTCCCTCTTGGCTACAGATGCAAGCTTGGTTGATGAAGGGAATGATGTGGATGTGGCATATCTTAATTTAAGTAAGGCCATCAACGAGGCTCACAAAGAAGCTAGCACACTTTGTTCCCTCTCCTTGGGATCCATCCTATGCCTTCCCATGATGTTTCCCTGCCTGTCCTCACTTCCTCTTTGGCTGCTCTTAATTTGTTCAATGAGAAGTTGAATGTACATGGAGTTCCGCTGGAAGTAGCCCTGCATCATGTGATGTCCTCCGTGGGACTCAGTGCCGAGTAGAAAGCATTTATTTCACCACATCTGATGAGGCCCTATGTTCAAGATTCAATGGGACATTTAGGGCACCAGTACGCCAGAACCTCCCAGACAGGAGCATACTCTTTAAACCATTATTGACATCTCAATGGGAGAGTTTGGTATCTGCTTGGATTTGGTGGTGCCCAAAGATGTGGATGCCCAACAATGATGGAGTTTTGGTTGTGTCAGGAGCAAGTTGCTTCTGGTGTGAGAAAATTGGCCGTCAGCAAAGACGTTGCCCAGGAGACGCCTGGATGATTTGATGTTTTTATCATCCTTGTAATGATGGAGTGAAATGGTCTGAAATATCCAATGGCAAAATCAAAGATAGAGTTTTAGATCCTTTTTCAAGACATGGATGGCTGAATCTGTAACTAGGAAGGGCAAGCTGTATTTAAGAGGAGGAGGAGGAGAAAGAGAAGAGGAGTTGGGGGGGAAGGGAAAGAAGAAGATATGGAGGAAGAGAAGATGATGAAGAAAGAGAGGGGAGAGAAAGAGGAGGAGGAGATGAAGAATAGGGGAGGGGGAAGGGGAGGAAAAGAAGAAGATGAAGAGGGGGAGGGAAGAAGAGTAGCAGGAGGAGAAGAAGATGAAGAATAGTGGGAGGGGGAAGAGGAGGATGAGATGAAAAAGGAGAAGGGGAGGGGGAAGAGGAGGAAAATAAGGAGAATAATAGTGGGAGGAGGAAGAGAAGAAGGGGAAGAGGATGAGGAGGAAAAGAAGGAGTAGGTGAAGGAGAAGAGGAGGAGAAAGAGGAGGAGGAGGAGGAAGCAGAGAAGATGATGATGAAGAATAGGGGAAGGGAAGAGAGAGGATGAGGATGAGGAGGAAGAGAAGAGGGGAAAAGAAGAGGACTGGAAGAGAAGAAGAAGAAGAAGAGGGGGAAGGGAAGAGGGAGGAGGATGAGGAGGAAGAGGGAGAGGAGAGGAGAGTGGAGAGGAGGAGCACAAGAAGACAAGAAGAAGAATAGGGGAGGAGGAAGAGGAGGAGGAAGAGGAGGAGGAGGAGGTGGTGGTGGAGTAGAGGAGGAGAGAAGCAGGAGGAGAGAAGCAGGAGGAGAGGGGGGAGGGGGAAGGGGAGGGGTGGAGAAGGAGGAAGAGGAGGAAAAAAGATGGAGGAGGAAGAGGCAGAGGAAGAGAAGGAGGAGAAGGAAGAGGAGGAGGAGGAGAAGGAAAAGAAGGAGAGGAGGGAAGGAGGAGGAAGAGAGGAGGGAGAGGAAGAAGAGGAGGAGGAAGAGAAGAATAAGAAAAAGAAGTAAAGGAGAGAGGAGGAGAAGGAAGAGGTGAAGTAATAGAAGGAGGAGGAGAGAGCGGAGGAAGAGGAAGAGAGGAGGAGAGAAGGAGGAGGGGGGAGGAGGAGGAAGACGAGGAAGAGGAGGGAGAGGAGGAGGAGGAGGAGGGAGAGGGGGGGTGGAGAAGGAGGAAGAGAAGGAGGAGAAGAGAAGGAGGAGAAGGATGAGGAGGAGACGGAGGAGAAGGAAAAAGAGGGAAGGAGGCGGAAGAGGAGAAGGGAAGGGAGAGGAGGGGAAGAAGAGGAGGAGGAAGAGAAGAATAAGAAAAAAAGTAGAGGAGAGAGGAGGAAGAGGAGGAAGAGGTGAAGTAGTAGAAGGAGGAGGAGAGAGCGGAGGAAGAGGAGGAGGAGGAGATGATGATGATGATGAAGATGATGATGATGAAGAAGAAGATGATGATGTAGTAATAGTAATCGTAGCCCTGTCCTATTCGGGCATCCTGTCCAGCCCCAAGTCTTGCCAGCAAAGCATAGCATTCAACCCGAAGTCTACCCACCCAGCCCGGCGGGGGGGGGGGGTTGCCCTGCCCTCCTTTCAGGCTGCCCCCCCCCCCCCCCGCGTGCATCAGAAAGGGCTTTCTTGCTGATCAACCCGAGCCAGCCTCCCTTCTCGCTCCTCAGAGCCGAAGAGGCGCCGAGCACTGCCTCCTATCTGCCAGGGGAAATAAAACCGGGTTCAGCACGCAAAGCCGTCCGAGAGCGCAAGATTTGGAGGGGGGGGATGTGTGTGTGAAGAGAGCAGAAGACTTTCTGTAGGACTCTCATACACACCCTTTCCCTCCTCCTCCCTTCCTCTCTCTGGAGAAAAGCGGCACCGGGTGGGTTGCGTTCCTCTTTCCAGTGTTTCCACCAAGAGCGAACTTTTGGGTGGGAGTCGGGGACGGTGCGGCAGGAGAGATGAGCCTTTCTCCTTCCCACGCAGGCCCGGCTCTGCTTGTGTGGCCCCCGAAAAGGGAGGGAGGGAGCCAGGGAAGGAGGGTCTGTCTTGGAAGGGGAAAGTAGAGGGATCGGGGCAGGACAGGCAGCCCTCCTTTCCCATTCCTTTTGCAGGGAAGGGCGGGCCCAACGTGGGTGTGGACACAGATCCATCCGCATATGCATGTATATCTTTATATTTATACACATACCTACCACACACACACACACACACAAGGGGCTTGTCAGATCTTATGCAAAGACACAATGCTTGGGATGAGGACAGCTGAGGGACCCGGATGATGATGATGATGATGATGATGATGATGATGATGATGATGATGTTTGGAACTGCATACATTGTACAAAAATAATATCCAAGTCCTTGGGAAAAGCCCATATCTCAGACACTTGGACCTAATCTGTATGTGTGATGAGTTATATACATGTAAATAATAATAATAGTAATAGTAATAATGTCACATCGGGTTGTTGTGTGTTTTCCAGGCTGTCTGCTCATGTTCCAGAAGCATTCTCTCCTGACGTTTCGCCTACATCTATGGCAGGCATCCTCAGAGGTTGTGCTGTGTGGTCACGTTTCAGAAGCATTCTCTTCTGACCTTTCGCCTGCGTCTATGGCAGGCACCCCCAGATGTTGTGCTGTCTGGCCACGTTCCAGAAGCATTTTCTCCTGACGTTTCGCCTGTATCTATGGCAGGCACCCTCAGAGGTTGCACTGTCTGGCCACGTTCCAGAAGCATTCTCTCCTGACGTTTCGCCTGCATCTATGGCAGGCACCCACAGAGGTTGCACTGTCTGGCCACGTTCCAGAAGCATTCTCTCCTGACGTTTCGCCTGCATTTATAGCAGGCATCCTCAGAGGTTGTGCTGTGTGGCCACGTTCCAGAAGCAATCTCTCCTGACGTTTCGCCTGCATTTATAGCCGGCACCCTCAGAGGTTGTGCTGTGTGGCCACATTCCAGAAGCAATCTCTCCTGACGTTTCGCCTGCATTTATAGCAGGCACCCTCAGAGGTTGTGCTGTGTGGCCCCGTTCCAGAAGCATTCTCTCCTGACGTTTCGCCTGTATCTATGGCAGGCACCCTCAGAATATGTGAGGTCTGTTGGAAACAACCTCTGAGGATGCTTGCCACAGATGCAGGCGAAACGTCAGGAGAAAATGCGTCTGGAACATGGCCAGACAGACCGGAGAACACACAACAACCCAATGTGACATTATTATCATATTATTGTTATTATTTGACTGACACAAAACCACAGTATGTCACAGCAAACGAGATCTGTATGCTGGATGTCGTATTGTTATTATTATTATTATTATATTATTTATTTATTTGAAACACAACAAGATGAATCCACAGCAGACACTCTGCTGGCTGTTGTATTGGATCACACGTTGGACACTTCCCAAATGTCTAGGACTGTGTTGTGTATCGGCGAGTAATGCGTGCAGATGGTAGATGGTAATCTTGTCAGTGCTGATTGTGTTTAAGTGCAGGCCAAGGTCTTTAGGCACTGCACCCAGTGTGCCGATCAACACTGGGACTACCTTGACTAGCTTTGCAGTTCGGTCTTGAAATCTTCGTATCGTGTCATTATTATTAATAATAATATAATTATTAATTATTATTATTATTAATTATTATTAATTATTAATATTAATTATTAATAATTAATAATAATTATTAATAATAATAATTAATAATATTAATAATATTATTAATTATTTATTATTATTATTATTATTATTATTATTATTATTATTTACACATATGCTCAACATGGCCATACAGCTCGGGAAACACACCCCAAAACCCAGTGACTCCTGCCACCAAAGCCTCCGACAACACAATGTCACATCCTCAACTCCCTGCGGTGTTTCTGCGGGGAAAGAGCGCCTGGGAGGGTTTCCCCGAAGGTTTAAGGGCTCCTATCCCCTTCCATAGGGGTCTCTTTCTGTCATGCATCCTTGCAAAGAAAAGCCTTGGGGGGCCGCCTCTAGGCAAAGGTGCTCCCCCCTCCCCCTCCTCCCCTCCCTCTTAGAGAGGCTCCCCTCTTCCCCCCGCCTCCCTCGGGTAAGCCGAGCGTTCCCTCATGCATATTCATGAGACGCATGCGCCTCCCGCCCTCTTCCCCCTCCTCCCTCCTCCTCTGGCCATGGGCTAACTAACTGAAGGCAGCAGTCAGTTCCGTGGGACTCGCAGAACAGGAGATCGGGTCTACCTTCCTTCTCCGGCCTCTCTTTTTTTTTTTCCCTTCTTCCTCCTCCTCCTCCTTTTCTCCTTTTCTTCCTTTCTTCCTCTCTCTCTCTCCCTCCCCCTCCCCGCCCTCCCGCCCCGTGTTTTTGTTTGCGGTGGTTTTGTTTGCGGGGGCGCCTATGCGCGGAGGCTTGTTTCCCTGCCCGCGGGCTTTGTGTGTGCCCGTCTATGCGCGGGGGGCGAGGGCAGCCGAGGAGCAGGGCTCCCCGCCGCCCGGCCTCGTCCATTGAGAGGAGGGAAGGGGCGCGGGGGCGCGCACGAGGGGCTCCCCACGCATAAAAAGCAGCTCCGCCAAGAAGGCGCACAGACAGGCAGACCCTCCTCCGCGGGAGCAAGGCACCAGGGCGGGGAGCCTCCTCTCTCTCCACTAGCAGGGCTCCGGCCAGCCCGGCTCGACCCAGAGGCATGCCTGCCGCCAAGCGCCCGCCGCTCGCCGACCTCTCCCTCCGGCTCCTCCTCGCCCTCCTCTGCCTGCGAGTCAAGGTAGGTGCGCCTCCGTTGCCCTCCTAGCCAGCTTCCCAAAGCAAGAAAGCCAGCCCAGCGGAGTTGCCGGAAATCCACGCTTCCAAAGCCTCGCTCGGCTCGCTCTTCCAGCGCAACTTTCCGAAGGATTGATTGACGGATTGCTCTTTTATCCGAGGAGGAGTTCTCTTTTCTTTTTAAAGGGATACGCTGGCAAAAGTCTGCCTGGTTCGGGTGCCCTGTATTCCGGGGTTCTCTTCCTTTAAGGCACGACTTTAGTTCTCCCCCACCTTTGCATATCCCTAAACGCCTCTCTCTCTTGAGGCATCGCCCTTTGGATTTAGCTAGCTCTCCTCCATCACAGGATATTCCTGAACTCCTCTCTCTTGAGGTCTACTCTCTCTCTTGAGGCATCGCCCTTTGGATTTAGTTAGTTCTCCTCCAGCTCTGGATATCCCAAAACTCCTCTCTCCTGAGGTATATTCTCTCTCTTGAGGCATCGCCCTTTGGTTTTAGTTAGTTCCCCTCCAGCTCTGGATATCCCTAAACTCCTCTCTCCTGAGGTATAGTCTCTCTCTTGAGGCATCGCCCTTTGGATTTAGTTAGCTCTCCTCCATCTCTGGATATCCCTAAATGCTTCTCTCTCTTGAGGCATCACCCTTTGGTTTTAGTTAGTTCCCCTCCAGCTCTGGATATCCCTAAACTCCTCTCTCCTGAGGTATAGTCTCTCTCTTGAGGCATCGCCCTTTGGTTTTAGTTAGTTCCCCTCCAGCTCTGGATATCCCTAAACTCCTCTCTCCTGAGATATAGTCTCTCTCTTGAGGCATCGCCCTTTGGATTTAGTTGGTTCTTCTCCATCACAGGATATCCCTAAATGCTTCTCTCTCTTGAGGCATCACCCTTTGGATTTAGTTAGTTCTCCTCCAGCTCTGGATATCCCTAAACTCCTCTCTCCTGAGGTATAGTCTCTCTCTTGAGGCATCGTCCTTTGGATTTAGTCAGCTCTCCTCCATCACAGGATATCCCTAAACGCCTGGGATTTAGTTAGTTTTCCTCCAGCTCTGGATATTCTTAAACTCCTCTCTCTTGAGGTATACTCTCTCTCTTGAGGCATCCCCCTTTGGATTTAGTTAGTTCTTCTCCATCACAGGATATTCCTAAACGCCTCTCTCTCTTGAGGCATCGCTCTTTGGATTTAGTTAGTTTTCCTCCAGCTCTCTCCTGAGGTATACTCTCTCTCTTGAGGCATGGGCTCACTCTACACTGCTCTATATCCCAGGATCGTATACCTAGATTATCTGCTTTGAACTGGATTATATGAGTCTCCACTCTCTCTCTTGAGGCATGGTCCTTTGGATTTAGTTAGTTTTCATCCAGCTATGGATATCCCTAAACTCCTCTCTCCTGAAGTATAGTCTCTCTCTTGAGGCATCTTCCTTTGGATTTAGTTAGTTCTTCTCCATCACAGGAGATCCCTAAATGCTTCTCTCTCTTCAGGCATGGTGTCTCTCTTTGGATTTAGTTAGTTTTCCTCCAGCTCTGGATATCCCTAAACTCCTCTCCCTTGAGGTATAGTCTCTCTCCTGAGGCATGGTCAATTGGATTTAGTTCTCCTCCAGCTCAGAATATCCCTACATGCCTCTCTCTCTTGAGGCATGGTCCTTTGGATTTAGTTAGTTCTCCTTCATCACAAGATATCCCTAAATGCCTCTCTCTCTTGAGGCATGGGCTCATTCTACACTGCTCTATATCACATGATCTTATACCCAGATTACCTGCTTTGAACTGGATTATATGAGTCTCCACTATCAGATAACTTGGGATGAGATCCTGGGATATAGGGGCAGTGTGGAAAGGGCCGTGATCTCTCTCTTGAGGCATGGTCTCTCTCTTGAGGCATCGTCCTTTGGGTTTAGTTAGTTCTCCTCCAGCTCAGAATATTTCCAAATTCCTCTCTCTTGAGGCATGTCTCTCTCTTTGGATTTAGTTAGTTTTCCTCCAGCTCTGGATATCTGTAAATTCCTCTCTCTTGAGGTATAGTCTCTCTCTTGAGGCATTCTGAATTCTCCTCCAGCTCAGAATATCCCTGCACGCCTCTCTCTCTTGAAGCATGGCTCTTTGGATCTTGTTAGTTCTCCACCCCAGAACATCCCCCAATTCCTCTCTCTTGAGGCAGGGGCCCCTTCTACAGTGCCCTATATCTGCTTTAAACTGGATCATGTGAGTCTCCATTGCCAGATAATGTGGGATGAGAAAATAACCTGGTATGAGATCCTGGAATGTAAGGGTGGCGTGGAAAGGGCCACGGTCTCTCTCTTGAGGCATGGTCTTTTGCATTTAGTTAGTTTTTCCCCAGCACAAGATATCCCCAATTCATCTATCTTGAGGCATAAGCCCCTTCCACACTGCCCTATATTTGCTTTAAACTGGATTATATGAGTCTCCACTGCTAGATAATCTGGTATGGGATCCTAGAACATAGAGACAGTGTGGAAAGAGCCATGGTTTGTTTTTTGAAGCATGGTCTCTCTTGAGGCATGGTCATTTGGTCATTTCACCAACTGCAACATTCACACCTGCCTCAAGCAGACAAGAGGTCTTTCTCACACCCTGGACATCCCACAGGTATATAAAGCTCACTTGCCTAGTTTCCAACAGACCTCACAACCTCTGAGGATGCCTAACATCCATGTGGGTGAAATGTCAGGAGACAATGCTTCTGGAACATGGCTATACAGCCCAGCTTAGACTATCCCCAGATTCCTCTCTTATAAAGAAGTCATCTATTTTAGTGAGGCTCGCTTTTCAGTTCTTTCATGTACTCTCCCCCCCCCCCCCTTTACCTGTTGGATCAGGGAATAATGGAATAGCGCTCTCTCTCTTTCTCTGCCCTCCAATGTATGAAGCATGTGCTGATACTTGTTCCTCTCTCTCTTTCTCTTTTGGGGGGCATTAAAAAACAAACCAACAGGTGACTCTGACATCAGGCCAGTTTGAGTTTGAGATCATCTCCATGCAAAATGTCAATGGCGAGCTGCAGAATGGGAATTGCTGCGACGGGACCCGCAACTCCGCCGACCGAAAATGCACCCGAGACGAGTGTGACACTTATTTCAAAGTTTGCCTGAAGGAGTACCAGTCCCGGGTCACCTCTGGGGGCCCCTGCAGCTTTGGATCTGGAACGACCCCCGTCGTGGGAGGGAATACCTTCAATTTGAAATACAGTCGGAATAACGAACGGAACCGGATCGTTCTCCCTTTCAGTTTTGCCTGGCCGGTGAGTGAAAATGTGCTCAGGCATGTCTTGTTGGACCTCTGTGCATGTGTGTGTGTATGTGTGCGCATGTGCTTTCCCATGGCATAAATTGGCTGCCTTGAGTGTTCGTGGTGAAGCGCTTGGCTTCTCTCTCCAGCCCCAAAGAGCAAGGATTTGGCAAGAAGGGGGACTTCATGAACTTTGGCAGGCTGGTGACTGGCTCCTGCCGATCTCTAGCTTAGGGATGGCTGCAAAGCCCTGAAGTGAGTTGGGCAAACCTCCCAGTGTGCCCATGTGTGTGTGTCTCCTCAGAAGCAGGTTGCAAGCCCTCTTAAGATGCAAAAGGTCACAAGTTCACCTGTTTTGTATTTCTTTTGCGTCGCAATTAGTTGTGATTCCCTGAGCAAAAGGAAGAGGAAAAAAGGAGGGGCAGGCAATGCCTTATGTGATCCCTGGGTGAAAATATTGCTTAACAGAAAAGCGGAGGTGGAGGGAGCCCTATTGATGCAGCCTGGTGTTCACTCCGGGGGAGCCACTCAGTGCCAGAGTCTCTGAGAACCCCTTTCATGCATTTCTCAAGCCACTGGGAACTAAATCAAGACAAGAGAGGATGCTTGGCTCTGCGCCTTGTTGATTTGCCATTCCACCCACTGCCGCCTCCTTGTTATGGTAGAGGTTTCAAGGGAATGGGAAGAAATGGGTTGTATTTTGCTGGCCTTGGCTAAGACACCTGCCCTGTGAAAGGTTTAATCCTTACTATTGTTGACTTTGAGGTTAGGCCCTGGAGAGTTGTAGACCTTCCAGTATGTTGTGCATCCTTGAGTTTGCATGTTCCTGTCTTTGTTTTTGGATTTGGGGTTATTTATCTCTGGAATGGAATGGGATGGGGGAGTTGTTTGCAGTAAAGCTGGGATGGGTTGTCTGTTTGGCGGCCTTCTACATCCTGGCCAGACATGCGGAAGACATCGACTCTCCCTGTGAAGGGTGTGGAGCAGGTCCTAGTGGTGAGGATGGACATTATCTGACTCCTTTGAACCAATATGAGAGATGAGGCATCCTCTTTGTGTTTGGAAAAAAAGAGGCATTCCATACCCACTTTGTTCATCTCCTGGAGGAGACGCAACTGTTGGCCCAAAACACAAGGCAGCGTTTTCTTATTGGCTTCTATTACTGAAGTGGAAAAGATCCAGTGGGAGGGACTTCAAAGTCCTGCCTCGCTTTCCTTGTGTGCTCCCTTTCTCTCTCCCAGCAGTTCAAAGCAGAATCACCAATGCCAATCCATGTGCTCTCCTACTGCCTCCTATCTGCCTGTGTTGCGAATGTCAGCTCATTGTCCTTTCTCTCTCTCTCTCTCTTTCTTTCTTTGACTCCCCCTCCCTCTTTTTCAAGGGTGAAACCAAGTGCATGTATCTCAGGAGATAGCCTTCCAGAGTTCAGTAGTGGATTCCACAAAAGTTTCTCTGTTTGGCCCTCTGGAAACTTTGAAAAGAGATAAAACTGTTATCAAATATGCCATCAAAGGCACATTTAAAACAATGTTTCGGGGGAGAAGATGAGTGCTATTTGAAGTCCTGCCAGCAACTGTCATATATCTTGAAGGATTCAGATGCTCCCCCCTAATTTTCCCCCCTTTGAGGGGCGGGACCTTCTAGAACAATTTTTGGCATATAAATCTTTCTTGTCTGTCATGAATCTGATTATTCCTACATAATCAGAAATGATTTGGGTTTCTGTGATGTCAAGAGCAGTTGGGATGTTACCTTGTATTTATTTGAGTATTGCTGCAATCTTGTGTCTGCACATTTCGTAGTACAATCCCATGGATGACTTCTTGGAAGTAAGACCCGCTGAATTATTGCAACTTACTTCTAAGTAAGTGGGATAGAATTGCTGCCTGAACTTGGGGCCTGAGATTCTTGGTTATATGGCTGTGTGGAAGGGCCCTGAGTCCACATTGCTCTATAACCCAGTTCAATGTGGATTTTATATTGTTGTGTCAAAGGGGCATTGTATTTGTTCTTGGGGCTGAGATTTTATCTATCCATACTTAACTGAGGAATACAGTTTGGGTGAGCATTTCTCTTGAAGTGAGACTCAGGGCCTTTCCACACAGCCCTATATCCCAGAATTTCAAGGAAAAATATCCCACATTATCTGAGTGTGGACTCGGATAGCCCAATGTATTGTCAAAGGCTTTCATGGCCAGAATCACTGGGTTGTTGTAGGTTTTTTCGGGCTATATGGCCATGTTCTAGAGGCATTCTTTCCTAGGAGAGAATGTCTCTAGAACAGTGGTTCTTGACCTGTGGGTCCCCAGATGTTTTGGCCTTCAAGTCCCACACTGCCATCTATCTCATTTAAAAGCAGATAATGTGGGATTATATTCAGATGTGTGGAAGGAGCTGCAGTTCAAAGCAAATAATGTGGGATTTTATTAGGGTGTGAAAAGGGGATTTGGCCGCACACCTCACTGAATACAATGGGCTAGTTTAGGAAGATATCATTGTAGAAGTGGCTTACAAAATAAATTAAAAATTCTGCATCTCATGTGCTCCTTTCTCTATCCTTCCCTGGGAGGGAAAATCTTCTTTAGTATGACTTTGCTATGTTTTGGGGATTAGTATACCTTTTTGGGGAGGGAAGGATATTAGAGGCCAAGATGAAGTACTTTGGCCACATCATGAGAAGTCAGGAAAGCTTACAGAAGACAATTACGCTGGGGAAAATGGAAGGAAAAAGGAAGAGAGGCCATCCAAGGGAAAGATGGATGGATGGTATCCTTGAAATGACTGGCTTGACTCTGAAGGAGCTGGGGGTGGTGACGGCCGACAGGGAGCTCTGGCATGGGCTGCTCCATGAGGTCACGAAGAGTCGGAAGCGACTGAACGAATAAACAACAACATACCTCTTACCATAACAAAACAATGTCATTGTCCAGCATAGTAACAGTTTATCAATCCAGTTAAAAATAAGCAAATGGGTTTTTGCATATGCAAATCAGCATTGCTGGTGCTTTGTTGTTATTGTGTGCCTTCCAAGTGGTCTCTGGCTTGTGCTGACTTTCTGCAAGTTTTCTCCAGAGGAGGTTTGCCATTGACGTTCTCTTAGGCTGAGAGAGTAGACTTGCCCAAGGTTTCCATGGCTGAGTAGGAATTTAATCCCTGATCTCCCAGGGCCTTCCCCATAGCTGAATAAAATCCCACATTATCTGATTTGAACTGGGATATATGGCAGTGTGGACTCAGATATTCCAGTTCAAAGCAGATATTTTGGGTTTTTCTGCCTTGATATTCTGGTGGCCCTTCCAGACAGGCCCTATATCACAGGATCCAATCCCAGGTTTTCTGTTTATCCTAGATTGTCTGGCAGTGGAGACTCATATAATCCAGTATATGGCCTGTCTGAAAGGGTCCTGGGTTATACGGTTGTCTGGAAGAGCCCCCAGAGTCCTAGGGTGCATCTACACTGTGTAATTAATCTTATGGAATCATAGCATTGAGCCCTGCTACCTCTCTAATGGCCACATGGGGTATATAAGGTAAGGCAGTCCCTTGTGGAAAGTGAGTGTGCCTTGTTAGTTAGATATGAGTAAGTCCTGTGTTGAGCTCCTTGACAGGCCAGATAACTTCACTGGGTGTGTTTATAAGCTAGCTCCCTGTTGGGAGTGCTTTGATTGTGTAGTCTTGCATGGCTGAGGATTAGACTGAGAGCCCTTCAACACAGTTGAATAAAATCCCACATTTTCTGCTTTGAACTGGAATACATGATAGTGTGGACTCAGATAACCCAGTTCAAAGCAGATATTGAGGGATTTTCTGCCTTGATATTCTAGGTTATATGACTGTGTGGAAGGGCCCTGTGTTATCTGAATCCACACTGCCATATAACCCAGTTAAAAGCAGATAACATGAGATTTTATTCAGCTGTGTGGAAGGAGCCTGGATGACCCTTGTGGTCTCTTCCAACTCTGTGATTCACTCTTATGTTCCTCAGCTGTAACATTGAACACCTGATTCTGTGATGGAGTGGTGAGGTGAATTAAACAACACCACAATATGATTGGTGACTTAAAGTTGGCACAACACATCTTCAAGAAGGTCTCTGCTTCAATTAGAGACAACCTTTCACTTTTAAAGGACTTTATGGTGCCTCAAGGAGCTTTCCCCCGCCCAGGAAAATTACTTGGCTGACCACACCTCCTTATGTGCTGTAGCTCTCTCCTCCTGTTGCCAAGTCTTTCTTTTGAGCAAGCATTGCTGTCTGAGAAGATGGGCCACCACTGCTTGTTCATCATTAGCCCAGTCATTTCTGTAGGTAGCTAGGTAGCTGCACAGTTCACACAGTTTTGAAGTTTGAATTGGGCTGTTGTTGCAGAAAGGGTCTGACTCGGGGCCCTTCCACACAGCTGAATGACCCAGAATATCAAGGCAGGAAATCCCACAATATCTGCTTTGAACCTGGATAATCTGGGACCCTTTCCACTCAGCTGAATAAGATCTCACATTATCTGCTTTAAACTGGAATATATGGCAGTATGGACTCAGATAACCTAGTTCAAAGCATGTATTGTGGGATTTTCTGCCTTGATATACTGGGTTGCACAGCCCTATATCCCAGAATATCAAGGCAGAGAATCCCACATTATTTGAGTGTGGACTTAGGGCCCTTCCAAGCAACGCTATATCCCAGAATATCAAGGCACAGAATCCCACATTATCTGAGTGTGGACTTAGGGCTCTTCCACACAGCCCTATGTCCCAGAATATCAAGGCAGGGAATCCCACATTATCTGAGTGTGGACTCAGATAATCCAGTTCAAAGCAGATAATATGGGGTTTTATTCAGCTGTGTGGAAGGGGCCTCAGGTTGCTTCTAGGCACATTAACTTGTTTTTTTATATATATGGATAGGCTTCAGCTGGCAAATTGAGAAGCCCTTTTAAAAGATCCTAGAAGCTAGCAACTGATAGAGGGCCCATCCACATAGCCCTATATCCCAGAATATCTGCTTTGAACTGGGGTTCCTTCGACATAGCTGAACAAAATCCCACATTATCAGCTTTTAATTGGGATATATGCCAGTGTGGACTCAGATAACCCAGTTCAGAGCATATTCTGCCTTGATATTCTGGGTTATATGGCTATGTGGAAGGGCCCTGAGTCTACACTGCCATATATTCAGGTTCAAAGCAGATAATGTGAGATTTTCTACCTTGATATTCTGGGTTGTATGGCTATGTGGAAGGGCCCTGAGTCTACACTGCCATATATCCACGTTCAAAGCAGATAATGTGGGATTTTCTGCCTTGATATTCTGGGTTATATGACTGTGTGGAAGGGCCCTGAGATTTACTCCCATCTTCTATTGCAACCATTTATACTTAAGTCTGAATACCCATGACATCACTTTCTGTAATCTTGAAGCAGGCTGTCTATAATTTGGAACAAGCCTGTTTTAAGAAATGCCTTGCATCTGTTTCTCCAAAAGCTCTTTTCCCATTGAACCTCAAATAGTTTTAACTCAATCCTTTTGGATGAACACATTTTTCTCTGCTTCTCCTCCCCAACACCAAAACAAAACAAATCCCATTGCAGAATAAAACATGCACTCTCTCCTCCTATATAAAATATATAAATGGTTAGCTTTGGTTGTTCAAAAAAATAGGAGGAACTTGGTTTGGCTATGGAGTTTGGTTGTTAAACCTCCCCACCGCCTGCTCTGGATTTTGATGTAACCCTTGTGAGTAATGGCTGAGAGATGGAGGGCCATAAATTTTCCTTTTAAGAGATTGGAGGTTTGAATAGGTTGCTAGGAAACAGGGCAGCGGACCAAGCGGAGCAAAAATAAAGGAGGCATCCAGAGGGCCGCACCTGCAGCAACAACAGCTAAAATGATACAGAGGGGAAGCCAGTTGTGTACCGAGAAAGCATGGCCAACAGCTGACAGGTATCCTCTATATCATCGTAAAATCCAGTGTAAAAGTCTTGCTCCATAAACTGAAGTGATCCCTCACTTTTATTTGTTCGTGTGTGCATAGCGCCGCCCTGTTATTTGGGAACTGGCTGCACGTGGATCAATCCGTCATCTGTTTTGACACCCTGAAATGGGTGAGCTGCCTTATTTCACCGAAGTCAGACCACTGTATTTATTCAATGATTGAAGGTGTTTAGAGCAAAGTTGGCAACTTTTCCAGTGCACGTTACTCAGGCTTAAGGTGGTTTCTCTTTCCTTGAGGAGTTTACAAGAACAGATTGCAAGGCACCCTAACTTAGGGGCTCAGTGTATTTAGCTTGCTGGACACCTAATCTATATAAATAAAAATGTAATGTTCATTTGTGGGATTAACATAATTAAAAAACTGCTGGACGAATTGCTGCCAAATTTGGCCACAAGACACGTACTAACCCAAGGAGTGACCATCACTCAAAAATTGATTTTGTCATTTGGGAGTTGTAGTTGCTGGGATTTATAGTTAACCTACAATCAAAGAGCATTCTAACTCTACCAACGATGGAATTGTTGCACACAGTGGCACGCAGGACTCCCATGACCAACAGAAAACACTAGAAGGGTTTGGTGGGCATTGACCTTGAGTTCACCTACATCCAGAGAGCACTGTGGACCCAAACAGTGATGGATCTGAACAAAACTTGGCACAAATATTCCATATGCCCAAATATGAACACAGATGGAGTTTGGGGAAAATAGACCTTTACATTTGGGAGTTGTAATTACTGGGATTTATAGTTCACCTACAGTAAAAGAGCATTCCGAATTCCACCAATGATGGAATTGAACCAAATGTGGCAAACAAAACTCCCATGACCAAAATAAAATACTGGAAGGGTTTGGTGGGCATTGACCTTGAGTTTTGGCGTTATAGTTTACCTACACCCAGAGAGCACTGTAAACTCAAGCAATTATAGATCTGGACCAAACTTGGCACGAATATTCCTCACTACCTCTGAGGATGTTTGCCATAGATGCAGGCGAAACGTCAGGAGAAAATGCCTCTAGAACATGGCCATATAACCTGGAAAAACCTACAACAACCCAGTGATTCCAGCCATGAAAGCCTTCGATAATACAATATTCCATATGCCCAAATATGAACACAGATGGAGTTTAGGGGAAATAGATCTTGACATTTGGGAGTTGTAGTTATTGGGATTTATAGTTCACCTACAATCAAAGAACATTCTGAACCCCACTAATGACAGAATTGGAGCAAACCTCCCACACAGAACCCCCATGACTAACAGAAAATACTTAAGGCCATCCAGTCCAACTCCCTTTACCAGGGCAAGAAAAGGGATTCAAAGCCCTCCTGACAAAGAGCCATCCAGCCATAGATAGATAGATAGATAGATAGATAGATAGATAGATAGATAGATATGATTCACACACATACAGATATAGTATCATAGATTTGAAACCCTAAAGAAGGACGATTATATGTTGCATGTTCCAGAGTAGGCAAACCAGACAATCTCCACATCAACACTGACAAGAAACAGCAAGGAATACTGTTTACTCACAAGACATTACATATATTAGAAACCAACACTTTCTCATTACTTTATTTTCCAGATCTCCAGACCGGGCCACAGCAATGCCTGGCAGGGGACAGCTAGTGAAATGATAAAAATGCCTCAATTGCTCTGCTGCAAATTATAAATAATACAAGTTTCAAATTTCACCCTTGGGCTAAGAGAGCCTTAAGAGCACCTCGCTCCTTAGCTGGTTCTGTTTCTTTTCCAAACGATTCTCCAGAGGGATTTGTTGCTAAGACTTATTTTGTTCTTGGATCTGCAGTGGAGGAAAACCAAAATCTTGCTGAGTTATGCTAGGCTTTTCTTTGGAGGCAGCCCTTCCCAAAAGCCCTTTTGTCTGCGGTATCGAAGGGTCTCTGACCCCAGGAAGGCGGGTGGGTGGGTGCGATCCGATTATCCTTGAGCCTGTGAATGCTCTCCCATTCGGGCTTTGCAAGACTGGTCACTCAAATTAACTTCTGAGAGGAAAACTTGTGGCACTAAGCATTGAATTCATGGTGTCATGAAAGCCAGCATTTGGGAAGAGAACTGAGCGCATTGTGGGAAAGGTTGTGCAATGGGAACATGCTAATGGTATTTTTAATGAGAGAGAAGAAACCACACTGGAGCAGATAATTGTTTGCATTAAGTGTTTGAAAAGTAACCAACTCTCCCAGTGTTGGGTTGCAGTTCATTGGGTGAGGCTAGTAATCCAAAGTGCATATACTTTTGTCATCTGACTCTGATACTGGTTTGAAATGAGGCATGTGAATCTCCTAAACTGGTTCTGGCTTTTTAAAAAAATTCCTTCTTCCAACAATTCTGGTGCAGGGAAATTAAAAGACCTAACTGCCCAATGTTGTCAAGGCTTCATTGAAAAGACAAACTTCTGCATTTAATGCTCTCTCTTAGGATGTGTTCTACATAGGATGGGATTTGGGGGCAAACTCTGGATTTCCTTTTCTTGTTGTTATTTTGGGTCCCTTTCATACAGCCATATAACTCAGAATCTCAAAACAGATAATCCACTATATCTGCTTTGAACCGAATTATCTGTGGGCCCTTCCACATATCCATATAACCCAGAATATCAAGGTAGAAAATCCCACAATATCTGCTTCGAAGTGGGATTCAGATATTCCAGTTCAAAGCAGATATTGTGAGTTATCCTGCAATATATTCTGGGTTATATGGCAGTGTGGAAGGGCCCTGAGTCCACACTGCCATATAATCCAGTTCAATGTGGATTTTATATAGCTGTGTCAAAGGGGCATTGTATTTGTTCTTGGGGCTGATATTTTATCTATCCATACTTAATTGAGGAATACAGTTTGAGTGAGCATTTCTCTTGAAGTGAGACTCGGAGCCCTTCCAGCCCTAAATCCCAGAATATCAAGGAAGAAAATCCCACATTATTTGAGTGTGGACTCAGATAGCCCAGTTCAAATTAGATATTCTGGGATATAGGGTTGTGTGGAAGAGCCCTCAACCTCTCTCAACTTTTATCCCTAGTTGAGTCAACGTATAACCTTTGAAGAAATAAAACATGTGTTTCCAGAGATACTGCTTTGTTCCATAATGCATACAATGTTTTGCTATGTTTATATTGATGTTACAGACATTGAGGGCCTTCCTATGAGTTAAGATGTCATGGGCAGTGGACATGGTGGACTGAGAAGACTTCCAGTGTATTTAGAAGGCTAAGATGGGATATATAGTTTATGGGGTGCTGGGAAAATCCGGTATTATGCTCATAATCCCCCAGTGTACCCTGGAAAGGTTAATGGGGTTCCAGTAAATTTTATCCTGGTTCTCCTACTAACTCTCCCTGGTGGTTTTTTTAAATACTGAATGAGCATGGAGACCTTTTTTTAATGCTTGCTGGGTCCAAACCTGACTTTTTGCTTGGCTGGCTACTAGGTATTCTGTCTATTAACCTTGTCACCCTGTTTTAACTGATGCATTTAATTATCAAAGCTATGCTTTAAACAGGTAGAGAGGCTAAATGCTGAGAATAGTGGGTAATCTTCTTGGTGTGCTGAGGGGTTTAAACTGACCATTGACATCCTGTCCTGCTTTCTGTGTTTCCTTTTGGTACATGAGGGGGATGGGAAAAGACAAGCTGGTAACCAGATAAGAAAAGAGCTCAGGGTTTGGGTTTTGAAAGGTTGCTGAGCCTGCTGAAACCAAACCTCTTTGGAAAGGTCCTCTTCTTCCCCTGATCCCAAACTTCCTTTTGTTGAAAGTATCCCAGTTTGGACATTAGAATAATTCTAGTGCGACCACTCAGACGGAGGCACCGATGGCTAATATTAACCAATAACAATAGTGTGGCCATACTGACGGCAGGGAGGATTACAGAATATAATGGGGGCTATCCAAAAATAATGCTCATACAGGGCAAGCAGCAGGAAGCAGGAGTAGACTCAGCATAGTTTGGCTCCCAGACAAACCATGGACTTGCTCCACACAATGGCAACTTCAGCACATCGGGTATTCACAGGATAGTCATTATTCCACTAGGCTTGCCAGAACAGTGATCAGCTTGGTTTATTAGAGGAAGCACACACACATACACACACTCAGAAGGAGTAAGTACTGTCCTCTCCCGGTCAAGCTTTTCCTCAAATTCCCAAACTCCTCGGAGTGGGAAGAGACAGAAGTTGAGCAGACTGGTTTCTGTGTGCGCTTATTATAACAGGGAACAAGATCTTTGCTCCTTGATGCCCCGAAGGGCAAAGCACATTAACTTAACTTAAAGGAACAACAATGAAGCATAATACTTTTTTTTTTTTACAACTAATCTCTCAGCTTCCCGTGGTGACCTATAGAGGCACTGGTGTCACTGTTTCTGCACATAAGTTCCAGTTTTTCTCGTCTATGCAATACCCTCTTGGGTATAAATGTGAACTCAATAACAGCAGAAGCACAGAATGTTCAGTCATGTGCACATTTGTATATGTGTTTCTGTTCTTGTTCTCAAGAATGGAGGAATACGGAGGGTTGCCAGCTGCATCATGTTTTAACCAACATTGTGATCATTAAGGCTGTTTAGTGCAGGCAATGCAAAATGTTTGGGAGAGTCCTACTTAACCTGCAGTTCAGTTTTGATGGTCACTGTGGGAAAATAAAGCAGGATGCAGCAAAACCATTGGGTTCAGGAGAACGTCATTGACTGAGAGTCTCTCAGACTAGCTCATATTGTCCTGGACCCAGATTCCCATCGGGACTTATAACAACCTTGTAGATCAGGCATGGACAAACTTCAGCTCTCCAGGTGTTTTGGACTTCAACTCCCAGAAACCCAGCCACTTTACTGGCGGTAAGAATTGTGGAAGTCCAAAACACCTAGAGTACCAATGTTTGCTCATGCCTGTTGTAGATCTGCAAGAGGAGAGTGAAAGGTACATGTAGTGCCTTCTTTTTAAAAAGGGATGCTTAAAGAGTTGACATGGGCATTTGATTTCTCAAGTCTCACTCCACTGACTTGGTCTTATCTACCTGAATGAGTAATGGCCCTACTTGTTAAAGACAGAGGAAGCAAGGACTTCCTTCAATTCTCTTGTGTGGCTCTTGAGGGTTGGGTTCAATTGACTGTGGTTTACCCTAGCTTCTTGGGCCTTGCAAGAAACATGAGCAAAGTCAACATTGGCACTCTCTGCTGGACTTGTCAATTAACTGATTTTTGCACCTAGCCCTGCCATTTCTCTCCTCCCTGTGAGATAGCAGTGTGTGCATATAGGGCGTCCTCCCTTGAGGCAGCCTTTGAGGAAAATCTTGTCCCATGGCAGCTACCCAATCTATAGCTTTGCTCCACCAAAGTGGTGTGCGTGCTGGGAAAGCCAGTCCAATCTTTCTCCCACAAATGCCATTAAGAAGTGTGAACATCTTCCATGCTTTTGTGATTTATTCATCTAGAACATTCATTCAGGCACAAAGACTTTTAGAGCAGTGTAAAACTTGATAATTTGACAGTTCCTTATTGTTGGGCAATTAATTACAAGACAGAAGTGGCTGCCACACTTTTCTGTTTTTCTGAAGTTTGGAAAAGTGAAGTTGTTATTGACTGCAGCATAAGTATACTTTTCCCTTCTCCCGGACATACTATTGGTATGAGGTTTACAAGACCTGAGAACTGCTACTCTGAAACAAGAAAAAAAAACTACTATCCCTATTTCCTCAAGGAAAAAAAGTGCATCTCTGTCCAATAGAGATATCTTGTTTCCCTCCAGTTATGTTGTTGTTCTCTGACCCATTTTCAGCTGTCCAGTGTTGGATCCCAATCTAATCAGGAATCCTTCACAGTTTGAAAATATTACTCTTTTGTATTGTCGAAGGCTTTCATGGCTGGAATCACTGGGTTGTTGTAGGTTTTTTTGGGCTATATGGCCATGTTCTAGAGGAATTCTCTCCTGATGTTTCGCCTGCATCTATGGCAAGCATCTCTAGAGGTAGTGACCTCACTACCTCTGAGGATACTTGCCATAGATGCAGGCGAAACGTCAGGAGAGAATGCCTCTAGAACATGGCCATATAGCCCAAAAGAAACCTACAACAACCCATTACCCTTTTGGACTACAGGTCCACTGACTATTCTGGCTGGAATTTTCTTGGAGTTGTGGTCAAAAAATGAAACTGTTCCAAAGCTCTTTCTACAGATTTTGAAAAAAAGGAGGAGAAATTCCATCTGATCTTGGAAGCAAAGTAGGATTGGGTCTGGTTAGTAGTTGGATAGCAGAGTCTTAAGGGATATCAAGGCTATTTTTCAGAGGAAGGAAGTGGCAAACTATCTCAAAGTATTCTTTCCTTTAAAAAGCTCTATGAAGTTAATGTAGTTGCCATAAATCAACAGTACCCTCTCTCCCACACATATACACAGAGGGTCCTTCCACACAGTTATATAACCCAGAATATCAAGGTAGAAAATCACACAATATCTGCTTTGAACTGGGTTATCTGAGTCCACACTGCCATATATTCCAGTTCAAAGCAGATAATGCGGGATTTTATTCAGCTATCTGGAAGGGGCATGTGAGAGATAAGAAAGTTGGTGTCGCAAGCTATTAAATTTAAAACATGGCTTCTCTTCTTGCAAGAGTTTTGAAAACCGAAATGGGTGGAAAGCTTTGCCAGTATTCTACTGATATATTGCTTTTCAGAATTTGTTGTTGTTAACTGCCATCAAGGCAACTTCAATAACTTAAGAATCACTGCTTTGTGAAAGTTCAGAACCAGGCACTGGCAAGCCTGGGTTGTGGGCGAGCCAGTATTTTAGAGAGCTAGAAAATCAAGCTCTGTTACCTCTTCACGCTGCATCACTCAACATGAGCCAAACTTGAACCCGGGTCCTTCAGATAAGAATCTGAGTCCCAGTAAAAGCATTATGCCTCTTTTTTTTGTGTATGGTGGGGGGACAAAACAAGGGTGAGGTGCGTGGGAATGAGAACCACAGTCAGCCAGAGTCGGATTCAACTCCTTGCTTTTCCCAGGCTTGTGGAATGCAGTCAGGGCCGCAAAGGTATGCACCAATTATAGAAAGGGGGAATGTGTTTCCATAAGATGACTCGACTTGAAAGGGAGGTTTGGTTTCAAATTTGGGGGGGGGGGGGAGTGCTTTAGGCCTATTATCTGTGAATATCCTAAACCTTTTTAGTTTGATATCAGTTCTCATGCCCTTGAATTATTTCTGAGTTAACTCACAGGCTTTTTTCTCAAAATGGGTCACTGCATAACTTAGCTTGCCTTGGCTGCAGTGGGAAAGACAATGCAGTTATTTTTTGGAAACATTATATACTGCAATTCTCTCAACCACCATTAAAAACTGTACCTTGTCTACATCCATTTATTATTATTTATTTATTTACAGTATTTATATTATTCCCTTCTCACCCGGCAGGGGACTCAGGGTGGATTGCAAGGCAGAAAATCACACAATATCTGCTTTGAACTGGTTATCTAAGTCCACCCTTCCATACATGGCCAACATTCAATGCCATAGACACACTACAGATATAGACAGACACACAGAGGCTATTTAACATTCCAACTTTTTCATGAGGATATTCTGGCCACCAGGGGAGCTGTCGCTTCACCGTCCATTTGTGACACTGATGAAGTACTTCCTCATTCTTTGCATATTTGCTGCAGTTTTTTATGGCGTCATAAATTAGCCTCCCTGCATAAGCGGTACCTAAATTTCCTACTTGACAGATGCAACTGTCTTTCGGGCTGCAAAGGTCAACAGCAAGCTACACAAATTGGTCGGAAGCTCACTCCGACCTGGGCTGGCTTCAAACTCATGAACTTTTTGGTCAGTAGTGATCTTAATGCAGCTGACTCCCAGCCAGCTGTGCCTCAGTCCAGATGCTTCAAATCTTGGGGCACAAGGGAAAGACTTGTGGTCCTCCCAATGTTCCTAGATTACCACCCAATTCAGTTATCGCCATTGCAACCATTGTCAAGGATCAATGAGAATTGTAGTCCAACATCTGCAGAGTTGTCACTTAACCACCCCTGTCCTTATGCCATCGAATCCATCACATACTTAAAAGTTCTGTAAATGTTTGTTTTCCTCCATGTGTACAAGTGTATAGGGGAGCATATTCAACAATCCATGTTCCTGAAAACTGATTTTTTTTTTTTACAGAGGGAGGGGTTGCACAATTTTTTCACCATGTTTTGCATCTTTAACCTTGAGTATACTGTCACTGAGGTAGTTTTTCACTGTTATCCCAACTATGACTACACGGGCTGTTTGCCTTAGAAGGGACTCTTCTTAAGCTCGATTGCATGACCTCACCAGAAGAGAAATGTGGTGCCCAAGTGGCATTCCAGAGAAAGGCTACAGCTGAGTTGCTTGGACATAGTGTAGTAGATGCAGTGGTGATGGGGAATTAAATGGTACTGCTGGAATAGCATGGTGTTTTTTGTCATCGCATTTTGTTCTCAGACCAGAGCAGCTTATTGGTCACCTGTTGTTGCTTGATCCAGAGAAGCCTTGCTCAATTGCTAGTGAATCATGTGGTCAGTTTTGTTAGCCATCCTGGCTTTTTTATCTGATGTCAGTTGCAAGTCTACTTCTCCTTGTGCTTGGACTCAAATCACTTTATGCTGCAGTTGTGGATTCCTGCCATGAAAGAGTCTTCTAACAGGAAGAACAATATCAAAGGGAAACATCTTTCTGGTTTTTCCCCAGATACCACGTTCCTTTTGTGGATAGTATTCGAATGGTAGACCATTAAAACCACAAGAGGCTCTACCTGCAGCCTGAACTGGTGCTTCTCAGACAACAGGTTGACGTCCTTAGTGAGACCTATCCAATCAGCTTAACAGAATGTATTAACTTTGTTTGTTTATTGCATTTGCATGCCACCTGTCTCCCAAGAGTGGGGCTCCTAAAAGTAATCAACTTCAAAACATTCACAATGAAATATAAAACAATTAAAACCACATAAAACAGTACAAAACATTGTGAAAACATATGCAAGTTTTAAAAGATTAATAAAGTATCCTCATTAAAAAATCCCCTCACATGTTAAAAGCCTGCTTGAGCAGAAACATCTTTGCTCATTGTCTATAGCTCATTGTCTCCCATAATAAAGGTTTCCCTTGTGTTTCACATCATATTCCTGGTGTGTGGCACATGTGTGCTTCGCTCTGTGTACTCCCTCCATTCCCATTCTAGAGCTTGCCTTGAGCCCTGGCCTTCTGGTCAAGGTTAAGAGTTGCACCATTTAATTGGGTGTGAGTTTCTCTCCCCTGTCTTAGTAGCCTACTCCTCCCTTGTTGCCTAGTACCTTGGTTTGATGGGCAAAGATTCAAGATGTGGAATTCTTGTGTCTGGTGTATTTATTCAAAGATGTTCAGAGGTCAGACATGGCATGGGAAAAAATTAAGTCTCTGCGCTGTATGCTTGCATTCCTTGGCTATCTTAATTTGTTGATCTATGGAGTGGGATTGATGCGCACCTCTTAACCCGCAAACATCTTAGTGGTGTAGGGCTTTTGAAGCCAAAAAGCTTGGGCGCAAGGAGAGGTTTTCCAGTTCCTCACAGCCTGGGATGGAACAGACAACACAAAGGGCTTTGAGTGCAATGGAGGCTGGGTGTCCCTTTCTTCCCAATTGCAAAGGACTGCTTACAGAGAACTTTCCCTGGGCTAGTTGAGTTGACACCAAACTCTTCAATTTGGGCTGTGGTTAAAGATGCCAAACCAGTCCTGGGATTGCTGATGTGGGCCACTTTCATTGCAAGGCAAAACTGGGATTAGTTGAAATAACCATCCTGGAGAAAGTGCCTTTGCTTGAGCTCGCAGATGTTTGTTTGTTTAAACAAATCAGCCCAACTTGCAAGGACAGCTCTCTACATTGCTGGAACGTAGTCACACAGGTGTGTAGTTACAGTAGCACTTGCCGCAACAACTCTCCCTTTCTTTCTGTTTTCCTTTGCACCCGGGGTGGGACTTGCTAGTAAACAATGCTCCTAAGGAGCAGGAACTGTTGCTATGTGTTAAAACAGAATTATCATCATCTTCTGCTGCTGAGATGATTATGCAAGCCTTCAGTGAAAACATCCTCTTAACTGGAGGTAACATGAGTGACCATAATTGGTGCTTTGTTTTTGAGCCGTATGCTTCCAACTTGCTCCAACATGTTGCGGCTTTCTGGATTGACATAGAGTTGAGTGTTGCTGCAATTAATCCAAGGCGGAAGAGTGCCTTGACAGGTAGAACTGCTTACAAGTTAAGCAGGAATGTATATTTATGCTTTGGCTCTGGCATTGTAAGTTGTGTGTGTGTTCTGGGGAAGGATATGAATATTGTTATTTTTGTTTTAACTATATGTGTTTATCTGAGACTCACCAAAAAGGCCTATACAATGATAGTCATGAAATATGAATACCGTGATGATGATGATGGTGGTGGTGATGATGATGAAGGTTTGGCCACTCATTGCAAGTTGAGGTGCAAGTCTCTACTTGCCCAATGTTGCTTACTTTTCAAAGCATTTTCCCACAGTTATCAGTGAACGAAATTGAATCCTTGTCTGCGTTCAGTATGAAACATATTTAGGCTGCCGTCCAACTCTGTGCCTATTCTTGTTTTAAAAAACCAAACAAACCCTAGAGACTTTTCTTATTCATAGGCTGCATGCTGAGCGAAGTCGTGAGAAATGAATATGCTTTTGACATCTTTTTTTTCTTTTTAAGGCAGCCTTATGCTTGCACCTTGCAGTTGTTTACTTTCCTTTCATGAAAGCTATTTGTTTCTGGTAATGCTTAAATCCCTTGTGCCACCCTTGGCCATAGATTGATAGCCAGTGCTAACATTGTCATTAGGCGCAGTGCAAATCTTATGAATCACAACTTTCTTTTTTCTTGCCCACAATTAAGTGCAACTTCACTCCTCCTACTGGGAGCTACATACTGTATATTTGCCACTGGTTATTGCAATATTTGGCAGACTGTTCATGTTGTGGAATTGTGTGGCTGAGATCAGGCTTGTTGTTTGGGGATGTGTGTGTGCATGCACATCTGTGTGTTTACCAAGTTTTGATCCCTCATGATCATTGCAAAGTTTCTGAACTTTTCAGTCACAAAAAGCTTCATTTAAGAGTTGCAGGACAACTCTTCATTTAAGAGTTGTAGGGCTTTTACAATGAATGGCTGTCTGTGCCTTTGTCTTTTTTCTTCTGGCAAGATTACTCCAGGCTGCTAGTCTGAATGAATTGGGGCCAGAGGGGTGGGGGTGAGTAGCTAGAGACAAAGACTGAAGTATGCTGGCTATACTTTCAGTATAAAGAGATGGTCTGGGTTGACTTGGCACTCTACATTTGGGGCAAAAAGCATCGTGCCATATAGCATTCCTCAATTATTTTGAGGAGGAGTGCCTGTGGATCCTTCTCACAGATTTCACTTTTTTATTTATTAGTAACCTTTATAACCTGCCATTTCACCTGTCCTGCTTTTCATAGTATTTTCATAACAATCCCCTGAGGTTGATTAGAGAGAGAGAGAGAGAGAGAAACTAGCTCATCCAATACACTGGTGATTTGAACTGAATTATCAGTCCAACCACTGCCTTTCTTAAATTTTGAACATATCAAACTCTTTTCTCTTGTTTTTTTGAGAATTGTAGTTTGAAGGTGTGCTGGAAGCAGCTTGTATCTGGAAAAAATGTGAGATCTGTCAATGATGATTTTTATTTATTTATTACCCCTTTCAACTCAAGGTTAGAGCGAAGGTGGTTCAGCTAGAACAGCTGGCATGCTTCCAACCTGAATCCATTTGCCTTGTCCATTGCAATGATTAGTGGAATTTAGGATTCCTTCTTGTGCCGCTTAATGGTCTCATAAGCGTGCAGTAACCACTCGTTCCTTCATTTCTTTCCCCTTATTCCAAGTATCTTGAGATTTGCAAGGTGAGGTGCGGCAGGGGGGGGGGGGGGGAGTAATGAGTTCCCTTTTTCCTTTTTAAACCTCCTTTATGCATTTCTCTCCCTCTTCCATACTCCCCTCCTCCCTTTGCAAAGTCATCCGCTCTTTCCTTTTGTTATCTGATACTTGTGGGAGCTGCCGATGCCTGCGCTCAGACAAAGTGTTCAAAGGGGTGCTGAAAACCTGAGTCTCTAGAGATTATAGGTCTGAATCTTGCCAGCACAATCCTAGCAACCTTGCTTGGCTTTCTCAATGAGAATTGTTTGTATGAAATATAGATATCACACGCACATATATATCTACTTGTTCTCTTGGACCACTTTCTTCCCTTTGCAATGTGCTTAGCTCGAACAACATAAACATAAACACCTTGCTGTGTATGGCATTCAGCAGTGGATGTTGAACTTCCTGGTTAAGTATGTAAGATGCATTAGTGATGACAAAGATAAGAGACCTTTCACCTTAAATTGCTCGAGTCAGACTGGATAAGGTAGCTTAGTCAGACTGGATAAGGTAGCTTAAGAAGCCGCAAGAGGATCACATTTGTCTCGGCTATAATCTATTGCCTATTTATGTTTTAAAGTAGCTGCAATCCTAAAGGAGGTGGGTGGTGGGCCTTCATAAAATCTGCATGTTAAAATGTAAGGCAGGAATTCTAAACAAGTTTCTTGTCATTACAAAACAAAAAGAAAAGAAAAAGCTAACACACATCTTGTTATTATTTTGCAGAGATCCTACACTTTGCTGGTTGAGGCCTGGGATTACAGCAACGACAGTGCTAGTAAGTATGCCTTGTGTTGCCTTATTTTCTGAAATGACTTAAAAACAAGCAAGAGCAACAACAAAAATATCTGTTTTTCTGTTTTCCAAAGAATTTCAAGTGCACAAATGATGCAGTCATGCATTTTATATGCAGTGCCCCCCAAAAGTTGGGGTGAGCATGGTGCAGCCTTCCAATATGCCATCCTGCATTCTTCACCATTGGCTGTGTTAACCAAGGCTGCTGAGATTTATGACCCAACAACATCCAGCAGGGCCATATGATTCCCACTCCTGAATTAATGGGTGCTGCTTATCACAAATGCATTGAAAATGTATGAGCTCTCCTTTTTCTGTATGCTCAGAAGACACACAGAAATCTTTTCACATTTTCCTGGTGAAATGTATAAGAGTAATTTCCACTTTTCAAAAGGTGCCATTACCTTTCCTTCTGCACCAGGTCTTTGTTATCTTGTGCTCTCTGCGAAATGTGCTGGACTACAGTTTCCATCTAGAAAGCAACATAATAGTATACACAAATCTTGTCCTGTTGAATTGTATAGACATGCCAGTGACTGATTCCAAAGTTTGGTGCTACAAACAGAAAACAACATGTAAATCCCACAATAGGTGGCAGTGGGTTCTGTTGGTGATGGGAAAGGCATTGTGTCACTAGACAGCTCTCAATACTTGTTCATTGATGGGGTGGTATCTTGCATAAAGATTTTTTCCTTATAGAGTTGACCTTAGCAGTGTCTTCAGCCTCCCTTACTTTCAAAAGTAGAGTAGAAGAACCTTGAAGGCCCTCCTTTCTGTTGGTCAAACTTCCCAATTGTGTTTGAGTTTTGCCATGAGTGTTGCATTTTGACTGGAGTATAAAAGTAAATGGCTTTCTGAGGTTTGCTATACTGCTTCTTTTTCTTCCCAGCCCTCCTCCTTTGAAAAATTAATTAAATATTAAACTGTGCGTCTCACTGTTTACACTAAGTGGGACTGTAGTCCCTTCTTCAGACATCCCTGCCCCAAACTTTCAAAGCTAAAGATGTTCAACAACTTCTTCGGCTGCTGTTTATAGCAGACTCTGTAGCGGAAAGTAGATTAAATCAATGTGGTTTGGACAAAATTATATAAATACTTCCATTTAACAGAGCAGTCTCTCTGATGTCAATGAACTGCTGAGAGTGTTGACCTGTGGCCTTTCAAGGAGCCTTGTGAGCCTAGTATTGCTATAAGCCCCATATTATGGAGGTCAGTGGGTGGGTGGTAATGCCCTCCCTGTAGCCACCCAGGCAATTCATAACAGAGGTAGAAGCAAAGGGGAGGGGAGTTTCTGCCACAACTTTTCTTAATTAGACATCTTCCAGACATTCAGAACTTCAACCCCCCATCATTCCCAGGGCTGTAATCCTTTGAGGATGTAGTCTAAAATTTGGGAACCAGCAGGTTGAGGAAGGATACTCAGATACCTGTAACTTCAACCACCGTGATGCACTCAGTTATTTCAAGTTTCTCAAGTCACTCCTGACATGAAAAAAAAGATATCTGAAACCTATCTCAATAAAATAAAAAGAATGCATGGCATCTTGAGAACTTGGAGCAGCTTATATTTTTTGTGAAGCTCTTATTCTTTGCACTTCCATTCATCCAATCTGGCTTTTCCCCTTGCCAAAACACTGTGGAAGAGTCTCCTCCATGGCATTGAAGGCATTTCTGAGTGAATCCCTTAAGATGACTTTTATCAAGCCAGTGATTACACCATTGTGATTAAGATTCTTTTCAGCATTGATTCTTTTCACAACATTGCAGTAAAAGATTCCAGTAGATGTGGATCGAATATAACTTTCATGCAAGATTTGATGATTGCTCATAGATTTTTATGTCGGCTTCTTCATAAGCAGTATACAAAAGTTAGGGAAATCTTTTACAGGTGTTGTTCCATTGACTCTTGGAAAATGCCCGCATTTGAAAGAAGCTCTTGTTTGCTGTAGAATCCCAGTTCTTTTCATTTAGAGCCTGTACTATCTCTGCTTTGAATAGATCTCATCTTTATTTCATGAAACTGACTTTCCAAGGCTTCACAATGAATCCTTTATTTGTTCTAACATTCTGGAAGGAAAGCCCCCCCCCCCCCCCCAACAACATGTTAAAATGCATTTCTCCCCCTGAAAAACACTTTTGATCCAGTTCAGATGTAGATTGCAAATGTTCCTAATTATACTTGCAATAAATTCAATGTTGTATATTTTAATTTGATCGCACCAATTACCCAACCAGTGAATATGTCCTCATTCCCTTAGTATGTAACTTATTTGCTATTGGCAAACTTCACATGTCTCTTCAATATAGTTACCCTAGTTTTGGTTCTTACCTCTCTCTGTTTTGTCTAAAAACAGACTGTTTCTATACAAACAAGAAAAAGTATTTATGGTGCTGTTTCTGCTCATCTCATCCTCAATTGTTACATTGGATGACATTGTAAATAGCAGACTTTATTTTTGCCAGACACAGTGTTAACATTCAGCAGAGGTCTAAATGTCTCCAAGTACTGGTTTCCAAATTGGATTCCATAAGGAGAAACCTTGCTTGATAGATCTATGAAAGTCTATTTAGTTTTTCCAACTTTCTTGCAACAATGGTCAACAAGAAGTCTGTAGGCCAACATGAAGTCAACCTCCTTCCCCTCATTTTATTCAAGTTTTGTCAAATCTTGAAGAAAAAGAAGTTATGTTACTTCATCTGAGAATCTTTCATTATGTGATGTGTTGGCAAGCATGGCACATAACCATTCCACTTAATAATGTTGGAAAACTATGTTGAAGAGAACATGCAAGGAAGGGTGTTATCAGTCTTGGCTGAAGACAGTATATCATGAAGACAAGAATCCTTTCTTCAAATGTGTGCACTGTTGGCTGTACTAGAAGATCTAATTTTGATGAAACTCCCCAAAACACCAGAAAGTCCTGCTGGATCTCACCAGAGGTCTATCTGGTTCAGCATTCTCCCTTGTTGGTGACCAGTCTGGTGTGTTCTTGGAAGCTCACAAGCACGGCATAGGTCCTGTGGTACCATCTGTTCATGCTCTTCAGTAACTGATGCTGAGAGAGGCATACTATCTCTGATAGTGAAGGTAACATGGGCCTGTCATGGTGCAATTTATTACCTTCACCCTGATGAGAGGAACAGTTTGTGCTTTTCTGCTAGATCCCCATTGCTCCTGCCATTAACAGGTCCTTCCTGCTCCTTCTTCTTCTGACTGAATGAGGTTCAGATACTCAAAAGATATAATGAAGGGGCATTGACCAAGGTTTGATTTGTTGCTGGTATTTCCAAGTAACCATTCAGTGTTTGAAGAATCTACTGTGAGATCTCTCTGTATCTTGTTCCTGTCTTCAATCACTACTTCTCAAGTAGTTCCCGTAGAGTAGAAGGGATGGGATATTGTACCATTTTATCCTTAAATTAGAACAACAGCTTGCATATACTTGGAGTTACAACCTATATGGAGTCAGGTAAAGTGCCCCCACCCACGAAACAGTCCTGTATTAATGGTGCTTGTTTATCATCGCAAATGACCAAGCTAGGGGTACTTGCTTGGATATTGCTGGCAATCTTTGGTCTAAAGCACAGGAGCCAACAGAATAGCACTTTTGTTAGGGGAAAAGAATACAATATCATCCCATGGGGCATACCTTTCAAGCATCAGCAATAAAACATCCCAGATGAACATCAAGGAGTATCTCCAAACCAAAGCTGAGGCAATGTGTTGTGAGGATGAGTGCACTTTTATTGTACAGCACCCATTTGGTGTTCACAGAAATCCAGCTCTAACTCCTGGGAGCTCAGATTTAATGGATCTTGGTGGTCAGGGTGCAAGAAACATTTGAGGCTCACAAGAATAGAAAATCCATAGATAAGTAGACCAGTGGTCTTAGAGAAGTCTGAAATGATGGTACAGTTGAGTTGAATTTTTATTGAGGTTTCTGGGAATCTAGATTTACATCAGCAGTAGGAATTGACATGTTCTTTAATTTATCCCTTTCTTTTCTTAGCTATTTGAATCTGGGAGCACCATCCCTACTCTCAGTATTCCCATTTGTTACCACTTGGGCTTAAAAGTTGTGATTCCATGTAAATGATGAGAAGTAGGAAGGTTGTTTTCTCTCTAGGCTGACTGACTTTATCGTTGCCCTGTCTGCCGCCACGGGATTGCTAGTCATTAACCTTCCTGCTCTGTGGCCAGTAATGGAAGGTTTGCAGAGTGCTGAACTAATTTCCTTTTGGTTAGGGTGTGCTGCCAAAGTTCGGGGCCGGGGGGGGGGGGGGGGAGTTTGAGGGATTGAAGGATATGTGGAAAATATATCGACCACATCTGGTTACTAGAGTGTCTGTCTGCTTTTTCCTGTGTGGTTGCTAATAACCAGCTGGCAGTGCCACGTACAAGGAGGCCAGTGCATGTACGCAAGTTCACCCCATTCCTTTGCTTTCTCCACAAGATCTTCCTGGAGGGAGCATGGTGTGGAAACCTCAGTGCAAACAGGGCTCTATGTGGCTATGGCTACAGTGGTAACAGCAACCTTCTTGCCAGGAGGAGCCTGGGAAAAGGGCTGGCTGCTACTGATTGCATTGGCACACAGCCTTGTTTTGTGGCATGTTTTTGCAAGCATCATGATCCTACTGTTCCGGAAGGTTTATAGAGAGTGGACTTTCTTATGTGACTTTGGCCCTTTTTGTGCCTGTGTGTCAGGAGTGACTTGAGAAACCGTAAGTTGCTTCTAGTGTGAGAGAATTGGCTGTCTGCAAGGATGTTGCCCAGGGGATGCCCGGATGTTTTTGATGTTTTTTTATCATCCTTGTGGGAGGCTTCTCTCATGTCCCTATATGGGGAGCTGGAGCTGACAGAGGGAGCTCAACTCACTCTCCCCAGATTTGAACCTCTGACTTTTGGGTCAGCAGTCCTGCCTGCACAAGGGTATACCCCATTGCGCCACTGGGGGCTTCACTACTTTGGCCCTGCAAGAAGTACTACTTACCCAAGGTAAATGGGAGAGCACCATGACGGTGAATCTTTCTAAACAATCTTTGTATTTATACTTGTATTGTCTCCCATCCTGGTATAAATATATTGAAAAATGTGTAGGAAAGTGTTTAAGTTAATAGGGATATGCCCTCTTGGCACATTGGGTATATCGTATAACCTCCCCCTTCTTAATTCTGTTTTTTAAGGCATTTAATGGAGTTTCCGTCACCATCTATCTCAATTGTGGTTTACATTCTAGCATGCTTAGGTGAAACATTATCCAGTTGACAAGCTAGGAATGACCAATGTTTTGATTTGCAATTCCCATCAATAGAGCTAATAGTGAGGAATTATGGGAATTGCAGTCACATCAACTACACATTCCCCATTTTTGCCTATGGGTCACTGTAGGCAGGATCGAGCCAGAAAGCCTTATTAAGGTCAGGCCAGTATCAGATGGCTCTACACACTCATCTATGTTTTACATAGGAAAAGTCACAAAGGACGTTCACATACTTAATTATTTTTACCTGAAAATGTGGGAGAACTGCAGGTTTTAAATAATAGCAGAAAGGAAAATGGGGCAAAATCATGCTTTTTCTGAACTTCAGACATGGCTTGCTTTAAAGCACTAAAGTACATGTCTTACAATGGTTACATGTGCTACTGAAGCTTTAAAGATTGACATTATGTTTGTGGCTACATGTCTGTATAGATTGTAATTCTGAAACACAATCAAATGATACAAAATAAAGTCAGGAGTTTTCTTTAAAAATATGTGCAGACACTTTTCCAACAGTTTGTTTTCATTCTGAATAGTATTTAATATTTCAGGTAACTGGCTGGCCGCCACCTTTATTATACCCAGCTTGCCACCTACCCGTTCTCCTGCCACGCTTTTGTGCCATTGCTCAGTGTCTGCAAGCAGCACATTTTAGCAATTTTATGGCAGCTTTTCATACTGCAGTCAACCTCTGCTAGCAAGCAAGTCGTAAACCAGTGTCAGATCACTGAAGTCACAAGACTGGACTATAAAGTGAAATACCACAGATGTATACACAATGTGCCAAGCAAATGTGAAATCTGAAAAGTTTGGGGGTATATTATGTAACTGCTCAGGGCATTCCTTAAATGTTAGGAAGTATGACCTGGCGTGAGATGATCCTCAGTTTGAAAAGGAACCTGGGAAAATCTTCATCAGAATTTTCCTTGAAGCACAAAATTCCAGTGCAGTTTGGGATATGTCTATCCAGAAGTATGCCTCATAGCATTCAGTGGCACTTGATTCCTGTGTACCAGGATTGCATGCTGAAGTAGTGGTGCCCTGACTTCTGAGAAGTATAATTAACAGCATCTTGTTTTGTTTTGCTTAAGACGAGTATAAATCAGGTGATTTATGAAAGAAGAGAAGGGATTGTTCCCTAGCAGCTTCTACCTGCCTGCTTGGAAACTTTTGGCCTTGTATGCTGTAAATGGCTTGAGGGCTTTGTGAGAGCTCTCCAGAGGAAGGATGCTTGACTGGATGAGTTCTCACAATAAAGTACAGCTCATAAGTGAAGAAGTCTGCTGATGTTCTCATAAGTTCATCCCCAACTTTTAGGCTAGCTGTCTGCCTCTCTCTACTGAGTGTTTTTCATAAAGGTTCTGTTTTGGCCCTACTTCCTTACTATTTTAAGTCCTGCCTGTGAGTTGTTTAATGTGCAGAATGCTATCACCTGGCAGAGCTACAAAAGCACAAGAGAAGAAATGATATAACCATTAAAGAATAAAGGTTTCCATCCAGTGTTGGGATACTCATCCCCTTCTCATCTCCTTACAGCTGCTCCATATGGTCTCTCAAACCATGTGAACAGATACAGATTGAGATACTTGGAAGGGGAGGAAATTTCTGTTCCATGGACATTGCCTGTTCTCTTGGTGGACAGACACAGCTGGAGCAAACGGAGCATATCTTTCATTCATCAGATTTTAATCCTACAGGAAGGACCAGTCATGTTTCTAGTGCCTAAACCTCAGGACAATTCCTAATTCATAGTTCAATGGCAATAAATATTATCTAAGATTCCCATAAGCAAATGCGTCTTGGATAAATAGCACTCTTAACAAACTGGCTGTCTTGCTGTGTGGCTAAATGAAGTTATGCTTGAAACGCTTGTCTGTCTAATGTAAAAAATAAATCAGTGTTTAGCAGTAGTGAATTGTGTACACTTGCTGCACAGGATGGTACACAAGTAGCATGTTGGAAAACAAAATGGAAAGAAGGAATGTGTCAAGCAGCCCTGAGCCTGGGAAAGAATCCAAATCTTGCTTGAAAACCACACACTTATCAAATGGGCCAGGAACATCTGGCCCACTAGATGTTGCAGAAATAGAACTCCAAAATAAAATTAATCACTCTCAACTATACTGGATAGGGTCTCTGGGAGCCACAGTCCAACATCATTAACACACTCTAATCTGCTCAGCGACAGTATTCTTGATGTTTCATTTCAGTCCTCTTATCTGAATCTAAACTCTGTAGAATATGCTCTTTCCTTTCTGTTGACCTTTGCTTGTTTTCTTTCCTGTTAGATGCAGACAGCATTATTGAGAAAGCATCTCACTCTGGAATGATCAACCCAAGCCGTCAGTGGCAGGTCTTGAAGCAAAATGCAGGTGTGGCCCATTTTGAATACCAGATCCGTGTCACTTGCGATGAACATTATTATGGCTTTGGCTGCAACAAGTTTTGTCGGCCAAGAGATGATTTCTTTGGACACTACACCTGTGATCAGAATGGTAACAAAACTTGCCTGGAAGGCTGGATGGGTCCTGACTGTAACAAAGGTTTGTGATTCTAACATTATATTTCCTTGGCTGGGTGTAGTACATAACATTATTCAGTGTGATCAGTTTTAGACTTACTGAAGCAGAACAGGTCAAATAATCAACCAGCTACTTGGTAGAGTTGCTATTCTTGTATCTCTGGGCAAAGGTGCATCCACCAGTATTTTAATAATTTTGGGCTCCCTTGGAGATTCTAAAACTCAGTGACAGGTTGGGATGCTAATATTATTTATTTTGTTCTTGTGTGTAAAAACCAAAATTTTCAGATGGTTTCTCCCTACGTCTGCAAGTTTCTGAGAGTTTGGGCACATTGTCTGATAATTTCTTGCATTTTTAGCCTTTTTGTACAAAAAATTGTGCAGGGTAGTTTATATTTGAGCACAATAAACATTTTTTGAGGAAATGCCGTTTTTGTGCAAAGTCCTATTTTTTTTTTACTACTGTTGCTCCCACATAGGTCTTGACAATTTGAGATACCCCTTCTCATCCAGGAGGAGGATATTTATGACTATTCTTTGCTTCCCGATTACAAGATAAAGGGAACGAAGGAGTAAACATGAGGGTTAGGAGATGCCAGTGACAACATTAAAACAGACACCACACCAATAAATAAATAAATACATAAATAAATACATAAATAAATATGTAAATATGTAAATATGACAATCCAGGACAAGGTAAAAAAAACCACAAGTCTATAAAGGATCTCAGTAGTAATGCATTACAGAGATGTGGGGTTACTGTAGATGAGCCCCTTTTTATTTACCTATAAGGGTTATCTCACCCCACTCACTGCAGCCTCCTTGCTGAATTCATTCCATTGCCTGTAGTATGAAGCTCCTTTCAAATATCACTCCATCATTGGGACAGTAGAGTATCTTCGCACACATCTATAGGAGAAGGACAGGGAGAGTGGAGGATGTGTATAGGAACCAGACAAGAGTGCCTATGCTTGCATTTTCCTTGACCTCCACCTGCATTTTAAAGGAGCTTCAAACACATCGGCCATGCACCCCCTGAAAGGTTAGCTACAATACAATTTTTCCTCCATAGTGTTTCCTGCCCATGTTCTACCACAACTTCACGTGGTCAAACATGGTACAGAATGGGCGACACTTCAAAGTATATGGAGAACTTTATTCTGAGATTACAATGCACTTGGTATTTTGAGTTTAGTCATCTCATGTTGGCAGTGGTGCTACTGAACAGGGAACCCTGATGTGCATTGATTGATAATATGCATTTTGATATCAGTAGTTTTTTGGCAGGGTATAAAAATAATGGATAAGTATAAATAGCTAATTATGTTGTTTATAAACATACCCACACACATATGACCTCTCAAAAGGGAATAAATATTGAGAAGGAGAATGTTGTAGGATACTAAAGGCTTTACATTTTAAAAGATGAGGAAAAATGGTCTGTTTCCTGTGCTAAAACCAGGCCTTTGATCAGGATCATTGTGTGATCCCATCTTTGTAGTTTGCTGGATTTAATGTCATGATGCATTGACTATCTCAGTTGCTTTTCTGGTGGACTTGATCCAGCAGAGGAGTGGTTTAAATCTAGGATTTGTCAGGATTACAGTTCTAGCCAGAGATTAAAACATTCCCACAGGAGTGATGGTCCTGGCAAGGATCTGTGCTGTGCCATTAAAACAATTTCATTCTTAATTTCCCTTCTTTCCTTTCTCTTTGCAGCTATCTGTCGCCAAGGTTGCAGCCCCAAACATGGCACTTGCAAAATTCCAGGAGAGTGCAAGTAAGCGAAACCAACCTTCTCTTTCTTCGGGAATCAAAACTGTTTGAATTAAACACTGGGGAAGGACTAAGGCCTTCCTCCACTCCTAGTTGCTCTACATTCCTTATATTGAGTGCATGTTTTTCATTCCAATGTTGATGAAACAAAAGTATACCTGTGCTGGAGGCTTCTGTTTGAGAAGCTTGCTTTAAACCGTACGCATTTGAGAAATGTAAGACTATTGAGGCAAAATAGAGTGTGATTGTTTCATAATGAGCTGCAGCTTCTTTCCCTATGCAACTTTTGGTATAATTCACTGATCAAGGCATTTTCCTCTAGTAAGTTCAGTGGCATTACTCCTTTTACCCCTTCTTCCCTTACCACCAGCACCCCCCACCCCCTGCCTACCTTCAGCTTTTCCCATCAATAGGCAAAAGTCAGCCATTCTTCAGAAGAGGATTAATGTAGCCTCTTGGTTCCTCTGCTCTTGGGAGCCAGACTACAGAGTGATGAGAGGTTAATAGCTGGGATGGAATCTTGTCTGTAGATGCTGATGAAGGCCGAGCGTTGCCGTTGTTCTTTGAAGTCGCTCCTCTGTTCTGGCGAGCAGACAGGAGGGAAGAGGTGGCTTGCTTGGAGCCAAGCACTAGAAGGGCTGTCTTTGGAAAGCTTCAAATCACAGAGTGTTTCTTCAGTACTCAAGGAATTGATTTGTCCTTTTTTTTTTTTTAAACATCTAAATAGGGTTGTTGGATGGCAGTGTTTTTCCTTTCCTTTTCATTCTCAGTTGATTGGGTCTTTTCAGACTTGCATAATGTTTGTCTCCCACAGAGGAGCCACAAACACACCATGAAACCACCTGCAATCGTCTAGCGGCTCAACTGCATAGGGCACATATTCATCTTCTATGTGCCATATGAGTGTCTTGAGCCCCTTGGTAGTGAGGGAAAGGTTGCTGCAGCCAACATCACCACCACAAAACTTCCATGGCTCACCAAAGACTATCTCTGTACCTATACTGGTAGCTCAACAGAGCAGTTCCACAACTGCTCAATCAGAAACTTCTGCAACATGATTGCCTTCTTCCTCTTCTAGGACAAGATTCATGGCCCTTTCACCCTACACATTTATGGTGCTATGATTCCACTTTAGCTGCCATTGCTCAGTATCATATGGAACCCAGAGATTGGGAGCATTTAGTCTTTGGCCAGGAAGCTCCTCTGGTACCTCTGGCCAAGAAACAGACCCCAGGATTCCATAGGATGCAGCCATGCTCATTGAAGTGGAATCCTCACATATTTGTACAGTGGGAAAAGGTAACAAGAGCGCACAGGGGTCGTGGTCTTGTGGAATACTGTAGACTGTACAAGTGGATGTGGATTTCTCATCTGGTATACCACAACATGGTATATTGTATGTATTGTTATAGTGTGTTTTAATGTATGTATTTTATGGTGATATGTTTTAACTGTGTTGTGCCCCACCTTGAGCCATGAGGAGTGGTGGGTAACAAAATTATTGATGATGATGTAGGGAATACAAATGGGAGGGAACTGTGCCTCCCAGACATATCTGAAGCAATAAATGTTGTATGGGCCAGTTGACTTCATTACATCAACCAAAATAGGCATTTGATAGCAACAAGATGTTGTAGGTTACCTCAACCTTCAGAAGCATCCTAGTTGATGTAAATGCTCTTCTGTGTTGCTTTCTGGCTCTTACTGTTGGCCTAACATGTACAGTCAGCAGTCACTGCCATCCACTTGGACACTCTTTCCCCTCACCTGAGGGAGGAGACAATGGAAAGAATGGCTGCTACCTCTTTACTCATCAAGCTACCTGTGCCCATCAAGTTGCGCATTCTCCTATCAGGTCTGGCTATATTGCCTTGGCTGCAAAGGGCAAGACATGAAGTATTGTCAAAATTTTGACAGAACAGCACCACAGATGGAGGGGATCTGCAGGTGGCATTCCTCCCAGACTGCCCCTTCCTTACCTATGTGGAATTCTTTCTTGGCACATCCATTTGTGTGGGTGGACTTTTGTGATGGTGGCTTGTTTCTGTCCAGAGTCCTGAGGGCAGAGCAGCTGTTGAGTGTTACAAGCAGGGATTGTCTTAGCCAGTGCTTTCCAGTTTCCAGATGTGTAATGGGACTGGGTTGCTCACATTCAGATCACAGCCACCTTGCTCTCTCAGAGCTGAACACACCTGAAGCCAGAGAGAGCATGTGCAAGGATGTATGACTTGTGATTTTCCAATGTGAATTTTACGCAGGTAGCCTGGGGCTGTGAGTGGGTGCTCGATTATGCCATATTGTGTGCCGCTGTCTTGTGCATGCCATAGACAGTTATATGTTCAGGGAACTGAGCTTGGGTGGACCTCTTTCTTCTCTCACCGGGTAATAAACCGGCATTAGCTTGCTTCCTTCCCGCCTCCCCCAAGCCCTCAATAACCCATGAATCAGTCCTCAGACAATGGTGGTGTTAAAATCTGACACTCCCTAACGCAGAAGAACGGAGGGGCGTGGTGGGTTTCTGCAGCTTTCTCCTCTCTGTGCCGCATTGGACTGTAGTATTTATTCCCCCCTCAACTTTTCCCATTTGAGTTGGGCTGGATACCAAGAGGTGCCTGAGCCAGGGCTCCAGAAGATTTGCACTTCTGTCATCCAGTTGAAAAGTGCCTTACGGGGTTTGCCCACATTCTTTGCTAGCCAGAACAACAGGCTTTGTTTCCAGAGTTCAAGCCTTACTGTGTCTCTCACCTCCCACTCACTGCCCAGACATGCACTAGTGCCCTTATTTACTTAAGGTGCAACTTTCCCACACTCCTCTTGCATAGTCCTCCAGTGCTTTAGCTGTCCTTCCTGATACCCCCAGCCTCAATTATCTTTTTGGACTCAGCGGAACAAGATTATAATTCTTTTTCCATTAAGTTAGGATGACTCATAGTCTGTTATGTTACAAATGCAACCATTTAAAAATAAAACATCAGCCAAAGCTGTTCGGAGAGCAGAAACAATAATGCATAGAAGTCTCTGTCTCTCCCTCTCTCTGTCTCCCTCTCCCCCTTTTTCTCTCTGATTGGTTTTGGAAGCAACTTGGAGCAGAAAGGGACCGTCTGATGAAATGAAAAATGGTTTCATGAGTCTGTTTGTAAGCCAGGCTTGCCTCACACGAGAAGGACAATGTATGTTGTTAATGTGGAAAGATTTAATACATTCTTCTGCTAAAATTAGCATGGCTTAGCTTTTCTCTCATTGGTCTTTGCTTGTTTTTGGAACTGATTTATCAAGATGGGCTGTGCTCCACATTTAAGAAGTAAGGTCTACCTTTTTTGGAGGCATGCTATTTTTCAAGAAGTTTGGCTCCTTTCTTTCCAAGCTCACCCGTGCTCCAGAGGCTACTGTGTCCCCTTTGGCCTGCCTGTTTTGTAAGCTTTTGTTTGGCCACAACTTAATGCATGCAGAGAGTTCAGTGGAAATTTGCCGAAGTGAGAATAGGATCCCTACTTTTTATGCCTTTTAGTGGCTTCTGTAACAAAAGCAAAGCTTTGTTATCCTATGACGAAGGAGGCAGCTCAGTTTTGGTTTGGAATATTTTGCTTTGTTTCTGCTTTATCTGATGCATCAAGACATCCAGAGGCTTTTGAACAGGTCTTTTCCCCCAAAGCTGCTCTTAAAAATTAATGAGGGGAGTGGTTTGTCGGCTGAGATTTTTGGAAAGAGAGTTAAACCTGGCTGCTTGCTGTGAGTGATTAGCCCTTGGAAAGATCCCTATCGCTTTTCCCATGACAAGGATTTGCCGGGCAGGGGAGTGCTTTGAAAGTCAAAAGCCCTACTGACTTGGATGGGAAAGGTTTATTTTGATAAGTTAGGGGCAGCTTAGGGAGTAATTGCTGCTGATCGCTTCTTCCCAGGTCTCACTAATGAAATGCACTTTCAGTTCACCCATGATTTCATGCTTCAAACTTTTTCACTATTTTTCCCTCTTTGAAATATTATTGAACTTTCAAACCGAATGGCGGTGTCGTATCATGAAATATATTCCAACTGGAGAGTTCTCTTTATTGCCTCATGTTTGTTTTGTGTATGGGGAGGGGGGAGGCAGTCTGGGAGCTTGGTTTTGTTTAGTTTCTAGATAATGGATTACTTTTGCCTGCTCTGTTATTATATCAAATTGGTTTCTTGCAGCAAAATAATATTTTAGCAGGAAGACATAAGCTCTTGAGCCAAACTCTAGATAAAAACATCTTGGATACGGATTTGCTGTGCTCAACTATATCTAGAGGAGAACATTGCATTTTTTTAAAAAAATAACCAATTTTGTAATATATTTGCAGCTAAATGTGATACACATGGAAATAGTCACATCATTTTAGCGGTCCTGTTACTGCTGCCACATATTATTATCTCTTTTGAGGAAGAAGCTACCACCTTTTTCCCCCTAATATACAATACCTATTGTGCAAAAGAAGAAAACAAGAAAGCAATTCAACACTGTGCAAAGGTGCTGTGTCAGGAAAGCTCTAGTTAGCTCCGACTTGGGTTGTTTGTCTTTTTGCTAAAGTGTCTCTAGATCCTTAAATTCATGACGATCCCTAGGGAATTGTTCTTCCTCCTGACACATTTTCTCCCTTCACCATTTTTTTTAAATAATCCATTTGTCAAAGCCCAGAGATTGATCTATAGTGCACACCCACTCACTCTCCCCCTGCCTCCATTTGTATGCGATTCAGAATAGCCTCACAGTGTCTTCAGTGGCACCACACTGGGCCTCCCAGAACAGTTATTCTTTTGTGAAAAGCCTGCCTTTAGAGACCTTGGTTAAAACTGTTTGTTTATAAGGAACCACCAAAATAGCCCTTGAAAGAATGATCTTTAAATGGAAAATAAAAGTAGGGATTTGTAACCCTTGTCTGTATCAAGAAAGAGAGAAATAATTGCAAGCTCTCCCCCCCCCCCTTTCTTTTGAAGGTGTCAGTATGGATGGCGAGGCCAGTACTGTGACAAATGCATTCCACATCCCGGCTGTGTCCATGGCACTTGCAATGAACCGTGGCAGTGCCTCTGTGAAACCAACTGGGGTGGCCAGTTCTGCAATAAAGGTATGTCTGAAACCAACAGGGAGCCACGTGTGAAACATTAAATGCTGCTAAGCCTGATGATGGTTGGGGACTATGGGTCAAAGATGTCCTGAGAAACAATCTCACTCCTCTATATTTTGGCTTTGCTTCTCGGTCTGGGATGCAAGTCCACGAGTGTGTCATTCAGCATTCTGTGTGTTGTATATTCTGTCAAGAGCATTAAATATATGCAAGATAACTCTTATTAATTCTTGGACTTGTGGTCCTCCATTGCAGATCTCAACTATTGTGGCACCCACCCTCCATGTCTGAATGGAGGTACCTGCAGCAACACTGGTCCTGACAAATATCAGTGCTCCTGCCCTGAGGGTTACTCAGGGCAAAATTGTGAAATTGGTAAGAAATGCAAATGGCAGTTTTATCTTTGGGTATGGGTTTAGGTTGCAGGTTGCATGCTAAATAGAACATGATTGAGGGACAAGTGATAGAACAAATACATATTTCCAAACATAGATGATGATGTATGGCTCTCCAAATGTTGGACTGCATTTTCCATCATTAGTCCCCATCATCCATGCTGTATATACTGCACTTGACATGGGTGCTGTCCAATAACATCTGAAGGGTGCATTAGGCATGATCACTTCCAATTGATGAAAATTGCTATCCAGAAAAATCTGTTGGGAGGTCACATTTTTCCCACCATGTTGCAGCAGCTGCTTGTTTATGACTGAATTATTGTTGCATCTGCCCAATGCATTTTGGAAAAGGAAGACAACCTATTCCTGAGGGTGAGGGCTGAATTATATGTCTGTTACAAGTGGGAGAATGAATAATTTTGATTCCATCAATGTGTCTTCCATATTTAGTGTCAACAAATGGCTAGTGGCTTTATGATTGATTGAAATTTCTAGAAAGTTGTTGTGCTGTTGGAGATGAGTAGGAAGCATGGTGACACTTGTCATGAAGTAGGTATGAAGTGGCTGTTGAAAAACTAGCTGATGATCTGTTGATCAGGCGGCTTAACAGTCTCTTCCAGCCCCACCTCTTCTTACACACGGTTTTCACATTTAGCTAGTGGATGATTTACATGCTTTAGAATCAAACGAAGGCTGGGAATCTCAATGGAGTGACAAAGAAGGTGGTCACTCATAGTGCTGTCCTTGGCTGAGCTAAAGAGCGTTCTGTTCTCACTGCAGCTGAACATGCCTGCCTTTCGGATCCTTGCCACAATGGAGGAACCTGCCTTGAAACCTCTACAGGATTTGAGTGTGTCTGTGCATCAGGCTGGGCAGCGCCAACATGCACACTTAGTAAGTTTGAATTTCCAACTTAATGCAACTTTAAATCTTATCAAATGAAACTGCATGCTTTTTGAGAGCTGTGTGGATTTTCAGTTGGCTCTTCGTTGTGGTTTTTGCTTGATTTTCTAAGAAGTTATTCATTGACTACCAGGGGGGGAAAACAGTACTACTTTCAGCTCTTGGTTTGCTGGGTATCCTAATATCTTTAGAATCTTAGTATGCTACACATACTAGTTGGCACTATATTTCGGTAAAGTCTCAACTCCTCAGACTTGTATAATTTATTTTTAAAGTGAGCTCTGCACATCAGTATGTTTGTCTATAAAGTTGCTGTAGAAGTGAAAACTGGCTTGGAGAAGACATGCCATGGGTTGGGACCATTTGGCATTTTTGGTGTCTGTTTAAAAGATCTCTCAGTTGCATTTGTATGGGGGTCTTGTGGGGCCCAAATGTTAAATGGAGGCTAGAGGCAGCCACTTGGAGGTCCTTGTGATGACCACTAAACAGAACTTTGCCTACTTTTAAAGATTTGGAAGGGGCAAAGGAAAGATGGGAAGCAAAGTAGCAAAACATTTTCCAAATCTGATTCAGGATGTGCTAAAATGTAGAATTCACAGTTGGCTATTTCTGTTGGCTTCCTTGTTATAATTCTCCCTTTCCCCAAGTCAAAAAATCCAATGGCAAGGCCTTCATTGTAATCCTAATTCTGAGGTCTGCTGCTTCCTATAGATACCATTCAACAGCCTTGATAAGTTTTTGGATGGTAAACAGTGATAGCATGATCTTGTTGAAGACTGTTTCCCCTGTTTCTGTTTTGAATTAAGCCCAAATTTGAACAGGTAGTTGTCTTGAGGTTGTGGTCTGAAATAAGTTTAAAAAATGGCTTTGTGAATATAGTACAACTTCCATATCCACCAGAGCAGTATATGTAGTTTCATTTATCCTCCTTTGACAATATATGTCCCCTTCAATGATGTGAAGGCATTTTCTAGGTCCCCCAGCATGGCTCTGTTATATTCTCAAGCCAGAAGTTATTTTATTCAGAAGGGTTCACTATTCTCTATGATTTTTTGTATCCACACAATGGCTAGTAATATATCTCCTGTGGATATGAGGGACATATTTTTATGAATGGGTACTTTTCAATGTCACCCTTTATGAACTAGCCACTTCACTTTTAGAGGCAGAGTTTGTAAAATGTTGTATTTTTTTACTACAATTCCCAGAATTTTTCCTATCACTAGCCATGCTGTCTAGACTGTATTGGCAAATGTAGTGCAAAAAAATTAAACATTCCAGATTCTTACATTGGAGCAATGTAAAGGTGCCCATTTTGGTGTCTCCCAAAGTTGGTTCTATTCTGAAAGTTTTATCTTTGTGAACATTCCGTTGCTTGGAAGTTTTTAAAATATCAAATTGATGTCAGAAGCATCCAGAACAATGATCAGGGACTCGAGGGATGAACTAAAAACTGCATGTCACCACTTGATACAGAAGTTGGATCTATTTTTCTAGATACAGGGTGGCCCTTGACAAAGATGTCTATAGCTGCTTAACATGACTACCAAATGCTGCTTTCTGATCTGAAGCTCAATCTCTCTCTGTAGATATTGATGACTGTTCTCCAAATCCCTGTGGCCATGGAGGGACTTGCCAGGATCTAGTAGATGGGTTTAAGTGTATTTGCCCAACTCAGTGGACTGGCAAAACATGCCAGATAGGTAAGCGTTAATTGTAGTGTCTTTGCATGTGTCTTCTAAGATGCCTGTCAACTTATGGTGAGCCCATGAATTTTGCAAGAATATGTTATACAACATATATTCAGAGGTGGTTTTATCAGTTCCTTCATCAGAAATATAGCCTACAACACCACCTGGTATTAATTGGTGCTCATCCAAGTATTTGCTAGAGTTGACCCTGCTTAGCTTCCAAGTTCTAGTATTTAATGGTATTAAGGTGATGTACGGAACAGACACATAAACCACTGGAGAAAGCCTTTTCTTTAGAGATGAGTGTAAATGTTTAATTGTGAAGAATATTCCTGTTCAATTCAAAAGGTCAGCTGTAACCTGCCCAATCATGTTGACTGGGTACCTCTAGGTTAAGTCCAAAACAACTGGAGGACCAAAGATCGAGACCAATTGACCTGTAGGACTTCTAGATTTTTGTTCCTGGGGACAAGTTGTTATCTCCAGGAAAGCCACTTCACTTGCTGGTTCATGGCCATAGTTACAGCTTTCCATAAGCTATGTCTGTAGTACTTGTGTTATGCTAGTGGTTATTAGATTTTCTCTTCCTCCATTGCCTTCATAAAGCAGCTCTCAGAAGGTGGCGATGATGTCTGTATTTGGGGCTAGGTCACATGATCTGACCAAACTTGTGTGCTTGGGATGCTTTGTGCAGAGCAAACTTGGAAGCTATGAGCCCTTGGCTCTTGTGGGAGAGAAGCAATGATCTGCAGATCTGGGAGTGTTCTTTCTTTGCCTTGAAAACATAAAGAGGAGGGAGGCTTCCCACAAACTGTTTGCGGCACAGAAGCATTGCTTATAGCACTATTTTGCCCCTGACTTGTAGCATGGGAAATGACTCCTTTTGAAGTCTGAAGCCGCTTAATTTATCTTCACAGGATCTGTGGCGATTAGGCTGCCTAAGCTGAATCCTGACATTTCTTCCCAAACCACGGTGTACGTCTGTGGCCTCTCCCACCTCCATTCCCCTCCCTTTCAGTTTTGTGGGAAAGTCGCTCCATCTCTCCAGTCACATTAACTCCTTCAGACTGGAGAATTCACAGCTGCATTCCACACTGTGGATGATCTCATGGAGAATGAGCCGTCTACATTCTTAGTTCAACATATTAATCCCAGTTGCTCCACCACTTTGGCATTCTCCACCTCACTCTCCCCTTTTTGCTTCCACTCATTTACCCATCATTTTTTCCTGTGTTTTTTAAAATTACGTTGTTCCTAATTAATGAAACAGTAATGAGGAGAATCAGAAGGTGCTTCAGCATCTTGAACACTGCCTGTTTCTTTGGTTGTTTTCCTTTTAAAGGTCTTGCCAGTCCTTTACTGTAAACTTTAAGAATCCATTTGTCTTTAATGAACCTAATTCTGTTTACTATGCAAACACAAGGAAGGGTGTGTTTTCCCCTCTTACTGTATCTCCCACTTAACATTGCATGATTCACCTTCTCATTTCAGATGCAAATGAATGTGAAGGGAAACCTTGTCTTAATGCTAATTCCTGCAGGAATCTAATTGGAAGCTATTATTGTGACTGCATTGCTGGCTGGACTGGCCAGAATTGTGATATAAGTAAGTGCTTATGGAAGTGCTGTGTGGGTAGCAATAGCTCAGAAACAATAGGGGAACATGCATCCCCCCTCCCAAGAGTTGTTAGATTCAGCTTTCATCAAGCCCACATTGTGGATTCCATCTCTCATCATCCCCAACATGGCAAATGGCCAGAGATGATTGGAGTTGGAGCCAACAATACCAAGAGTGCTTTGTGATCTTCCCCACCCCCTGATATGCAGCATAAATAATACATTTTTCATATGTCCTCTTGGACTTCTAAAGGTAAAAAAGTCACCCTATGTTCCAAACAGTGAATTTGAAACTGTGCTTAACAGTGAATATGAAGCTTGGCAATATCCCGCAGAAGGTGGTGGTGGGGAAACTGCAGCTGATGTTTTTAGAAAGGGAGTAGCCGTTCTGGCATGAATAAGAGGCAGCTTTATCAAACCCATTAGTCCGCAACATAGCTATATTCAGATAAGGTGACTTGAAACAATGATGTGAAGTTTCAACTTAACTTTACTGGAAGAATTGCTGAAGGTTCCCACCCATTATAATATCCTTATCGGGAGGAAAGCATGCAGGAAGCTTGACAAAGGGTTTATCTAGCTAGTTCTGCGGAGACACTTGGATTCTTTCACTTGGATTTCAATGTGTATTGCCTTCTGCAGGCTGGGCTTAACTCACTGTATGTGATTTTATTTTAATTGCAGATATTGATGACTGTATTGGACAATGTCAAAATGGAGGGACTTGCAGAGTAAGTAATTTTTAATTGTGGGGTGTGGCTTCATTACCAAGTATTTAATAGAATGTTGCAGATCTTGGGAAAGTTCCTCTTGTTTAGACTACCACTGTCAAACTTTTACTACCTGGAGGAATCTGGGAATTATTGTTCAAAAAAGTAAAGTTTTGAAGCAATTTTTGAGAACAAATATTCCAGCAAAATTTGGATGGGTAGCTATATATTCGTTGGGTGTGACTTTCAGTTAGCTCAGTCTGTTTCTGCAATAATTTCCTATTTTTAAATCTCAGAAAATCTTCATTCAAATTATTTGTGTTTTCTATTATCGTACTTCTGATCATTGCAAAATAACAAATAAGAAAGAGTCCCAACTTCAGGAGGTTCGGACCATGCCAGTTCCAATTTCCAAAAAAAATATAATTCTGAAAAAAAAGCCAAATCGGAAGGGATGCAAAGCTGTTTGCTCCATTTGCCCTACTCTTAAGACAAAACCTGCTATCCCCAAAGCACCCCAGATAAATTTCTGTCCAGAAGCTTCCTTTTAAAATCTCCAGAGTATGAGATTTCAGAAGCTAACTGTATTACTAAATTACTTCCATTCATAGCTTTTTTTTTTCTCCTCCCTGACGGACATATTTCCTTATCGCTTGATAAAATGAACAATTACTCTCTTCCCATTCCCACCACACTTGTCTACTTTAATATCATTACTTCATTCTTGGTGTCGACACATTGAGTTACCTCCCAAGTGTATAATGAGAGTTAACAGTGCTCTTCCTTGCATGGTCATTGGAGGGTTTTAAAAGCACTCTGCACTGTAAAATAAAACGTTATATTGTATACACTTGTGCATGTCCACAGAGCAGAAAGGCCCCTGTTTGTCTCTTTGCCGTTTACTCATCAAGTGTTTCTTTTTGGAAATAATATGCAACCAGTCTTCCATATTTATATTGTTATGTATTTTATATTGTTATGTACCCACATGTTTTATGTAATTATGATGTTATTGTTTGCGTTTTCAGTTGTGTCTTGGTTTTTCTTTATTGTAATTGTTGTTCGGGCTTGGCCTCATGTAAGCCGCTCCGAGTCCCCATTGGAGAGATGGTGGCGGGGTATAAATAAAGATTATTATTATTATCATTATGGTTTTGACTTTTGTGGATTTGTTTGTTCATGGATTTAATTAAAATGTTCTCTCTAAGAATCTCCAGGTCCTCCAGCACAATTCTTTGCTCAGCTTCCAGCAGAAGTTGGTCATATTTGTGCTGGACATTTTTGTCTCACTTCTTCTCCATTTTACTTGTATGTAAAAAAAGCTTCAGATGTGTTGACAGCTCTGAACAGACTTGACCTGAGCTTGTTATCTTCACACCCTCTTTTTCCCCATTCAGGACTTGGTTAATGGTTATCGCTGTGTCTGCCCACCTGGCTATGCCGGGGATCACTGCGAGGGAGACATCAATGAATGTGCAAGCAACCCTTGTTTGAATGGGGGTCATTGCCAAGATGAAATCAATGGATTCCAATGTCTCTGCCCTGTGGGATTCTCAGGAAATGTCTGTCAGGTAAGGGCTATGAAATGCACACTCCAGATAAAAGCACCTTAAGTTTCACAGGATTGTGTGCTGAATATCTATGCCCAGCAAACTGTATTTTGGAGATAGATAGATAGATAGATAGATAGATAGACAGACATTGTCTCTGATTGGAGGAATCCCTAGCCTCTGAATGGTTTACTTATTTAAATACCGTAAATCAAAGCTCTTCTTGGTGCTTGATATGGTTTTTAAAAGTTGGCAATTGTTGCATTAAGTGTGTTGTACTCGAGCAATAGAGGCAGCAGATTAAAAGTAAAACGGTCAGATTCCATAGTGTTTCCTGCCTGTAGCACTGGGATGAGTGATAATAACCTCTTTGTCTTAAGACTGACTCTCTTTTCTCTCTTCCTCTTTGCTCACTACCTCGCTGCTTGCAGTTGGACATAGATTATTGTGAACCCAATCCTTGCCAGAATGGGGCCCAGTGCTTCAATTACGAGAATGATTATTTCTGTAGCAACTGTCCTGAAGATTATGAAGGAAAGAACTGCTCTCACCTCAAAGATCACTGCCGTTCGACTCCTTGTGAAGGTATGTCCACATTGGGCAGTCTGCCATGCCATTTGGCAGCAATGTTTAGTCAAGGTGGATTTGGTGAATGTGAAGGCTAGAGCCCATGGTTTGGACTTAACTTAGATCTGGGGAAGACCATTCCATGAAACCACAAGGAATTGTTGTCATTCAGTGTGGACAATACCTAGCTATGTGGGCCTATGGTCTGAATCCTGTCTTTCCAGATACCATGTTACTAGCTCTGGTACAGATGTTTAAGTGTTGGGCTACAATTCTGGAGAACAGGGTTTGAATCTTCACTTGGCCATGAAACTCACTAGGGCAAATCACAATCTTTCAGCCTCAGAGGGAGGCAAGGGCAACCTCCCTCTGAACAGATCTGACCAGAAAAGTGTTGTTTTAATGATAGGGAAAAGAATTTGCAGCAAGTTGGGTAGGGTAACTCATAATCACGGAAGGAGTCTCAATGGACATCTTCTTTCTTCTGCAGTCATTGACAGCTGCACTGTAGCAGTGGCTTCCAACAGCACCCCGGAAGGAGTTCGCTACATCTCTTCCAATGTTTGTGGCCCACATGGCAAGTGCAAGAGCCAAGCAGGGGGCAAATTTACTTGTGAATGTAATAAAGGCTTCACGGGCACCTACTGTCATGAAAGTAAGGTTTGAAGATTTCTCCCCACTGTTATCTCTCACTTTCATTTAGACTTGATTTTATAGCAGCCTGTGTAAATAGTTTGGAAAAAATAGCCCTTGGAAACAAGGGGTTGATTCTAATGCACAATGAACATTTTGCACTTTGATTTCAGCTCTGTCCTTCCTCCTTGAGCTTTCTTGGTCTCACGGAAACTCATTTTAAAAGGCCCCTGCCCTTAAACATGCAACCATTTATAAATTGTAATTTCCACATGGTATTATGTACAGAGGATCTTGGGGTAGCATCTAGCAAATTGACATTGAGGTGTGGATGGGTGGTTATGACCTACCATTAAGAGTTTAAAAGAAAAAGATATTAAAAGTTTGCTGGTTTTTATTAGCCTCGCCCTCCTACTTTATCACCTTCCAAGGAATGGCTTAGTAATATGCATGTTTTACACAGAAAAAGAGTTGGATTAATGTCCTGGCATCTGTAGTACAAAAGGTCCCAGGAAGCAATGCTAGGAAGAGGCTAGGCTTGAGAACCTGGAGAGCTGGTTGGAGTAGGCAGGACTGGGCAAGAGGAGGGACTATTCTTTCTTTTAGAAAGAAATAAAATATGCGTATACATACATACTTAAAGTATTTATATATCACCTCCCAAGCCCACAAGGGCTCCCGTCAGGATGTACACAACTAAAAGAATGCAGAGATTACAACTTGAAAAACAAATTAAAATGCTCTTTAAAGACTTCTAAAACATTATTAAAAATAATTTTACAATTAAAATAGAATGGTTTCAAATACCAAATGCCATGTAGAACAATACCTTTTTCGCGGTCTATCAAAAGCTGAAGACGGATGAAGTCTATACATTATCTTTGCATACGTACATACATACAGTACATACATATGAGTTTATGGAGATAGAAAGTTTGAGGGGGACAGACGCCCTTTCCACACAGCTGAATAAAATCCCACTTTACCTGTTTTGATTTGGAATATATGGTAGTGTGGACTCAGATAACCCATTTCAAAGCAGATATTGTGGAATTATGTGGCTGTTTGGAAAGGCCTAGTGAGATTACATGATACTACATACTTGCATCCTGTACAAGGAGAAAGGTGGTACATAAGCAAAATAAATAGAATACCTTGACCCTTATGACCTTTATTGAGAAAACACAACTACTTTTGCCTCTAGCAGCAACCTCTGAATTCCCCTCTGAGACTGTGCAAATTCCATAGCTGCCTCTGTTTATCTGTCCATTCTAGCTAACATCACCATTCTAGCTAACATCACCAGAGCGGACGGAAACTGAAACACTGGGCGCTTCATTAATATAATTTGGTGTTTCCTGTCAGTTTGCTTAAATGATTTCAATATTATGGTTCTGCCTGCTTTATTTGACTACAAATAGATATATCTCTTATCTGAAATTTATAACTGAAGTCTGGGAAACTAGTGCCCATGCTGGGTGGGAAGCTCTGGATGCTTTAGTACCCAAAAGGGACCTTTTCTATATTTGATTTTAGCATAAAAGTTCCCCTCTCCAACTGGTTTTAATTTTTTTAATTTATTCCTTTGTTTTCAGACATCAACGACTGTGAGAGTAACCCATGTAAAAATGGTGGCACATGCATTGATGGCATCAACTCTTACAAATGCATCTGCAACGATGGATGGGAGGGCACTTTCTGTGAAGCAAGTAAGTAGAGTCCTTCATCTCCGTTGAATGAAATGGATGTTGGGAACATACACAACAAGAAAGGGCGAGACTTTGCTGTTCTTAGAAGCTTTGGCAATTGATTTCCTTGTAGAAGCTGAGGCATGTTTCCCCAAAAGAGGCAGATCTCTTTATTTCTTTACTGATCACTGCTGTAAGGGTTTGGCAAATGCAAATATACGCTCTTGCTTACTTATTGACACCAGCACACACCACTATTGTAACTTGATGTAGTTGCCACAAAGGCACATTGCAGGCAGAAGAGGGATGGCAGCTACTCTGGGCCATCACTGGTTCATCATTCTCTCCAACTCTGATGTTAGCTTCTCAGCTCAGGAAGAAGCATTACCTCAAGGCTTCACAAAAGAGAAGATGACATGATAGCACTGTTAAATTATTTAAAGGGATGTTATATTGAGGTCAGAACAAGCTTATTTTCTGCTGCTCCAGAGACTAAGACATATTGCAGAGGAGTCAATCTACAAGAAGAAAGATTCTACCTAAACACTAGGAAGAACCTCCCAAAGACAGTTTGACAGTGGAGTATGCTGCCCTGGAATGTGGTAGATCTCCCCCTTTGGATGTTTTTAAACAGAGGCTGGATGACCATTCATCAGGAGTGCTTTGATTGTGTATTCCCTACATGGAAGGGAGTTGGACTGGGTGGCCTTTGTGGTCTCTCCATAGTTTATGATTCTGTGAAAACAGTGGAGGGACCGAGCAACTGGTCCCTCTCTTTGCCCTTGCGAAGCTTTGCAGTTAAACCACCCCCTCTTTCACATTGTTGTTCTTGCAAGCCATCCAGAGTTAAGAAGGAATTAACGCTGGAGCCCTAGAGAAGGCTGGTGAATACTGGTTTCTGCCACTTCTTGACTCAGCACCTCTGTTGCCCTGTCTCCTTTCCTTCAACCCAACAAGGAGGCATGAGCTTTGTTTAACCTGCCCAGTAGTGGCTTCCCAATGCAGCCCCTTTTGAGCTGGCTGTTTGTGTGCCAGAATCTTCAACAACATTTTTGATGGGAAAGGATATCTGAATGGGATAATGCTGTTTTAATTTTGAGACAGTATACCAAATCTAAAAAGCAAAATCTTTCATTCTGGGGAAAAAAATCTGAATTTTTCAATGTAGAATGAAACAGAAGAGAGTTTGAATAGCTAGCCTTTGGCTGGAAATTGTATAATTATGTAAGAAGGCTGAGTTTGCTTTTAGCTTAAGTGGTGCATTTGTTTGAAAGGGACTGGAGTGATATTTGTACAGATTTTCAGAATAAACATGATATACTCAGCGGTGACATCCAGATTTTCAAGTATTTAATCCATGCTTTGGTCTGGAGGCCAGAGAGAAAGAAGGATCCTGGAGGTAGACAAGGCAGATTTCATGGCTTTTGCAAATGTTGGTTTTTGAACTTGCTTTCCTCTTCTGTTACTCCCAGATATTAATGACTGCAGTAAAAACCCTTGCCACAATGGCGGGACATGTCGAGACTTGGTCAACGATTTCTTCTGTGAATGTAAAAATGGCTGGAAAGGAAAAACTTGCCACTCACGTGAGTGTTTTTATTGCAAGCTTGTTACCCCTAATTTGCACCATCCCTCAAAGCCAGTAGTAGTAGTAATAATAATAATAATAATAACAATAATAATAATAATGCATTTTATTTATACCCTGCCCCCTTTCCCTGAAGGGACTCAGGGCAGCTTCCAGCAATCAAACAAATACAGAAAACAATATGGCAATAAGTAGTATACAACAGCAGAAGTAGCTAGTTCAGTGAAATAATTTGACAAGTTCAGAAGGCATGGAAGTATCCTTTCTGTAATGCAAGTCCTTTCTCACCGATTGATGCAAATTTTATTTTAAATGACATGTAATTGTATATAGCATTGATAGGTTGCATGAGTAAATAAATTGGAGTGGGGGTGTTAGAGTAGGGAATAGCGGGAGGGCATTTTAGGCAATCCAGTGCTCATCTGTACAGCACATTTCAGTCACCCTTTGGAGGTACCCAACCAAAAATGTAGTAATTCTCAGAAAAATAGATGTATCTTTTTTGCTGGACATCTGATTGGTTCTAGACCACTTTCAATAGGGCAGTGAGTTTCCTTATTATGAATCCTAGTTCTCAATTGTTTGCTTTTTCACTTTCTCACAGGTGACAGCCAGTGTGATGAAGCCACATGCAATAATGGAGGGACTTGTTATGATGAGGGTGATGCCTTCAAGTGTATGTGTCCAGCAGGGTGGGAAGGAGCCACTTGCAATATAGGTATGTATGTTTATGTAAGTGTGTGAGAAAGAGTGAGAGACCTCATCTCGCTATGTTTTCAGATATTTGTCTTTTGGGGAACTTATCTGGAAATTGTTTGTTTTCTGTTACAGCAAGAAACAGCAGTTGCCTACCAAACCCCTGTCACAATGGTGGGACTTGTGTGGTCAGTGGAGATTCTTTTACATGTGTTTGCAAAGAGGGCTGGGAAGGACCGACTTGCACTCAGAGTAAGTTTTCTCTCTCTCTCTTCTCTCTAACCAAAATATTTCTGAAGGGGTGGTTGATGAGAAAACCAACTCATCGGGTTGCCCTTGGGGTTTTGAGATTGAAACCAGAAGGGGAAATCTATTTGATGTGTGGGGCTTTAGCATCACCTGAATCATTTAGCTTTAATGACATTGTAGGATGGAGTTCTGACCTGGGCATGAGAAAGTTGCAAATGAGATAAGTGGAGACAGATGTCCGCTTGTTCCCACTACTGCTGCTTTTCCCCATATGGGTTTGTACTGCTTGTTTGCAAGCAGCTGCCACCCAGTTCTGATTCTTGTTCACTTTGCTTCCTCTGCCTGTGTATGTGAAGTTAGAAGTAGGGGAATTGTGGGCTTGTGGCTATTTATTCATTTAGGTTTTTTTGTTTTTGCAGACTCCACATTCACCAACCTCGACTTAGTGCAAAAGTCACATATTTATACTCTAAAAATTCTGATAATTCATTTTTGAGTGCTAGGATTCAGCTCAATCTTTTCAAGCAACACACCGCTATCCATTGTCTGGTGCTTTCTTCACTTCAGCCTTATCATTACCGGGTGTGGGGTGAGGGGTTGGTTGTTTTTGTTCATGTGAGAGGAATTCAGAGCCAGAAATATTTAGCGGTGTAGTGCAAATTGTCCAGTGATCACCTGCGTGATCCAGTTATAGCTTCTGATTAATTTGTGTTAACCAGTGCAGTTCAAATTTGTTGGAAGGAGTAGTTCGAATTAAAAACTATAGAAATCCAAAGTATGAAATATTGCCATGAGTTGTTGATTGGATTAGACGAGGTGTCTTATCAACCTTTCTAGTTAAGCTCTCTGCTGAAAATCCTTGCCACCCTCTTGATAATTGTTTGCTTTACTTTCAAAAAAGGTCTTCTAATTTTATACCTCTCTGATCTTTTTGCAGATACAAATGATTGCAGCCCACACCCTTGGTAAGCAATAGGACCTGGCAGCAAGTTGAGCTTTTATTTGCGTATACCTCATTAATCATTACTTAGAAGGGCATTGCAGTATGATTTTTGAGAGCAGAGGCTAGAATAAAAGGGTGGGGGTGAATTATATTCTCTCTCCCTCCTGAGTCCTTAAGTGTCTTCCCATCAGCTCTTCCTTGGTTTCAGGTTTTTTCTTCAGTTTATCTTTAGCCCACTAACAAACAACTTAATTGAACTACTAAACACTTTTCTACTTTGCTTAGCTGGCAGCATCTCAAAGTAGTTATTACAGCTAGTGGAATTAATGTTGTGTATAGTAGATGCTGTGGCTGCTATTTAGCATTTGCTAAGAACTTGATCAGGTTGATATTTATGCTTTGGTTTGAGAATGTAAGACCCTAAAATGAAGCTCTCTTCCTCATCTTTTCATCCCATGCAGCTATAACAGTGGAACATGTGTAGATGGAGACAATTGGTATCGTTGTGAGTGTGCTCCAGGATTTGCAGGTCCTGACTGCAGGATAAGTACGTGTTTTCAATCCTTTGGTTTATCCTGCAACTGATTCTTATGGTTTTATGATGTGTTGTTAAATTATAAATTGTGAGGTGGTTTCTTTGTGTCATCTGGCCAAAAACTGCAGTGGATTTTCCTTGGTAATGTCTTCTAGATGAAACAAAAGGCCAATCTTGTCTACATTATATTCACACGGTGGCCAGAGAGGTGGCTATGTGAAACCCTACAAACTGGACATTGGTGTAGTGGCACCCTTCAGTTCATGTTGTTCAACAGATGAAATGCAGTTGTGGACTGCCTCTCACACTGGAGAGAGCATAGAGCCATATTTGGCTAACCCCAAAGACTTTATCTGTATTAGTATCCGTCAATGCAGAGAACTCTGTAGAGCAGTGGTTCTCAACCTGGGGTCCCCAGATGTTTTTGCCCTTCAACTCCCAGAAATCCTAAAAGCTAGTAAACTGGCTGGGATTTCTGGGAGTTGTAGGCCAAAAACATCTGGGGACCCCAGGTTGAGAACCATTGCTAGAGTTTCTCATGTAGGTTTCCCTGAGATAGTATTTTTCCTCGAGACTGCACTATAGATTTTGCAAGAAATGGTAATTGCTGGGGGTGGGAATGACTCTATATATACAGGCAGTCCCCAGGTTCTGAGCAAGATAGGTTCTGTAGATTTGTTCTTAAGTTGAATTTGCATGTCAGAATAGGTACAATTTTAAGTGTACCTATTCTGACATACCATGGTGGTGCAATGGGTCAAACCCTTGTGCTGGCTGAACTGCTGCCCTGAAAGTCGGTGGTTCAAATCCACAAAATGGGGTGAGCTCCTGTCTGTTGACTCCAGCTTCCCATGTGGGGACATGAGAGAAGCCTCCCACAGGATCGTAAAACATCCAGGTGTCCCCTGGGCAATGTCCAGGCAGACAGCCAATTCTCTCACATCGGAATAATTTGAAGTTTCTCAAGTTGCTTCTGACATGATTAAAAAATACATGAAATCCCAGTCATTGTTTTTAAAAAGTTTTGGATAGCATGAGGAAGGATTAACTGCCCTATAACATATTGATTGCTGCCTGTGACCCTGTTCAGAAAATTTCACTTCACTCTCTGTCTCTATGACAATTGGATTTTGATAATTTTGGGTTGGGAAACAAGGATTGGTGGTAAAGCTTTAGTGGCATCACCTGTTCCCCATGATAACTCTTTTAGGAGTGAATATCCCTTCCAAGGGGCAGATTTCTCCCACTCATCCCTGTTTTTCACTAAAAGTCATAGAAAGCCATATGCTTGTACCTTGGGGACTGACTGTGTATGTGTATATATTTGTATGTGTGTAAATATAATACATTTTTATATAGGTTCCCCGAGGCCTTATTATTTCAAGGGTTCAAACAGTGAGAAAAATTGTTATAGCGTACTCTCCCATTGTTATAGCTTTGTTAGGTGATATTTGGCATTACATTTTAAGTCCTATGGATTTCACTGGGATTCAGATGACTCAGCTGTCCAATAAGAAGTCATAGGAAGAGGGACTTTGAGACGATCATTTTGCTTCTTTCTTTAGCATGGAGATGCACAAAAGAAAGCATGCTTTCATTAATAATTGTTTTTGCCCTGAGAACCTGAGGTGGTCCATATACTTCTCTGTAATTAGTATTTAATTAGAAGTAAGAGGTTTGCACTGCTTACTTCTTTTAAAAAAGTGTTCTGACAATGAACATTGTATTGGTAGTAAAAATCAGATGTGGATGCTATATTGAAAAGTTATATGTGTTGAAGGGGAAACACTTAACTGAGTAGTACAGAAAAGACTAGGTGTAAGTAGGGCCTAGGCTTACTTTCCAGTATCTATACCAAAAATTCTCCATAAGAAAATCCAAATAGATGGTTTTGAGTCCACAGCTTGGGAATTGATTTTCTCACCTCTTTAATTTGAATAAAGTTCTCAACTTCAGATCTTGTTTCTGAATATATCTCTGCAGTCCATAATAACAATGATCTGGTGTTTTCCCCCACCCTCTCTGTCTTCTTGTCCTTATCCCACTTCAGATATCAATGAATGTCAGTCTTCTCCTTGTGCTTTCGGAGCCACATGTGTTGATGAAATCAATGGATACCGTTGCATCTGTCCAGCTGGTCGCAGTGGACCAACATGCCAAGAAGGTAGTCCAAGACAGAATCAATGGCACGATGGAATTAGATATAACATGAAGCATTTTGTTACATTTCTATCTGACACAGCAGTATAGAAATATGCCCTGTCTCTGGCACTTTTAACTGGCAATAGGATTAATAACAAATAAATCAACCAAACAGTAGACACCAGAAGAAGTCAGCAACACTTGAACTGACATTTCCCATGTTTCTCCATATTCATAGGCTGCTCTCCAGCCTGCAGGGAGATTCTTTCTAATAATGTTTATATATTTGACACATTGGCCTGAATTTCACTGGTCAATCTTAATTAGAATAGACTCTATCAGTTATTGAATGCTGACTCAACATGTAGACAAATCCCACTGAATCTTTGGGTCTACACTACATAAGACTTGCATTTAGGCCAATGATCCAGTTCATATCATTTTGACTTGTATATGTTTGCATGAATTTGTACCTTATCTTCTTTGTCTTTTAGTTTCAGGAAGATCTTGTGTTGCCAGTGGGCATCTAATTCCAGACGGATCCAAGTGGGATGACGAATGTAATGCCTGTCAATGTGTGAATGGAAAGGTCACCTGTTCTAAGGTACTGCCCTGTCATTCTTATGTAACTTGTTCTTCTTCCTTTTTCATGCAAAAGGCCAGTCACTAATGGAGTGTTCGATATTCCTTAGGTCTGGTGTGGCCCGAAGCCGTGCCTGATAAGTGGCAAAGGTCATGGTGAATGTCCTGCAGGCCACACCTGTCATCCTGTTAAAGATGACCATTGCTTTGTCCGTCCCTGTGACAACATTGGTGAATGCTGGCCTTCGAATCAACAGCCAATGAAAACAACATGCAATTTGGACTCTTATTATCAGGACAATTGTGCTAATATCACTTTCACCTTTAACAAAGAGATGATGACCCCGGTACGTAAACCTTCCCCTAAATTTACAAAGAACAGCCAAACAATTCAACATGAAAGGTCACTTTACTGGAAACTCTGTATTATAATCTGAAATTATGTCAATAGTATAAAAGAACCAGTAAAATATTTGTATCTCTGCAATGTGTACTTTTTTCTCTGTAGTTTGGGCGGTAGGCTCTGGACCCCGAACTATCACACTGTATTCTTGTGCTAGCTCTTTGGTGTTGTTTTGGGTAAAGGGATGCAATTTGTCCAAGGCTCTTGTTTAGGAAACTGGGTTTTCCCCTAGCCGAACTCTCAGCTTAATTGTCTCAGGACTATTTCATACACTGCATTTTTAATAAAACATTGTCTCATATTTAATGAGAATGTTACAAAGGTGTTTATGAGGACATGTCACATAGAGATGATACTTCTTGGGGCACTTCTTGAGTTTCATCTTCCTGATTTACACTTGCTGAACTTAGTTTTGCTACCTTCCCTGCTGAAGGGCAAGTTTGTGGCCAGTGTAGCTGGTCTTGTAAGGCAGAGACAAGATGCCGTGTATGATTGCAGCTAGGTACAACTGGCGGTGAAAAATACACAGGTGATTCATAGTCTTCCTAAATCCTTCCCTGTCCCGCAGTCTCACCATCTGTGCATGTGCTTTTCCTCCAGGGCCTTACTACTGAGCATATCTGTAGTGAGCTGAGGAACCTAAGTATCTTGAAGAACGTCTCCGTTGAATATTCCATCTACATCACCTGTGAACCATCACACTTGGCAAACAATGAAATTCACGTTGCAATTGTAAGTTTGGGGTCTGGCTTTGGAAATGACTAGATTTGTTACTGTTGCACATCTAGGCCAGCTCTGGATTTAATTTGGGTTTAGGTCAGCAGTTTGCAGGATCCTTCCATTTTCCTTCTCACCTGCAGCCATAAGATGCTATCATTTCTGGCAATACCAGTGGAGTCACATTCACAATTTCCTCATAATTCCTTTCTTTTCCTTGGTACTGATTGCCTTGCATTCCTTTACAAAACTTGGTAATTTTTTTATTTACCCATTAGCCATCTTTTGTGCATATTAATTTAAATGATTTATTGAATGAGTTATTTAATTAGTACTGACAGTTGTCTTAAATTGTGTGATGCACTTGAAGTTGATCTTAGAAAATGGAAAGCGTGATTAAGTGAATGTCTAGTGCTGTTGGCACTAGACATTGACTTGTTACCTTTCCAGCATGTGCGTGTTGCTAGATGCCGGTATTTTCCCATGTTCAGGGTTTGCGCCAAGTGTTCTGTATTCTTCTGGACTGCCTTTACTTTGCAATCAACTCGGGTCGTCTCTAATATGCAGCCATGCTTTTCTCCTAGTCTGCTGAAGATATCCAGGAAGAAGAAAACCCAATAAAAGAAATAACGGATAAAATAATTGATCTGGTGAGCAAGCGTGATGGGAACAATACTCTAATTGCTGCAGTTGCAGAAGTCCGGGTACAGCAACGGCCAATTATAAACAAAACAGGCAAGTCTTCAGAACAAGTGCATTACGTGAGGGTATTCTCTTCTCATGTTATAAACAATACCAAACTAAAGTCTCTTTTTGTCTAGAAAAAAACCTATCTTTACTCATTGCTGTTCATCCATGCTTCCAAATATAAGAAAGTCCCCATTTAAGTTTTAATGGAAACAGCTTGAAATGACTGTATTATATTTCCAGGCTACCAAACGTGCTGTGCATTGGCTTAGGCCTAGTGGAAATTGCCCTTGCAGAAAACTCTGGAATTGAGTCAAAGCTCTGAGGAGCTTTGATGCATTATTTTTCTGCCCTCATGGCCAAGACTTGAAATTTACCGATTTCCTCGCCTTCCACAAATGTCATGCCTTCCTGAGGGCAGAGGTGCTGATAATGTGGATGGTTTCTATTTCCTTAGTTCGAGGGCATGCTAAGAAGAGCTTTGCTTCCCCCAGAATACAAAATGGGGCACATCAATAGCTCTTAAGGAGAAAGTTCAACATTAGAAGCTGAGGATGTGGAGCCAATTATCTTTAGGTCAGGAAAAACCCTTCAGGTTTGTAATTTCATGCTGTCAATCCTGAATCACTTACGGTGAGAAAAAGTGAGATTTCCTTGACTTTCAGGCTTTTTAAAAAAACTAGTAAGTTTTCTATTCATCTTTGTAGACTTGTTTAACTGGTTATCTGCAGTTATTGGATGGTCTACAAACATGATAAAATATACAAACTGTCATTTTGTCAAACCCTTGTTTGTTTAATAATAATAATAATAATAATAATAATAATAATAATAACAACAATTTATTTATACCCCGCTACCATCTCCCCAAGGGACTCGGTGCGGCTTACATGAAGCCGAGCCCAAAATGCAACAAGACAAGCAATAAGAATAACAATACAAGCAATTTAAAACAATAAAACAATATATTGTCGAAGGCTTTTGTGGCTGGAATCACTAGGTTCTTGTAGGTTTTTTCGGGCTATAGGGCCATGTTCTAGAGGCCTTTCTCCTGATGTTTCGCCTGCATCTATGGCAAGCATCCTCAGAGGTAGTGAGGATGCTTGCCATAGATGCAGGCGAAACGTCAGGAGAAATGCCTCTAGAAGATGGCCCTATAGCCTGAAAAAAACCTACAAGAACCTAATAAAACAATAACACAAACATTATCAATAGGACAACACACTTTAAAGTCTATGGGTTGCCAAATGCAATTAAAATTAAAAATTAAAAAATAATGCTGGACATGGGCGAAAAAAAGTGATGAGGCAGTTTGTGGGAACATACGAGCAGACCTAAAACAATAAAAAGTGATTTGGAGGACAAAGTGCTATGGGATCATTATTCTGGGAAGGCACACTGGAACAACCATGTCTTCAAGCTCCTCTTAAAGACTGCCAGAGTTGGGGCATGCCTGATGTCCTTAGGAAGTGAGTTCTAGAGCCGAGGGGCCACCTCTTTTTAAAGCTAAAAGAGGTATTTGTGTTACATAAACGCAAGCACTCAGGATGCCTCAAAGGACTTTTGTGGTGCTAATGCATGTCCAATTTCCCTTCCAGATTTCTTGGTTCCTTTACTGAGCTCTGTTTTGACGGTGGCTTGGATCTGCTGCCTGGTCACGGCTTTCTACTGGTGCATTCGGAAGCGCCGAAAGCAAAGCAGCCATACCCACACCGGCTCGGATGACAACACTACCAACAATGTGCGGGAGCAGCTGAACCAGATCAAGAACCCTATAGAGAAACATGGCGCCAACGCCGTCCCAATCAAAGACTATGAAAACAAAAACTCAAAGATTGCCAAAATAAGGACACACAACTCCGAGGTGGAGGAAGACGACATGGACAAGCACCAGCAAAAAACCCGATTTGCCAAGCAGGCAACGTACACGCTAGTAGACAGAGACGAAAAGCCACCCAACGGCACACCAACAAAACACCCAAACTGGACAAACAAACAAGACAACCGGGACTTAGAAAGCGCACAAAGCTTAAACCGAATGGAATACATTGTATAGCAGACCGCAGGTGCTGCTGTGCAGGGCCTTTACCTACCCATTCAAGGCAACTCGGAGCTTGTAGTTCTTAAAAAAGGTTGTGTAATATTTTGAGTCTAAGGCTATTATTTGCTTAGAATCCCTGTGTTAATTTAAGTTTTGACAAGCTGGCTTACACTGGCAGTGATAGTTGCTGTGGTTGGCTGGACTACCAAGTGCTGCATTTCACATCTATGCAAAACTAGTCAAAAGTGCCCCTGTGTCAATTCAGCTGCAGCTGATGCATCCTGGAGAGTTTTCATAAAGTTTCTTATAGTCTTTTATTTAGCTCTTTTCTGTAGCCAAAAAAAAGTCCTTCATCCCCCGCCTTTTTTCCTCCACCGTTTTGTTTCTCAAGATGACACAATTTATAGTCTTAGGAAAAATACATTTTATTTATTTATTGAATTGAATTAGAGTTCTTTTGTATATTGGTTTTATGATGACGTACAACTAGTTCTGTATTTGAAAGTGCCTTTGCAGCTCAGAACCACAGCAACTATCGAAAAAGTTTATTATTTATTTTTTTATTGTAATTTTTTTTTGTTTGGGGAGGGATGGGTGGGACGGGGGGGCGTTCTTGTCAGCGATTGCTGGTAAAAAAATGAAGAATTGAGAGGAAAATGTGTCAAAAGTAGAAGTTTGTATAGTTATGTAAATAATTCTTTTTTTATTAATCACTGTGTATATTTGATTTATTAACTTAATAATCAAGAGCCTTAAATATCATTCCTTTTTTATTTATATATATGTGTTTAGAGTTGAAGGTTTTTTTCATAGCATTGTAAGCTTAATGGTTTCTTTACATTTTTTGACTATTTTTCCTTGTGTTTTTATTTCATTGTTACATGTTGCCTACATGCCAAAATTTAAGGTGTTCTGAAAAATCTGATTTTTTTTTTAATGTAACACGATAGGAAAGGCTTTCAGCCGAGTCTTTGATGCTGGCTTTTTGTACAATGTCAAGTGTGTTGTCTCCTTTTTTTTCCCTTTGAAAACACCTTCCATAGTATCACTTTAAGACTATTTGTTAAGTACCAGCTGAGGCAGTTTAGAAATTAGGTTAGATTTTTTTTTCCTGGCTGCTTTAGAAATGGGGTTGGGGGGAAGGACAGGATGATAGACAGATTATCTGCTTCCGAGCAGTTTATGGGAACACAAAGAAGTTATAACTTTCTGTAGATGAAATGTGGATGTGAGTGGTTGCATGTAATTAAAAATACTGAATTAGTATATGAAGTTGGAAGCACCAAAATCTTACTTTGTAAATTCTTGATTTTTTTCTCTCCCCACCACGACTAGGTAATGCTGAACCATTTCTTGATTTGATTTCTTTTCTTTGTAATCTACTGTATGTAGAAAGTATTCTGATAAGCTAGTTGCTGAATACTTGAACAGTAGAATGTCCAGTAAGATCACTGTGTAGATTTGCCATAGATTCCACTGCCCGCCTTAAATAAAAAAAGTGAGGAAATCAAAGTGCTATTACAAAAAAATTGGAATTAAAAAAAGGGTTTCAGACATTGTAATCTCAATGGTTGACCACCAAGATCATGAGGATATCTTGTACGGTAATATTAGTGTTACATGAACATGAAAATACATCACTGATGTGTTATTCCTGGCAATAAATCTTGAAAAATATTTATTAAATTTTTTTTTGTATAAAAAAGTGTGAAAGTCAAGCTTCATTTGAGATGCTTCCAAGTTGAGTGTCATTTTTGGTAACATTAGCCTAGAAGGGAAAAAACAAAACAGTCCATGGACAATATCAACACTATTATGAGGACTTCATCAGAAACTACTGTCATGAAACAACTCACATGTTGACGGGTATTTACACTGTGATAAGCTTTGGTGGGTCACATATATCTTAAAATTTGTGCTACCTCCACAAATCTAGACTAGGAGCTACTTGGGCTGGAAACATGTTTGATTTTGGTATTTACAAATGAAGTCAGTGAAATTTTCTCAGCTGTCTTAATTTGAATTTCACAGGTGCACTACCCCCCTCACTACAGCAAAAGTAGAGAGCCTATTACATTTCAATGCAATTGAAAATCAGTGCTTAGTTATTATTAAACTTTATTTGTAACCCGCTAGTGTCTCCCGAAGGACTCGATGTGGCTTACAAAGGCCAAGGCCTCAACACAACATTGTAACTATGATTAACTTTTAGTTAAATCTCTACCACACTCGAAACTTATAGAATAGTCCCATTTCTTTCCTAATGGCCTTTGTCCTGGTTTTCTTAAGCCTGAGGACTATTTATATCATGCTGTTTTTCCCATCCTGTGACATAAGGTGGCTGCCACAGAAAAACTAAGCACCAACCAGTCTAGCTTTGCTGTAGCAAATTCACTGCATCATGTGGTTCCAAGGCAGAATAGAGGGTGGCATGATGTCCATGAATCTAGACACTATACTCCTATTTAGCCTACATAAATAGGAGCATAGTGTCTAGATCCAGGAAAGCCATGCCACCCCTCTATTCTGCCTTGGTCAGTCCACACCTGGAATACTGTGTCCAGTTCTGAACATCGCAGTTGAAGAGAGATGTTGAATGTGTCGAGAGGAGGGTGGCTCAAATGATCAAGGGTCTGGAGAACAAGCGTCATAAAGAGCAGGGCATGTTTAACCTGCAGAAGAGAAGGCTGAGAGGAAACATGATGAATGCTATGTATAAATATGTGAGGGGATGTCCTAGGGAGGAGGGAGCAGGCTTGTTTTCTGCTGCCCTGCAGACTAGAACGCAATGGGACAATGGCTTCAAACTACAGGAAAGGAGACTCCACCTGAACATTAGGAAGAACTTCCTCAGTGTGACAGAAAGCTGTTCAGCAGTGGAACTCTCTGTCCTGGAGTGTGGTGGAGGCTCCTTCTTTGTAGGCTTTTAAACAAAGGCTGGATGACCATCTGTCAGGGGTGCTTTGAATGCGATTTTCGTGCTTCTTGGCAGGGGGTTGGACTACAGTTGGATATCTCTTCCAACTCTATGATTCTATGTTACACTTTCACTTTGAACGAGGATCCTTTTCACAAGCCAGTGCTGATTATCATCTTGGGAAGTGCCATGCCTTGTCATTACGAGTGTGCATGAACTTGCCCTTCAAAACTATTTTATCTTTACTTGGTATCTTTGCATCAATGGAAGCTTTAAATGGTCCAATGGACGACAGCCAGATTACTAACAGGAGCGGCGCTCAGGGAGTATACAACTCCTCTGTTGCGCCAGCTCCACTGGTTGCCAGTCTGCTACCGGGTACAATTCAAAGTGCTGGCTTTAGCCTATAAAGACCTAAACAGTTCTGGCCCAACTTACCTGTCCGAACGCATCATCCCTTATGAACCTGCTAGGACTTTAAGATCATCCGGGGAGGCCCTGCTCTCGATCCCGCGTGTGTCACAAACACGTTTGGTGGGGACGAGAGACAGGGCCTTCTCAGTGGAGGCCCCTTGGCTATGGAACACCCTTCCAGGGGACATTAGATAGGCCCCTCCCTCTTAACATTTCGGAAAAGAGTTGTTTGTTTGAACAAGCGTTTGAAAATGCAAGGTAAATGACATAGGAACTGGAACAACTGGACGACGAGATTGGGCAACGTTTTTATTAGTAATTGATATGTTTTTTATACTATTATTATGGTTTTATATTACGTGCTCATGCTTTTAAATGTTTTATGGTGTATTGGCCATTTAATCGTTGCCTCTGTAAACCGCCCTGAGTCGCCTGAGGGCTGAGAAAAGTGGTATACAAATACAATAAATAAATAAAATAAAATAAATTTTGAACAAAATACAACATATTCACAATGATTCAAAGAAACCTCTAGTTCTGCTCCTCTATTACCCAGACTCTGTGCTAAAAGATGATGAAGAAAGTCCTTGCCGGTTGGCTTTTACCTATGTATAAGTGTTGCTCTCAAATAACATATCCCTAGGTTTAGTTTTTACAACCAACAGCATGGCTGAAAGTCCATCCCTTCCTATTTTTTTGAATATAAATACCTTGTGAAATACTACCCCATATTATAGCTAATGAAATTGTCATCGAAGCATTTAAAAGTAGCACTGCTGGCTCTTTTTAAAAAATGAATAAGTAACAATGACTTCATTCTTGTTGATATATATGTATGAGCTTATTCACACATTGTGAAAAGAAGGACATATTCTGTATTTTATTTGTTCCTGCAGTATATCCCTTATTGTACAGGTATGTCTCCACACAGCCAATGAGTAGCCAGGGAAAGGTGGTGGTGGGCAGCCAGGAAATAGTTGACTGTGCTACAGTCAGGAAAGGAAAGTGTGTTATTGAGTACCCATGGGTGTACATTCCCTAAAGGCACCAGATCCTGTCTGGTTTTGTAATCTAAGATAGTCCTTGAATGTGAAATACGACATATGAATACAAGGTACTTTAGACTGTCTTTCAGAGGATGTAACGGTCAAAAACCACCTCTGAGTATTCCTTGCCTAACTCTATGAAAGCAATATGTCAACAGGCAACTTGAAGGCACAGACTTGAACATTTTGAAGATCCAAAATGATACTGTGTCCTCACTGTACACAGCCGTATGGAACATGTGGCCTTCTACTACAGTACATAGTTGGCTTTACTTTCTGATGTTCTGCATAGTTGGCTGTGTGACGACTAGATGAACTAGTGCCTCAAGGATGTTACTGGATTGCTGCGTGCCAGCAGGTTGAGGGTGAATCCAGCAAAGATGGAGATCCTATGGCTGGGTCAACCAGGCAGTGGTGATATCCAGCTGCCTACCCTGGATGGCGAGGCGCTATACCCGTCATCGTTGGTAAAGAGTCTGGGAGTCCTTTTGCTGACGATGGAGGCCCAGGTCTCCGCTGTTAGCAGAACTGCCTTCTTTCATCTGCAGCAGGCTAGACGGCTGGCCCCCTACTTGTCCAGGGATGACCTAGCTACGGTGATCCAGGCCACAGTCATCTCAAGACAGGACTACTGTAACTCCTTCTACATTGGCCTTCCTCTGTCGGTGATCCGGAAGCTCAAGTTGGTATAAAATGCAGCTGCTCAGCTTCTTGCGGGAATTCCAATGAGATGCCACATAACACCAATCTTACTACAGCTGCATTGGTTATCAATTGAGCACCGGATCACTTTCAAAGTTATGGTACTCACCTTTAAGGCCTTGCATGGTCTGGGGCCGATGTACCTGAGGGACCACCTCACCCCCTACTGACCCCAGAGATCCCTCCATTCTGAGGACCAAGATTAATTGGAAATTCCCGGTGTCAAGACCTTGAGTCTAACAGCAACCAGACGCAGAGCCTTTACAGCAGTGGCACCATCACTCTGGAATACTATGCCACCTGAAGTCCGTGCCTTGCGGGACCTATCAGCTTTCCACAGGGCATGTAAGACATATCTGTTCCGACAGGCCTTTGACCTTTGATATTGCTGTTTTTAAATTGTGTTAGATTTTAGCCTGTTCTTGTAAGCCGCTCCGAGCCCCAGGGGAGTGGTGGCATATAAGTTTGAATCATAAATAAATAAATAAACCAGACAGCTTGAGTTCTTGTTTATGCAATAGCACATTACACAGGCGTGGAATTTAAAATCTGAAGATAGCAATCTGATATTGCTAGTCATTTACTCCAACAAATTATGATCTCTTGATTACAGTATCTGTTCACTTGCATGGTTTTGATACCTGTTAACAGAGTTGGAACACCAAACCAATATTCACCAGACAAGGTCTTTGTTAGGGCACTGGTGGAAAGAGAATTCCATCAATGTGCTTACATTAATGGAAGATGGATGCATCTTTTTCTGGGATTCATAGCATCCCCCATAGACAATGTGTTCCTGGGGAAGCAGTGCAGAATTATACCCAGTTGTGGTTATGTAGGTGTAAGTTAAACAACAGTATTTTGACCAAATACTTCAACTAAATGCTGCATTGGAGAACTGTTTTGGTTCTGATAAGTAGAAAAAAAAGTACTCTACCAATATAGTTAGTCCTCTGTATGCGTGGCTTAAAAATACCACCTCTCCAATTAAAAGTTAACCAAAGCAATTTATTTTGCTATTTTATATAAGGGACACAATTTTATTAAACAATTGTATTCAATGGAATTTGAGAATCAAATGGGTTTTGGTATTTTAAAAAAAGAATGGTGGTGGGTCCTGGAACCAAACCCCAGGGCTGACTGTACCTATTTATGTAATTGTTTAACTCAGCAGTGCAACAGGCACTAAATGGTGCCCTAGAGCGTGACCCTGGAGGAGCACTAGAAAAGCATACATATGTGTACTGATGCAATGTTGTATTCTGGCCACTTCAAATAGGAACTAAGAATTAAGTACCTGTGACAGGTTTCCTGTCTCTCTCCCGTGGAGGGTCAACCACATTACGGGTCAGCAATAATATAATCAGGGGGGGGGACCACAGTGGGGAACATTTCCCTCTTACTTTCAAAGGGCATTGTTCAAACTGCGTTGAATGGAATTTTCATATTTCATTTCATTTTGTTTCCAGCTATCTCATTTTACCCTTGAAAATGAAGGCTAGCATCCTGTTAGTGGATTATGATGGCATACATCAAATATATGCCACCAAAACTCACTTTGATTGGTCCTCGTGGAGGTCGGAGTTCTGTACTGACCATGAAACAAAAATTCCCCTCCAAGACATATTCCCCTCTACTGGGTCCCCCCTCCCCTAATGCAGGAATTTTCTGAGGGGGTAAAGCATCCAGCTATTTTTCTTTGCTGGATATAAAGCAACCAACATCATCCTGTGCTTCTCAGGAATCTTCTGAACTTCCCTGTGGATGATGTGTATTGTAATTTATCCATTTACCTGCCTGAATATATCTCCCCCTATGAGCCAACTAGGTTAGGATCGTCCGGGGAGGCCCTGCTCTCGGTCCCATCTCCCTCACAAGTGCTACTGGTGGGGACGAGAGACAAAACCTTCTCAGTGGTGGCCCCTTGGCTATGGAATTCCCTCCCCAGTGAAATTAGATCAGCCCCCTCTCTCCTGACCTTCGGGAAAAGGCTAAAGACATGGATGTGGGATCAAGCATTCAGTTAGAAATGCACAAGAATAATGGAATAGTGCAATAACATTTTGGAATGTTATAACATTGTGATTTTGTTCAACATGATTTTATTAAATGTTTTAAAGGTTTGATATGTTTTTAATGATTATTTGAATATATTTGTTTATTTTTTATGAATATATGTTAACATGGCATTGAATCGTTGCCTATGTATGTAAGCCGCCTTGAGTCCCCTACGGGGTTGAAAAAGGTGGGGCATGAATAGAATAAATTTATAAATAAAGTAATAGTTATATATGTATAAACTCCCAATCCAAGATCTTGTCCAAAGTAACAAAAAGCAAAGTGAAAATGACAAGCAGTAGAGTTAATTGCTTTGAAAACACTGCAATGAGAAACAACAAATTGTTTTTTACTTTTCAGTCAGCCGTAGGAACAGTGCTTCCAACCCTGACCCTGAGCGCCTAAAATGAAAACAAGATTGCCGCTATCCCCCACTTTCAGATGTGACTTGTTTCTGCTAGTAAGTATTTTAACTTGTATTTTAACTGGTGGTCAATGATTGCCTCCAGATCTTCCTTAGCCGAGGCCTAGACTTTCCTAAGGAAGTATACCTGGCATTAAGGATCACAGTGTTGGCTTCATTCAGAAGGGGCAACATTAAGGAAGATATTCCCCAAATGAGAAATCTGCTTTGCTAAATATTTTTTCTAGTCTTCACATTTCTAGCATTGCAGCTACATATAAATAGAGCATTTAGAAACAGAGTTAGGCAGCTAAAGAAAAGGAGCAAGCACAGTGACAAGGGAATGCAAAAAGAACAGATACGGTTGTAACTGTGAACCATTTTCAGGAACTTTTCAATGCTAGAAATTGTTGGCTTAAAGTACGCATGTGCTCCATCCAATATAGTCAGTGATGAGAGATAATGGGAGTTGTGATCTAAAAAAAAAGCTGAAAAACAACAGCTGCCAACTCTGGGTTTCTAACAACAAACAGCAACTTGTTTGCAGAGGAGAACACCTTGCTAACCTGGGTAATGCCTGTGAGGTTTCACAATAGTAAAAGAGACATTTATCTCATTCTCGGCTTCAACCAAGTTCACACTGTGTGAGCATGATGTGTCAGCCAGTTAGAACTCATGTTCTCTCATTGGTTTCTTTGAACCCATAATAGGAGGCTGCTCAGCCACCAGATGAAACATTCTTGTGACTATAGCAGCAGATGCCAGCTGATAAGAAGAATCAGGCTGTAATTTGATTTAGTTGCTGGAACAGGTGAAATGAAGACAGCGGTGTGTGTGGGGTGGGGTGGGGGTCATTAAAATGAAGCCCTTGCTAACATTGCTCAGCCAGATATCTCTTGTCTGAAATAGCAAAAGCTAGACTTGTTTACCATCTTCTTTATGCCTATGGATTAGTGTGGGATTCATGCACCCCCCCCTTAGTGTTGGATTACAACTCTCAGAAGCCACAGTAAAATATGTGCAGTTGATACGAGGGTTGAATGAAAACTAATGCCTCCACCTTCGTTACTTGGGTTTGGATGGAAATAGTTTAATAAATCAAATGCAGAAATAATCCTTAGAATGTGCTCTTTAATTACCACTATTCACTTTTCCACATAATCACCAGACAATTGGATACATTTCTGCCAACGATGAACAAGTTTTCTGAAGCTGTCATGGAAAAAGTTGACACTCTATTTCCACAGTCAGCATCACACAGTTCTCTCAACATCTTCATCAGAAATGCCAATTATGCTTGAAATTTTTCTCTGAGTGACATGATGATCGTCCTGACTCAATCTGTCAACCTTTTGCTTGTGAAACTCGGTGGTTGCTTTTACAGGATGTCCAACTCTTTGTTTGTCACGCAAGTCAGATGTTCCCACCTCAACATCTTTAAACTTACTCGCCCAACGACACACAGTACTCACATCAACACAATCACCATAAACAGCTTGCATTCTCTGTTGAATCTCCTTTGGGGTGACACCTTCTGCTGTGAAGAATTCAATGACTGAACGTTGCTTATGTCACATTGACCGACTGTCTGCACAGGGTTCCATACTTCACACTTTAACAACACAACTGTTCAATGCTAAGGCTTCCCACCAAAATGAAACTGTAGAGGATAATCTATTAAACAAGCCAGTACCTGCTGCATACCAGTACCACCATCTGTTGAGTTATGAAGGTGGAGGCACTACTTTTTCATTCAATCCTCGTATCTGACAATATCTGGGGGATACTTACTTACTTACTTAGGTGATCCCTCATTGTCTGAGTATGATGGCCTTCCAAGTTCTTGGAAGAAGCCTGTGCATGAGGGTTTTTTTTTTAACGTTTGGAGGTTGGTGCACAGCTGATCAACACACAGTCTTCACAGAGTGAGAGTCCCAACCAGTGGCATGGTTAACATGAAAATGGTGGCTCCTCAATCTGTTGCAGCCTTCTTCCATCTTCACAGCCATTATAACATGTACCATGTTATCTTCTACCTGATCTGCCATTGACATCTTCAGATTGTGCTCAGTCTGGAGCCTCCCCTGCAGCCCCCCCCCCCCCCCGAGAGTGCATGACTCTAGTGGTTATGCCCACAGGTTCATTGGAACACACAAGCCCCCTCACCATGCCAAGGTGACAATCCCTACCTCTGCCCTATAGATGGGAAGTGTGATTTCTCCATTATTTGCTTGGTTTCAAGAGCAAGGCTCCTTTGACATTGAGCCTATTGGAGTTTGGTGTTAAGACTTCTCACATGGGGAGCTCATCTAGTGCCTCTGAACAAACGACAAATCCCAGGTTCCCACAGGATGCAGTCATAGAAATTAAAATGGAACCATAACACCATAAATACGTAGTATGAAAGTAAGACAGAATTCTAAATGGCCCTTCCTAAAGTGAACATTCTAGGATCCTATCAGTTATGCCATGGCAGCTAAAGTGCAACTGTAGCACTATAAGAGTTTGGTGTGAAAGGGCCCAGGAATATAGACTTATGCAGAGACATACTGAGTTGCTTTGCTGTTGCTTTATGATCAATGGATCTAGTCATCCATCTTAAGTTCTTTCCTCTGCAAGATCACTGAAATGTTCTAGTCTTATATTGCATCCTTTTGAAGAAAAATAGGATAAGGACTCAAACTCATTAAAATGCTGGAGCACCCCCTTCAGAGGCAGCCCTAGGTAATTTTCAATGGTAAACAGTATTTTGGTGCCCTCCCCCCCCCCCCCCCAAAAAAAAGAACAAACCAATCACTGATATATATTTTCTGTTCGTCGTGGGAGTTCTGTGTGCCATATTTGGTTCAATTCCATCATTGGTGGAGTTCAGAATGCTCCTTGATTGTCAGTGAACTATACATCCCAGTAACTACAACTCCCATATGTCAAGGTCTATTTTTCCCCAAGAGTGCCTCAAGAGCACCCCTGGGCAAAAGCAACTATACTGCAAATGCTTACTTTGCGTAATGGGTTGAGTCGCCCCTGACCCCCTTCATAATGTAAGAAAGAGAGATAGGGCCCTTCCACACAGCCATATAACCCAGAATACCAAGGCAGATAATCCACAATGTCTGCTTTGAACTGGATTATCTGAGTCCACACAGTTCAATGTGGCTTTTATACAGCTGTGTGGAAGGGGCCATAGGCCACTCACCAGCTTTGCAACTGCCAAAGGAGTGAATTCAAAACAAACAGGATTTTGAAATACAAAACTACTATTGTGGTTTGTCATTCCCACTGCTGTAGAAACAACTGGAAAGGAAAGGAGTGTTTTGAATTAAGAAACAAGATGAATAAATGTGTTTATTTGAATGGAAATTGCATATTGCCAATTCACTGCATAGTAGTCTGGAAGACACCCAGGGATCATGATGGGCACACACAAACACACACATCTCTGGAGGCTAAATGGTGAATGTTTGTGCTTCAGATAATGATTGGAAAAAGATATAGAGTTACTTGATCAACAAATTTGTTTTCTGTCAACTTTGTTCTCATGAAATGCAACCCATCCACTTCAATCAAATATCACCTACTCAAATAAGCATTATGCATACTGGAGATAGATACGAGGGTTATCCAGAAAGTAAGGTTACAAGGCGCGTAGCTCTCGCAGGGATTTTTTCGGGAGAAGTTGGTATCACTGCCATGTAGCGGGAAGCCATCGGAAGTGAATGAGCAGTGCCAGTCGTCAGTAGCTCATCAACTTGTGGTGAAGGTTAGAGATGAGCATCCTCATTCCATTTCCCTACAAGTGTGAAGTTTGCACTGTAATATACTACATAAATGCTAAGTGCATGAACGTCGCTTTGCTTCATCGCAAAATTGTTTCAGTTTACGGAGCGGATGTAATGCCAAGACAGCATGTGATACAATGGGTATGGAATATATTGTGAGACCATGAGGAAACTTCGAAGAGCCATCCAAAACAAACATCGTGGGATGCTATGGTGGGAGTCTGTCTCCTTCACAATGATGTGTGTCTGCATGCAACATAAGAGTTGTTGACTTCATTTGGTTGGGATGTTTTAAGCCAATCCTCTCACAGCCCCGATCTCACACCCAGTGACTAACATCTGTTCACTAAATTGAAGGAAAACCTTGGTGGAAAACACTTTTCCAATGACAACAAGGAGAAAATCGAAGTGATGAACTGGCTGAAAAAGGCGGCAGGAAATTTCTATGACACGGGCATCAAAAACTCATCTCAGGGATGACAAAATGTATTGAACCAAATGGTGATTATGTGGAAAAATAATGTAATACTTATGCTATAATCCATGTAAGTTTTATTAAAAGATATTCATTCTTTGCATTTTAGAAAAGTCTTGTAACCTTACTTTCCAGATAACTCTCATAGTACATATTTCTGTCATGTTTGATTTTGGTTCCTAGGCAATCCAAGAGCTCTTGATCTTGTACTGGTAGAACAGACAGAAAATGATGAACTAATCTGACATACAAAAGGCCTTCCACATTCATGAGGAAGCTGACCATAGAGTCACACTGGAAGACCTAGAAAGAGCATATGAATTAAGTTTATGAATAATCAAATCCTCAAAATTTAAAGTCATAAATATGGAAAGCTGACTATGGTACATACATAGGTTGACCCACTGTCCCTGATATTTGGTGCTCTCTCATTGTGTTGGTCTATAACTCTCACTGTTCCCAGCTATTAGGGCCTGTTGGCTATCTATTTTGGGACAAAGGAGGTGCAATACAGCATGGATTGCTGTAGGTTTTTCGGGCTGTATGGCCATGTTTGAGAAGCATTCTCTTCTGACGTTTCGCCTGCATCCGTGGCAGGCATCTTCAGAGGTTTTGAGGTTGCACATTAACTACTGCTATATATTCACAATCTCTATACAGCCCCTAATTTTATTTATGTATTTATTTCCAATATTTCTACCCCATCCTTCTCAACCCCCAAAGGGGGATTCAGGGCAGCTTACAACCGGCAATAATTCAATGCCACAACATACAAACAAATATAACAAATATAACAACAATTTAAATATAGATTAAACATTAAGTTAAAAACAAATTAAACATTATTATCAAACCATCTAGCCATTTCCAGTTCAATTCAACATCCAAAGTGCTGTTATGCCTACTGTCCAAAAGCCTGGTCGCAAAACCATGATTTAAGTTTCTTCCTTAAAGAAAGGAGGGATGAAGCTGCTTTAATCTCGGTGGGGAGTGCATTCCACCGGCAGGAAGCCGCCACTGAGAAGGCCCTGTCCTTCGTCCCCACAAAACGCATTTGCGAGGCTGGTGGGGCTGAGAGCAGGGCCTCCCTCAATGATTTTAAACTGCGAGGGGGGGGGGGGGTGTAGAGAGAGAAACGTTCTGACAAGTAATAGGGCTTTACAGGCCAAGACCAGCACTTTGAATTGTGCTCAGAAGTAGACTGGCAACCAGTGGAGTTGACATAACCAGGGGGTTGTGTGGTATGCTCTCTGTATGTTGCTATTTAATGGCCGTACAGGGACCATGCAAGTTCCCTAAACCTCACTTAAAGCCCATCCAGACAAAGCCAAAATGTGCAAGCTCTCGCACTTTTACTGGAGACATCCAAACAATGCCTCTGGTAAAAGAGGAATAATTCAGGACAAAACAGAAAAATCCTGATTTGTCACGAAATATTTAGATACTTCATTAGAACCAGGCCTTCCTGAAAGACCTGAGTCTAATGGTGTATGGGCCCTGTGGGGACAGGTGCATGGGTAGTCTTGCGATTAACCAGGTTTTCTTTATTTTAATGCTTTTTTTGCGGGGGGGGGGGGGGGGGTAGGTTGCGCCATTCAAGCACAGTAGTTACCATGCTGAAATGTGGACAGGCTCCCAGGAAAGCCCAGGTTTGGGGGGCAGATGTGAGGATTCTAACCTGTTAGGAACCGCTCTTACTTGTAAGCAATAATTATGACATGTTCCTGTTGATCTGAAAGCAGCTGCCTGATATATTCTCCTTGTGCAAGCAATCTCCAGTGTGTTTTGCAACAGGGACCCCTTTCGCCATTGTCATGCCCAAGATCACTCTCAGGAGGAGTGGGAATGTCAAACAGCTACTTCTTGATTGAGAGTAAAGACAAAGATCCACCCAGAGGAAAAGTGTTCTTGCCATACATCAAGGGAACCACTGACCGCATAGGGAAGCTGATGAGGAAACACAACATACAAACTATCTACAGACCCACCAAGAAAATCCAACAAATGCTATGTTCAGCAAAGGACAAGAGGGATCCTCTCACTTCTGCAGGAGTCTACCGTATACCATGCAGCTGTGGACAAGACTACATAGGGACCACCAAACGCAGCATTGCCCAAACACGAATCAAGGAACATGAAAGGCACTGCAGACTACTTCAACCAGAGAAATCAGCCATAGCAGAGCACCTGATGAACCAGCCTGGACACAGCATATTATTTGAGAACACAGAAATGCTGGACCACTCCAACAACCACCATGTCAGACTACACAGTGAAGCCATTGAAATCCATAAGCATGGGAACAGTTTCAACAGAAAGGAGGAAACCATGAAAATGAACAAAATCTGACTACCGGTATTTAAAAAACCTCTAAAATTACAACAGCAAAACAACAGAGAGGAAACATTCAGGGACAGCTAATCACCTCTCAACAAAAGATTCACCCAGGTACTAACAAGCCACACCAAAAAAACTGCCAAGCCATCAAATGCTAATCAAAGTGGTCAGCTGAAACATTCACACCTAGCTCCAACAGACAAAGAGTTCTTTGTCCCACCCTGGTCATTCCACAGATATATAAACCCAATTTTCCTAGTTCCAACAGACCTCACTACCTCTGAGGATGCTTGCCATAGATGCACGCGAAACGTCAGGAGAGAATGCCTGTAGAACATGGCCATATTGCCTGAAAAAACCTTCAACAACCCAGTGATTCTAGCCATGAAAGCCTTCGACAATACTTCAACTGATGGGAGAATGTCAGTTCAAGCAAATGCTTACTCATGAGCTTTTGCAGGGGGATCAAGTCAAAATTCAGTATATAATATTTTACAGTGCTACGTAATACACAATGGTCAGAGGAGCCCAGATCAGATTGTGTGACCAACAAATTAGCCTGACTTAAAAGAGGCACTTCTCTTTCAAACATGCTGGTAGTTTGGCTCGGCGTGAATAAACTGGAGTGAAACACACTTAATTCTTTGTGGGGGTTTTGTGAGGGCGGAGAGGGGGAAGGATTTGACTTACAGTATTCCAAAAATCACTATTAATGCAAGATGTTCTTGTTTACTGGGAGCAGGCAAAGTTCATGGTTGGCCCTTCTTTCAGTAAGTCTTTATTTCCACACATTTATTGCAAGCAAAGGCCATGACCATAACAGTTTTGAGGCAAATTTATTATTGAGACTGAAGATGTTTTCTATATATTACTAAAGTCAATTCTTTCTCAAGCATAGTCTGAAAGAAGTGAACTCCATTGTCACCGCCGTCTCTTGCCAGGCCAGAAAGTAACAGAAGTAGTGGAGGCAGAAGACACACATATACACACTATGCATTAAGACGTGTAGCAAAATAGGCTGTTGACTGGTTCAGGTTCTAGTTATCACTAAGGCATGAAACTTACTGGGTGCCTTGAGTCAATTGTTTTCTTTTTTGTTGTGGGGATTGTTCTGAGGATTACGTTTTGGCAAGATTCCTCTTCCCATTCTCTTATAATGAAGTGAGTGGCTCCCATTCCTGCTCCACAGTGAACTTACAATCAACACAGAGCCACATTCCTTCAGAAACAGAAAGTTAAAGACTCTCTGGTTCTATCTACACTGTAAAATGAATGTAGTTTGACAAACCTTTAGTTGGCATGGTACAGTGCAGTGGAATCATGAGAGTCATAGTTTGACAAGGTTTTAATCCTTCTCTGCCAAGGAATGCTGGTGCCTAACCAAATTACAACTCTCTGCTTTCCATAATATTGAGCGACGACAGTTAAAGTGCTATCAAACTCCAATCATTCCACAGTGTAGAGGCACCCTCTGTGACTAAATGCATAACTGTCTGTTGCCCCAGCTCAGAAGCTAGTTAACAGAGGCCATATGGGGTGGGAGCCCCCACAATATTTATTAATACAGTATTGTATATGCAGAGGGAGGGTGTGTGTGGATCTAATAGATACATACACATGAGTTATGCATGTATGCATCTGACTGTATTATTTATTTGTATTTTTAATAATTTAATCAAGTTCTAGGAAGAATAGATTCTGATCCAAAGTTTGGTGGGAACTCCGAAAAACCCATGGAGCATTTAACACCTCTATAGTTTTTTCATACCCTGCAAGAAACCAAGAAAAGAAAAGGAGAAGACCTTTTCCACAGGCCACAGCCATAAATATCTTTCCTTGTTAGCAAAAAGTTATCTCTCCAGCAAAGAGATTCTTAGGGCGCTTCCAGACAGTACAAAAATGTGGGCTTTAACTGGAGGACAAAAAACAAAAATTGGGGCCTAATAACATGTCCTCACATGGACCTGTGAGTCCTGGGATTTCTTCCCCACCATTCTCACAGGTTTTTTGGAGGGCAGACGGGACATCTTGTGGAAAGTCCTTTTAATATATATATATATATATATATATATATATATATATATATATATCTCACTGTTATACGCTGGGACATATATACGCACATGCAAATATCCTAATATAAATACAAGCAGATTTCTCATGTGCACATATGAAGTTCAGCACATAATAGAGGGATTTATTTTTTTTAAAAAAACTTCCCCAAATTTCTCTCTTTCCCCAATTGTTTATTCAAGCTCTGTTTAATATTATAAAGTTTAAAATAAAGAGTTTCAGAGAGTTCTAATCTTTGTGTGTTTCACAGCCCGGTCAGCTGTTTTGGTTTGTTTAAAAGTGGACATGGGCTGGAACAGTCTCCACAGAGGGGAGAGGAGGAAATCACGTTTTTTTGCGTTTGCAGGGATATACAGTGATGCGGATATGCACATTTTCTAGCCTGAATTGGGATAAAAAGGGATCTTTTTACCTCTTGTTTTTCATCCGTTGCAGTGAATCAGCATGGATTTACCACTAGCATCATGTAGCCACACAAATTTAATTCAGGAAATCTCGTGTTTTAGGTACTGTGTAGATGAGCCCTCAGTCAGCTGGTCAACTAGTTAACTGGCCCACCAATGATACAGATGTGCTGCTGGTGAACAGCCAAATGGGGTCCAAATCTGTTATTGAGTGTGCTGATATTTGAACAACTGCCTCATTCTACATGCTGACGGAACAAAATAGGATGCAAAATAGGCCTAGAGTATGGAATATATGTGAAATGATTTACACTTGTCAGAATCACAGATATCTTTAGCTGAATAAAATGAGTAGGGGGTATACATGATTTGTGTTGATAATAACCATTAGAAAGTGTACCACTACAGGCTGTATGCTTACATTATTGTTTTTGCCAGGAAACCTATTCAAAACCTCCACCCTCTTCAACTGGACACAGAGACTTGAAAATCTCTATGTTGAATATTGAAATTGGATCTTCCCAATGCAGCCCATGAATGTGGCTGAGAATTATTTTATCATTGCTAGCATAGGCATAACTTTTCTCCACAGTGCACAATACAGCAAGCGGTTCAAACTAGCCAATTTGGTGAAAGTTTTTTTCAAATACTATTTAAATAACAGAGAGCAGATTCTAATCAACTTTATTGACTGTTTGAATGGAACTAGTGCTTAGTCATTATCTCTAATATGCATATAAGACAAGACTGTCACAATAAACTCCTCTGATGGCTATGCAAAGTGGCATTTGGTTATGGATCAAAATTAATCTTTTCCTAACTACCATTCCCATTCAAAGTAGTTTAGATATAAACAGTTTTATTATAGACTAAGCCAATATTAAACTTTAATAGCTTTGATGTTACACAGCAGAATGGCTAGATAACCTAGAAAGGTCTTCTTAGTGACCCGCCAGTAAATTGAACAGGAATTATATAGCAACATAGCCAACAGAGCTTGAAAACTCTCCTTTTAAAGATTTTATCTCATAACATGACAAGACAATGCTTTGCCAAGGATCCCGGGAACTGTTGCAAAAAAGAGACCTCTCTGTTTTTTATTATCTTAGGGACACCGGTACTGAAAGGTTTTATAGCCATCCATAGCTTCAACAACTGGATACTTTTAAATAAAATATTGACTAGAATTAAATATGGCATTAGTGAAGGTGTAACTTATCATTACATATTCACAACTGGTGTGTGTGTGTGTGTGTGTGTGTGTGTGTATGTGTGTATATATATATATATATATATATATATATATATATATATATATATATATTCATAATCTCCATATAGCTATGATTGCTGCAATACTGCACTTCTGCTCCCCCCACCCCCTCCATTTCATCTGGCATCAGCCATATTGAGAGAAGGAAGTCTGTTCTGTCAATCTAGGCAGGGATATATGACGTTTCCCTCAGGCCAACAAATTTGGCTATAACATATTGTGCTGTCGCACGCTGGGCCTGTGCATCAGACTGTAGACAGGACATAAATTCTGTGTGCGCAACGGGACGCCGGGGCTGCCTCAGATTAAAGGCCCTTGGACCTCCCCAAAACAAAGTCCTGTAGAGGCTTAAAGTAAGTCCAACAAAGTTCTTTATTGATGAAAACAAACAGGTACTTTAAAACTTTCTTAACAGTCTATTGGCTCTTGCAATCTTGTTCACTGGGAACAGGCACTATCTTCATAACTGTATACTAACTAATGGGGAAATCCTTAACTTCTAATCTGGGCAGTCTGTACTTGCCTCTGTTGGCGTGGAGCCCCTGCACCTGGTACCAACTGCGTCTGGCTTCCGCGAGCGACCCTTACCAAGCAGAGCTTTGTAGACTTCCATGGAAAAAGAAGGTGTTCACGTTGATGTGATGGCTGGCTGAAGTCCCTCAGCAAAGGAGCTGTAAGGCTGTAAAATCCTCAGCCAAGCTGTGGGGCCTTTTTTCCCTGGCCAAGCTTCAGGCTGTATATCTCCCCGGCCAAGCCGTAGAAGACGAAGCTTTCTACAGGAGCTCTTGGTATTATGTCCTGTGCGAAAGGCTTCTCTGTGTGGACTGATTCAAAAAGGCTCCTATTCCCTCCAAAACTCAAAAAGGGGCGGGACCAGGGAACCTAACGATAATTGACAGGTGGCTTGCCCTATGATTGCAAACTATAACAGGAAGCCACTCTGCTGCAAAATCCCAAGCCTGGGATTGCAAACAAACATTTAATGCAAAGCAAACAGAATTGGAGCTCCTGGTACAGCTGTACCAGCACAAATATGCTTTTCTGTTTTGCAGACTTACTCACTGGTGAGAGGGGTGTGGAAACATAACCCACCTGAGCCATCAGAATGGGTTTCCTTGGCATGGCTTATATTCAGTGAAGTAGTTTTGGTGTTGGGTTAGCAAGGGGACACTACTTTGTTATCTAAAGATAACTAAATAGGCCACATAGAATTCTGGTCTCTAACACATACAAAACTGAGCTTCCTTCAGAAAGTATGTTTCTGTAGTATTATAGTTACCCACAAGCACACCCTGATGAAGTTCCCAAAAATATGTTTGCATAGGAAGACTGAGATTCTCTCGTGCCAAACTAAAGTTCACAAAGCAATGATCCTGAACATAAACCTTCTCTGATATACCACTGATGGAAGGGTCAGGACAAAGCAGATGAGTAAATAGTCCTGTTGAATAGCATTAGGCATCTACTCATCTATGTTTCTAGATGGTGTTTGTTGTTATGCTGACAACTTCCCTTTCCCCACAACCTAGAGTTGGCATCCCCCATTCAGCTTCTCTGTGCTTCTACAAACACACCTAGAATCATAGAGTTGAAGGAGACCACAAAGATCATATAGTCCAAACCCCTGCCATGCAGGAAAAAAAAGTCAGGTCTGCCACAACTGCAGCCTTTTTGTACATGATGACTACCAAAATAAGTCTTCACCCTGTTTTCTATAACATGGGTTTTCACACAGGTCACTCCCAGTTCAGGGGGAGATCCAAAAAGGTCAACTGATCACAAAACGTTGGTCTACTTAGCCATAACATGGTGGCTGTTAGAAACAGCGATCAACATTATCGATAGGATATTACTGGTATCATTTTATAGTAACACAATATCACATTGGAAATTATTAAAATTTCTCCTACAGCAATTTCACCATGCCAGGGAATTCTGTAGTTTTGCTTTTTTCCAGCAAATCAGTTTATGGGTGCTGGTGGTATCATGGCCCAGTTGTATCTTTTCAGGCAGAATTTACTACACTAGAGGTCCTAAGCTGAGCAGATGTGTTATTTTGGTTTCCTGTTGCTTCTATGATTTCTGAAGTATTCTTACTCATCCCTTGTCGTTTTTTCTTTCACACATTGTGTGTACTTTTTCCTTACCTACCAGTTTTTTCCATTACCCTTTGCCACTTTCATCATATAACAGTTCCCCTCTTATCCCTTTTGTCACTATTCTATTTTATTTCACCACACATAGGGTCAACAGGTCTCAAGGTTTTGGCTGCTTTCAAGGAATTGTTATACATCACCCAGCCTCCAGGCAGGAAAATGAATTTCAGAGGAAACAGTGCCAAAGGAGATCAATTGATTGACTGGCTGATTGATTGAGCTTGTGGGCATGAGGTGGCATTAAAGCCTGGGCACCTGCTTCCTTCCATTCTCAGCTGGTGACAGGGTTTAACTTACAAGTGTGTTGTGCTTCTGCAAAATCAGTGCACCAAAAAACGAGAACAAGTGAGCAAGGAGTGGATAAAGCAATGGTGCCAAGCATGCCATGTTCTACTGGCACACTCCTCCCTACTTTGTTCTATGAGAAGGGGTGTGCCTGCACTGCAACTCATGAGCCCTGGTAACACTTGACTGGTAACACTTGACTAACAGAGAGCCTTATGGTGCTATCACATGGTGAGATTTGTCAGAGTTCTCTGCATATCAAAGAGAATAATACAATTATTTTGCATTAGGGTAGGAGAACAAATACAGACATTTTTTTCTTATTTTCCCTAGGTTTTACCAGTGGCTAAGCAGTTAGCCCCTGGTGGTGCAGTGGGTTAAACTGTTGAGCTGCTGAGCTTGTTGACCGAAAGGTCACAGGTTCGAATCCAGGGAGTGGCCTGAGCTTCCACTGTCAGCCCCAACTTCTGCCAACCTAGCAGTTCAAAAACATGCAAATGTGAGTAGATCAATAGGTACCACTCCAGTGGGAAGGTAACGGTGCTCCATGTAGTCATGCTGGCCACATGACCTTGGAGGTGTCTATGGACAACGCCGGCTCTTCGGCTTAGAAATGGAGATGAGCACCAACCCCCCAGAGTCGAACACGACTGGACTTAGTGTCAGGAGGGAACCTTTACCTTTACCTTAAGCAGTTAGTTGTTATGCTGCTCATACTAGGGCTTTAGTTGTTGATATAGAAGAAAATGTTCTTTCACACTGACAAAAAAGACACATGTGAGTTATGTTGGACTTACAGTTGCATTTATCACTAATAGGAAGCTGCCACATATGTGCTGTAAGTAGGTCCCATGGGATGTGAGTGGGGATGGTAGCAAAAGTAGAGATCCTGGATACATTTTGCCATCAGCTTGGTAGCCTAAAACATATCTGTTATCTCCACCTCCCCAAGCCCTGGGCTGCCATATTATTTACTCATATGGAGTTCTACCTGGATGTTGGTCCCATGTGTTTCTGTTGGGAAAATAATACTTGATTTCCATTCTGCTCAGTTCCACAGACAGCTGTGCCTGAAGCTTCTCCACCTCCTGCTAACCTGATAATTCTGCTTCTGTGACATCACAAAATCCCACACCATGACATCACATTGACCAGACATCATTTCTGGGATGACATATTGACTCAATTCTTGGTTACAGGCTTTGGCTCTGAAATTTCAAGAAATGGGATGCTGATCCTCATCCTCTGCAAACCCCTTTTCCATTTTAATTTCCTGAAAGGAACCCTGCGTCTGAACTATTTCCCCTAAGATGGGGGCAACACATGCTTTCTTGAATGTCTCTGAGAACTTTATCACACCAAGCCAGTGTTCCACTAGTTACATTACCATAGAAACTCACTATGTATTGCATTGAGTGCCTTAAACTTTGTACCTTTTTTGAGTTGCACAATTGTGTTGATTGGTCAACCTGTGATGCTGTGAGCATACTACTGCATACCTTCATAAGCCTGCTTTTCTTCACTATTACAGATCATAATAATAATAATAATAATCATCATCATCATCAAAAGAACAATTGTATTTCAACATGAAAACAGAGCAAAGAAATATAAAATAAAAGGAAAACAGCCAGTATAAGAATAATGAGGGAGAGGGAAGGAATATTCCATCATCTTTTTTTGTGTCAGAAGCAACTTGAGAAACTGGTGTGAGAGAATTGGTAATCTGCAAGGACGTTGCGCATAGCTTGGCCGTTTGCAAGGACGTTGCTTGGAAGCTAAGCAGAATCAGCCCTAGTTAATATTTGAATGGGAGAACATCAACAAATACCAGATGTCACAGTACTGTCAGAATGCCAGCACAGAAGCAAAATGCACTAAGGTAGGTGATGGAAAGATTGTGGGATTGGGAGCTATTGATGTGAGAATCATAATAAGGGGGCCTACTGGTAACAAGATGCATATGGCATCTGGCCTTGTGATAATACATTTTCTAAATGCAATTGTCTTCCTTATCTTCTCTCCAGATGCAAGGACTTTCGTGTTCATGTTGCTACTGCTGCCTCAGATATTCTGAGATGGCTGTCGCTACAGCAAAAGTGCAGCAGCCATCCTAGATGCCTCTTCCTCAGCCTGTGCATCTTTTGATTTAAAATACATTTATATTGTCTTTTAGTTCCATCCTTACAAAACAAAATTTTAGAACAAAGAAAGTCAGTTAACCTTTCATTTGTCTCGTCATTTCCTCTGCATCTCACCTAACCTGGCCAATCATTCTATTTATCTGACATCCATTTGTTTTTTCTTCTTCTTCATCCTTTCTTTCCTTTCCTTCTTCCCAATTTTGCATGCTACAACTTTTGCCTCTAAGCAGCTCCCATCCGCACATATGCATAGGCATTGTTCTCTCAGGGAGTGGCTGCTACACCTGTTAGGCCAACTAACTTTTAATTACGACTAAATTATGACTTACTAAAAGTCTTCAAGGGCCTCAATACCCAAAAGGCACCAGATCCAGTCTGATCTTGGAAGCTAAGCAGAATCAGCCCTAGTTAGTCTTTGAATGGGAAAACATCAACACATACCAGATTCTGCTAGGCTGCATCTCAGAGGAAGGAACTAGCAAAACCATCCTGGAGTATTCCTTGCCTAAAAAAACACAATGAAATTCATTGCAATAAATTGGCAGGGGATGTATACACAAATCTTCAATGTAGCTGAACAAGTAAGCTATTGTGCAATTCTTTGAGTGAGCACATTGATGATAGGCCTTGACCTCAGAGTTTGATTAAGGGAAGCTGTCAAACACCAACCATCCCCTCAAATGTGATTTCCAAGGTGTGAAAGTTCATTCCCTCCATTTCACAAATGAAAACTGGGATATATGTGCCCAAGCAACTTCAGAGTGTTCAAGGAGACAAACATTATCAGTGAGAAAGCACTGATCAGTAGTCTTGGAGGAGGCTCTATAGCACGCAATATCATTTGAAACTAGGAAATCTCCACATACATTCCAGCACTTTATTTCTGCAAATGTCTATTGTCTTTTCATTGAGTTGACTCATTTAAGACTTTAGCACTTAAAGGCAATCTTAAATATGAGGCTGCCATTAAACACTTTTTGAAAGCCTGAAATAATATTTAGCAGACATGTAGCATAGCAGTCCGCCCCTTGGCAAGGGCAGATTGACCCAGGACTCCTTTCCAGAATTGATGGTAAGGTAAACAACAGCTGCCTCCAGAATCTCGTGTGTGTGAACAGCAAAACAGAGAGAAAAGGAGAAATCAGATGAGCCTTGTTGCTATTTAAAATGAGGGATACTCTGCTGTCAATGTGTGAGTGGAGATTGACACTACACAACCTCAATGTAGGACCTTGGCCATTCTAATGTAATTTAGTGAAAACTAATGTGTTTGTTTTTAATTTTCCATGGACAGGTTATTGGGGAGGGAGACAGAAGGATAGGGATATAAATATAATGCACAGCAGGTACATCCAGTACAATACAGTGGTTTAAGGATTAGACTAAGAATCTAGAAGAACAGCATTTGAATCCCCCTCAGCCATCACAATCCACTGAGTGACTTGGGCAAGCCTTAGAACAATTCTGGGCAAGACAAAACATGATAGGGTTGGCCATAAATTGGACTTGACTTGAAGGCATACAACAAAAACAAGCAGGGTTAGGTCTCCATATGTTGTTTGGTTGGAAGCCCAAACATTTCTCACTCTTGGCTAAGTTAGTGCTGCTGGGTGCTGTACTGAACATCTGGAAGACCATGATTTCCATCCTGGTGGGCCACATGATTTGCTGTGTTACATTATTTAAATGATATAAGCCTCCAGTTAGCATCTGTGATAGGAATAGGAAGAGAAGAATCCTCTATGACAGCTAGACATTCTCCAAACTAGCCAGATTTTGGTAAATTTCAAACTCAGAACTCTGAATCTGAAGGTAGGTTTTGGTTATTTATTTATTTATCATGTCATCAGCAACCATACCATTGTATTACATTTCTAACAGAACAAAACAAACACAGAGATTAAAAAAAACACAGATTTTGCAAACTTGGTAGTTGGTTAAATGTCCTTTGACCAGTATCTGGCCACTTGGAGTGCCTCTGGTGTTGCCGCAAGAAGGTCCTCCCTTGTGCATGTGGCAGGGCTCAGGTTGCATTGCAGCAGGTGGTCAGTGGTTTGTTCTTCTCCGCACTCGCATGCTGTGGATTCCACCCTGTAGCCCAATTTCTTAAGATTGGCTCTGCATCTCGTGGTGCCAGAGCGCAGTCCGTTCAGCGCCTTCCAAGTTGCCCAGTCTTCTGTGTGCCCAGGGGGGAGCCTCTCATCTGGTATCACCCATCGATGGGTTTTGGTAGAGACACTGGCATGGATAGAGAGCTGGCTAAAAGAATCAGTTCTGCCATAATTTAAGCTGCAAAACATTGCTTGGGTCCAGCACAGCTTTAATATTTGCTTGCCTGTGTCCCACTACTTTCTTATAGGCTGGTTACATTGCTTTTTAGATTATTCTGTCAATGTGCCAACTCTGGACAGGAGGATGTTCAAAAGCATATTGTTGATGCTTAAAGGGCACTTGAAACTTCCTTGAATCATAGAAACACGTTGAAAGAGTCTCGTTTTAAATATCCAGAATGTTAGTTGTTTAGCTCATAGGGAGCCCCCGGTGGCGCAATAGGTCAAACCCTTGTCGGAGGTTCGAATCTGGGGAGAGCGTGGATGAGCTCCCTTTGTCAGCTCCATCTCTCCATGTGGTCACATGAGAAACCTCCCATAAGGATGGTCAAACATCAAAACATCCGGGCGTCCCCTGGGCAACGTCCTTGCAGATGAGCAATTCTCTCACACCAAAACCAACTTGCAGTTTCTCAAGTCGCTCCTAATACGAAAAAAAAAAACTTGTAGAAAACAGTTTTATACATATATACAGGAAAAATAGTAGTGCTAATATCAATATTCCTAGACGAAAACAGTGATCAAAGCAGCAATCTTTTACCAATTTACCTGAGACTAACTGTACTGAACACATGGGACTTACTGGTACTTCTGACTAGACTTGCCCAGGCTTGACTTGTTAATTTTTTATGTTCCCCTTTTCTTAAATGTATGATAGAAAATATTTTGGCAAACATACATTTATTTCACCCCATTCAATTAAGAGAACCCCAATTAAAAGCAGGGTTTTTTTCTCCCCGTAGGGAAAAAAAAAACCCATATATAGTTTTGGACCAGAAATTCAGTTACATATCATACACCTATATGTGGGGAGACACTTCCATTCTATAATTGTTTACATGGCATATGATGCTTTCCCTTCTTCCCATGCAAGGAAAAGATTTAAAGTACTTAAGAAACTAATGCTGGGGTGCTTGAGCCCAGCTTGCTCAGACACGCTAAAGCTCATAAAATAAATCTAGTCAATGAGCTTTGACAAACAGGGCAAAGAAGCTCTTCTCTGACAAAAAAGAATTTTTAAAAAGCATGTGTGTGGGATTAGAGTGATTTTTCCATATTCAAGTTAACGCATGCCCATTTTACCTTTGAATCAAGAAAATTCTTAGTTATAATTTAGTGCCAAATGAGGCAAGATGTTGGCCAATCCCCGATCTGATTTCTGTTGCTTGTTACAAAGGGAGAAGGCAGTCAAAAAGTACTCTCACCACTCCTCAATTCATACCAATGCTGTGGTATATTAGTTGTGGAGCTTTCTAAATCGAACGGACCTCTCCCTATGAACCATCTCTCCCTATGAACCCTATGAACCATCTCAGAGCTTAAGATCATTGGGGGAGGCCCTGCTCTTGGTCCTACCTCCTTCACAAGCTCAACTGGAGAGGATAACAGACAGGGCCTTCTAAGTGGTGGCTCCCTCGGCTGTGGAATTCCCTCCCTGGGGATATTAGATCAACCTCCTGTCTCCTGACCTTCCATAAGGAAGAAAAAAAATGTGGCTTTTTAATCAAGCCTTTGAATATTTTGTGCAATAGACAAATATGGATTTATGTGCAATGACTATTGGAATGGTCCAGACTATGACTTTGGATAATGTGGTTAGCAGTGAAGGCATTGTTTTATATGTTTTCATGCTTTAAAGATGTTTTATATTTCTATATAAATATTTATTTTTAAATGTTTATTATTTTTTTGGAAAAGAAATTTCCATTTTTTTTTAAAGTAATGGATAAAAAGTTAAGGGGGAAAATTTGGACAAAATAGGGGATTGGATAAAGGTTGGAATGAAGAAGGAAACAATTATGGAAGAATTTAGAGAAATAAAATTGACATGGTTCCATTGTATACAATTAGAACAATGGTTTAAAAATTGGGAAAAAATAATAAAAATGGAAGTAAGCTTAACCAATTTGAACAAATAATACAAAATTGAAGGGTTGAAAAGAATAACTAGTAAAATATATAAGATAATAATAGAAATAAAGAAAGGAAAAACAAAAAAAATAACATGCTCAAGGAGGTCTGGGAAGAAGATTTAGGGATAAAAGTAAATGAAGCAGAGTGGCAACAATTATGGAGATAAAGACATCTAAAAAACTTATCAATACGGGTTAAAGAAAATTATTATAAGTTAATATGGAAATGGTACCTAACACCAGTAAGAATAGCAAATATAAATAAAAACTATTCAAAAAATTGCTGGAAAGGATGTCAAGAATCAGGAACATATATACATATGTAGTGGCAATGTAAATATGTTAATAATTTTGGGGGGAAAGTATTTAGAGAAATAGAGGATATAATGAATATTAAAATAGAAAGAAGTCCTAGTATAGCTTTATTATCATTATATAATAATAAACAATTGAAAAAAGAGGATAAAGAAGCGATAATGAATTTATTAACAATAGCAAGATTGCTTATAGCAAGGAACTGGAAAAAAGAAATAAATATACAAATAGAGGAGTGGTACAAGGAGGTATGGAAATTGGCAATAAATGATAAGCTGACATGTATATTAAAAGTTAAAAGAGGTATATGGAAACAAAGTGATTTTGATGATGTATGGAGAAAAATTATTGAAAAAGGATTAAAAAATAAATAAGGAAAGTTACATCCATACGAAGAATTGAAATTTTGGCCAGATGATATGTAAAAGCTGTGGCTTGGGAGGGGGGTGGGGAGCACAGTGGTGAGGGATAGACAATATGTATAAGCTGAAAAATAACAGTAGATGCCAAAAATATGGTAGGTTGTATCAAATATGTATCTGCTATAAAATAAACAATGTTTAACAAATGTATTAAGCCATGATAAAATAATAAAAATATTTTTAAAAATAAATGTTTATTTTATCTGTACATTGCTTTGAATGCATCAAATAGTTGTCTAACTGTAAGTTGCCTTGAGTCCCTTCCGGGTTATAATGTTATAAATAAATAAAATCAGCTATTATTTATCACTAGGGGCAAATCGTAGTGCACATGCAGAAAAGAGGAGAATTCTGTGAATTTGAACGACAGAAAGCACCGACCACCCGTAGTTTTCTATATCTGCACTTTGAAGGTTAAATAAAATGGAATCTGAACAGCTGAAAGATAACTTTTCATTTATAAATATCACTTAGTGACTTATGATCTGAAGATTTTGCATATCTAAGAATGCTAACCTTGGCAAAATAAGCACATCAATATTCACCAAGGAATTGCCACTTGCCTTGAACAGATCCTGCCAAGAAAACTCAATGACACATCCGTCTCAGGTTTGCTTTAAGTCAGAAACGGCTTGGAAACACACAAGGTGTATAACATTAAGTATTTCATGCTGAAATGTTCTAGCTTTCCTTTAGCTTCTCATCCTTCTCCTTTCTTTCTCCCCTACTTTTCAGATAGTAAGTTGAAAGGCCAAGGCTGCCTTGTAGTTATTAATCTGTAAGGCACCTGGGGGTCTTCTAGGCTGAGCGGAACGTAAATGCTTAAAATAAATAAATGCAAAACTGACACAATTTCTGGTCAACAAGGTTCATGGGCACAAGAGAAAGTAGCTTTTTCTTGCCTCTGAAGAGTTCTTTTGTGAGGGCACCCACTCTAACACAAACACATATTTCAGAGGCTGACAACATGTTTCTGAGAAATAAGATAGACAGAAAATTCATACAATTGAAAAACAACAACAACAACAACAACAAAGAGAAGCGCACTTTAGTCAATGGGGCAAATCTACATAAATTACACCAACTATGCAAATACATCTTCAAATTAGGAAAGATAAGTTTTTAAAAAGTGTGTGAATTTCCATCTCAGACAAGTCTTACAAAACAAGGTTGAAAAGAAGACCGGCCAGGATTCAGGTTTGTTAAAAAAAAAAAAAAACCATTGACATTGATTTTCACACTCCTAATTCAGGCTGTAAGCCATTTATTTATTTATTTATTACATTTATATGCCGCTCTTCTCACCCCGAAGGGGACTCAAAGTGGCTTACAAGTAAAAAGTAAATACAATATATTATTATCATAGCAGAATATTAATATTATATATTACATTGTAATGTAACATTATACTGTAATATTATTAGTAATATTACATTTAATATAAAATATATAATTATAATATCATTTTATTATTAGTGGTAGTATATTGTATTACATTATAATATCATAATACTTAATATAATATAATATAATATAATATTGCTTAATATAATACAATATTACTTAAACTGGAAAGCAGCTTTAGTGATCACAGGAGACTATCCTGACTAAATCTGATTGGGAATCAACCTACCAGACTTTGAGAGCCAAGCCATACTATCAGGAAAATTTTGAGTGTAACATCCACACCAAAGATTCCAGTTTACATCTTTGGCCCCTTCCACGCAGCTGAATTATCTGTGAATTATCCTGCATTATCTGCTTTGAACTGGAATATATGGCAGTGTGGACTCAAAGCAGATATTGTGGGATTTTCTGCCTTGATATTCTGGGTTATATACCTGTGTGGCAGAGTCCTTTGAAGAAAAACCATGAGCTCTAGATGACTCAAGGCATCAATGTATTACTTGAGGTACGGCATTTCTGAAGTATGGTTAAAGTCATTGTGAGATGATGGAGTTTCCTACTAGGACTTTGGAAGACCAAGTTTGAATGCTCATTTGATCATTGGTCATTACATGACCCTGAGCAACCCAAACTCTGAAAGGAGTGGAGGAAGGCAATGTCAAATCTCTCCTTCAATTGGGGATGGAAAACATGTTTAAAAATCTTTCCCCCAGAAGGGTCAAAATACCTGTTTACTGAACACTAAGAAACCCTGATTATGAGAATCCTAAGATGACAAGAATCTTTGCCATTCCAAATTTATTATTTGCATAATGTGTAAGTTTCACGTAGTTCGAGTCCTTAAATGCATGTGTACTTTTTATGTAGAAAACTGCATAGGAGATGTTGTCAATGCAGAAAAGACTGTTTCTCTGCAGTAATTATTTTCTGTGCTATTTCATGAACAGTAAATATATTTTAAGAAAAAGTGTGAACATTTTATGCAGAATAAACCCTCAACTGGGAATGGCCTTTGAAAATTGTTTTTTTGAAATATATTTCTCACAATGGGAAAAAAAGGCAAAACATCAGTTGTTGTTTCTTTTGAGAATAAAATTGATGAAAAATTCCACGCCTACTTTGAATAAATCTGGACTGTAGAACCCTATGACAAGCTTGCCATACGTCAGAGTCAAATTGAAGGCACATGACAACAATTCAGAAGCATGCATCCCTGGAAGTGTCTGCTGATGTTTATTATGTATTGTATATGTTTATTGGAGCCCCCGGTGACGCAGTGGGTTAAACCGCTGAGTTGCTGAACTTGTTTACCGAAAGGTCGCAGGTTTGAATCTGGGAAGTGGCGTGAGCTCCCAATGTTAGCCCAGCTTCTGGCAACCTAGCAGTTGAGTTGAGCCGCTGAGTTGCTGAACTTGTTTACCGAAAGATTGCAGGTTTGAATCTGGGAAGTGGCGTGAGCTCCCAATGTTAGCCCAGCTTCTGGCAACCTAGCAGTTCGAAAACATGCAAATGTGAGTAGATCAATAGGTACTGCTCTGGTGGGAAGGCAATGGCGCTCCATGCAGTCATACCGGCCACATGACCTTGGAGGTGTCTATGGACAACGCCGGCTCTTCAGCTTAGGAATGGAGAGTCAGAAATTACTGGACCTGATGTCAAGGGAAAACCTTTACCTTTACCTTTAATATGTTTATTACATTTAGTTTGCAGAAAACACCAAAGGCAGATTAAACCAAATCAAATATAGAGTAATGCTGCAAAATCAAATCAAAACCAATTAAGATCTATCAATAATTGCAGCAACAACCTCAAAGCCCAGTATTGTTGGACAAATGAAGGCAAAACACAATCAAGAAGGCATAATGGAACCTGATATTGAAATTCTGGCCATACATTTTTACTTTTCTTTGTCGTTTGGACAAACTTGATCTAACTGGCCAGTATCACAGGGGTTTTCTCCGAAAACATATACACACTCTGTTGAAATGCTCCTTCTAGAAAGGACAAGAAAAATTGGCACAAGAAAGCAAAACAAAACAAGGATATTCTCCCCATGATCAATTTCAATGACAACTTTTGCGGCCACTTGGGTTCTCAGCCTCATTAAAGTAATTCTTATGTAGTTTTATTTCCTCATAAACATTTATTGCTGCAGAGGAAGGAGGGGGAAATGAGTCAAGTAAATGACAACACTCATAACAAACCAATAATGGATATGTAGCTCAAAGCCAATTTAAACTGAATTAAGACACAAATGTTATTTGATTTCATCTTCACTGTCACACACTTTTTCTTCCCAACCTAGTTGTGCTGAAATATTTTACCAAGCTTACTCTATTTCTTCAGAATGTGTTTTGCCTCCCCAAAAGTTATACAATAAAACAGGGATAAAACCTGAAGAAAATGATAGGCAAAGTGACATAAATCTCTTTTTGTTTCCCATTACAATAAACAATAAGAAGTGGGTTGGGAGCAACTAAGCAGACCAAAGTCTGTGGTGAATTCATAAAAACATAATTAAAAATAATATATACTTGAAACAGGCATTTTCCAAGAAAAAGTAACTGAGAGTGACCATTATATCTCTGGAACCAAGGATTTCTGTACAATTATACAAAACAGTGCAAGTTTCTTCTTATAGCTTTGAGTTTAGGGATCTGTTTTCCTGCTTTTGGACTTTTGCCCCATCCTTTCAAATGTCTCCCTCTGCAAGCTTGGCATATGGGGGGGAAAGCAGCATTAAGAGTTATTCTTTGGTGACTGCGGCTAGCTTGGGTTTGTCTGCACGACAGCTCTAGTATTTCTCATAAAAATAAGTCTCTGGGGAAGCTTTTTAACTCAAGTAAGCAACTCTTCCATCAGACGTGGATCCTGCCAAGCCTCACTCAGAAAACAAATGTGGGATTTGGTGGGGATTTCTCCAAAAGATGGCTCCAGAGAACCAGCCCTGCTGCATGTCTGGGAAGTGACTGATTCGGCTTGAGAGACACGAGCTGACTCCTCCTGCCTGCTCCAAACAGCATTTCTGCTGTTTCAATCACCCCTTGACTCTGGTTTGGAAGAGGCCGTGCTGACTCACAACCACCACTGAGGGCTCCGGCGTAGAAGCTGTGTCTAACCACGCCGCAAGATGAAGTTTTTGCTGGCTGCTAGCGTTGCTCGGCTGTCTCCAGTTCACATCAGTGTCCCATTCTGAAACAGGAAGCCCCAAGCTGCTCTCAGCTGTATTTATGCAATCCTTTGGCTGTACCGTACGCCCACATTTCGCTTCGGGCCTGGGATCGGAAGGGGCTTGAAATGCAGTCTTCCTACTCTCTGTCTGAGCACAGCGAGCCAAGATACACTTTCATGGTGTCCTTGCTGGGCTGAGGTTGGCTCTCATTATTTTTCGTTGCTTTTGTCCTCTTCACTCTATTAAATAGAGACACACACACACATTTTTTTAAAGTTTTACTTTCACAGCACAAATTTCATGATGGTTATGGTTTATCCTTTCCACGAATGTAATTTATCTTTTCTGCAAATAACCCCAGGGGCTATTTGGAGGTCTCATGTTCTAGAAAGGCTAAGACTGGTTTTCACAAATAAGTAATGACTATCTCTATTGATGTTCCATGTGAATGATTTTGAGCCTGGAAAATTTTCTTTCTTAGACTGTGATTTAATGTTCTCTCTAGGAATCTCTAGGCCAGTGGTTCTCAACCTGTGGGTCCCCAGATGTTTTGGCCTTCAACTCCCAGAAATCCTAACAGCTGGTAAACCTCTGGGATTTCTGGGAGTTGTCGGCCAAAACACCTGGGGACCCACAGGTTGAGAACCACTGATCTAGACCCTCAGCACAGCTCTATGGCTAACTTTCACTTAACTGTGAAGTAGAGGGGATGGCAGTTTGACTTCCCTGGGAAATGAGTTCCAGAGCCTGGAGGAAGCTACTGAAAAGATCCTCCTCTTGTTCCCACCAACGTGCCTTTGAGGGTACTGGGCACAGAAGGGCCTCCCCAGCAGATTTCAAAGCACAATCTAGCTTGCAAGGGAAAATATGGCCCTTCATAATCCCCATCCAGAATGGGGATTGGAAACAAAATGGTAGTCCAACACACACATGGGGCAACAGTTGGTGGAAGGCTGTGCAATACTACAACAGAATAGTATGTTACATTTGTTTCCCAACTGAATGGTTTAATTTTGGGGAAATATTTATTTATGAATATTTACATGTACGTGAATCAATTTATTGGAAAATACACAATATAATCACTAAATTGGACCACTGCTTCTTCCTGATTGTCTAATCTGACTGACAGAATTCCAAGGACTGAAGTCGATACCTGTCTATTCCTGATGTTTATTTATTATGCTTATTCAGACTATTTATTTCCTGGATTCTTCCTAATGACAAGCCCTTGAGGCAGCTAACCTAAACACAGTACCAGCAGATTACAATGCAGAATAAGCTTCCTTTAAAAGAAAGAGAATATAGTGTTCCCTCATTTATCATGAAGGTTCTGTTCCAGGACCTCCCGCGGTAAGTGAAAATTCATTAATTAGGGACACTATATATTTTTAAATATATTTTTATACCTTGTTTTAATATCAGAAATGCCTTGCCTGACTTATGGGGCAAGGGCTGTTGTGGTGGTGGGCACCTGACTTATGGGGCCTGACTTATGGGGCAAGGGCCGTTGCGGTGGTGGGCACCCTCCCACCGGCCATGCTGCTTGTAGGGGCTTCTTCCCAGAAGCCCCCTGCACGACAGGAAGTTTCCTGCCACTTTCAAAATGTTGATCAACATTTGGGGATGGAAAGGGATTGCAGAGTTGGCTCCGGCAGCCCGGGGAAACAGATCCACTTTTCTGATTAAAACTATTTCCTATCTCTGGTCTTGTGAAGGAAAGAGACAACCAAAAGGCAGTCTTGCTTGAGCTTGGCCTAGAGCTCCCAGGACCCACAATGAGAACATGTTTTATTGCAGCTCAATTCTGCCCTTGCCTCTCAATGTGGTGCCCTCCAGAAAGCCCATTATTCTCAGTTAGTCTAGCTAATGGTCAGGATTCAGGTCCTGCCTATTTACATGACCGCATATCTCCTTATGAACCTGTCTGGGCTCTAAGATCAGAACTGGGATGCCTGCTACCCTCATAAGTGAGGTTGGTGGGAACGAGGGAGAGGGCCTTCTCACTAGTGGCCCCCCAACTCTGGAATGCCCTTCCAAGGGAAATTACACAAGCACTTACTCTTACAGCATTTAGGAAGGAGTTAAAAACCTGGCTGTTCCATCAGGCTTTTAATAATGGCTAAAAGAAAAACCACCCTATTGGAGAGGTTTTTTACGGTTTCTATGACCATCATTTTAATCTGGACACTCTAATCATAGGAATCATATGTTGTTTTTAGAGGGTTTTTTAGTCTTTTAACACAGTTTATCTATTTATACTAATATTGTTCTGTTATTTTGTTTTTTATTCATTGACATATGATAATTTTTGTATTTTATTTATTGTATTTGTTCATTGTGTTGTAAGCCACACCGAGTCCCTTCAGGGAGAGGGGCTGGGGCATAAATAAAGCTTGTTGTTGTTGTTGTTGTTGTTGTTGTTTTATTTTGATAAGAGTTGAAGTCAGACAGTTCTGGAAGGCATCAAGTTAGGGAAGGATGATCTAGAATAACATGCACTCCATAGTGGCAACTGTTCATTTAAAGACTGATTTACCATTTTGGGAGGATGGTAAATCAGTCTTTAAATAAATCGCTCAAGGTGTTAAACTTTTTTTCTACTCAGAGCTCAGCACCTTGGATAGTTCATTTGAAGTTCAAAGGAAAACTCAGAACAGATTTATCTCTCCGCTGACAAGGAAACCAAAGAATGCCATTACATTTCACACTTACTTAACTATTTTCAATCAACATTAGTTAGTGTTAGAGCAATTTACCAAACAGCTAGGGGAACACACAGAATTGGATGATTTTCCGGGATTATCAACTTCATTTATTTAAATAGCACTATCACTGTACATAGTGCCTTACAAGTAAGAGACCAATGTAACAGTTCCCAGGCTTACAATCTAACTAAGACAGGACATACAAGAAAAGGGGATGGCAGTATGGGAGAGGACCAAGTCCAGTAGATACTGTATCTTCTTCTCTCCCATCATGGCAAGGATAGAAAAAGCTGAGATATAGAGATCTGCTTCTGGGACTAGGCATGGTGGAACTGTGCTTGCCTCTTTTTCCTCCCTCTACAGTTAGGATAGAAGCACACGAGTGGAGGAAACACCTCAAGCAGCCTGCTGTCAAAGCACATTTGAACAACTGAACTTTAAATGGTTTAACCTGCTCAAAATCTGGAAAGTTTTTTGGATCTTATTGGAATAGTGAAGATATCAGCTTTAAACACAACATTAAGGATGCCAAGTCCTCTGTGGAAAGCGCACAGTATGAAACTAAAGTTTAGGGCAGACTAACAAAAAAATAGACTGCAAAAAGGACAGAAAGCCTTGAAGCACTTTCATGGCCAATACATTCTCCATGGCACAAGCTCTCTGATTCTGGAGAGGTTTATGCTGTAATAAAGGCATGCATCTTCAGGCCTGCCCTAGGCCTAAAATAGCACTAAGCAACCTTGTGGAGTGGAGGGCGAAGATCTGAAATTTGTTTAGCAGGTGCAGACTTCCACAATCCTCTAAAGCAGTGGTTTTCAACCTGTGGGGTCCCCAGGTGTTTTGGCCTACAACTCCTAGAAATATCAGCCAGTTTACCAGCTGTTAGTATTTTAGGGAGCTGATGGCCAAAACATCTGAGGACCCACAGGTTGAGAACCACTGCCCTAAAGGACAATGTGACAACTTGAGGGCCACAAAAATGGGCTTCGGGCACCACATATGACCCATAAGTCATACTTTGCTCACCCTTGCTCTATAACCTCCATTTCAAACCAAAAACAACATTTTTGATGGGCCAAGACTGTTTATTTGTGGTTCCTTTTTCTTAACCTTGACGGCTCTGACTGGTTTGTTTAATTAGTTCTAGAGAGCTGATTTAAGTAAATATTAATTTCATCCAAAACATTCAAGTGTATCGTTTGTTTGAAAACAAGGGAGCAACACTGTACCTTTAGTAACTTGTTCAAGCTTTGACAATGATTATGATGTTTTGTACTTACATCTTAAATACATAAACATAATATGTATAGCAGTGGTGGCACAGCACTTACATCTCTTTCAGAATATTTTGTTTTTCCTGTTGAGTCAGAGAAATCTTGCACGTTCCAGCTTCAGCCGATTCTCCAAAATATTCAGATGTCCCAGCAGAAAGGGTCTCTTTCTAACCCAAGACACAACACAGGTTTAAAAGGTATGATCTATAAGTAATGTAGTTATCTGAATAATATCAAATGCAAGTTACTTCCTTTGTTTTCCTAGATGAAGAGAAGCAAACTCAAAGAGAACTGTGTTTAATTCTGTAAAACAACAGAGATGACGCTTGTGAAACAATCTTTTGCTGTACATTTTCAGCCAAAAATCTGAACCACAAACAAACAAGGCCAAAAATCTAGACTCCATGCCATATGAAAGAACTGTTGGCAAATGTTTAATGTCTCTGTGGCTCAGACTGTGACAAAAGCCAGGAGTCTGTGTAGTAGACAGCAGGAGGTTTGGCAGTTACTATTAGAGACTTAATGAGGCAATGGTTTCCACCACGATTCTCTAAAGGATCCTCATGACTTCCTATACGGCTACAACATCCAAACATACTACATGGTTACAATGAAACATTAGCACATATCTGTATCTTTCTACAAGAAGCACACTCACATATCTACAAGACTGTTCAATTCATCATTTAAGAAGATATAAGGATCTAATTCAGATAATGTTACCCCCTCTATACAACATTCTTGAAAATATTGCATTGCTCTAACCATATGGTAGTAATGGGAGCAAAAGCATTATTCTTCCACTACTCAGTCAAGGATAGTTTCAGCACATCAATATACTGTATTCATTTGTCTAGAATGATCGTCCCAAGTGTAAAGACTCTTACGAAACTTTAAACTAAACAACTGAAAGTTCACCGCTTCCACAATTGATGAGCTGGTTAAGAATCTTAATAGGCTTCCATTGCATTTTTGGATCTATAAAACAAATAGAACCCTTCATTGGCCAAACAATGTATCAATAGATGAAAATTTCAATTTCCAAGATCCAAATTTCTACGAACTGGTAGTGAAAGCATGAAGAGAGTGGTCACATTTTTTTCCAAGTGCAGCATTGCCACATGACAACTGGATTTGGAGATTTATGGGACATCAACATAATTTCTATTAAGCATGTTCAGACTATGTCTGATGTGGTAAAATAATTATCTATCTATCTATCTACCTATTTGATTTTCTCCCTGCCATTGTTGCACACAAGGGCTGGGAATACACCTCTGAACCAATCTTACACTCCAGAGTCCAATATACACAAAGCAGTTGATTAAGAATAAATGTAGCTTCAGCAAAAGAATAAAAAAACTATCAAAAGTAATATAAAATATTGCCCATTAGAAGAGTCACTTAAACTTGGTAACACGAATCCAAAACCAAGGCACAGGCAAACTACAACTGAAGATTTGGCACACAAAAGTCATCCAGAGGAACAGGAATACAAAGATCCAAGGTGTTACAAGAGTCTTTGATCCCAATATAATCCTGGAAAAATACAAGAAATACAGGAAAATACACTTGAAGACATGAAATCCAAGGCCCATGAAACTTGAACAGGAAAAGGGATTGCTACCTTAAACCAAACGTTGATTCCTCTGAGGAATCAGCCTCAATCACCCCACATATATACTCAAAAAACTATGCCTTTTCCCTTGGGAAGATTCGGGAGGTTTCTTCTTGTCTATTAATCTTTGGGAGCATTGTCTCCCTTCAGCTATCTGTCTGTGTTGACAGATCTGACCCCTTCATAGAATCATAGAGTTGGAAGAGACCTCATGGGCCATCCAGTCCAACCCCCTGCCAAGAAGCAGGAATATTGCATTCAAATCAACCCTGACAGATGGCCATCCAGCCTCTGTTTAAAAGCTTCCAAAGAAGGAGCCTCCACCACACTCCGGGGCAGAGAGTTCCACTGCTGAACGGCTCTCACAGTCAGGAAGTTCTTCCTCATGTTCAGATGGAATCTCCTTTCTTGTAGTTTGAAGCCATTGTTTCGCGTCCTAGTCTCCAGGGAAGCAGAAAACAAGCTTGCTCCCTTCTCCCTGTGGCTTCCTTTCACATATTTATACATGGATATCATATCGCCTCTCAGCCTTCTCTTCTTCAGGCTAAACATGCCCAGCTCCTTAAGCCGCTCCTCATAGGACTTGTTCTCCAGACCCTTGATCATTTTAGTCGCTCTCCTCTGGACACAATCCAGCTTGTCAATATCTCTCTTGAATTGTGGTGCCCAGAATTGGACACAATATTCCAGGTGTGGTCTAACCAAAGCAGAATAGAGGGGTAGCATTACTTCCCTAGATCTAGACACTATGCTCCTATTGATGCAGGCCAAAATCCCATTGGATAGAAGGATCCCCTTCTATCTACCTCGAAGAAGGCATCTTCTTCTGAATCCTCAATTAGCAAATCCTTTTCACATTTTGACCTTGATTCTCTTGGGGAAGTTAACACAGACCTGTCAGCCTCTTTCTCTGTACTGGAACATCTACTGGAACATCTAATGCAGGCTTGACCATCCCAGAATTCTCAGCTTCATCACGACTAACAATACTCTCCTGCCCACAACCCCTATTTCCAGACCCCTGTGGGTCTGCAAAAACTTGATCACTGTTCTCTTAAATCTCAGGTAAAGGAACCATCACAGGCTGAACTACAACAGCCATCTTGTACTGTGGCTGCTAAATTAAGCATAGCATCAGAAGAGAAACTTCAGTTCAGATCAGCTACGGAGAAGGATCTCAATATGATCACAATTATTCCGCTATCCTGTTTTGCTGATCAAAACTGCTCCATTTCCCAGCCTGGCTTTCCACCTAAGTGGGGAAAATATGCTGCATTCATTTGTGTTTTCCCCTCTATAAGGGAAAACATGTCTTGAGTTATTTTGATTAGGAAAACAGCCTGTATGAAAGCGGTTAAGCATTTCCCTATCACCTCTGCTCTGGTCAAAACATGGAGAAAGTTGCACTGGCTGCTGGGCTAAAAGTAAAAACAAACATACATTAAATTTCTGGAGTAAAAGAGCAGCCTTCCCAATTTGTCTCACTACAAGGCCCAATATCAACAGCTACCAAAATCTGTGTGGTGGTAGAAGTCATTTAGCTGGGGAAGCCTGGATTGTATCTCACAAATTATTTCAGTTGTACTTAAATCTGCTTTAAAGCCAATAATTTCACTGTAGAAAGTGTGGCCAAGTTAAAACTACTGCACACTTGGGAGTTTTGTTTAGATTTAAAATATTAGACCCCTAAAGAAGTGATGGAAAATGGTTAAAGCTGGGGTGGGTGGGATTAAAAAGGAGAAAATGATGCATATGTGAAACACTTCTCAACTTGTCCTATAAGTACAGTAGATTTTCCCTTTGCAGCCACACCCTCTAAGTGCTATATTTTGAGAACTGAACAATTAACCTAAGGAATATGAGTCATTCTTTGAACCGCTCTGTGGGAACCGGAGAGGCTTTTGCTTTTAGGAGGGATGTAAACGGCCGGAGGCTGGAATAACTCCACAACAGGGGAAAAAAACTTTTAACAAAAAAGGAGACACTTCATATAATGTAAGGTCAATGTAGCATTAATGGCAACACTTGGTTTAACAATTGGTTAATTGGGAGATGGCAGGGTGGGGGAGAACGAGAGAAAAGGGGAGCTTGTTTTGAGAGCACTGCTGTTTATTTCCTGTGGGAATGCCAAGTCTTGTGGAAGAGAAAGGAAAGATTAAATCTTTTCTCATCCTGTTCAGTAATCCCAAATTCTTTTCAGTCAGTAAAATAAAGAAAAGTATTACAGACATAAAAAGGATTCCAGAGATAGACATTATAAGAACAATGGTATCACGGCAGAGAAAGATACAGAAAAGAACAATTCACGGGGCTGAAGATTTTATTAAGCTATGGAGGGAAGGGGGTGTAAAAAGATGGTTGGGGATGACGGGAGGAAGGATGCATTAGAAGATGTTTTTAAAAATATGCACAGAATGACTTTTTCTAATCTTCTGCTCTCATACAAGCAGGATTTGGGCCATGTCTACACCTACGGGAGACATTCAAGTTAAGAGGCTCCAGAGCTGTTCTGATGCAACACCAAAGTGTTCCCAAACCTTTTCGTCATCCATACAGTTGGCATGGGGGCTGCTACCGCATTGCTGCCAGATCCCTCCCAGAAGCTGGCTGGCAATGTTGCATTTCTTATTGTATGGCTCAGTGCTAGAAATGATATCACTAAATATGTGATGTCACCAGCAAGTCTCTAGGAGGAAACTACTTGCTGGGACGAGACTGTGCTCTGGCACCATGAGATATAGAAGCAATCTTAAGAAATGGGGCTACAAAGTGGAGTCAATGACATGCGAGTGTGGAGAAGAGCAAACCACAGACCACCTACTTATAGTGCAGTCTGACCCCTGCCATTTGCACAATGGAGGACCTCTTACAGAGACACCAGATGCACTCGAAGTGGCCAGATTCTGGTCAAAGAAAATTTAGTATAATGCCAAGTTCTTAATTTTGTGGGTTTTTTAATACATTATAACTATGTTCTCAATTCGCTTCTGATATGATTGATAAATAAATAAATAACTTGCTAGGATAGTCCCCCTGACATTAAGTCCAGTCATGTCTGACTCTGTGGTGTGGTGCTCATCTCCATTTCTAAGCCGAAGAGCCAGCGTTGTCCGTAGACACCTCCAAGGTCATGTGGCCGGCATGACTGCATGGAGCGGCGTTACCTTCCCGCAGGAGCGGTACCTATTGATCTACTCACATTTGCATGTTTTCGAACTGCTAGGTTGGCAGAAGCTAGGGCTGACAGCAGAAGCTCACGCCGCTCCCCGGGATTGAACCTGCGACCTTTTGATCAACAAGCTCAGCAGCTCAGTGCTTTAACCCACTGCGCCACCGGGGGCTGCTAGGATAGTAGATTAGGTCTTATCCAGCCAGATCTAGCTATTCACATCTCCCAAACTATGGGATCACTCCTAAGTTTCTGTTGAGAATTCAACTGTGCATTGTGTGGACTTCCCACAGCAACCAAACAGAGATGCCATTTGATTTTGGCCATGTAGACACAGCTTTGGGGTCATCCAATGATTGGCAGGATGTCTGAGACATGCAAAAATGCTTCTACACACAGCACATAATTAATTCATGAAACTCCGTGACACAAGATGTAGTGATGGCCATTTGTTTAAATGGCTTTAAAAAAAGGCTCACGGAACTCCATCAGCCTGCCTGCAAGAACAGGAGAGGTTCAGCGTCCTGGCTGCATCTCCCCCACACTGGTGAGAAAGCAAGCCAGGAAAGGAGGCTTTAAGAACTTCTGTCTCCCAGCTACACCTTGCTATCAGCCTGCCTGCAAGAACAGGAGAGGTTCAGCGTCCTGGCTGCATCTCCCCCACACTGGTGAGAAAGCAAGCCAGGAAAGGAGGCTTTAAGAACTTCTGTCTCCCAGCTACACCTTGCTATCAGCCTGCCTGCAAGAACAGGAGAGGTTCAGCGTCCTGGCTGCATCTCCCCCACACTGGTGAGAAAGCAAGCCAGGAAAGGAGGCTTTAAGAACTTCTGTCTCCCAGCTACACCTTGCTATCAGCCTGCCTGCAAGAACAGGAGAGGGTCAGCGTCCTGGCTGCATCTCCCCCACACTGGTGAGAAAGCAAGCCAGGAAAGGAGGCCGGGCCTCTCTTGAGCCGCTGGGTTGAGGTGGAGCGCGGAGCGCGTTGCAGCTGTTGCGGCCGCCATTTTTGGCATCTCGCCTTTCCATCGCCGCCGCCTCCCACAACCGGACCACCGCAGAGCCCTTGGGCCGAGCCAGGGCACGGAGAGCGCCGCGGCGGTTGCAGCCGCCTTCTTGGCGCCTCGCCTCACCATCGCTACTGCCGTCCCATCGCCACCGCTGCAGCGGCCGGGCCGCCTCGCCATTGCTGCCGCCTTCCATCGCGGCCACCACCATTTGGCTCGCCACCCTGTCACAGCTGCTGGAGTTCACCTGTGCTACCAGCTAACAGCGACTGTGTTGCCGTGTCGACTAATGTTGTGTAGAACTTTGTATTGATTTAGTATAGACCTCTTGTGCTGACTTCAATTAGTGTGTAGACCCTTGAGCTGGCCTAATACTGTGCAAACATCCTGTGCTGGCCTAATATTGTGCAGATCTCCTGTGCCGGCCAAATATTGTGTAGACCCTTGTGCTGGCCTTAATATTGTGTAGATCTCTATATTGTGTAGACCTCTTGTGCCGGCCTTAATATTAAGTAGACCTTGTGCTGGCTTAATACTGTGTAGACTTCTTGTGCCGGCCTTAATATTGTGCAGACCTCTTGAGCTGGCCTCCTTTGGATTGATAGTTATATATAACCATCCTTGCTGGTTAACCATTATCATCTTTCAGCACCTCATTGTTTTAAAATCTTGTATGATATTAGCACTTATACGATCAGCACTTTAACTTACTATATCATTGGACTACTATTTCATGAGTTTTAGCACCTTAGTCTTTTTAATTGTATCATCTAGCTCTGAGTGTGCTAATTATTCTGACGGTGCTAATTCACCCCCGTTTTGATTGATTATTATTGCAACCTATGTGTGACCATCTTGAATGTGCTGACCGTTCCTGATGGTTGCTAATTAATTAATCCTGATTCCATGATCAATTGGTTACTTCGTGCACTTTATTAACTGTTGTGATCTTGCACTTTATGCCATTAGCACTTTAAACTATTTCTTGTGCACTTAGCCATTATAGCACTTTAAATTCGATTGTTACAGCTAGTGCTGAATCAGGCCTCCATGACGCACTTTAATTAATATCTTGGGTCATTTAAGCCTTCGCATTTCATTGTTGCTCTACTGTGTTGTGCTAAAACATCATCTGTATTTCAACAGCATAATTCCTTGTTCCAACTGTGCTTAATAACTACGACCTATGCTATTACCTACTTCTTGGCATCTGTTAATTTGGTTGCTAATTGTATATGTAGGTAAGAAGGAATGGAATAGCACGAGGGACCTCGAATATGACCTAACGGGACTGAAGAACTCGTGGAAGGCAAAGCTATGGCAAACTGAAACTGTAACATGGCATGTACACCACGATGATCCCTGGTTTATTAGTATAAGTACCAAATGCGTCATGGAGGAGGGAGAGGCTTCCGTTAACCGAGGAGCCCCCATAGAAGTCGTGGTGGGGAAGGGGAGATACGGGAAAAGGAGACCTTTAATTCGGCCTAGGGAACGGGGAACAACTTTAGTAATTCCAAACCGGTCTCCTGATACGGTAAGTAGGTGTAACCAGGATGGCGGTCCCTCGGGATTGAAAGTGGTGCTGTTGAACGCCAGATCTGTCAATGGCAAAACAACTTTCATCCAGGACTTAATCCTGGATGAACGGGCAGATCTGGCGTGCATCACAGAGACCTGGCTGGACGAAGCTGGAGGTGTAAACTTGACCCAGCTTTGTCCACCCGGGTTCTCTGTGCAGCATCAACCGAGATCCGGAGGGCGGGGAGGCGGGGTTGCAGTAGTCTATAGAGATTCCATTTCTCTGACCAGGACCCCCATCCCGCAGTCAACAAATTTTGAATGCGTCCACCTGAGGGTGGGTGACCGGGACAGTTTAGGGATTCTGTTAGTGTACCGTCCACCTCGCTGCACTACAGTCTCCCTACCTGAGCTAGCGGGGGTAGTCTCGGACCTGGCATTGGAGTCCCAACGGCTGCTTGTGCTGGGGGACTTCAATGTCCACGCCGAGGCTGCCCTAACGGGAGCGGCTCAGGACTTCATGTCTACCATGGCGACCATGGGTCTGTCCCAACAAGTATCTGGCCCCACCCACAGTGCTGGACATACATTGGACTTGGTTTTCTGTCAGGGATGGGAGGAAGGTGGCGGTGTTGAGGAGTTATCCATCTCTCCGTTGCCATGGACCGACCACCACCTGGTCAGCTTTAGACTTACTGCACCCCCTAACCTCCGCAGAGGTGGAGGACCTATTAAATTGGTCCGCCCCAGGAGGCTTATGGATCCGGAGGGATTCCTGATGGCTCTTGGGGAATTCCCCGCCACCTCGGTTGGTGATCCTGTTGATGCCCTGGTCGCTCTCTGGAATGGGGAGATGACTAGAGCAATAGACACGATCGCTCCAGAACGTCCCCTCTCAAGTAGCCGAACTAAACCAGCCCCTTGGTTTACTGAGGAGCTGGCGGTGTTGAAGCGAAAGAAGAGGGAACTAGAGAGCGTGTGGCGTTCGGATCCGAGCGAGCCAAACCGAACACGGTTTGTGTCCTTTTTAAGGTCATATGCCGCGGCAATAAGAGCCGCTAAGAAGACCTTCTTCGCGGCCTCTATTGCGTCTGCAAAGAACCGTCCGGCTGAACTGTTCCGGGTTGTCAGAGGCCTTTTAAAACCCACCATCCAGGATGGGTGCCCTGATGACTCGGCAGCTCGCTGTGAAGCTTTTGCTCGGTTCTTTACAGACAAAGTCGCTTTGATCCACTCTGGACTGGATGCCACATTAACGGCAGTCTCTGAGGATGTAACACGAGCATCTGCTTGTCCGATTTTGATGGATTCATTTCAATTGGTTCAAACCGAGGATGTGGACAAGGTGCTTGGAGGAATGAGAGCTACTACATGCATCCTAGACCCCTGCCCATCCTGGCTTCTAAAGGAGGCCAGAGGGGGATTGGCCGAGTGGGTTAAGGTGGTGGTTAATGCCTCCCTTCGGGAAGGCATTTTTCCAGCCAGCTTAAAGCAAGCTGTGATAAAACCGCTGTTGAAGAAACCATCACTGGACCCCACTCAATTGGTAAACTATCGGCCTGTTTCCAATCTTCCCTTTTTGGGCAAAGTCATGGAACGTGTGGTGGCCTCACAACTCCAGGCATTCTTGGTAGACACGGATTATCTAGATCCGGCGCAGTCTGGCTTTAGGCCGGGACATGGTACCGAGACAGCCTTGGTCGCCTTAGTGGATGATCTCCGTCGGGAGCTCGACAGGGGGAGTGTGTCCCTGTTGGTGCTTCTCGACCTCTCAGCGGCCTTCGATACCGTCGACCACGGTATTCTTCTGGGACGCCTCGCAGGAATGGGCCTCGGAGGTACTGCTTTGCGGTGGCTCCGGTCATTCCTCGAGGGTCGGTCTCAGAAGGTGTTACTGGGGGACTCCTGTTCTACCCCACAACCGTTGTTTTGTGGGGTTCCTCAGGGTTCAATATTGTCCCCCATGTTGTTTAACATCTACATGAAGCCGCTGGGCGAGATCATCCGGAGTTTCGGGGTCCGGTGTCATCTGTACGCAGATGATGTCCAGCTCTGTCACTCCTTTCCACCCGCTACTAAGGAGGCTGTTGAGGTCCTGAACCGGTGCTTGGCCGCTGTAAAGGTCTGGATGGGGGCGAACAAATTGAAATTAAATCCAGACAAGACAGAGGTGCTCCTGGTCAGTCGCAGGGCCGAACAGGGTATAGGGTTACAGCCTGTGTTAGACGGGGTCGCACTCCCCCTGAAGACACAGGTTCGCAGTTTGGGTGTGATCCTGGACTCATCGCTGAGCCTGGATCCCCAGGTTTCGGCGGTGACCAGGGGAGCATTTGCACAGTTAAGACTCGTGCGCCAACTGCGACCGTACCTTGGGAAGTCTGACTTGGCCACGGTAATCCACGCTCTGGTTACATCCCGCCTTGATTACTGCAACGCTCTCTACGTGGGGTTGCCTTTGAAGACGGCCCGGAAGCTTCAACTAGTCCAACGGGCGGCAGCCATGGTATTAACAGGAGCAGGGCGCAGGGAGCACACAACTCCTCTGCTGTACCAGCTCCATTGGCTACCGATCAGCTACCGAGCCCAATTCAAAGTGCTGGTTTTGACCTTTAAAGCCCTAAACGGTTCTGGCCCTACATACCTATCCGAACGTATCTCGGCCTATCAGCCCACCAGGACCCTAAGATCTTCAGGAGGAGCCCTTCTCTCCATCCCGCCTGCTTCACAGGTGCGGCTCGCGGGAACGAGAGATAGGGCCTTTTCTGTGGTGGCCCCCCGGCTTTGGAATGCCCTCCCTATTGAACTAAGATCAGCCACCTCGCTAATGGCATTTCGGAAAAATCTAAAAACTTGGATGTTCGAGCAAGTTTTTAACTAATTTCCGATGTAAGGTTATTTTGACCATGGACTTGCAACCAAGGATAACGAACTGAATTACGATTTTAACTATGAGATGTTTTCGACTTGTATTGGTGGCCCGATACTAAGTATGTTCATACTATGTATGTTTTATGTCTTGTATTTTGATATCTTATTTTATATTTTTAAGTGACTATTGTATTTTAACAAGTTGTAAACCGCAATGAGTCGCCGCACAGGCTGAGATATTAGCGGTATACAAGTGTATCAAATAAATAAATAAATAAATAAATAAACTCCATGGACGAAGTCTACAAGCAGCAACATGCCATATAATCAGATAGAAGTTTCTTGTTTAAAGGCAGTCTTTCTTTTCATACCAATTGCTGGAGTCTTATGGAGAATGGTTATAGATTTCCTGCCCTTCTTGTGAATTTCCTAGAAGTGTCAGGCTGGCCATTCTTGGAAACAGTATGCTAGGCTAATAAATGTCCACTTAGATTTGGCAGACTTTTCTTGTAACTAAATGTCAAAATATGCCAGAAAACAGTCGGTTGACTCTTTGGAAAAGAAATGAGGAAAGGACAGAGAGGTAACAGCAACAAAGAGAAAACATCATTTTTAAAACTGTTAAGACAGATGCATTTACATATGCTTAGGAATTGCATGAGTGCAAAAATGGAGCTGCTTTCCTATCCCTTTGAGTGACATACTCCATTACATGGTATGTTATTCTGAATAGATAGGTATTTATTTTCTCCTGGACATTGTTGACACAGGCATCAAGAAACAAAAATTACATCCTTTACTATCGGTTTATTGTGCAAAAAATATATTGCTTGTTCCATAAATCAAACTTCTATTTCAAGTATATTAAATTTGTCTAACACTACGAAATTTCACATTCACAAGATTGCTGAAAATAATGCCATTTTTTTTCTCAACACAATATTTTCCTTAAAGTGAAATCTTAGATTCAAGTTGTAGTAAGATTGTTTTCTGCTGCCCCAGAAAGTGGAACCTGGAACAATAGATTCTAACTACTTGAAAAGGGATTCTATTTAAATATTAGGAAAAACTTCATCACAGTAAGATCTATTCAACAATGGAAGACACTGCATTGTAGTGTCACAGAGCCTCTTTCTCTAGAGGTTCTTAAAAAAAATATTGTCAAAAGCTTTTATGGCCGGAATCACTGGGTTGTTTTAAGTTTTTTGGGCTGTATGGCCATGTTCCAGAAGCATTCTCTCCTGGCTTTTTGCCTGCATCTATGGCAGGCATCCTCAGAGGCTGTGACGTCTGTTGGAACAGTTTTCAACATACCTTACAACCTCTGAGGATGCCTGCCATAGATGCAGGCAAAACGTTAGGAGAGAATCCTTCTGGAACATAACCATACAGCCCGAAAAACTTACAACAACCCAGTCCTTAAACAGATGGACAGCTATCTGTCAATAGTGCTTTGCTTGTGTGTTGTTGCAAGGAGTTGGACAGCAAGGAGTTGGACTGAATAGCCCTTGTGGTCTTCTCCAACTCTGTGATTCCATGGTGCTGCCCAGAAAGAAACTGCACTCAAGTGTGACTATCTAAATATCCATCACATCACTGATAGCGGGTAATAATTTCCCTTATGTGCACCATGGGTGTGTTTCTAAAATGAGTTACTTGGGTCTTCAAGGAAGAGATCCATACAGGAACTGAACATGATGAGTCTCAAGACATAAGAGAAGCTTCTCGTTGTTTTCGGTGATCTAAACTTAGAGATTCCCTGAGATTTCAGCTGGGCAAGTGTTACTAATAGCAAGTGTGGTAACAGAATACATCTCCAATACTCAGTTAATTTCCTAAAATATACATGTATGATTCCTTTTGGAAAGAAGAGGTGCTGAAGAAGATGTAGCTTCCTGTGTTTGCCCAGATCTTTTCTAGTTATGTTGACTATGCACCTGCCATTCCTGAAGTCCTAAATAACCTAAAGGCACCACATCCTATCTGATCCTGGAAGTTAAGGATAATCAGCCCAGATTAGTCCTTTGTATGGGAGACTGCCACTATATTGCAGAGGAAAGAACTGTTTTGTCAATTCTGTGTATTCCTTGCATAAGAAAACCCTCTGATAATCATGGGTACACCAGAAGTCAACATGAAGGCACACACACACAGAAAGTCCTTCCTAATTACTTTACAGCAACTTTTTCCAATATGCTTTTCATATGTGTTCAACTATAGAATTTCCATCCATATGGTGTTTTTCATGTGTCCAACTATAGAACTTCCATCATCCTTAGTCTAAACAGCCAGAGTAAGGAAGTTACCCTTAAACTTCTAATATTGAAATCCTAATAGCAGTTTTTCCTTGGAAAGTTGAATTTGAACTTGGTTAACCTATACATTTTGGAGAAAAGGATACACAAATTATCCTTTTTGAAGTACCACTGTCTTAAGGCACAGGATATTAACTGTAGGGAAAACGCAATGAATGAGTAATTCATTTCTATATTAGAGAGACCTTTCTCTATATTAAATGGTTATTAGTCAAATCCAATAAAAGCTACTACTTGAAATGTTTGACAGTGCTTCCAAAATATGATGACAAGTTAGTTTCTGACTTTATTAAAGAATAAGTTGCTTCTCTGGTACACCAAACACTCCCCCCCCCCACCCTCAAAGAAAGAAAGAAAGAAAGAAAGAAAGAAAGAAAGGCTAAAAGCAAACAAATCCTGAGAATTATGTGAACTATACCCTTTAGATGATTACTTCAAGGCCAATATGTTAATTGAGGCATGAATTGCTTTTGATTGCATGACTATAGATAGTGGATTAAGAGGAAAGATTTCTTGATAATGAATTCTAGTTCTCTGACAACAAAAAAGGGGGTAAAGGTCTATCACTTAAAAAAAAATCAGTACAACATGAAGAGGAAACCTAAGACCCAAGTCATATCTGGAGGACTACTTTTTGTGAGGTTATTTCTTTATTGAATTTTTGCTGTTAGTTGTTCTGAGTCCCTCCACGGAGGTAGAGAAGAACGGGATACAAAAGTTCTAAACAAACAAACAAACAAACAAATAAATAAGAAGGGGTAGTCAGGAAAAATGTTTTGGTTTTTCCTTGCCATGCCAAGTCTTTCCTAGGAACGACTTGGCATTTTCTCCATTTTTTCTTTCGTAAATCCCAAAACTCTTTAATAAATCCGGAACTGGGATGCAAGCGAATAGTGAAGTGTTTGAATAACAATTATGTCCACCCCTTTCTGGACTCTCTCTTGCAAGTGCTTCTAACAGAAATGCCTGTACTGAAGTAAATGTGGAATAAGGGTCACCTAAAGAAGTCACACCTTTTCTATGATAAAAAAATTCAACTTACATGTTCTATATGCAAACTTTTACTGGATTGATTTACAAAACAATTGCAAGACATCCTTTATATATGTATCTCACTAGACTCACTGTTGGAGAGGGAAATGGTAAATTTCTGAAACCTGAGTATGTAGCCTAAAAACTGCTGTTAGAAAGAAACATTGTTATTTTACAAGGGCAAATTCTAAAATAGCAATAGAAGTGGCTGTTTGTTGATCTAATTATGGTAGCATGAACAATAACTGCTGATGACTTCAAAGGTCAACAGTGTTTATCCTTGATCTTGCCATTTATACTTAGATTACTTACACTCAGAAGCCAAGACCAATTGGTCCCAGATAAGCATGGTGGTTAAATTAAGGGAGTATTTCAAAAAATAAATCCCACCTTTTAGGAATGACTCAGGAGGCAGGCAATCACAGTAGAAATAAAATAGCAATTGTTAAAAGTGAGCAGAATGAAACTATTCTTCAAGACTGTTGTTCAATTTTTATGATAAAGGTGCTTCCAGTATGAGATAATGGAAGACAAAGGTCATTTTATAAGTAGTGTTTGTTTAGCTGGGAACATTTCCCATAAAGTGTACCTTGTTTTAAGGTGCTTCAGTTTTGAGCGCTTCGCTAATATGGATTTTTAAAAATTACTATATATACTCATGTACAAGTAAAAGGAAACTGTCAAAAAAACAATCCCCAAAACCTGGATATGTCAGTATTACAATAGGGACCCAACTCTAAATTAGAGGTGAGAAGCTCCCATCCTATTGCCCCTCCTTTGCCCAAACTGGAGAAAAAAAGAAGCCCTTCGCCCTTACTATTTTCTCCATCCAAGTAGTGTTCCGAAGCCTAAAGAATGTTCTGTGCCTGCCATTTTGGATGCTTGAGGTTCAGTGGTTTACGAGTGCCATTTTTAATAAAAGCTAGAAGAATCCTCCACCTTGTGGGACTGTGGAGAACAAACCGCTCCGCATCTGTATGCTTCTGTGGAGCAGAACAAACCACTCAGCATCAGACCTGCTTATCTGCGCAACCGCCTCTTCCCTTACGAGCCCACATGGTCCTTAAGATCTTCTGGGGATGCCCTTCTCTCGCTCCCGCCCCCGTCTCAGGCACGGTTGGTGGGGATGAGAGAGAGGGGGCATTCTTGGTGGTGGCCCCCCGTCTCTGGAACTCCCTCCCCAGGGAGATTAGGTTGGCACGCTCCCTAGCCACATTCCGTAAAGAATTAAAGACGTGGATGTTTCACCATGCTTTCAATTGATGACTCCTATGACAAATGGTCTGTATCATGACTTGAATTGTCATTCAATCTAATGTCTTATATTATATTAACTGATCCTGTTAATTTGCTCTGTTTCCATGATTTTCCCTATGCCGTTATACATTGTCATCTACCTTACTAAACCACTTTATCCTTTAACTAGTTCACGTAGTGGTTTTCCTCCCCCCCTCCAAAATTAGTCTGCTGTTATTGTTGTTACTAGCTATTTTGTTATGTTGTTTTACACTGTTTTAATTGTTATTGCTTTATTTTAATTGTATTCTGCCTGGGCTTGGGCCCCATGTAAGCCGGCCCGAGTCCCTTCGGGGAGATGGAGGTGGGGTAGAAAAATAAAGTTCTTCTTCTTCTATGCTTGCCCACAATGCCCTGCCTCATGCACAGAGGAAGAATTGGACAACATTTTAACTAGGAGACGCAAATGATTTATGTCTTATGGTTTCATATTATATGTTAATGTTTTAAAATGTTTTATGGTGTTGTTGGGCATTGAATTGTTGCCTCTGTAAACCGCCTTGAGTCGCCTGCGGGCTGAGAAGGGCAGTATACAATTATATAAATAAATAATTGTTTAAAGCTACAGACGATTCAGTCGCTGTTGCCCGTTTTTGGTCTAAAATTATTTAGCCGCTTGAGCTCCCTCTATTTTTATCAGTTTTATACTTATTTATGCAAAGTTTTTGACACGAAATAAAATAAAAAAATGCTTACTGCACATGCCTTTCTGCAAAGAGACAGTGCTCATCATTTTCAAGAAGGGCTTACTACAAATGCAATCTTGGGGATTTTTTTATCCTCTTCTCTATGGTTTCAAGAACTAGTTGAATTAGCCACTGTTAACACCAAAGGTGTGCCTTCCTGTTTCAGATATCATGCACAGGAGGATAATCTAATTTTTGATAAGGAAAAAAAGGGAAGATTGGTGCTGACATATAAGGAATTGAATGGGGGAGTGCCAGTGGTGCTCAATCTCAATACAGCCAATTGTTTAAAAAGTTTTATTATGGATATCCATCTGTGCTGTCATGTACTGTCCCCTTTTCCCAACATGTCATCTGAAGAAGGACTATTCCTATGTAAATGATGATGTAGTGTACCTGGATTTCAGTAAGGCCTTCGACAAGGTCCCCCGTGACCTTCTGGCAAACAAACTAGTCCAATGTGGGTTAGGCAACACTACAGTTACGTGGATCTGTAATTGGTTAAGCGGACAAACCCAGAGGGTGCTCACCAATGCTTCCTCTTCATCCTGGAAAGAAGTGACAAGTGGAGTGCCGCAGGGTCCCGGTCCTGTTCAACATCTTTATTAATGACTTAGATGATGGGTTAGAAGGCATGATCATCAAGTTTGCAGACAACACCAAATTGGGAGGGATAGCCAATACTCCAGAGGACAGGAGCAGAATTCAAAACGATCTTAACAGATTAGAAAGGTGGGCCAAAACTAACAAAATGAAGTTCAACAGTGGACAAATGCAAGATACTCCACTTTGGCAGGAAAAACGAAATGCAAAGATACAGAATGGGGGACGCGCGGCTCGAGAGCAGTACATGTGAAAAAGATCTTGGGGTCCTCGTGGACAACAAGTTAAACATGAGCCAACAATGTGATGCGGCAGCAAATAAAGCCAATGGGATTTTGGCCTGCATCAATAGGAGTATAGTGTCTAGATACAGGGAAGTCATGCGACTCCTCTATTCTGCCTTGGTTAGACCACACCTGGAATATTGTGTCCAATTCTGGGCACCACAACTGATGAGAGATATTGACAAGCTGGAATGTGTCCAGAGGAGAGTGACTAAAATGATCAAGGATCTGGAAAACAAGCCCTATGAGGGGTGGCTTAAAGAGGTGGGTATGTTTAGCCTGAAGAAGAGAAGGCTGAGAGGAGACATGATAGCCATGTATAAATATGTGAGAGGAAGTCATAAGGAGGAGGGAGCGAACTTGTTTTCTGCTGCCCTGGAGACTAGGACGCGGAACAATGGCTTCAAACGGCAAGAAAAGAGATTCCATCTGAACATTTGGAAGAACTTCCTGACTGTGAGAGCCGTTCAGCAGTGGAACTCTCTGCCCCGGAGTGTGGTGGAGGCTCCTTCTTTGGAAGCTTTTAAACAGAGGCTGGATGGCCATCTGTCAGGGGTGCTTTGAATGCAATATTCCTGCTTCTTGTCAGGGGGTTGGATTGGATGGCCCATCCAACTCTAGGATTCTATGATTCTATAATCCAAATGGATTATGTAAACTACAACTAGGATAGCAGCAGAACAGTAACACAGGATTATATAGTATGAGATCTGTGATTGCAGGAGAAACAGGAAGTCATGGATAATAGTGGAATAAAACCCTTCCATGGGAATTTACCACAGCGTTGCCCTGGGGGACTGAAAAATTGCCACAGATACATCTTTCATAGCAATTTGGATTGCGTAGAGTTGCAATTGCATAGAATTGTATTTTTGACTGTAAATGGTTGGCTGTCTTTCAGAAGGGAGAGTGCAAACAGTGGAGTCCTCCAGGGATCTGTACTGGGCCTCAAAGCTCATGAATGGCTTTGAGGTAGAAGTCAGTAGCATAGAAAGCAAGCTTGCTGAAGAGACCAAACTGTCTGTGGTGATTAGAAAGCAAAAATAAGTTGCAAACAGCACCAGAAGGAACTCTTCAAACTTGGACATTAAAATAGCAATTGAGATTCAGTGCAAGCAACTGTGAAATGAAACATATTGGACAGGGAGAATATAACTTCAGCTATTACACTGATGGGATCTGACACGGCAGTGACAGATCAAGAAAGGGATTTTGCAGCATACTGGATAGTTTGATGAACATGTTGAAAATGAACTCAAGAGTGCAGGTGCTGTAAAAAAGGCAAATTCTTCGGTAGGTACATTTAGAAAGGAAACTGAAATGGCAACTGCCTATATAAGATTGCCATTATATAAATGCATGATATCCACATCTTGTTTTCACATTTAAAAGGGGGATACTAAGATACTGTAATGATCAAGCGAGTGAAACTGTGCCAAATGGGAGGCTTGCCATATGAATAGGAAAATGTGAATATTGTAATTTAAGTCTTCAAAACAAACACAAAAACAAAACAAAACAAAACAAAATGGAGCCAGTCCCTTCCCTTAGTTAAGAGTGGCAAAAGTGAGAATCTGAATGAAGCACTGACCTCCTCTGCTCTCCTGACCATGGTGTCACTTATATTTTTTTGAATGTCTGCATAGGAAAATGTTAATGGTGGCCATCAGCACCTGGCATTTTGGGGTAATGCTGGTGCTTTCTCCCCTCCATGTAATGGCCCCCTGACTCATCCATGGGTTGTATCAAAATCCTTTTTTTTTGGGTTCAAAATCTACCTTTGATTATACTTGAAGTTAATGTATACACATGTAAATAGTAGAACTTGTTACCATAAAATGTACGGATGTCTGCCAATTTAGAACATTTTGGACAGGTTCCTTCAGAATGAGTTTTTAATTAACTATCAGCCATAATCAATCAATACTCTAGTGCAGATGTCCTCAAACTTTTTAAACAGAGGACCAGGTCACAGTCCCTCAACCTGTTGGAGGTCCGGATTATAATTTGAAAAAAGCATGAATGAATTCCTATGCACACTGCACATATCTTATTTGTAGTGCAACCCCCCCCCCCCCCTAAAAAACAATACAATAATTAAAATGAAGAACAATTTTAACAAATATAAATCTTTTAGTATTTCAATGGGAAGTGTGGGCCTTCTTTTGGCTGATGAGATAGGATTGTTGTTGTGTGCTTTCAAATCGTTTCAGAGTTAGGTTGACCCTGAGAGAGGGCCACGTAAATGAGCTTGGAGGGCTGTATTCGGCCCTCGGGCCTTAATTTGAGGATCCCTGCTCTAGTGTCAATGGCACGAAACTTTTCTATATCAGTTGCTGGAGACCTCAAGAAAGATGAATGCGGGTAGTTTATATTCAACCGAGTGCTATCATTATCATCATCACCATCTTTATTTATACCCTGCCTTTCTCCCCATGGGGACTCAAGGTGGCTAATAATTCCAGACTAGACTAGCTAGAGCTTCTGGTGTGACTCAATTTATTTATTTATTTAGTACACTTGTATACCGCTAATATCTCAGCCTAAAACGGCGACTCATTGCGGTTTACAACATTTAAAAACAACAATAATTCCGATTAAAAATATAAAACACATACATATACAATACACAGTATTGGGCCACCAATACAGACCAATGCATCTCTTAATTAAAATCATAATCCAATTTCGTTGTCTATGATTGCCAGTCCTTGATCAAAAACTTCATCGCATCGGATTAGCCGAATGCTTGCTCAAACATCCATGTTTTCAGTTTTTTCCGAAATGCCATCAGCGAGGTGGCTGATCTTATCTCTATAGGGAGGGCATTCCAAAGCCGCGGGGCCACCACAGAAAAGGCCCTGTCTCTCGTTCCCGCCAGCCGCACCTGTGAAGCAGGCGGGATGGAGAGAAGGGCCTCTCCCGAAGATCTTAGGGTCCTGGTGGGCTGATAGGCCGAGATACGTTCGGATAGATATGTAGGGCCAGAACCGTTTAGGGCTTTAAAGGCCAAAGCCAGCACTTTGAATTGGGCCCGGTAGCTAATCGGTAGCCAGTGGAGCTGGTACAGCAGAGGAGTTGTATGCTCCCTGCGCCCTGCTCCTGTTAATACCATGGCTGCCGCCCGTTGGACTAGTTGGAGCTTCCGGGCCGTCTTCAAAGGCAACCCCACGTAGAGAGCGTTGCAGTAGTCAAGGCGGGATGTAACCAGAGCGTGGACTACCGTGGCCAAGTCAGACTTCCCAAGGTACGGTCGCAGTTGGCGCACGAGTCTTAACTGTGCGAATGCTCCCCTGGTCACCGCCGAAACCTGGGGATCCAGGCTCAGCGATGAGTCCAGGATCACACCCAAACTGCGAACCTGTGTCTTCAGGGGGAGTGCGACCCCGTCTAACACAGGCTGTAACCCTATACCCTGTTCGGCCCTGCGACTGACCAGGAGTACCTCTGTCTTGTCTGGATTCAATTTCAATTTGTTCGCCCCCATCCAGACCGTCACAGCGGCCAAGCACCGGTTCAGGACCTCGACAGCCTCCTTAGTAGCAGGTGGGAAGGAGTGACAGAGTTGGACATCGTCTGCGTACAGATGACACCGCACCCCAAAACTCCGGATGATCTCGCCCAGCGGTTTCATGTAGATGTTAAACAACATGGGGGATAGTATTGAACCCTGAGGAACCCCACAAAACAAAGGTTGTGGGGTAGAACAGGAGTCCCCCAGTAACACCTTCTGAGACCGGCCCTCGAGGAATGACCGGAGCCACTGCAGAGCAGTACCTCCGAGACCCATTCCCGCGAGGCGTCCCAGAAGGATACCGTGGTCGACGGTATCGAAGGCCGCTGAGAGGTCGAGTAGCACCAACAGGGACACACTCCCCCTGTCGAGCTCCCGACGGAGATCATCCACTAAGGCGACCAAGGCTGTCTCGGTACCATGCCCCGGCCTAAAGCCAGACTGTGCCGGATCCAGATAATCCATGTCTACCAGGAATGCCTGGAGTTGTGAGGCCACCACACGTTCCATGACTTTGCCCAAAAAGGGGAGATTGGAAACAGGCCGATAGTTAACCAATTGAGTGGGGTCCAGTGATGGTTTCTTCAACAGCGGTTTTATCACAACTTGCTTTAAGCTGGCTGGAAATATGCCTTCCCGGAGGGAGGCATTAACCACCACCTTAACCCACTCGGCCAATCCCCCTCTGGCCTCCTTTAGAAGCCAGGATGGGCAGGGGTCTAGGATGCATGTGGTAGGTCTCATTCCTCCAAGCACCTTGTCCACATCCTCGGTTTGAACTAATTGAAATGAATCCATCAAAATTGGACAAGCAGATGCTCGTGTTACATCCTCAGAGACTGCCGTTAATATGGTGTCCAGTCCAGAGCGGATCAAAGCGACTTTGTCTGCAAAGAACTGAGCAAAGGCTTCACAGCGAGCTGCCGAGTCATCAGGGCACCCATCCTGAGTGGTGGGTTTTAACAGGCCTCTGACAACTCGGAACAGTTCGGCCGGACGGTTCTTTGCAGACGCAATAGTGGCCGCAAAGAAAGTTTTCTTTGCGGCTCTTATTGCCGCGGCGTATGACCTTAAAAAGGACACAAACCGTGTTCGATTTGGCTCGTTCGGATCCGAACGCCACACGCCCTCTAGTTCCCTCTTCTTTCGCTTCAACGCCGCCAGCTCCTCAGTAAACCAAGGGGCTGGTTTAGTTCGGCTACTTGAGAGGGGACGTTCTGGAGCGATCGTGTCTATTGCCCTAGTCATCTCCCCATTCCAGAGAGCGACCAGGGCATCAACAGGATCACCAACCGAGGTGGCGGGAAATTCCCCAAGAGCCATCAGGAATCCCTCCGGATCCATAAGCCTCCTGGGGCGGACCAATTTAATAGGTCCTCCACCTCTGCGGAGGTTAGGGGGTGCAGTAAGTCTAAAGCTGACCAGGTGGTGGTCGGTCCATGGCAATGGAGAGATGGATAACTCCTCAACACCGCCGCCTTCCTCCCATCCCTGACAGAAAACCAAGTCCAATGTATGTCCAGCACTGTGGGTGGGGCCAGATACTTGTTGGGACAGCCCCATGGTCGCCATGGTAGACATGAAGTCCTGAGCCGCTCCCGTTAGGGCAGCCTCGGCGTGGATATTGAAGTCCCCCAGCACAATCAGCCGTTGGGACTCCAATGCCAGGTCCGAGACCACCCCCGCTAGCTCAGGTAGGGAGACTGTAGTGCAGCGAGGTGGACGGTACACTAGCAGAATCCCTAATCTGTCCTGGTCACCCACCCTCAGGTGGACGCATTCAAAATTTGTTGAATGTGGGATGGGGGTCCTGGTCAGAAGAATGGAATCTCTGTAGACTACTGCAACCCCGCCTCCCCGCCCTCCGGATCTCGGTTGGTGCTGCACAGAGAACCCGGGTGGACAAAGCTGGGTCAAATTTACACCTCCCGCTTCGTCCAGCCAGGTCTCTGTGATGCACGCCAGATCTGCCCGTTCATCCAGGATTAAGTCTTGGATGAAAGTTGTTTTGCCATTGACAGATCTGGCGTTCAACAGCACCACTTTCAATCCTGAGGGACCGCCAACCTGGTTACACCTACTTACCGTATCAGGAGACCGATTTGGAATTACTAATGTTGTTCCACGTTCCCTAGGCCGAATTAAAGGTCTCCCTTTCCCGTATCTCCCCTTCCCCACCACGACTTCTATGGGGGCTCCTCGGTTAACGGAAGCCTCTCCCTCCTCCATGACGCATTCAACACCTATAATAACAACCCAAGGATCATTGTAGATTGTTTGACATATTACAGTTCCAGTTTGCCATGGCTTTGCCTTCCAAGCGTTTCCCGTTCCTATTATATTATATTCGGGTCCCCCTGAGCTACTCCATTCCCTCTGACCCACATATACAATTAGCAACCAAATTAACAGGTGCCAAGGAATGGATAATGACATGAGTAACAGTTGTTAAGCACAGTCAAGGGTTGGTTAAGGCTCTTGGAGTACAGATGGAGACTTATGTCAACACACACGATAGAATAACAATTAAAATGCGGTGGCTTGACAATTAACCCCGAAGTGTTTAAATAAAGTGCGTCATGGAGGCCTAATTCAACGCTAGATGTATCGAATCAGTTAAAGTGCTAGAGTTGGTTAAAGTGCCACAGAAAAAGTAATTTAAAGTGCTAATGGCATAAAGTGCTAAGATCACGCAATTAATGGAATGCTCCGCATACCCAACTGAACTGAGACAGCACAGTTGAGAAGGTGGTCATACAATCAGGGTTAGTTAGCACCATCAAAAGAGGTCAGCACAATTAAGATGATCAACACAGTTTACGATAGTGGTCAATACAATCAGAGATGATTAGCACACTCGAAAAATGGATTACAAGGTCAAAAGGATCAGCACAACAGACGGGTTAACAACGAACAGCACAGTTTGTCCAGGATTGGATCAGCGAGATGCAAGGTGGCAGCAATTTGGTCACAGGTGGCCGACTCAGTCTTCCGGAGGTGGTGGGCTCTAAGTTAACGGCTGCGATGGTGGGCGGCTCGCGCCTGATGGCGGGCAGACCACCCCTCCCCCCCTCACAGGATGACAATACTCGGCCAAGAGTTTTAGTAATCAACACAAGAATATAGGAGTCTCAATAGTCGGTCGGCACAGGGCTGCTGTAGGTACTCTTCCTAAGGCAAACTTGCCAGTAACAGGAGGTTGGAGAATGCAGTCAGCCAACCAGATGGAAATAATACAACTCGGTCAACACAAACTCGGTCGGCACAAATAGTCAGTCAGCCAGATGGAAATAATATAGCTCGGTCAACACAAACTTGGTCAGCACAAATAGTCAGCCAGATAGTACAACACAGACTCGGTCAACACAGTCACACAGCCTGATGATGACAACACAGTTCAATCAAAACAGGGCCGACTCAAGCCGGAGCCGATGAAGGCCGAACTAAACCAGCAGAGGGCCGGTGCGATGGAGGACGGGGGTCTCGAAGGTCAGGGGACGGGGGGTCTCAAAGGGCGTCAGGACGCCGGAAAATACCGGAGTTGCAGCTGCGGGCGCCTCACTGCAGACGGGCCGCGGAGCAGGCCGGACCACGCATTAGGCCCCGGCTGCGACAGATGGAGGATCGCGGCCCGCCTCCTCTGGAAGACCAGGCGCGGCCGCGCGGCAGCAGGGACGCCGAGGTCGTGGCAGCTCGGCGCAGCAGGGCTTTTTGTGTTCACAAAAAGCAGCTACACAATAGTTCTCCAGGGAGCAACAACATAGGCCAACATCATGAGTAGAGCCTAGAAAGGCAGGCTGATAGCAAGGTGCAGCTGGGAGACAGAAGTTCTTAAAGCCTCCTTTCCTGGCTTGCTTTCTCACCAGTGTGGGGGAGATGCAGCCAGGACGCTGACCCTCTCCTGTTCTTGCAGGCAGGCTGATAGCAGGGTGTAGCTGGGAGACAGAAGTTCTTAAAGCCTCCTTTCCTGGCTTGCTTTCTCACCAGTGTGGGGGAGATGCAGCCAGGACGCTGACCCTCTCCTGTTCTTGCAGGCAGGCTGATAGCAGGGTGTAGCTGGGAGACAGAGGTTCTTAAAGCCTCCTTTCCTGGCTTGCTTTCTCACCAGTGTGGGGGAGATGCAACCAGGACGCTGACCCTCTCCTGTTCTTGCAGGCAGGCTGATAGCAGGGTGTAGCT